>NC_136927.1:16382138-17086548 GCF_949752795.1 Hyperoodon ampullatus | reverse complement strand
GCACTAGACAAACAGGTGCTGTGTGGTTGCAGGGTCAGGGGGCACCCCCTTCTCCCTTACACTCAGGATCTCTCCAATTTCACCATACAGTGTCTTTCGCTCTCTCTCCCTTGGGCATCTTTCTTCCCTCTTTTCATAACAGGTACTAACATCATATTGAACCAATTGTTTGTAGAATACTCTTGGGAATTTTTAGTTTTAGGTTATCATTTTCCACCCTTTTTTGTCTCTCCAGATCTGTAGCATAACCAGGAAATGGGAGGTCCACAGATGTGCTTTTATTAAAGAATATCTGGGCTTCCTTGGTGGCGCAGTAGTTAGGAATCTGCCTGCCAATGCAGGGCACACGGGTTCGAGCCCTGGTCCAGGAAGATCCCACATGCCGCAGAGCAACTAAGTCCACGTGCCACAACTACTGAAGCCCACGCACCTAGAGCCCGTGCTCTGCAACAAGAGAAGCCACCGCAATGAGAAGCCCATGCACCGCAATGAAGAGCAGCCCCCACTCACTGCAACTAGAGAAAGCCTGCATGCAGCAACGAAGACCTAATGCAGCCAAAAATAATTAAAAAAAAAAAGTTGGTGATAAGATTTTTTATTAAAAAAAAAAAAAGAGTATCTGATGGACAAGCATGCCCAGGTTGACATGCTTTCCATAGAGGGAATTCCATGATGGTCCAGTGGTTAGGACTCCGTGCTCTCACTGTCAAGGGCCTGGGTTCCATCCCTGTTCGGGGAACTAAGATCCTACATGCTGCGTGGTGCAGCCAAAAAAAAAAAAAAATGCTTTCCTTAGAAAATGTCTCAGGCCGTTGCCTGTTCCAGTTACTGTGGCTGTGTAACAAGCCATTCCGCTTAGCCATTCCACTAAGTTGTGTAATTTAGTGGCTTAAAAAGTGAAATAGATTAAGCTCCCGAAGCCTGTGGGTCAGAGATTCAGACAGGGCACCGTGGACACGGCGCGCCTGCTCTGTGCTATTGGGGCTGTAGATGGAAGGTGGAAGGAGCCTCACTCACATGGGGAGCTGGGACGACAGCGGGGGCTCCTGCGCATGCCCAGCCCCCGGGGCTCCTCCAGCGCAGCGGCCTCAAGGCAGGCAGGCTTTTTACACGGGGGCTCAGGGTTCCCCTGTTGCAGGTCCCAAGAAGAAGATCCAGATGGAATCGTGTCACCTGGTATGACCTTGCCTCAGACGCCGTGCACCATCAGTTCTATCACATTCCCTGTTGAGGAGGTTTCACAGGTGTGCCTGGTGGAGAGGGAGGACACACGGCCCCTCGGAGAAGAGCAGCGTGGAGAGGCGACAGGCAAGGGTGCAGCCCACGCCGGCCAGGAGTCCCGGCTGCTGGCGAGACGGACTTCTCCGGCGTTTCTGGAAATGTCCGCTTGTCCACATCCTTGCATCCACATCCCTGTGCCACGTTGCAGTCTGTGCAACACAAGAGGAGACATTCCTCCCCTGCTCCCGGAGGCCAGAGGTGCCTCCCGCACCTGGTGCCATGCTGCTCACAGCAGGTGCTAAGCTATGTGTTTTGAATGAGTGAGTACGTTGCCTCTCACTTGATTTTCACGTCACTTATGAGGAGGGAGGGGAAGGAGAAGCAGCAAAAACGTCCAGCTTCGTGGATGCCATCAGCTATCCCTCGATGTCCCTCACCCCTCGTGACACCCATGGGGTAGGTGCTGTCCTTACCGCCATTTGATGGGTGAGGGAACTCGTGGCCAGAGGGTCCGAACGCCACGGCCAACAGCACACAGGTGGCGAGAGGAACAGGAAGGCAGGTTTTCCTGGCGGAGGGTCCAGGCTTTTGCATCCCTGGCCCTTCTGCCCTCGGAAGGATGGGGAAGCAGAGCCCCGTAGAGTTTTATTTCAAGCCCCAGCCCTCTGATCTCCTCCAGTGAGTGGTCCAGAGACGGCGGAGAGGCTGGGTCACCCTCCTCCATGGCCCTCCGCACAGGGATGACTCCTCCTGTCCTGTGCACCGGCTCCCACTTCCCTCTGCGTGCCACGTGGTGCGGA
The DNA here is from genome assembly GCF_949752795.1 of Hyperoodon ampullatus. Lineage (NCBI taxonomy): Eukaryota > Metazoa > Chordata > Mammalia > Artiodactyla > Ziphiidae > Hyperoodon > Hyperoodon ampullatus. The sequence goes on along the minus strand of NC_136927.1, from coordinate 17,084,527 downwards.
GTCTTAGCCCTTCAACTTAATGTGCAGGAACTTAGCTTTGTTTTCACGTTTTGCACAGGCAATAAATTCGTTTCCCCGTAGCTGAAGCGATTTGCCCGGCCAAGCTATCTTAGTGCCCCTGGGACACGGGGAAAGGCCCCCCCTTCAGCGCGTTTGGGTTGCAGCCTGGGAACAGCTGTTCTGAATGTCCCTCGATGTGACCTGCTTCAGCTGAAGGCCTCAACTGTCCCTTCAATGAACTGCTACTATTTTAAGATTGAAAGAGTTTTACAAGATTTAAGAAGTTTATAGTTTTAGACTGAGTAAGATTGAGCACGAAGAATTCAATTGAACATTTTCAAGAGAATCCTTACACGAGGCCCGTAAATTCTGAGACAAGTCAGCCACAGATTCCAGCAGAACTGATCTGCACGAAACTCCCTCTGAAACCTCCCCTCTGGTGAGCTCTGGAAAATATTTGCTGCCCACAACCCCGGGGGACGGCAAACATCCCCGCCAGGACTGGGGCTGGGCGCCGCGGGCTGGCACAGCTGCAGCCACACCGGTTGGCCCCGGCCTGCGGCCTGTCACAGGGTGTTTACCTGAGGATGAATTTCGAGGCCATAGGGCTCGACTGTGTCTCGAGGTCAGAGGAAAATGTGCGCAGCTATTTTAAAGCTGGGGGCTGGTCATCTTGTCCACAGCCTGCCACTCAAAAGGACAAACAGGCTCACCTAGGGAGGGGACACTGTCCAAACAAGGCCTGTGACACTTCAGGGGCTGCCTTCAGACTGAAAAGAAAGAGGGACAAAGGGTCTCCCATGCGCCTGCAGAGAGGGGCACATACAACCTCAGGGGGCATGGTGCCGGCACATACTTGTCCGGGGGCAGGACGTTGGGGGGACTTGAGAGGGAGCCTGATGGGGACTCCAGGGGCACACCCACGTCTATGGCACATGTGCACACAGATGTGTGCACATGTGCACACATTCATACACATGCACAGATGGACACGCACTCACATCCATCATACACCTACACTCACACACGTGCACACAAATGTGAACGCATACGCACAGGCATGCACGCAAATACACACACATGGGCATGCACAACTCACAGACAACTCACCAGCACACACACACGCTCACCATCAGCTCTCGTGCTCATGACCATACACCCACACTCACCCATACACACCTGTACACCCACACAGACACCTGTGCATGCACATCTTCACATGCAGTGTACACACACACAGGCACGCTCACACACTACCCCTCACATTTGAACACTCGAGCACAGGGTCTCAGGGTCTCTGAGCCTTCTCAGAAGGTTTGACATCTCCGGCCGTGGACGCCCCCTGGAGCCCAGGTGGCCTGGCGGTCCATGCTCCCTTGGATGCTGAGTGGAGTTTGGGTGGAAGCAGGTTTCTGCTCTCCCTCCTCCAACCTCTGTGTGGAGGTCGGAGACTTCTGTGGTGTCTCTGAGGCTGCCTGGGAGCTGCGGGCGGATTCTCCTTGGTCGGTTGAACCTTCATGCCCAGGTTCACGGACTCCAGAAGTTCGTGAGCAATTTGCCTTTTCCTGTTTGATCACCTGTATTTTGTCAGCTGAAGTTTGTCCTGTGCAAACCGGCCCCCTCTCAGCATCCTTCCCTCCTTCCCAGGTGTTCTACAATGATGGAGGATGAAGTCACCTGCTTGTCTCTAACCTCCAGTTGTCTTGAAAAAGGCAAGCCTAGCAAATACGCACAAGCCTCACCACAGGGAGCTTCGGATACGGATGGTGAGTCCCGGCCCTTTTCCTGTATTATCTGGAAAACAATGTATTTTTGGACATTTAAATGATTGGTACTGCACAGAATATTACAACAATTTTTGTTAAAATTTAAAAGTATTAACACTTCTTTTTCAACCAATCAAATCATTTTAATGTGCCCATAAATCCTTTCAGGTCTTATTCATATGATCATATAATAAAGTAATTGGAGTTTTTTTTTTTTCTTTTTGGTACGCGGGCCTCTCACTGTTGTGGCTTCTTCCGTTGCGGAGCACAGGCTCCGGACGCGCAGGCTCAGCAGCCATGGCTCACGGGCCCAGCCGCTCAGCAGCATGCGGGATCTTCCCGGACTGGGACACGAACCCGTGTCCCCTGCATCGGCAGGCGGACTCTCAACCACTGCGCCACCAGGGAAGCCCTGGAGTTTTTTTAAACAATCCACATTCAAGTTCTTCTCTGAATCCCTGGGTCCTAACCCTTATTCTCCAGAATAATCAGACACCCTTCGAAGTAGGTACTGATGCCTTTGGAGCAGGCAGTAAAACTGAAGAAATTGGAAGGAAGAACCACACAGGATTCAGTCTTTTTGTGTGTGTGATAAAATACGTGCCGCATAATCTTAGTCATTTTTAAGTGTATGGTTTAGTGGTACTAGGACTATTCACATTATTGTGCAACCATCACCACCATCCGTTTCTGGAAACTTTTCGTGTTGGAAAACTGAAACTCTGTCCCCATTAAATGCTAACTCCCCATTCGTCCCTCCCCCAGCTGTTGGCAACCATGATTTTACTTTCTGTCTCCGTGAATTTGACTATTCTAGATACTTCCACACCTGGCATAGTATGTATCTATTCTTCTGTGACTAACCTATTTCAATAGGCATAATGTCTTCAAGGTTCATCCATGCGGTAACATGAATCAGAATTTCTTCACCTTTTGGCTGCTGTCAACACTGGGCTTCATAGTCTTTTTAAAAGACCTAATAACTCGAGATTTCTTGTTAAATTGCCCCTCACTTGGCTGTTCAGAGTCTTAGTTTCTATATCTGTAAAGTGACTTGACCAAGGCCACACAGAAGCGGGGCCATAAACCAGAACTGACACCAAGTTCTGTCTGTGGCTCCGAAGAACAGTTCAGAGCAGCCCCAGCAGGACCCAGGGTCACAAGGGGCTTACTTCAGGAGCCCCTTAGCCCTGAGCCATGCTCAGCAGGGCAGCCCTGGGACTTCAGTGGATTTGTCAGGCAGGTTGCCAGAAAGAGGCAGATCCCTGGGGGGCCCGTTCTTAGTGGGTCATCAGGTACCAGTCGGTGTGAATTGGATGAAAGTGGAATGTCTCCAGCTGGAGTCCCTCAGTGCGCACGTGCGCACACACACACACACGCACACACACATCAACACCTGAGAGACCAGTTCTTCCTAGTAGAGGCAACAAGGACCCCCAAAGAGAGAGCGCAGCCCCAGAGGTGGACGAGGCCCCGTGGTTGGCAAAACTGGAGAGCCGGGAACTGCACAGCCACAGGGGTTATTGAATGAAGAGCTTCCAAAATTCAAGTCCATCATAATCAGGAAGGTTTATTTCCTGTTTTGCCGTGTTGATGGTTCTAATTTCACATATGGATATTGTATTTGGAAAAAGAAGCATTGTTTATTTCTTAAGGTATTAAATTAGGGGAAAATGCATTTAGAAAATGTAAACATACATGCAAAAATGGATACCTGTTTTATTCTCCTCCCACAAAGGGCAACATAAAATTAAAAAAATTAATCCTGGGGGAAATACAGAGAGCAAAACTTACACTCCCTCCTGTGCGTCCTTCCTGTCTGGCCACCACTCCTTTCTAAAGTCTTTCTTAAAAGACCCTTGTTTTTTTTTTTTTTTTTTTACTTCCAAGACCCTTTTTTAAAAACTTTTTAAAAATTTTATTGGAGTATAGTTGATTTACAATGTTGTGATTGTTTCAAGTGTACAGCAACGTGAGTCAGTTATACATATACATATATACACTTTTTTTAAGATTCTTTTCCCATACAGGTTATTACAGAGTATTGAGCAGAGTTCCCTGTGCTATATAGTAGGTCCTTATTAGTTATCTCTTTTGTATATAATAGTGTGTATGTGTCTGTTCCAGTCTTCCAGTATATCCCTGCCCCCCACCTTAGCCACTGGTAACCATAAGTTTATTTTCTACATCTATAACTCTTATTTCTGTTAAAAAAAAAGAAAAAAGAAAAAAAGACCCTTGGAGGAAAGAGAAGGAGAGAACTTCTTACTCTCCTAGGAAACAGGAAGGTAGGATGCTGGGTCCCCACAGCAGAAGCGACTGGTGCTTCCTCCCCAGCCTCGGGCGCCCCTCCCCCTTCACCAGCAGTCAGCTGGGAGAGAGAACCATCTAGGTGGGTTTGTAAACAGCAGATCATCCGAGAGGGAGGCCTTTCATCTCTGCCCTAGAAATCCTCCCATCAGAGGATTATCACAGTTAACGCATGTCTGGCCCCCTTCTCAGCAATTCTGATATAATTGTTTGCGGATGGGGGCTGGACACAGGAGTTTTGATAAAGTTCCCCCTGCGATTTTAATGCACAGCCTGTATTAAGACCCGTTTTCTTTAGGTGAGGGGAAACCCAGGCCTCCCACGGGGGAGGGTTCCCGCACCAGCAAGGTGAGGCAGGAGGGTCCTCGTCCATGTTCTGTGAGCTCAGCGCTCCTCCAACTCCCAGGGGAATCGGGACTCAGAACCAGACTGACTCTTGCCCCCAGTGGACAAGATCTCAGGAAGGGAAACGAACCTACTTCCTGTAGAGGCAAAACCTATATATGCTGGTGACCAACAAACAATCTTAAATTCTCCCAATATTTTTAAAGAAATGAGTAACAGTGATGGCCGTGAACCTCCCACCTCATGTACCTGCATTAGCCCCACTCCTGGCTGAAAGGTCTCCCCACACTCCCACCCCCGGCTGTTCCTGGCTGAAGTGCCAGCTGCGCACGAGGGGCCCACGTGCTGTCAGCCGAGCGTGGCGGGGGGGGGGGGTTTGCAGCCCTGCTCTCCCTGGCTAATGGCCCCCCTCGATCCTCTCCCACCTACAAGACTGGGTGCCAGCTCTGGGGGTTATCCTCGTCTGTGGGGATGAGAAAGGAGGGGACTAGTTACTCTAACTAGAAAGGTCCTTTCTTCCCTTACATCACTCTGAAGGGTTGCATTTGGTACTTGGACCTGGACAGCTGGAGACAATTACAAAACGAGAGAAAACCAGCTCAGATGAGGAAGGACAGAGCTGGAGGAATGCTCATTCCTAGTTCTAAGCTCACTGGCTTAGAACCACATCTGAAAACGATAGCAAAGTATAGAAGGAATTTGTGAAGATAAGAGGATGCACTGCAAAAGGGGAATCGGGTGATCCCTTCCAGAACTTTCCAGCTAGCTCTTCGGAAAGCCACTCAGGACTAATTAGAGCAAGTAAAATAACAAGAGTAATAGACAGCTATGTTTGCTAATGCCTACCATTGCCAGGGACTGTGCTTTATCTTTGTTATCTGATTTAAGATTTCCTTGAATATAGCAAGACAAGCAATATTGTCCCCACTTTACGGATGAGGAAGCTGAGGCTCAGAGAGGCTGATTCACTTGCCCATGGTCACACAGTCACTAAGTGCAAGCCGTGAATTCCAACCCAAGCCTGTTTGATTTGAGGCTGTATGACCTCCAGTGTCAACCATCATTTCTTCATCAAAATATCTCCTGTTTGGCATCCTCACTGCTGCCCTGCCCCCTACTCTTACTAGCGGTAACTGGATTACAACTCATTTTGCACAGCAGTGTAGGGTGCAGTGTTACCAGAACAGTCTGCTCTTCAATACCCTTCTCTGTATCTATGGGATGAAGTCCTGGGTGTATCACCCTCAAGCCCGGTACAATAATTCTCCAGGGAAACGGCCTCAGCAGGTACACATTCCTGACCCTGGCCTTTCTCTCCTGGGCTCCCTTCTGAAACCCTCCCTCCTTGTTACTTATTGAGCGCCCGCCTGTCCTTCAAGGGGCCGTGTGGGGTCACGACAATCACGGACTCCGGAGTCAGCCAGACCCTGGGTCATTCATTAGCTCCGCAGTGGGGCTATGAGGTCATGAATGCCAGACAGAAAACACAAAGGGCCAGAAGATGCTTGATATTCAATAAATCAGCATTTTGAAAATTGAGTCACATCCAAGGAGTGAGTCGGGGCCAGAACGTTTCTATGTTGACTTGGACTCCGTCCTTCCAAGCTCCCTTTCTTGTCCGAGTTGAAGTGTTCTTCGTTTGCTTTCCCTCCCCCAACATTTGCTCTGAAATTCCTGGTTCCTTCCAGCTGGGATCTCACTGTAGAGTATTCCCTTCTCCTCCAAATGCTTCAACTTTGAAGCAAATGAACTGTAAATTCTTGAAGACAGCTTCCTAGTGGGTTTTATGCTTTTTTGGACATTGTGCTAGGTACACAGTGGGTTAGTAAGAACATTCTGGCCTCTGATTCATCAAAACAGTTATTTTCGGGCTCTGTTGGAACAAACTCCAGAAGGTGACTGCGGGCAGTGCTGGGCTGAGCGCTTACGGGAAGGCTCAGATGCTTGGTGCTCATGCACACCTGGACCTGTAGGATCTTCCACACCAAGGGTGAAAACCCACCAGATGCACACACCACACCCCGGCCTCAAAGCAGGGCTGTTCGCCTTGCTGCCTTTCATACCCAGGAACAACTTGATTAATACAGATGATAGGATACATCAAAGTAGAAGAGCTCCGGGGAGAAGCACAGCAGAGCTTCTCGGGAAGCTCTTATTCCCAAGAGCCTAAAAATCATACCAAGCATGGCCTCTGGGCTGAGTGACACTATGCTTCCTAACCAAGATATACTTCACTGAATTTAGGATGCCATGGGTTGTAAACTCATCAGTGTTTATGTGCACTAGAAAATAAATACTGACATTAAATTATCAACACAATGGCTGAGACTTCCTCAGTGGTCAAGAACATGACACTATTATAAATAGTGAAGTCTAACACAAAAAGCATGCTTTAAAATTGATAAAATATTTTATGCACTATTTTTCGAGTTATAGTAGACATCTCCTTAAGGCAGATTTAGTAAAGTTCAAATCTATTTTAAAATGTTAACTGAACTCATGATGACATTTTCCATTTTTCAACGGCTGCAAAAAATACACCTACAAAACACTTTTAAGTGTTTTGACCTTAAAAGAGACCTTCATTTTCAACAGTGTTGAAGCTGTCTAGAGGTTCCTGTGAAAAATCGTTATCTCTCAGGGAGCAGATCGAGATTCGGAGGATGGTCCCAGAGGGGCTGCTAATTAGAAACAATCAGTAAGGGATCAGGTCTTTCAGGAAGTGTGGGTGTCTCGCTCTGATCTCGTTATGCTCCAAAGTGAATACACTGTAATTTCTGCCAAAATCACAGGATGCAACAAACTATATTAAGAAATGTTACCCCTGGGGAGTGAAGAACACAATACATTCGCTGTCAGAGACCAAAGTATTTCCTGAAACACGCATCCATGGTCATATTTTAATCTCACGAGTCTGACCAGAAAATCCACTTGGGAGACTTCTGCTTCGTGACTACTTGTGTGCTGATGGACCTGCAGAGAGGGTTTTGCACACACAGCCTGGACGTGAAGCCCACCCGGAAGACTGGGACTCACACGGGCACCTTTGGGAAGCCATACGAAATTCTTAACGACCATGACTTGTGTTTTCGCAGCTTAGTTTTTGAGGCCTGAAGGACTGAGTCTCAAATACTGAAATATCGATTGACATCGAAAGATCAAAGCATGAAGTAGCTGCAAGGGGACACGCCAGCAGTAACGCGATCATTTGAAAACACCAGCCTCAGAGAATTTGATGGGATTTAGTGGATGTCTTGACATCAGAGACTTAGCCATGCTTAAGACCGTGGCTCCTGAGTCTGCATTCTGTTTCCTCGAAGGCAATGGTGGGTCCCTCGTCTGCCTTTGTCACCTCTACACTTAGGCCACTGCCCTGCAGAGGGACCCCCTTCTCCCTTAGCCGGACAGCCTCACAGGGTGTGAACCCCAGAGGCATCCTCATCTTCAGAATATCTTCCTGATTTTTTCCACAAATCGGGGTCTCAGAACCCAAAGGTCAGCTGTGCGGTCTGTGTGACCAGACTCGTCTCCTGGTGTCTGCTCTGGGCTGGAAAGGACAAGAGGCCCGGGGAGAGGCAGCAGCTAGGACTGACCTTCTGTTAACAATTCAATGATCTGGAGGCCAGAGGAACAGATCATTCTATCTCTGCTTTTCTTTTCAGTTCGAACCAGCTGTTTCCATGGACTGTTTCTCTGGAGGCTTTAATGGGCCCCATTAGACTCACATCCACCCCTTTTCATCCTAACGCCCCAGATTAATTAGAAATTAGACTCAAGTCTCTTGACATCCAGTGACATTCGATTTTTCCAAAAGGGTCATTTTACCCAAATTTTGGGGAAACTTGCCAGAAAGACAAGTGATAAAACAATGAATGGTTTCTTTGAACTGAAATTCTTGAAGGCAAAACATTACTGAGGCCAGATACAAATGCACCTTGGGGTCCTTTTGGTTGGAAGTCATCAGGCCCAGCAGACATGGTGGTCTGTCTGCCCAGGACCAGCGCTCAGAGGCCTATTCCTCAGCCTCCAGGGGGAGTGGACCACCTAAAACTAAGGCCAAATGCTACATCCATTGCCTGGAGTTTGTGGAGTCCCTGCTACAAACAGAGCCAGCGCTAGTTACCCGGTGCTGACAATGAGTACTAAATAACGGGAGTCAGAGCCAACCCACCTGGTTCCTCAGAGCATAGGGCATAGGCCTGCCCAGACCCTGCCCACAGCCCTGCCTGCCTCCTTCTGCCCCTGGACAGGGCACTCCGTGTACAACACCCACATGTACTGGGGGTAACACCCTCACGTCCTGTCTGGCTTCTGTCTTTTTCCCATTTTGATGCATAAAATGCAGCTGGCCTTTGGTGTCTATGATTTTGTTCTGTTTGACGTAATCTGGGCTGAGTCTCCTAGTTTCTTCTCTGTAGTTGATCGCTTCTAGATTGGTTCTGAAAAGGCCAAGCTCTCCTGTCCTGTCATCTGCAGTTACAGAGGAATTGAGCCCCGTGCAAAGGACCTGCAGAGGCAGACAGGCCAGGATGTCCAACATACACCTCCCAGGGCTCCTTGGGAAAGAAAGTCTTTGTTTTCTGTGGAAACAGTCACTGGCTGTGAGCTGCCTCTGGCTTTGCTGCTCAGGACAGACCTCGAATTTGTACTCTTTGGAGGAACCAGCACGACACACGAGCCAATCCTGGGCCAACAGCAGTTCCTTTCCCTGGGGCCAGACCGGGCTGTCTGGCCTTGGCTTTTCTGGGCACTGGCCAGAACTATCCACAGCCAGGCCAGCCTCAGCGGGTCCCAGAGGCCCGGGGTCCCCATATCATCACCTCATCAGCTCCCTGGGGTCTCAGACAAACACTGCCTTCCTAGCCAAGGAAATAATGTGCCCCTTGTGATGCAAAGCCCCCTGGGGGGGCCGCGAGGAGCTTCCTGACCCCACTATGAGCGCAGCTGTCCGCGGTTCCTCCTGCAAAGCAGCAGGACGGTGGGCCCGGCTGGGCTCAGGTGGGCAAACAGTGGTTCAGAAGGGAGAGCCCAGGGCGGGATGTGTATTCCCACCCCCCAGCCCCCCAGGAAGGTGCAGGCTCCGCGTGGCATAGAGATGCAGATTTCCTCTCTGCTTCCCGTGTCAAAGCCAGACCTGGTCGGAGGCTTTTCAGGGCGTCACACCTGGGACCGCTCCTTCCAGAAGGAGAGATTGCATTGACTTTTCAGGGATGTTGGCTGAACCCTGGTGCTGAGTGTCTTCAAGGAAAGCATTTTTGGGGGGAGGGGGCTGGGGCTTTTGTGCCCACACCCCCCTCCCCCCACCAGGACCACTCCTCCTGACATTCAAGGGAGCCTCTAATTTCCTTAGTGACCAATTCGTGTTTGAAGATTCCGGCCTCTGCCCCTGCTGCCTTGCACTACAGACACTTCTTAAGAACAGAACAGAACAAAACCTCTTCAACCTCGTGTCACTGTGATTGGCAAGATCCTGCTGTATCTCCCTATTATCTGAGAATCAAAGTGAAGCTGCTTCTCTGGGCAACACCCTGCCGCCCGCAGGTACACACCCTGCACCAGACATCACTGTTTCAGGGAATTCCCCGCTGTCTCCTCACCAGCTTACACAGGCTCGCTCCACGAGAACAGGACCGGGCCCGGCTGGCCTGCGGGTCCCGTTGTCCACCTGGGCACTGCGTCCCTTAGATCTGAATCCTGCTCTGTCCCTGGCACATCTTTTTAAGACTCTCAACGGGAATTTTTATGCTGCCAGGCCCACCCACATCCTCCTTGTCGACCCCAATGCCCCCGACCCCTGATTTCCACTCCCAAATAGCCACATCTGAAGCATCCTTCAAAGCTCTATTTGTCTTACTTTCTCCTTGCAGACTTTTCTAATAACTGGAGCCTGTGGTTTTTCTTTTCATTTTCCTACACCCTGCCGTTTGTTATCATGGTCTGCAAATTAGCATCCGATCATCTGTTTTATTTTTCAATCCTTTGTAACAAACAAGTTTGTCCTGTCTTATATCCTGGTACTGAACATTAGAAAAATGTATAAATATGCATGCGTGTGTGACGCAGGACAACACACAAGCAACTAGAAGCTGCATTGCTCACAATATTTTAGTGACTATGTCAAGTCTATTCAATTTGAATATGAGCTCCCAGCCGGGAGAAATGGTAGTTCTTCTTTTGTGACCTGTGGCTCTTAATATCATTTCAAGAATATAATACATTATAAACTAATGTTGTTTATAAATTGAAGAATAGTTGATTAACAGCATTGTGTTAATTTTAGGTATACAGCAAAGGGACTCAGCTTTATATATGTGTGTATATATATATGTATGTACTTCAGGTTATTTTCCATTATAGTTTATTATAAGATATTGAATATAGTTCTCTGTGTTATACAGTAAATCCTTGTTGCTTTTCTATTTTATGTACAGTAATTGGCATCTGTTAATCCCATACTCCTAATTCATCCTTCCCCGCTTCCCTCTCCCCTTAGGTAAACGCAAGTTTGTTTTTTCTGTCTGTGAGTCTATTTCTGTTTTTTATATGGCTTCATTTGTATTATTTTTCAGATTCCACATAGAAGTGATGTCATAAAATGTTTGTCTTTCTCTGTTTGATTTACTTCACTTACGATAATATTCTCTAGGTCCATCCATGTTGCTGCAAATAGCAATTTTTCACTGTTTTTTATGGCTTAGTAATATTCCATTGTGTGTGTGTGTGTGTGTGTATTACATTGCATCCTCTTAAGCCAATTGTGTGTTGATAGGCACTTGGGTTGTTTCCATGTCGTGGCTACTGTAAATAGTGCTGCTACGAACACTGGGGAATATACATCTTTTTGAAATAGGGTTTTCTCTATATCTCTGGATATATACCCATGAGTGGGATTGCTGGGTCATATGGTAGTTCTATTTTTAGTTTGTTAAGGAACCTCCATGCTGTTCTCCATAGAGGATTCAGAAATTTACATTCCCGCCAGCAGTGTAGGAGGGTTCCCTTTTCTCCATACCTTCTCCAATATTTATTATTTGTAGACTTTTTAGTGATGACCATTCTGACCTGTGTGAGGTGATACCTCATTGTAGTTTTGATTTACATTTCTCTAATAATTTGCGATATGGAGCATCTTTTCATATGCCTGTTGGTCATCTGTATGTCTCCTTTGGAGAAATGTCTGTTTAGGTCTTCTGCCCATTTTTTGATTGGGTTGTTTGTTTTTGATATAGAGTTGTATGAGCTGATAAACTAACATTTTAAATCCATTTGTGCTTTGGTTTTATATGAGAAGGGACTTTGACATGCAGTCGGATTTCCCTTCCAAACTCCACATTTTCTGCATGTCACTGAATCTCCCAATCTGGATGTGACATGATCCATCCATGTGATGCTATTAATATGCTATTATTATTGGGGGAAGGAGGGGTCATTCAGTGGTGCCAATCTGTGTGAACTGACTACATTTCCTAGCCTCCCTTGCAGATAGATGTGATCATGTGACCAAGATCCACCAATGAAACGTGAGCTGAGGGGACAGACACATTTTTCAGGCCTGTGGATGGAACCTGCTCATGAATAACTCCTTCTCTCTCTGTCTGCTCATTGGATATCAACACCCAGGGCGGGCGGCCTTGGACATTCCACATTGAAGATGACTGAGCCACGGTGTGGACTAGACACTTTCTGACCACCCACCCTCCCTCCAGCACCTGTTGGCACGGCTGTGTTTGGACTTCACGTGAGTAAGAAACAGCCTTCTGTTGTCTTGTGCCAACGTCACAGCAGCAGGGGGACCCTGAAGGCACAGCCACTGGAGAAATCCTATCTTGAAGGCAGCCAGGTCCCCAGTGGTGCCCAGCCTGCAGAGCAGCGGGGCTATACCCTGCGCCTTGCGGGGAAGGAGTGGGAGGCAGTCCTCTTGCTCCAGCAAATCTGGGAGGGCTGCAGGAGGGGGTGGTAGGTGCTAGAAGGAGGGGTGGTGAGGAATCGGCAGGTGTCTCTCCCACCTAGTCGAGGCAGCCCCTGTACCAGGCAGACAGAAACAGAAGCCAGGGGGTCCCTGATTGGACACCCAGGCAGGGCAGAAGGCAGGGCGGGAAGGAGACTGAGTGACACCAGCATGTTGCGGGGAGGGATGCAGGACCCCAGCCCCTCCCTCAACTCCGCATCACCCAGAGTGCAGGTGGCCGCTGTGGGTCCTGCTCCCCACCCCCTGTTGACAAGAGTTTGGAAAATTCTTCTGTTGAGCAACTGAATGGCCTTTGAGACAAGGTTTCCCATCTTGACATTGTTGTGGTGGGCTTCCCCAGGGAAAAATCGGGGTCGCTGTTTACAAAGTACCAACTCATAGCAACTTGCTTCCTCTGTACTCTTATCATCAGATCATTCCATCCTGCACATGGCTCACTGTGTACCACTAAAAGGATTCCTGAAATATAACCATAGTACTATTACCATATGTAAAAATAATGAACAGTAAGTGCTCAATATCAGTAAATATTCAATTAGTGTTCAAATTTCCAGTTGCCTCATAAATGTCATTTCTCTGCAGTTTCTTTGAATTAGGAATCAAATTATTTCTTCATGTGGCAATAGGTTAATAGGTTTTCAAATTCTCCTTTAATCTACAAGCTCTCTCTCTCTCTTTCCCTCCCCTTTGCAATGCACGTACACATTGTCTTTCCTGTAGGAGGGCTACCTTCCTAGACTCTGTGCAAGGGACACACATGCTCAGGCCTCCTGCCCCAAGTTCAGTCAGTGCCTTTCAGGTCATTCCCCCTGGAAAGTGACTTAGAGGAGGGACAATCTCACCCAATTAAGTCCATAGAGCTTGCCCACCCTCAGGACGATTAAACCAGCTGGACAGAGTGGCTGAGGCCTCATGCTTGGATATAAAAAGGCAATCGCATCCTTGGCTTTCTCAGAGGTGCCAGTGCCCAGATGCCGTGGACCAGGATGCCTCTTAGAGGACAATTTTACACTTTATTTGCTAATTCTTAACAATGTTACATAAGAAGTGAAAACATAGAACAAAATAAAGGCATACCGTTATACATATTAAGTAATTAAAGATTCTCTCCTTGCTGACTCTGCAGACGGCCACCTCCCCCCACCCCAGTTGTCTATTTGTGAATCGTGGGAGAGCATTCATTAGGAAGACTGGACATTCTGCATGGTGAGTGCTCATGCACGGGGACTGCTTGGTCAGCCCATCCTGAAGGATTTTATGCCAGGTTTAAGCCAAGGTGAAATAAGTGCCAGGCCAGGGACTTGGATCAGCCCTAGAGAATGAGCCACCTTCTTACAGGTTTGGGGAGAGGTGAGCATGAATCCACCAAAAGATGGAAACCTCCTGGGTACAGGAGGGGTGAGGATTTAGGGTGAATGATGAAATCGACCACAGTGGTGAGCTGATGACAACAGCAAGAGAACAGTAGTATTGGAGGTGGGAACAAATGCGTTTAAGCCCTTTATCAGCCCCTAGAATTACTGGACTATGAACATCATTTATCCTCCCTGCTGTCCTGCAAGAGAGGAATTCCTGTTTCTTGGTTCTGTAGTGTGGAAATGAGGCTCCCCATGGCTCCTAAGTTCCCCTAAAATCGCACAGTCATTAAATGACAGTGTCTGGATCTGAGCCCAAGATTTGGAGCCTGGGTTTGATGCCAAAGCCCAATCTATGTCAGTATCATACCTCTCCTTCAAAATAGCTCTCTCCTATGTCGACTCCCCCACAAGCCAATTCTTAATCCAGCATTGATTTCACATGCTTGGAATCTAGATTACATGGCATCGTGGACTGAGATTTCATTCCAAACTGTGCTGTGCTCTACCACGGCTGGGTGTTTGATGGAGCTCAGTCTAACAGAATTTCACGACAAGCAAATGGGTATAAACTAAACTCTACACACACAAACATGGCACTGAAAGTCTGAGAGGGATTCAGTTGCTTTTCTCATCTGATGTTGTTTGTCAAGTGAAGAAGTCCTTCTTGTGGGATTAGACCAAGCCAACTCTTTTCATTGTCCGAGTGTTGGAGATAAGAACCTGGAATTGCCAATCAGGAAAGTGCTTTTCCAAGGTCACTGAGCTGCTGACGAGGAGCACCAAACAGCGCTGACGGTCGGCAGAGGGTGATTCTCCTGGACTCCTGCCCCCTGGAATGGAAAATACTTTCTCACAAGCAAGAGTATTGCTGCCTTTTGTTTAAATGAGATCTAATTCTTGAGGGAGGACTAGCATAACCAAAGTGTACTGGGCCCACCTGGTGATCCTGGACATTTTATCTGGACAAGTTGCATACTTCTTGAACTCACCCTCTTGAAAAATTCTTTCAGAAATGTCAAGGTGACTGGAGCCAGAGCAAACAAGGATGACATTCTTCTCATTCTTTTCCTGGGAGGTCATTTTCCCCTTACCATCCAGCTCTGTGGGCCACCATCTTCCATAATAGACCATCAGCCTGCTCAGAGGTTCACCCTTGAGGGAAATTGGAAAGTAGGTGAGGTTTTTAAATCAGTTTACCCAGATGCCCCTTCACATTTTCTCACCAGGGCTCCAGCTGATGGGCACACTGAAAGCTAGAAAATGAGAAAATCACGCTGGCAACTCACCTGTGCTACACCTTCTGAGAACACATTAGAATGTAAATCTAATAAATGATAGCATCGTCCATTGACCAGTGGGGGAGAGGCCATGGGGTGGGGACGTCCGGCTCAGTTTTGCCTCTCTCCACGCCCAGTGTATTGCCAGATTTGCAGTTTGTTTACTAAATAAGAAATGTCACTTTGGGGTCTAGATCTGGAGTCTGGTTTTGGCAAAATTTTTCCAGCGAGAGTGCCTATGTGTCACAGGGATAAAGCTGATGATCTGAATGTTTTGTGTTGGATTGAATCCTATATGTTTGCCACTACTTGACTGCTTTTGGTCTACAGAAATAATTATTCTGTATGGTTAACTTAAAGAATTGCTGGCTTCCATGACCCAAAGAAGAAAAAACTAAAGAGGTATAGTCAAAGCTGAGTTTTGAGAAAACATGCTGTCAGGAACTGTCCATAAATCCAGTTTCTCATTGAATGATATTTCCCTCTCACACGGCAAAGTCACAGCCAAATCAGAGTTGTTCCTTCAGAAAACTACTTGCTCTCTGAATGTTATAAAATCACATTTAAGAAATTAACACGAAAGAAGGTTGATAGAAAAACAGAATGTGAACTTGTCACCTTTTGTCAAACTCTGAACACGAACTAGAATTTTAGAACTAGCAACGTCAGTGTCTTAAGAAAAAGAACTATTGTTTAATTAAGAAAACATGTTGCATGGAAAAGCCACCTCCCACGCTTGTATAGGGCAAATCGAAGTCTGTGGTGTGTCCTTGGGGTCTTCAAGTTCAAATGAGAATTTAAAAAATCTCCATCTCCATTGACTTGGTAACCGGTAACACGTAAGCTAGCGTTGTTCCATGGCTGCTGAACCGGGCTTGCCTTTATGTCTCTGCCACCAAGTGTGGCCAGGAGCTAGGCCGTGTGGACGGCAGTCGAACACTGAGTCACAGAGAAATGGCTAGAATTCAGCCACACCAGCCCATCAACCCCAAAAGTACTGGCAGCACTGAGGCATATTCTTTTTTTGAGCCAATAGCTTTCTCAGGCTGTGGCTTCGTATGTGTCCATCTGCAATAGATCCCAAGTGGTAAGTAACACACAGACTATGAAGGAAAACTTTTGTCATTAATGGTATATTTTGCTTTTGAGTACTGTGTTCTGTAGTGGGCTATTAAAATCGATGTATCCATCAGAATAATAGTTTAATGAGTTCATTACTAAAAGAAATAAATGTATTTTTAAACTGAAAAAAGTTTTTTTAATAAAATAATTTTTTAAAATCTAAAAAAAATGTTGAAAATAATAATGATACTGTAACAAAAGCCGGTCCATCATTTGTAACAGCAAATGAGATGGGAATGCAAGCAAATACATCTTTCTACTATTAAATTCAACATGGACAATTTGGTTTCATCGAAAATACCATCTATCATGGTAAATTCACATTGGTAATCTGACTTTCTTGTTTTTAAAGTTTTGTTTGTAATAAATGCATAAATTTGGCTGTCATCTGTTGTTCAGAAGCTATGTTCGTTAGCTTTCATTCCTGTTTTATTTTTGTACAAGCATATGTGATATAATAATACTTGCATGACTTTTTTTTTTCTTTATGGAGGGTTGGTACTTTTCTCAGGTCTGGGGAGCACCGCTGTAGAATGACAGCCCAGAACTCACCTCTGGTTCCCTTCTGCCATGTCCTAACACTGAGGAAGGACTGGATCAGGGACAATCAGTACGTGTCACAGGAGAGGGCAGAGCAGGGCTCCTTCCCCAGCAGAATGGACACAGGGAGCCCAAGGCACAGAGCAGGCCGACCTCCTGGTCTCAAGGTCAAGAGGGTTCCAAGGTGCACCAACCACCCAGTGGCAGCTCCCACGCTCGGGTTCTGGGGAGTGAGGGAGCGTGTTCCCGGGTTTCAGGAGTCTGGAGTTGGGCAGGTGCTGTCCCCTGGGTGGGCCACCTGCCGTCTGTGTGGGATGGACCTGGAGGTCAGAGACCAGCAACATTCCGCGTGCCTCTCGCCTTGCTTCCCGGAGGGCCCCTTGGCCCCAGCCTCATTCTGGCTTTCTCCGCTTAGAAACGCCTTATTAGAAAACCCAGCGTGCTTTGTCTGTGGCCATGTAGGGAGCCCATGCCGGAGGCACGGTCCACGTTTAGTGGGCATACAGGGCCAAGGATGCAGCCCCTTTTCAGGGAGATATATATTGAAGATTTCATGGTGGGTCAGACTAAAACTTCAGGTACAGGTTCTGGAAAGAGTCGGGTATTAGATCAGGGTGGCAAACCATGGCCCAGAGGCCCAACCCAGCTCACCGCCTGCTCGTACAAGAGTTTTATTGGAGCCCAGCCATGTCCACTTGTCTTTGTTTTATCCATGGCCACTTTGGTGCTGCCATGACAGTGGTGACGAGTTGTGAGAGAGACCTACAGCCCAGGAAGCCTAAGCCACTTAGTCTCTGGCCCTTTCCAGAGACGGTTCATAGCTCATGCATTCCAGGAGGAAAAGGAAAACAGCCCCTTTCCAGGAGACCCTGGGAGCTCCAACAACAGCAGCCCAGTGGTTCCACTCCTGCTCTGGCCCCTCCGGCTGTGAGCAAAGCGCCGCGGGCTCTCCTTGCTAGACCTTCGTGAGCCAAGCAACCGTCCTTCCTTTGCAGGAGTGAGAGCTGCTGAGAGACCCCTTTTCCACGAGCTTACGGGGTGGTCAGCTCTGTGGGCTGTGGGGCTGAATGCCTCCCGCACGGTTACTGGCTGCGGGAACCCGACGGTCCCTCCTTCCCCACTGTGCCTTGCTCTCCTTCTGTGCAGGATGAGGGTAAGAAAAACGCAGCTCTCCTAGGGTTTTTATGAAAATGAAATGAGGCTTTTAAGAGTAAAGCGCTGAGCACCCGGCCTGGCGCACGCTAATCGATCCACGGATGCCTGAGTCGGAGGGGACTTGGGGAGGGACCGTCACTGCTGTCCATCCGAGGAGGAGGGTGGCCCTCCCGACGTCACACCCGCAGTTTGTGCCGGAGCAGGTCTGGGACTTGGGCTGCTGATATTTTTTGTGTTTGCTGTGCACTGAGCCTGGGCTCAGGCTTTACACTCAGGGCTCACAGCCGCCCTGTGAGACAGGAACCTGGTTCATCCCATTTTGCAGATCAGGAAGCAGAGAAGCAGCAGCTGGGGGTTCTGGAGCCCACACTTGTCAGGGTGAGGCTCCCATCCACACCCTCGTCTTGGCCCCAGTCCTGGATCGCTGGGGAGGAGTGGAGCATTTTGGGGTCCCGGGTAGAGGAGGTCCGGGATGGGGGCCGGTGTCAACGCTCCATCCGGCTTCACTGGGATGTGGGGTGGGGCCTTCCTGGTGGCCCCTCTCCTCCTCGGTCCAGCATCATGAGGGGTCCATCTAGTGGTCAAAGGTGGGAATCCCAACCATTAAGTAGGGAAAGCAACTGAGCCGGAGCATCCTCGTGCAGCTCCACCCGGTCACACTGATCCCCATCTCACCGATCCACATCTCACCAGGTCGAGGGACAGAAACACTGGCCAGACACGGGCCTGAAGCTCCCTGGAAGTGGATATGTTCGTGATTGTTCTATGGAAGGTGGATGTTTGCAGCGGCCAATTCTCCCTCCTGGGACAGGCATTCTCCCTGCAGAGCCTCTGCATCTCAGCTTCACCAGAGGCAATTGTGCCCCCCAGGGGACATTTGACAATGTCAGAGGAGGTCTTTGATTGTCACAACTGGGAGATTCTACTGCCATCCAGTGGGTAGAGGCCAGGGATGCTGCTAACACCCTACGGTGCCCAGGAAGGCCCCACAACAAAGAACATCCATCATCGAATGCCAGTAGGGTCGCCTGCTTTTGGGAAACCTGATGGTGCCCTCCCCGGAATGGGACAGCTCATGGCAGGAGGGAGGGTTAGGTGAGGCTCAGAGTCTCTGCACGCGCTGTTCCTTCGGCCTGGACCACAAAGACTCAGGTCAGGTGAGCCTCGGACCTGTCCCCTCCAGGAAGGGGGAGCCAGGGTATCCGTCCCTCATGGGTGGGGGGCTGCTCCTGGGCACATCCCCCTCCCTCCGCCATGCACTGACGGGAGTGACAGATGTGGAACACGCCTCCCCACGGCAAAGGCATTTAAACTGTGCTATGTCCCCCGGGTCCTTGAATGCTGATGGCTCACTTCTCTTAACCGAAGCTCCAGAGACCAGAACCAGGGGCCTGGCTCAGCCCAGCCCAGGGGATTTGGGAGCTGCGACATGACCATGGCGGCAGTTCTGGCTCCTTGTCCTCCGGGCCACATGGTCAGGGCTGCAGAAATCTAGAGGTTCAATTGCAGATCACCATGAGAATTGTTACATCACTTCCCCAGCTACACCAGGCTTAGTCTGCTTAGTAAGAAAAGCAATATTTTTGTTGAATTTCACATTTTCTACCAAGTAATGAATTAACCTTTTTCAAATCACAAAGGGTATCACAGTAGGAAAATGAAGCCATAGTCTTTCCGAACTGGCTAGAGCACACAGGCCATCAGAGAGATGGAGGGAGATGCCTGCATCCAGGGACTGCAAGAGAGAATATAAAAGTATTCAGTACTGACTGATTCCACACATGTGTTCACCAGCTAGGATTGTGATGGACCAGCCCTTCTTTTCACCCTGGACGGATTCTGTTGTGCATGAAGTTAGTTCTGGCTTAATGAGCTGGATTCTAGGAGACCTGGGCCTGCCCTCATCCAGTTGCCATCGGGACTCCTTCCAATTTTCAGCCACAAGACTGTGAACACCATCTACATACAAGTGGCAGAGAAAATGTGGAGAGGCTTACAACTCTTCCGCTTCGGTGATACAACACACTTCTGATTAATCAGGCAAACAGGTAAAGGACAGGGCAGGCTGGATGAGGTTGCAGAAACTGATGCTGGTTTCAGGTGCAAGGACTAACGTCCTCAACATCATTTGCTCAGATTTTCCTCGTTTGTGAAAAGTCGGCAATCCCAAAAGCATTTATTAAGCACCTAATGTGGCTGAGTGTATGGCATGGAGCAGGAATGACATGGGTTGGGGCAGACGCTACCCCTCCCTACCTGCCTTGCTTCTGCACTGTGGGGAGGTCCAGCTGGTGGGAGGCACTGGCAGAAAACCAGCTTAATGGGGAGGAGAAGAGCCCGAGCATGTCTCCCCGCATCTTCTCCCTCCATGGGGCATCTCCAGCAGGGCCATCTCCTGCAAGACTGCAGCCCCTGCTAGAGGCAGTCCTCTCTGAGCTCCCTGCTTTGCCAGGCTTGAGGGTCTGATAACCCCGAGCTTCCCTGCCCCTCCAGTGATGGGCGGGGAATCAGCTTCCCGGCATTGCTAACACCTGGATTCATCACTACTTCTTGGCTGGGGCCTCAGCTCCCTGTCCCTTGTATAACACATCCCCTGTATTAAATTCTCTCTGCTGGATGTGCCTAGCATAGCTTCTATTTTCTTGGGGCTCCTGCCTGATCTACCAAATTTATTTCACCTCCCCTCTGTTCTCTCGCTGTGCTTCAGATTCCCCGGCATCCTTTATGTCCTAAGATGCCTGCTTCTTTCTCACCCCAGGGCCTTTGCACCTGTTTTCCCTCTGCATCATGTGCTCTGGCCCTGACTCTCCTGCTGGCTGGCAACTTCTCACCCCTCAAATTGCAGCTAAAATGTTACCTTTGCAGAGGCCTTGGCTGACAACCTTTCTAAAGCAGCCCATGCATCCCACCTCCACCACAACTTTCTATCTCACTGTTTATTTCTTTCAAATTTTGTGTCACGATCTGTAGTGATTTGCTTACGTGTCTGTATGTTTATTTATTAATAGTTGTTTATTAGCTGCCATCTTTACCGAAGCGTAAGCTCCCTGCTCCCAACCTGAAGCCCTGTGCCCAGAACACGAAATAAAAATGGTTGAATGAATGAGTAAATGAGTGTTTTAAACACTGAACCCATGACAAAGTCAAAATTAAAGAAGTTTCAAAATTGGCATATTTCTGTATGTTTTTGGAGGTAAGTCTGGGGCAAGGGGACACAGGTGTTAGAGTTTGTGAATTTGTCTACGTGGGATGGAAAGGGTCCTTGCTGACATTTCTCCTCTTCAACTGGGTCAGACCTGTGTTTAAGGCAGGGAAGGTGGGGGGAGATGGCATCTCCCTGCCTTTTAGCGCATGGTTTGCTCTGGACCAGAGTCACTGTCTGAACGGCAGTGGGTGCCCTCCTGCCAATGCTTCATGGCTTAGGAGCATCTCACTGCAAAGCAGAGATGTGGTTCTTGTCACTTGGTGGGTCAGTCAAACCTGTACTAGACCCCAGCCTCATTTCCTCAGCAGCTCTCCCCCTTATCCCATGTGAGGACTTGCTTCTGTGGAAGGCTGCTGGCAGTGAGCCGTCAGCTTCCCTGTGCCCCCATCACCATACTCCTCACCTGAAGAAAGACTGGCCTTGGCCTGTTTGCTCACCTCCAGACCCTTGAAGCAGGGGTCCCCTAAGCCTCTGAAGGACCTCGGCTGTGGCATTGCCCAGGAGATGGCCCCCAACCCCAAGCTGTGAGTCAGAAACTGGTGTGTGTGGGGGGGTCTCAGCATGGCACTGCCCAGCTGTCCCCAGCCTCTGAGGCCATGCTGTCTGAGAAGCAGGGCTCTGAGGCCTGCGGGTCAGGACCAGAAGGGCAGCCCCAGTATCTCCTCTGCTTCTAACCATGGCGGGGAGGTTGGGGTCACTGGCTGCGCTGCAGCAAATGACAATTTCATCAGTTATGACAGATGCCCTGTGCTTACAAGTTTTTTTCATATTTGTTGGCCGATGTAATTCTTGATGTCACAACCAGATGTTGAAAGAACAGGGACTTTGGGGCCAGCGGCACCTGTGCAGACAGCTGCTCTGTCAGTGTGAGTGGCTGCCCCAGCTGTGCTCTGCGTCTCTGGGATTCTTCACTGTTCTATGCACGCTGTCCCTGTGACCCCAACATCCCCACTGTGACCCCAATATCACCACTATAACCCAATACCTCCATTGTGACCCCAACACCCCCACTGTGACCCCAATATCACCACTATAACACAATACCTCCATTGTGACCCCAACACCCCCACTGTGACCCCAATATCACCACTATAACACAATACCTCCATTGTGACCCCAACACCTCCACTGTGACCCCAATATCACCACTATAACACAATACCACCATTGTGACCCCAACACCCCACTGTGACCCCAATATCACCACTATAACCCAATACCTCCATTGTGACCCCAACACCCCACTGTGACCCCAATATCACCACTATAACACAATACCTCCATTGTGACCCCAACACCCCCACTGTGACCCCAATATCACCACTATAACACAATACCTCCATTGTGACCCCAACACCCCCACTGTGACCCCAATATCACCACTATAACCCAATACCTCCATTGTGACCCCAACACCCCCACTGTGACCCCAATATCACCACTATAACACAATACCTCCATTGTGACCCCAACACCCCCACTGTGACCCCAATATCACCACTATAACCCAATACCTCCATTGTGACCCCAACACCCCCACTGTGACCCCAATATCACCACTATAACCCAATACCTCCATTGTGACCCCAACACCCCCACTGTGACCCCAATATCACCACTATAACACAATACCTCCATTGTGACCCCAACACCCCCACTGTGACCCCAATATCACCACTATAACCCAATACCTCCATTGTGACCCCAACACCCCCACTGTGACCCCAATATCACCACTATAACACAATACCACCATTGTGACCCCAACACCCCACTGTGACCCCAATATCACCACTATAACACAATACCTCCATTGTGACCCCAACACCCCCACTGTGACCCCAATATCACCACTATAACACAATACCACCATTGTGACCCCAACACCCCCACTGTGACCCCAATATCACCACTATAACACAATACCTCCACTGTGACCCCAACACCCCCACTGTGACCCCAATATCACCACTATAACACAATACCTCCATTGTGACCCCAACACCCCCACTGTGACCCCAATATCACCACTATAACCCAATACCTCCATTGTGACCCCAACACCCCCACTGTGACCCCAATATCACCACTATAACACAATACCTCCATTGTGACCCCAACACCCCCACTGTGACCCCAATATCACCACTATAACACAATACCACCATTGTGACCCCAACACCCCACTGTGACCCCAATATCACCACTATAACCCAATACCTCCACTGTGACCCCAACACCCCCACTGTGACCCCAATATCACCACTATAACCCAATACCTCCACTGTGACCCCAACACCCCACTGTGACCCCAATATCACCACTATAACCCAATACCACCATTGTGACCCCAACACCCCCACTGTGACCCCAATATCACCACTATAACCCAATACCACCATTGTGACCCCAACACCCCCACTGTGACCCCAATATCACCACTATAACACAATACCTCCATTGTGACCCCAACACCCCCACTGTGACCCCAATATCACCACTATAACCCAATACCTCCATTGTGACCCCAACACCCCCACTGTGACCCCAATATCACCACTATAACCCAATACCTCCATTGTGACCCCAACACCCCACTGTGACCCCAATATCACCACTATAACCCAATACCTCCACTGTGACCCCAACACCCCCACTGTGACCCCAATATCACCACTATAACACAATACCTCCATTGTGACCCCAACACCTCCACTGTGACCCCAATATCACCACTATAACACAATACCACCATTGTGACCCCAACACCCCACTGTGACCCCAATATCACCACTATAACCCAATACCTCCATTGTGACCCCAACACCCCCACTGTGACCCCAATATCACCACTATAACACAATACCTCCATTGTGACCCCAACACCTCCACTGTGACCCCAATATCACCACTATAACACAATACCACCATTGTGACCCCAACACCCCACTGTGACCCCAATATCACCACTATAACCCAATACCTCCATTGTGACCCCAACACCCCCACTGTGACCCCAATATCACCACTATAACACAATACCTCCATTGTGACCCCAACACCCCCACTGTGACTCCAGTATCACCACTATAACCCAATACCACCATTGTGACCCCAACACCTCCACTGTGACCCTCACACCACCACTACGACCCCTCCACCTGATGCTGACCAGGCAGGTGGTCATGCCCCAGGTCAAAGGTAAGCCTGTCTCTTGCTCCTCGTTGGTCCGAGAGCCCCCAGGTTCAGGGAAGCAGGTGGAAGGTAAATCCCGTTTAAGGTAGGATGATGCTCTAGCTGAACCAGCTGCAATGAAGCAGTGTGGGCAGCAGAGGGTAGCAGAGGACGCTGTTTCGCGGGTCCTTCTGACCCTGTCCAAGTCTCTCTACTGTCAGACCCCACAAGAAGGCAGACATTGCTCCCTCAGGCCAGCCTCGCCCAGGTGCCAGCGCCACCCCTTGGGCATGTCCACGGGGACACCGTATTGGATAGAGTCTCTGGTGACCCCCAGCTCAGGCCCGATGGAGAAGCTCGCTGTGGGCAATCCTCCAACTCTGACAGGGGAGAGGAGTTACAGGGGTTCCCCTTCCCAGTTGCCCATCCAGGGAGTGGGACAGCTGCCTGCTGACCTCAGATGAGGTTAAATGGTGGACAGGTTTCCCTCACGCTCCAGTAACTGAGACAGTGCCTCGGGCCCCCAGGGAGCTGCTTGTTTTATGAAGATGAGGAACCTCTCCTGGAAGTTCAGGGTCCTGCACACTTGTGTGCTTTGAGCATCCTCTGCACCACAGGATGGCGGGGTGGGATCAGGCTGACGCTACTCCTCCCACACCCCCATAGATGCTGAGCTAGGACTGTGGAAATATCCATGTGGGGAGGAAGAAAGATAGAGGCAAGGTAGGAGCCCTTGGAAAGAGGAGGGTGCACAGCAGCCCTGAGAGGAGTGAGTCATGTTTTGAAAAACCTTCACTGTTTTTTTCACTCAGCTTATTGAGTTAAAATTGACAAATAAAATTGCATGTATTTAAAGTACAATGTGATGATTTGACATACGCGTGCATTGTGAAAGGCTGGCCACAGTCAAGTTGATTAACACATTCATCGCCTTACAGCTACCTTTTCTTTTTTTGAAGTGGGAACACGTATGAGTTATTCTCTGAGCAAATTTCTACTCTCTTAGCAACTTTCCAGTATGCAATGCAGTACTGTTAACTATAACCTCTATGCTATACATTACACCCCCAGATCTTATTCATCTTAAAACTGAAAGTTTGTACCCTTTAACCAACATCTCTCCAATTCTCCCCCACCCCCGGCCCCCGGTCCAAGGGGTTTGACTTTTGGTATAAATTTGTTAATATTGATAACAGATTTAGGTTTGTTTTGATATATAATTAGCAGCGTGGTCTGCCCTAAAGTAAGACTATGACTAGGTGAAAGAAATTGGATTATTATTGCTTACAACATATTTTAGCAACAGTTTCCTCTCATTTCCTTTAAACTCTTAGTGTCTTGCAGCTGAGTTTTTTTTTACTTTGTCATAATTTACTTATTCTTATCCTTACTGCAAATTTGTGAAATATTTGAAAGTACTGTATAGCTTTTGAACCTCTAACTTCTGAGAGATTCTTTTTTTTTAAATAAATTTATTTATTAAAAAAAACAACTCTACTTTCTGTTTCTACGAGATTGGCTTTTTAAAAAAATAGATTACACCAATGAATGGGATCATACAGTATGTGTCTTTCTCTGCCTTATTATTTCACTTAGTAATTCCTCCAGGTTCATCCATGGTGTCACAAAAAGCAGGATTTCTTTCTTTTTCGTGGCTGAATAATATTCCACTGTGTGTATGTGTGTGGGTGTGTGTGTTTCACATCTTCTTTATCCATTCATCTGTCAATAGACATTTATGTTGTTTCCATATCTTGGCTGTTGTGAGTAACGCTTCATTGTTTTTTTCTTTCTGAAGATGCCGCTGCCCTTGGTTCTGGGTTTCAACATTCCTGATGACCCTGGAGCCACACAGGGATCCGTGGAACCCTGGCCCCTTACAGAAACCACAGATAACTCGAGCTGTTTTCCTCTCCATCCCAGACTTCATGCTTTCACCCACGCCAACACCCTTCCTGCCCTTTGCCCAACCGCCCCCCCACCCCGCCTGGAAAGAGGTGTCTGGTTCCCACCTCCATTACCCTCTTGCGGTGGCTGAGCTGCCATCCTGATACTTTCCTGTTCTTCCCAGCCCTCTCCCTACCCCTCCCTGGGCACTGCGGCCACCCTGAGCCAGGCCGCGAGAAGGGACATCAGAAGCTCGTTGGCTCAGGGTCACCTGTCATCATGCTGGACGTGGTGCCCAGGAAGCGGCTTGCACACCCATTTCCAGGGGTTGGATGTCTCATCCTACATCCCAGCTCCCTCACAGCCCGGTTCTGGCCTCGGGTACCAACCCTCACTGGTTCCTTCTGCCCTGGTCGTGTCTGCTGTTCCCTGGACCCAGGATGCACTTCTACTTTCCAAGTGGCCTCATTCACAGAAATAAAGTGGGTGCCAGCGTGAGGACAAGGGGCAACTTCTACTTGTATTTTTTTAAATTTCTACTTCCCTGGGCTCTCTAAGCATTCAAAACATTCCTTGGCCTAAGGCCTATTCAGCAGAGGTCTGATCTGGGGGTGGGTCACAGATCCAGGGAGAAGGATGCCTGCAGAGCCCTAAGGGGTGGGGATTCTAGCTCAGTCACCCCACCAGCCTTAACTCAGGCGTGTGGGCTCCATGCTGAGAGCCTCTCTCTGGCAGCAAAAACAATCTAGCCTTTCTTTGAAAAATCATTCTGAATTCATCTCTAGGCCACCTTATCTTCCGTCATTCAAGCAAATTAACTTGAGTTAAATTGTTCACTTTAATTTCCATCTTCCATCCCCTTATGCCATGTCTTTTCGCAAGGCTCTCGGACAAAAGCTCCCCTGAGACGTTACCCTGCAGGTGCCATGTCGTCATCCCACCCACGGTGCAGCTGGAAGATTGTCTCAGCTGCTCTAATAAATCCTGGGCGGTCTGGAGCTCACTCCCTCCTAAACTGGGGGGACATCAATGCTGGTTCAAGAGTGCGCCAGAAATATACAGCAATTGAAATGCTTGAGGATATGAAGCCCAAGAAATATTCCATTAAAAATGGCACATTTTAAAGTGGTTCAAGCTCAAAATAAATGAGAAGTTCAGGTTGGAATAATCCCATCAGCATCTTCAAGAAGACCGCTCTAGGAGCCGGAGGAAGATGGCGGAAGAGTAAGACGCGGAGATCACCTTCCTCCCCACAGATACATCAGAAATTCATCTACACGTGGAACAACTCCAACAGAACACCTACTGAACGCTGACAGAAGACCTCAGACCCCCCAAAAGGCAAGAAACTCCCCACATACCTGGGTAGGTCAAAAGAAAAAAAGAATAAACAGAGACAATAGGATATGGACGGGACCTGCACCAGTGGGAGGGAGCCGTGAAGGAGGGAAGGTTTCTACACACTACAAGCCCCTTCGAGGGCGGAGACTGCAGGTGGCGGAGGGGGAAAGCTTCGGAGTAGCGGAGGAGAGCACAGCAACAGGGGTGTGGAGGGCAAAGCAGAGAGATTTTGGCACAGAGGATCGGTGCCCTCAGGCACACACCAGCCCGAGAGACTTGTCTGCTCGGCCGCCAGGGCGGGCGGGGCTGGGAGCTGAGGCTCGGGTATCGGCTTTCAGTCGGAGCGCAGGGAGAGGACTGGGGCTGGCGGCAGGAAGAGACCCTGAAGGGGTTAGTGCTAGCCCGGAGGGAGTCCGGGGAAAGGGTCTGGAGCTACCGGAGAGGCAAGAGACTTTTTTCCCTTTTGTTGCCTGGTGCGCGAGGAGAGGGCATTCCCCTCCCTCCCCTCTGCCTGAGTGAGCCAGAGCCCCCGAATCAGCGGCTCCTTTAAACCCGTCCTGTCTGAGCGAAGAACGGACGCCCTCCGGCGACCTACGCGCAGAGGCGGGGCCAGGTCCAAGGCTGAGACCCGGGAGCTGTGAGAGCAGAGACAGGGAAATCTCTCTGTGCAGCCTCCGAGGCAGCGGATTAAAGCTCCACGGTCCATTTGATGTGCCCTGCGTCTGTGGAGTGCATGAATGGACAGCGAATCATCCCAAATTGAGGAAGTGGAC
Organism: Hyperoodon ampullatus; assembly: GCF_949752795.1. Taxonomy (NCBI): domain Eukaryota; kingdom Metazoa; phylum Chordata; class Mammalia; order Artiodactyla; family Ziphiidae; genus Hyperoodon; species Hyperoodon ampullatus. The sequence goes on along the minus strand of NC_136927.1, from coordinate 17,056,305 downwards.
CTTGAGGACAAGATTTAAGACTTCCCCCCCCCCCTTTTTTTTCCTCTTTTTACAACGAATTATCCCAAATCGAGGAGGTGGACTTGGAGAGCAAGATTTTTGATTTTTCCCCCTGCTCTCTTTTTGTGAATGTGTATGTGTAATCTTCTGTGTAAGATTCTCTCTGTATAGCTTTGCTTCCACCATATGTCCCAGGGTTCTTTCGGTCCGTGTTTTTTTTCAATAATTACTTTTTAATTTTAATAACGCTACTATATTTCATACTTTATTCTATTGTACTTTACCTGCTCTTTCTTTTTTTCCTCCCTTCCCTTCCTCCCTCCCTCCCTCCGCTCCTCCTTTCCTTCTTTCTTTTTCTTTCCTCCATCCCTCCCTCCCTCCCACCCTTCTTCTTTCCACTTTCTTTTTCTTTCCTCCCTCCCTCCCTCCCTCCTGTCTTTCTTTCTTTCTTTCCTTCCTCCCTCCCTCCCTCTCTTCTTCCATTCACTCTTCCTTTTGCTTTCATTCCTCCCTCCCTCCCTCCTTTCTTTCCTTTCTTTCCATCCTTCCTCCCTCCCTCCTTTCTTTCTTTCTTCCTTCCTTCCTTCCTTACTTCCCTTCTTCCTTTCTTTCAATCTCTCTTTCTTTCTTCTACTAATTATTTCTTTCTACTTTTTCTCACTGTTATTCTGAGCCGGGTGGATGAAAGGCTCTTGGTGCTGCAGCCAGGAGTTAGTGCTGTGCCTCTGAAGTGGGAGAGCCAACTTCAGGACACGGGTCCACAAGAGACCTCCCAGCTCCACATAATATCAAGCAGCGAAAATCTCCCAGGGATCTCCATCTCAACACCAGCACCCAGCTTCAGTCAACGACCAGCAAGCTACAGTGCTGGTCACCCTATGCCAAGCAACTAGCAAGGCAGGAACACAACCCCACCCATTAGCAGAGAGGATACCTAAAAACATAATAAGGCCACAGGCACCCCAAAACACACCACCAGACGTGGACCTGTCCACCAGAAAGACAAGATCGAGCTTCAACCACCAGAACACAGGCATTAGTCCCCCCCACCAGGAAGCCTACACAAACTACTGAAACAACCTTAGCCACGGGGGACAGACACCAAAAACAACGGGAACTACGAATCTGCAGCCTGCAAAAAGGAGACCCCAAACACAGTAACATAAGCAAAATGAGAAAGCAGAAAAACACACAGCAGGTGAAGGAGCAAGATAAAAACCTACCAGACCTAACAAATGAAGAGGTAATAGGCAGTCTACCTGAAAAAGAATTCAGAATAATGATAGTAAAGCTGATCCAAGATTCTATTTCCCAGATCCAAAATCTTGGAAATAGAATAGACAATATGCAAGAAACAGTTAACAAGGACCTAGAAGAACTAAAGATGAATCAAGCATCGATTAAAAACACAATAAATGAAATGAAAAATACTCTAGATGGGATCAATAGCAGAATAACTGAGGCAGAAGAACGGATAAGTGAGGTGGAAGATAAAATAGTGGAAATAACTGATGCAGAGCAAAATAAAGAAAAAAGAATGAAAAGAACAGAGGACAGTCTCAGAGACCTCTGGGACAACATTAAACGCACCAACATTCGAATTATAGGGGTTCCAGAAGAAGAAGAGAAAAAGAAAGGGACTGAGAAAATATTTGAAGAGATTCTAGTTGAAAACTTCCCTAATATGGGAAAGGAAATAGTTAATCAAGTCCAGGAGGCACAGAGAGTCCCATACAGAATAAATCCAAGAAGAAGTACGCCAAGACACATATTAATCAAACTGTCAAAAATTAAACACAAAGAAATCATATTAAAAGCAGCAAGGGAAAAACAACAAATAACACACAAGGGAATCCCCATCAGGTTAACAGCTGATCTCTCAGCAGAAACTCTACAAGCCAGAAGGGAGTGGCAGGACATAATTAAAGTGATGAAGGAGAGAAACCTGCAACCAAGATTACTCTACCCAGCAAGGATCTCATTCAGATTTGATGGAGAAATTAAAACCTTTACAGACAAGCAAAAGCTGAGAGAGTTCAGCACCACCAAACCAGCTTTACAACAAATGCTAAAGGAACTTCTCTAGGCAAGAAACACAACAGAAGGACTATACCTACAATAACGAACCCAAAGCCATTAAGGAAATGGGAATAGGAACATACATATCAATAATTACCTTAAATGTAAATGGACTAAATGCTCCCACCAAAAGACACAGAGTGGCTGAATGGATACAAAAACAAGACCCATATATATGCTGTCTACAAGAGACCCACTTCAGACCTAGAGACACATACAGATTGAAAGTAAGGGGATGGGGCTTCCCTGGTGGCGCAGTGGTTGAGAGTCCGCCTGCCGATGCAGGGGACACGGGTTCGTGCCCCGGTCTGGGAAGATCCCACATGCCGCAGAGCGGCTAGGCCCGTGAGCCATGGCTGCTGGGCCTGCATGTCCAGAGCCTGTGCTCCGCAACGGGAGAGGCCACAGCAGTGAGAAGCCCACGTAATGCAAAAAAAAAAAAAAAAAAAAAAAAAAAAAAAAAAAAAAAAAAAAAAAAAGAAAGTAAGGGGATGGAAAAAGATATTCCATGCAAATGGAAATCAAAAGAAAGCTGGAGTAGCAATTCTTATATCAGACAAAATAGACTTTAAAATAAAGACTATTAGAAGAGACAAAGAAGGACACTACATAACGATAAAGGGATCGATCCAAGAAGAAGATATAACAATTGTAAATATTTATGCACCCAACATAGGAGCACCTCAATACATAAGGCAAATACTAACAGCCATAAAAGGGGAAATCGACAGTAACACAATCATAGTAGGGGACTTTAACACCCCACTTTCACCAATGGACAGATCATCCAAAATGAAAATAAATAAGGAAACACAAGCTTTAAATGATACATTAAACAAGATGGACTTAATTGATATTTATAGGACATTCCACCCAAAAACAACAGAATACACATTTTTCTCAAGTGCTCATGGAACATTCTCCAGGATAGATCATATCTTGGGTCACAAATCAAGCCTTGGTAAATTTAAGAAAATTGAAATTGTATCAAGTATCTTTTCCGACCACAATGCTATGAGACTAGACATCAATTACAGGAAAAGATCTGTAAAAAATACAAACACATGGAGGCTAAACAATACACTACTCAATAATGAAGTGATCACTGAAGAAATCAAAGAGGAAATTAAGAAATACCTAGAAACAAATGACAATGGAGACACGACGACCCAAAACCTATGGGACGCAGCAAAAGCAGTTCTAAGGGGGAAGTTTATAGCAATACAATCCCACCTTAAGAAACAGGAAACATTTCGAGTAAACAACCTGACCCTGCACCTAAAGCAATTAGAGAAAGAAGAACAAAAAACCCCCAAAGTTAGCAGAAGGAAAGAAATCATAAAGATCAGATCAGAAATAAATGAAAAAGAAATGAAGGAAACGATAGCAAAGATCAACCAAACTAAAAGCTGGTTCTTTGAGAAGATAAACAAAATTGACAAACCATTAGCCAGACTCATCAAGAAAAGAAGGGAGAAGACTCAAATCAGTAGAATTAGAAATGAAAAAGGAGAAGTAACAACTGACACTGCAGAAATACAAAAGATCATGAGAGATTACTATAAGCAACTCTATGCCAATAAAATGGACAACCTGGAAGAAATGGACAAATTCTTAGAAATGCACAACCTACCAAGACTGACTCAGGAAGAAATAGAAAATATGAATAGACCAATCACAAGCACTGAAATTGAAACTGTGATTAAAAATCTTCCATCAAACAAAAGCCCAGGACCAGATGGCTTCACAGGCGAATTCTATCAAACATTTAGAGAAGAGCTAACACCCATCCTTCTCAAACTCTTCCAAACAATATCAGAGGAAGGAACACTCCCAAACTCATTCTACGAGGCCACCATCACCTTGATACCAAAACCAGGCAAGGATGTCACAAAGAAAGAAAACTACAGGCCAATATCACTGATGAACATAGATGCAAAAATCCTCAACAAAATACTAGCAAACAGAATCCAACAGCACATTAAAAGGATCATACACCATGATCAAGTGGGGTTTATTCCAGGAATGCAAGGATTCTTCAATATACGCAAATCAATCAATGTGATACACCATATTAACAAGTTGAAGGAGAAAAACCATATGATCATCTCAATAGATGCAGAGAAAGCTTTCGACAAAATTCAACACCCATTTATGATAAAAACCCTGCAGAAAGTAGGCATAGAGGGAACTTTCCTCAACATAATAAAGGCCATATATGACAAACCCACAGCCAACATTGTCCTCAATGGTGAAAAACTGAAACCATTTCCACTAAGATCAGGAACAAGACAAGGCTGCCCACTCTCACCACTCTTATTCAACCTAGTTTTGGAAGTTTTAGCCACAGGAATCAGAGAAGAAAAGGAAATAAAAGGAATCCAAATTGGAAAAGAAGAAGTAAAGCTGTCACTGTTTGCAGATGACATGATACTATACATAGAGAATCCTAAAGATGCTACCGAAAAACTACTAGAGCTAATCAATGAATTTGGTAAAGTAGCAGGATACAAAATTAATGCACAGAAATCTCTGGCATTCCTGTACACTAATGATGAAAAATCTGAAAATGAAATCAAGAAAACACTCCCATTTACCATTGCAACAAAAAGAATAAAATATCTAGGAATAAACCTACCTAAGGAGACAAAAGACCTGTATGCAGAAAATTATAAGACACTGATGAAAGAAATTAAAGATGATTTAAATAGATGGAGAGATATACCATGCTCCTGGATTGGAAGAATCAATATTGTGAAAATGACTCTACTACCCAAAGCAATCTACAGATTCAATGCAATCCCTATCAAACTACCACTGGCATTTTTCACAGAAGTAGAACAAAAAATTTCAAAATTTGTTTGGAAAAACAAAAGACCCCGAATAGCCAAAGCAATCTTGAGAACGAAAAACGGAGCTGGAGGAATCAGGCTGCCTGACTTCAGACTATACTACAAAGCTACAGTAATTAAGACAGTGTGGTACTGGCATAAAAACAGAAAGATAGATCAGTGGATCAGGATAGAAAGCCCAGAGATAAACCCACGCACATATGGCCAACTTATCTTTGATAAAGGAGGCAGGAATGTACAGTGGAGAAAGGACAGCCTCTTCAATAAGTGGTGCTGGGAAAACTGGACAGGGACATGTAAAAGTATGAGATTAGATCATTCCCTAACACCATACACAAAAATAAGCTCAAAATGGATTAAAGACCTAAATGTAAGGCCAGAAACTATCAAACTCTTAGAGGAAAACATAGGTAGAACACTCTATGACATAAATCACAGCAAGATCCTTTTGGACCCACCTCCTAGAGAAATGGAACTAAAAACAAAGATAAACAAATGGGACCTAATGAAACTTAAAAGCTTTTGCACAGCAAAGGAAACCATAAACAAGACCAAAAGACAACCCTCAGAATGGGAGAAAATATTTGCAAATGAAGCAACTGACAAAGGATTAATCTCCAAAATTTATAAACAGCTCATGCAGCTCAATAGCAAAAAAACAAACAACCCAATCCAAAAATGGGCAGAAGACTTAAATAGGCATTTCTCCAAAGAAGATATACAGACTGCCAACAAACACATGAAAGAATGCTCAACATCATTAATCATTAGAGAAATGCAAATCAAAACTACAATGAGATATCATCTCACACCAGTCAGAATGGCCATCATCAAGAAATCTAGAAACAATAAATGCTGGAGAGGGTGTGGAGAAAAGGGAACACTCTTGCACTGCTGGTGGGAATGTGAATTGGTACAGCCACTATGGAGAACAGTATGGAGGTTCCTTAAAAAACTAAAAATAGAACTACCATATGACCCAGCAATCCCACTACTAGGCATATACCCTGAGAAAACCATAATTCAAAAAGAGACATGTACCAAAATGTTCATTGCAGCTCTATTCACAATAGCCCGGAGCTGGAAACAACCTAAGTGTCCATCATCGGATGAATGGATAAAGAAGATGTGGCACATATATACAATGGAATATTACTCAGCCATAAAAAGAAACGAAACTGAGCTATTTGTAATGAGGTGGATAGACCTAGAGTCTGTCATACAGAGTGAAGTAAGTCAGAAAGAGAAAGACAAATACCGTATGCTAACACATATATATGGAATTAAAAAAAAAAATGTCATGAAGAACCTAGGGGTAAAACGGGAATAAAGACACAGACCTACTTGAGAATGGACTTGAGGATATGGGGAAGGGGAAGGGGAAGCTGTGACAAAGGGAAAGAGAGGCATGGACATATATACACTACCAAACGTGAGGTAGATAGATAGTGGGAAGCAGCCGCATAGCACAGGGAGATCAGCTCGGTGCTTTGTGACCGCCTGGAGGGGTGGGATGGGGAGGGTGGGAGGGAGGGAGATGCATAAGGGAGGGGATGTGGGAACAGATGTATATGTATGACTGATTCACTTTGTTATAAAGCAGAAACTAATAAAAAAAATAAAAATAAAAAAAAAAAAAAAAAAAGAAGACCGCTCTAGGAGCTTCCCTGGTGGCGCAGTGGTTGAGAGTCCGCCTGCTGATGCAGGGGACACGGGTTCGTGCCCCGGTCCGGGAAGATCCCACATGCCACGGAGTGGCTGGGCCTGCGAGCCATGGCCGCTGGGCCTGCGTGTCTGGAGCCTGTGCTCCGCAATGGGAGAGGCCACAACAGTGAGAGGCCCGCGTACCGCCAAAAAAAAAAAAAAAAATTAAAATGGAAATTGCCAGGCATGGCTAATGACTGTCGTAATGGATGGCACCGTAGGTGATTAAAGGTCTCGGCTCCCTGTCATTCTCTCCGATATAACATCTGCTTCAGTTCCTGACAGTTTCAATGCTCTCATACATGATCTTTTCCACAACCAGGTCTCCCGGTTCTTTTTTTTCTTCCAGCTTTATTGAAATATACTTGACATATAACACTGTTTAAGTTCAAGGTGTACAACGTGTTTGTATGATACATTTGCATATTGCAAAATGATCACCACTATAGCTGACCTAATGCTTCCACCACACCATACAATTATCATTTCTTTTTGCTGTGAGAACATTTAAGATCTACTCTCTTAGCAGCGCTCAAGTATATAAAAGTGTTATTAGCTGTAATCACCATGCTGTACATGAGATTCCCCAGAACCTGTAAATCCTATAATTGGAAGTTTGTACCCTTTGACCAATATATCCCCATTTCTCCCACCCCCTAACCCCTGGTAATCATCATTCTACTTTCTGTTCCTATGAGTTCGGCTTTTTCAGGTTCCACATATAAGTGAGATTATATCATACACAATACGTCTGTGTCTGACTTAACTCAGCATAATGCCCTCAAGGTTCATTCACATTGTTGCAAATGGCAAGATTTCCTTTTTTCTCATGGCTGAATAATATTTCATTATTATATTTGTATAATGTTTGTATATATCTCACATCTTTATTCATTCATCCATTGACAGACACTTAGGTTGTTTCTGTGTCTTGGCTATTGTGAATAATACCGCAATGAACATGGGGTTGAGATATCTCTTCGAGACCTTGATTCCATTTCCTTTGGATAAATACCCAGGAGTGGAATTGCTGAATCATATGGTAGTTCAGTTTTTTTAAGGAACCTCCACACTGTTTCCCACAGCGGTTACACCAATTTACATTCCCACCAACAGGGCACAGGGTTTCCTGTCTCCACGTCGTTGACAACCCTTGTTATTTCTCATCTTTTTGATGATACTGGCCTTTCGGCTCTTGAGCCCCTCTCCTCCACTGGACTTGTCCTGCATTTTCAGAGTTTTACTCGAGATATTACTGTCATTAGCAGTAACTACAGCTCTGGCCACACCTTATTTTCAAGGACCCCACTTTCTGAGCAACACGTCCTAGATTCCCAGTTTCCTCTCTCTAGAATTCCACGCCTCACCATCCTCCCAGGCCACTGGGGTATTCATTCCATTTATCCTTCCACATTTTACCTTGTTGGTGCTGAATACTCTTGGATGATTTTACTCTTCTTGGGCTTTTCCTGGGATGTGGTTAAGTTAAGGAGAGAGTTAATCCCTTGAGGTCTTGCTTTTATGCTTCGTTAGGTGAAGTCAGAGCATCCTAATCTTGTGCAGCTATTGAGGCAACACCCGTGAGCCCTCAGCCAATGCTCTGTGCACCAGAAGACAGGTGGTTCACAGGGTGCTCCTTCTGATGGCTCTTCTCAGCCTGGGTACCAAGTGCTTTCACCTGAAGATGTAAGGGGCTCTCCACAGCACTCTCTCTCTCTGCAGCTGCTGTGGCTTCCCCAGACCCCCAGCCCCATTCCCTCACCTCAGGGAGGCTTCTGGGTTCTTCCCAAGGTCTCCCTTCCTTGTCTGCAACCAGGACCCTCTCCAGGTGGTAAAGTGGACAACCATAGACTAAACTTCTTTGTTTCCTATCTCTCAGGCATTTCTGCCAGAGCTTCCTGTCTTCCAATATCTGAACACCATTGTTTGAGGTATATAGTTTTTTTTGGGGGGGGCGGGGAGGTCCAGTTTTTCAGTTGTTTAAGGTGGGAGGATAAATCTGGTCCCTTAGCTCCATCTTGGCCAGAAGTAGAAGTCCTCACACCTTCCTTCCCGGCTCAGACCTCAGGTCATCACTGTAAGCATCCCCTTGCTCCTGTCTCCTCCTGGCTTGGCAACTCAGAGCCCTGGTTAAATCCAACCTTAGCTCGTTTTCCTCTGATGTTATCTTCTAGGAGTTTTATTGCTTTGTGTTTTACATTGAGATCTATGATCCATTTTGAGTTAATATTTGTGAAGCATGTAAGGTCTGTGTCTAGATTCATTCTTTTTGCATATGGATGTCCTGTTTTTCTAGCACCACTTGCTAAAAAAGACTATCTTTGCTCCCTTGTATTGCCTTTGCTCCTTTGTCAAAGATTGGTTTGACAACCTTAAATGTAACCTAAAATGTATATGCATTTAATACATTATTGTTTTTGTTATTTTGAACAAATATTTGTTAGAGCAATTAAGAATAAGAAAAGTAAAAGTTTTTCTTTTGCCTTCATTTATTCTTTCTCTAGTGTTCTTCCTTTCTTTTCTGTAGATCTGAGTTTCTGACCTATATTATGTTCCTTCTCTCTGAAAAAACTTCTAAGATTTCTTGTAAGAAAGGTCTACTGGCAACAAACTCCCTTAATTTTTGTCTGAGAAAGACTTTTTTTCTCATTCATGTTTGAAGGATAATTTCACAGGATACAAAATTCTCAGTGGGTGGATTTTTTGCTCAATCCTTTAAATATTTCACTCCACTCTCTTCTTGCTTGCTTGGTTTCTGCAGAGAAGTTGGATGTAATTCTCATCTTTGTTCCTCAGTAGGTAAGGTGTTTCTTTCCTCTAGCTTCTTTCAGGGCTTTTTCTTTATTTTTGATTTTCTGCTATTTGAATATGATATGTCTAAGTATACTTGTTTGTTTGTTTGTTTGTTTTTTTATCCTGCTTGTTTTTCCCTCAGCTTCCTGGGTCTGTGGTTTAGTGTCTCATATTAACTGGACGAAATTCCCCATCATTGCTTCCGTGCTTCTTCTGTTCCTTTCCCTCTCTCTTGTCCTTCCAGTATGTGGATGTTAGTTACAGTTTATTTTTTTGTTGTCCCACAGTTTAGGATATTCTGTCCTTTTTTGTTTTACATCTTTTTTCTCTTTGACATTCAGTTTGGGGAGTTTCTATACCCTCAATCTCAGAGTCTTTCCTCAACTAAGTCCAGTCTACTAATGAGCCCATCAAAAGCATCCTTCATTTCTGTTACACTGTTTTTAATCTCCAGCATTTCTTGTAGACCCTGTCTTAGAATTTCTCTCCACTTACATCACCCATCTGTCCTCGTACACTGTCCACTTTATCCATGTAAACCCTTGCATATGAGTCATAGTTTTTAATATACTAGGTCTCATAATTTTCACATTCCTGCCAAATCTGACTCTGGGTTTGATGCTTGCTCAATTTCTTCAACTGTGTTTCTGCCTTTTAACTTTCTATTGAAAGGTAGATGTGTTGTACTGGGTAAAAGGTAAACAGAGCACAGTTAGTGACATGATGGTGGGGTGTGGGGGGAGGGGGATGTGTGGTCCTATGATTAGTTCTAATCCTTTAGTGAGTCTGTGCCTCTGGGCTGTGAACTTCACAAGTGCTTCTTGTTTTGTTCCCCTCTTAGATGGGGCGGTGTGGCTAAAGGGAGCTGGCGTTGGGTATTTTCCTTTTCCCAAGTCAGGTGGGCTCCAGTAGATTAGGCTGGAGGGAAGGCCTTATTGAGAAGCACAGAGTGCTGTGGTGTATTGCAAATGCTGGGAGCACTAGGAGGTTTTTCTAAGATACTGTGAGGACATGGTAGAACTCTGGGAGGTAAAACTCACGGAAGTGTGGGACACCCCCTCCCACCAGGATCACCCCCGCCAGAGTTTTAAACTCAGGCCTGTGCACACCAAGCCTCCAGGAATGCCTCAGTTCCAGCTCAGGTCTCCTGTCCTGGTGCTGGTTCCCACAGAGGTTTCTGCTCATGGGTTTCTCCTCCAGTAAGTGGTGATTCTGTGTATCTGCCCATCATTTTCTCCAATTTTGTGGGCACAGCTTCCCCTGGGACCACACTTCTCCAAAGGATCCAAGAGAAGTTGTTGTTTTTTCCAAGGGGGGAAAGTGGTGGTGGTGGGTGGTGATGGGATAAATTGGGAGATTGGGATTGACATATGTACACTAATATGTATAAAATGGATAACTAATAAGAACCTGCTGTATAAAAAATAAATAAAATAAAATTCAAAAAAAAAAAAAAAAGGAGTTGTTGGTTTTTCAGTTTGTTCACCTTTTTACTTGTTGCTAAGCCAGAGTCACAATTTCTGGGCTGTACTCAAAACCAGAAGGCGACACTGCTCAACATGAAGTCAAGGAAGCAGCCTGGGCACAGGTAGTGGGCAGCCTAGCAGGGGAGCCTCTAGGAAGCAGGTTTTGGACTTTCAGGCACAAGTGGATGGAGTGCCTTCCCTCTAGCTGTTCCTCAGTGCTACCCCAGGGCAGAGTGACTGAGCTTTGCAACATGCATATGATTCCACATAACTGAGGTCAGTCATTGGTTGGAAGCTAATTTTCTCTTTGGCTGATTGTTTAGTAATGTGGGATTGAGAGGTAGCATTTCCTAGAGTCCACCCATGTGCCAGAGGTGGTGCTGGGAACTTTGCAGCACACTTTCCATTAACCTCGCCCAGGGGTCAGTGAGCTAGAGGTTATTTTTCCCATTTTAAAGATAATGGAGTAGGTTTAGAGGTCAAACAAGGTGACTGCCTGTGTTCACACAGCTTTTTTAGATCTCTGACCCCCAAGGCCTTGGGCATGGTGTTCCTGGTAAGTTTGGTGGAAACGTGGTAGGTAATGCTGACCACAGCTTCTGTGAGTGATACCCGGAAATACCTGTGGAATATGATGAGTCTATTAGAGCTCAGTGGCTACATAACAGATCGCTGCAAAGCTCAGTTGATTAAAACAACCAACATTTATCATCTCTGTGGGTCAGGAATCCAGGTGTGGCTTAGCTGGGTGCCTCTGACTCCAGGTTTCTCATGAAGCTGCAGTCAAATTGTGAGCCAGAGCTGTGGTCTCATCTGAAGGTGTGGCCAGGCGAGGTGGGTGTGGGTGAACGTCACTCACTGGGTGTTGGCAGGCTTGGCTCCTCACTTCACGGGCCTCCCACAGGGCTTCCTTCATATAGGCAGCTGGCTTCCCCGGGGTGAGAAGGCCTCCAGGATGGAAGTCACAGTCTTGAAAGTGATGCCCCCCACCACTTTTTCTATATTCTGTTTATTAGAAGTAAATGACAAGGTTCAGCCCACCCTCAAGGGGAGGTTATAGCACAGGAGTGACAATATCAATAAGAGCCACTTTAGAGGTTGCCGGCTACAAGGACCATGTGTCTATTTGCCCAAGACAGCCCCATCGATGTCTTTGCGTATTTGTCCTGGTTTGGCTCCTCCTTTTCCTCTTTCATTTTCCTCTAGTGTTTGTACAATTCAATCCAAAAGCCATCAGTTGGAGCCCAGTAAGTCTGATAAGAATTGATGGGATCCAGGATATTTACAGAGTCAGAAATACTTCCCTCATTATACATATTTATTACAAAGAGGAAAAAAGCAAACTTTCATTGGAGAAGTCTGGAAGAGAGCACCTCAATCAGGTGAATAAAAAGCATCATCAGTAATAGGACAAGTTGTACCACTTGATGAGATGCAATGAGAAGAGCACAGCATCACTTATGTGAGGTTCCGGCCCGAGATGCACCCTGTGTTTAATCACGAGAGAACATTAGAATAGTACAAACTAAGGGGTATTCTATAGCCTGTTCTCTTAAAAATGTCAAAGCCATGAAAGACAGGGAGAAACCAAGGAACTCTTCTAGGTTGCAGGCAACTAAAAATACATGATGACTAAATGCAACATGTGATTCTGATCTTGATCCTGTTTCTATAAAAGACATTATGGAGACAATTGGTGAAGCATGAAGGCAGGCTGAGGACTAGATGGGGTAAAGTGTCAATATTAGTTTCCTGATTTTGATGGTTCTATTTTGGTTAGGTAGGAAAATGTCCCTGCATGTAGGAAAGACACATTACCGTATTCAGGAATGATGGGGCATCCTGTCAGCAAGTTACGCTTAAATGGTTTCAAGGAGCAAAAAAGAGTTCTTTGTACCATACTTGTAACTTTTCTGTAAGTTTGAAATTTCTTCAAAATATAAAGTTGAAATGCCCCAGTTAGGATGGGAAATAATATGATTATCCCACTTATGGATGAGTGCCTCTAAAAGCCCACCTTCCAAACTTGTTACTGTCCTAAACACTAACTCATCCTCATGGTCAAGTCTCTTCCTCAGGAGAAGAGTCTTCTCCAAAGCAACACAGAAGACACAGCCCTTGGACAGAGCATGGGGATGTCACATCTTGCCAAAGTCTCCTAAGCAAAGGAATTAGCAGAGCAAAAAAATAAATCCCAGGTTTGGAGACTGACTGTATATCAAGGAGAAGGTGATAAAGATGGCATTGCCCAGCAAATTCCTAATATGTCAGTTCAGTCTAAAAGTAGAAACCCTGATCCTTTGTGGGGCTTTAAGCATTAAATCACTGTCACCGTCATTGTATTTCCATATTTAATCTATAAACTGGAACGAAAAAGCATTTGTCATAGGACCAAGCCATCTGCCAACTGTCAGAGCCAAAACCTTTTATTGCCATAGTTTGTCAAGATTATGGGGGATCCATTGGGCCTAGGGTCGAGCAAAAGGGAAGGGAATGTACAGAATCCTTGACCTTGAAATAAAGATCCTCTAGAACAAGAGAAATTCCAAAACCAAGAAACATGGAAACAGACAGAAAAATGAAAGAAATATAAAGGAATAAATAAAAGTTTATTTTTGAAACTACTATACAAAACATATATAAATGTGACTGGTTTGGGAAAGTAATTATAAAAAGCACAAAAGATGTAAATACCTTTTGTCATTTTGGGGAAGGGGTGGTGGAAAGGTTGTGACCACCAGAATCTGTTGGGCTTAAGACCATCAGGCATCTCAGCACTTCAGAGAGGATGGGGGATGTCCTGCATCCTCTGCACCCCCTGTCTCAGGACCAGGGTTTTCTGCTTCTTACCTCATCCTACACTCTGCCTTCCCACTGATGTTCACATACCCAAATAGATCATTTTTAGTGTTCAAAACTTGAAAGTCAGATGCAACGTTCCCCAATTTGATCTAATCAAAGACAAATCTCCCCAAATCTAAAATAGTTAACACAGCCCACAATGCATACTCTGTTGATTCTGGAAACTACACCAAACACAGTTTTAAGACATGAGATATTTCTTTTCTGTCTAGGGTCACTCTTTGGTCTCTTCATATTTTCCCCTGAAGCTGTTGCACTGATTTCTAAGCTCTGTAACCTTGGCTGGAAAGATTCATATCCCAAGTAAATTTTCCTTTTTTATACATTTCTTGAGTTATATATTTCAAGGAATTCATCCATATCCTCTAAGTTGTGAAATTTATCGGCATAATGTTGACCATCATGCTGCTGGATGATTCTTTTTGTGTCTGCAGGATCTACAGCCCTGCCTCCTCTTCCATTCCTGATGTTGGAAATTAGAGTTGCCTCCTTTTTGATTGATCCATTAAGCTAAGAATTTATTCCATACCTTTTTTAAAAAACACAACATGATTATATTTTAATACACAACCAAAATACAAAACACAGTAGTAAATTGATGGCAATAAAACATTTCATTTGCATTGAATGACAAATGGTTAACATCCTTAGCCATAAATGAGTTCGTAGAAACCAGTAACAAAGCCATTGATATTCCGAGGGAAATGAAAAAAAAAAACACAACAGAAGAAAATGAAATAACATAAGTGACTAGTAAGGATTAAGCATGTATGAAGATGACTGAGCTGGACAACAACAGAAGAAAAGCAATTTCTTTGTAATAGCCTATTACCAGAGATTAAAAACTTAACATTTGTACAGTTTTAGAAAACAGACCCACATGAACAAACCCTGGGGGACAAATTGGTGATGTCCCATCTACATAGTAGGGGGAAATCTGTCGTCTGGATGCAAAATGTAAATTTTGGATATCCTTCATACATTTAAAATCCATGTTTAACTCAGACCATCTCCGTCCTTTTTGCTGGTCCTGAAATGAAGGGTGGTCAGTGGCTGCTGGATTGACAGGACTGGGCGAGGCCAGAGTGAGGCGGGGAGGTGAGGGTGTGGGAAAGGTCAGAGGCAGGGTCTGTGGAAAGCGGGGTGGCTGATAAGGAGGGAGTTCTGTGACTCAGACCTGGGTGGGTGCAGAACAGAAGTGCAGAATAGCTGGGGCCACACCCTTCTGCAGTTATTACGGGGACACTTTCTGGTAATGTATTGTTAGATGCCGTTCCCCAGTACATTTTGCCGAGGCCGAAGGAACTGACCACTTGTGCTCTCCAGCTGTACATTAAACTCATAGGAATCTCAGGAACTTTGAACTATATATAGAGCGTATGTTTCCTTATAATATAGGAAGGAAGAGACACATGACTTAGGCCTCCAGAGAGGGTGAAAGGGCTACATTTTCAAGTCTCTGTTTCTGTGAGCCATAGTTTCCTCTGACATGTTTAAATTCTGGGTAATTTTTAGTTTCCAACTTTTTACAGACATGTATTATTAACTATTTAATAATAAAATACATATTTTATTACTATGCATGCTACACTTTGGTGAACTAGAAGGTAGACTAAACAGGAAAGAAAAATTCCAATAAAATGGGTTGTCAATAATAAAAACAAATTAAATAAAAATTTAGGACCAAGCTGAAAACCCACAAAGAGCAAAATATGAAAGCCCAAGTTTCTTTTTTATCAGATACCAAGCACCTCCCTTTGGTGTCAGATCAGACCCTGTCTATAGTTTCAAGCACAAACCATGATTTTTAAGACTTCAGTCTTCTTCATACTGATCACATGGTCCCTTGCTTTATGCGGTACAATTTGGAATTGTTAGCAGACCTTCTATAGAGACACACAGTGGCACAGAGACGGTTTGTTTAGCCTTCAGCAGAATCTTGAGTAGGTAAAAGAGCCAAGCAGAAAGTTTGCCTAACGCGATTCTCCACAAACTCAAGCTTATCCAGATCAGAGGTACGCGTGTGGAGGATGTGTTACTGAGTCCCAGCTCGCTCTGCTCGCCGCAGGACAGGCCAATAAATCGGAGATGAGGTGTTGAGGCAAGGAAGATGACTTGACCAAGAATATGGCAGACTAAAGTCTCAAAATAACCATCTTATCCATGTTTGGAGGCCAGTTTCTTTTATAGCACAGAGAGGGGGAAGAGATGAGGAAATAAAGTAAAAAGGCCATAAGTTTTGGAAATATCCCCTGGAATGGCCAGCCTCAGGGAGGGGATGTGTTAATTTCTTCTTTCTTGCAGCCATCCACAGGTGGACAGGGTCAGGATGTTTGCCTGAACAAAGGCACTTTGGTTTAACATTCAGGCAGAGGGGCAGGGTTCCCTGAGGCAGGCCATTATGTACAGACGGTATCCTTTTAGTGAACAAAAGCAGTGGAAAACAGAGGTTAAAGTAAAAGAAACAGCTCCAAAATGTAGCCAGATTTGGCTCTTTCCTGTTACAGATGGACCACCCACCCTGTCCCCTGTGTCAGTGTTCTGGATTTGACCTCTTGCTTTTCAAGAGTCCTTAAAGAGTTCCCTAAAACGGGAACCCGATCCATCTCATAATTTGTAGGACGAGATCTTCAAAGTGATAGACAACCCTGAAAGAGAATTGTATTCAGCTGTGATGTGGCACCTTCAAATCCCACACTCACCAAGAACACACCAAACCCCCCTCACCGGGCACATCTCCCAGGTGCCCTGGTTCTCATTACTTTCTGGGGGCTCTGGACAGTCTGGGAGCTGATGAAGCCGAGGGCCCCTGCTCCGGAAGGGGACACACCCAGACACGTAAAGCATGACTGCAAGTTGCTCCCCACCCAACCTGAGCGTGGATCCCAAGCATGGATCCCGGTTCCGAACATCTGCTCTGGGGGAAGCTTCTGGGCAGCGTTCCCCAAGTGGGTGCCCTGAGAAGGATTTGAGGGTTGTTACAAGATGCCCCTTCATTAACTACTCTGGGCTCACCTGTGCTCAGGGGCAAAGCTAGGTAGCTCTGTTCTCCTACATTTTACTCTAGGGCTCCTTGGAGCCTCTGTATGTTAACATTAGCAGGGCATCTTCTCCTTGTTATAGTTCCCAAACATCTTTCCTCCAGTCGGGAAGTGTGGTCTACGGTCACAACCCCACAAGGGCTGCAGCTTCCTGGCTCAGAGCAGCAGCCATGCCAACGCCTTCATCTGGGAAAAGCATAACACAGAGATGCCCAGGGGAGGGGGCGGTACAGGGCTGGGGAGCTAATAATATCCTGCGGCCTCTCGTTCAAGGACAACAGAAGCCAGGTGGAGCCAGCAGCGATGAACTCAGGTGAACACACAACTGCACAGGACGACCTCTCAGAGGAAGAAGGAGCTCTGGGGTCCTGGGGAGGGATGTTCCTGCCAGCCTCAGGGACTTCCCCATGGCTGTGGTGGGCTCTGCCTGCCTGAGGGCCCTGTCAGTGATCAGAGGTGCTGGGAGGGCCAGGCAGCCCTGGACAGGAGCAGTTATATGATTTCACATCCCCACCTCACACCTCACACTGTGAGGCAACAACAGCCTTTGTTTTAAAATCATGTTGTATTTTAACATTTGTATTTTCCTCCTCGGCCTTCTCCAAAGCTAGATACTTTTTAAATAATCTTTTTTTTTTATTATGAAATTTTCCCTCCAAACACAAAAGTAAAGAGAAAAGTGCAATGAATCCCTGAAGCCATCATCAAAGTGGCCCCCACCTGTGCCCTCTGTACCCTTGGTTCTCCTCCCAGACCCCACTGCGTTACTGTGAAGCAAAGTCCAAATACCCTGTCATTTCAGGCTTCAGCATGAATTCTAGCAAAGAAGGGCATAAAAAACACGTCTTGTGGGCTTCCCTGGCAGCGCAGTGGTTGAGAGTCCACCTGCCGATGCAGGGGACACGGGTTCGTGCCCGTCTGGGAAGATCCCACATGCTGTGGAGCAGCTGGGCCCGTGAGCCATGGCCACTGAGCCTGCGCGTCTGGAGCCTGTGCTCCGCAACGGGAGAGGCCACAACAGTGAGAGGCCCGCGTACCGCAAAAAAAAAAACCCAAAACCAAAAAACAAACAAACAAAAAACACATCTTGTGATACCATCAGCATATGTGAACTCATTACTTAACATCATGCAGTACTGTCAGAGTCACTGTGTCCTGATTATGTCATGAATGCCTTTTTACAGATATTTTATTCAAAACAGGATCCAAGCAAGTTCTGCACATCACATTCAGCTGATGTGTCTCAAGTCTCTCTCTCTTAACTGAGGCTTAAAATACACATGGGTAAGTACACTGATTTTAATTGCATATGTCATGTGTGCATCCAGAACCTCATAACCACTGCCCAGATGGAGACGCAGAGCATCCCCAGCCTCACTCCTTCCTGCCCCTCCCATCAGCCCAGGAGGAGCCTCTGGTCTGTCCTTGAACTTCATACAAACAGGATCACACAGTGTGTGCGCTTTTGCTCAAGGCCATGGATATGAGAATCACCCACATGGGTTTTTTTTTGTTTTGTTTGTGTTGTGTTGTGTTGTGTGTCTGTACTATTCTGTTGGTGAATGCTAAAATGTATTTTGTCATCTATATTGATTTGACTATTATTAATAATGCTGTTGTGAATATCCTTGCCCATGTTTTCTGGTAACATGAGCACTCCCCTGTGAAATGTCAGGATAGTAGAGGAGGCGTAGTTTAGCTTTTGGAAAGACACCCAACCAATTTTCCAAAGTATATGGATTCCCAGTTGTCCCACATCCTTATATGCACTTGGTATTTATTTCTTTTTAACCCATTTTGACGTGTAGTCATGTCTCACTGTGGCTGTGATTTACATTTTCTTGATGACAAATGATGTTGAGTATCATTATTGGCTGTTTGGATATCTTTTTAGGTAACTTAGGTATTTAGGTAATTTTAGATTATTTTGTCCATTTTTAGCTTTTGACAAAATTCAACATCCATTTATGATAAAAACCCTCCAGAAAGTAGAAATAGAGGGGACTTACCTCAACATAATAAAGGTCATATATGACAAACCGACAGCCAACATCGTTGTCAATGGTGAAAAACTGAAACCATTTCCACTAAGATCAGGAACAAGACAAGGTTGCCCACTCTCCCCACTATTATTCAACATAGTTTTGGAAGTTTTAGCCACAGCAATCAGAGAAGAAAAAGAAATAAAAGGAATCCAAATCGGAAAAGAAGAAGTAAAGCTGTCACTGTTTGCAGATGACAAGATACTATACATAGAGAATCCTAAAGCTGTTACCAGAAAACTGCTAGAGCTAATCAACAAATTTGGTAAAGTAGCAGGATACAAAATTAATGCACAGAAGTCTCTTGCATTCTTTTATACTAATGATGAAAAATCTGAAAGAGAAATTAAGGAAACACTCCCATTTACCACTGCAACAAAAAGAATAAAATGCCTAGGAATAAATCTACCTAGGGAGACAAACGACCTGTATGCAGAAAACTATAAGACACTGCTGAAAGAAATTAAAGATGATACAAACAGTTGGAGAGATATACCATGTTCTTAGATTGGAAGAATCAACATTGTGAAAATGACTATACTACCCAAAGCAATCTACAGATTCAATGCAACCCCCATCAAACTACCAGTGGCATTTTTCACAGAACTAGAACAAAAAGTTCACAATTTGTGTGGAAACACAAAAGACCCCGAATAGCCAAAGAAATCTTGTGAAAGAAAAATGGAGCTGGAGGAATCAGGCTATACTGCAAACTATAGTAATCAAGACAGTGTGCTACTGGCACAAAAACAGAAAAATAGATCAATGGAACAGGATATAAAGCCCAGAGATAAACCCATGCACATATGGTCACCTTATTTTTCTTTTTTTGTGTGGTATGCAGGCCTATCACTATTGTGGCCTCTCCCGCTGTGGAGCACAGGCTCCAGACGTGCAGGCTCAGCTGCCATGGCTCACGGGTCCAGCCGCTCTGCGGCATGTGGGATCCTCCTGGACCGGGGCATGAACCCATGTCCCCTGCATTGGCAGGCGGACTCTCAACCACTGAGCCACCAGGGAAGCCCTGGTCACCTTATTTTTGATAAAGGAGGCAAGAATATACAATGAAGAAAAGACAACCTATCCAATAAGTGGTGCTGGGAAAACTGGACAGCTACATGTAAAAGAATGAAATTGGAACACTCCCTAACACCATACACAAAAATAAACTCAAAATAGAATAAAGACCTAAATGTAAGGCCAGACACTATAAAACTCTTAGAGGAAAACATAGGCAGAACACTCTATGACTTAAATCACAGCAAGATCCTTTTTGACCCACCTCCTAGAGAAATGGAAATAAAAACAAAATAAACAAATGGGACCTAATGAAACTTCAAAGCTTTTGCACAGCAAAGGAAACCATAAAGAAGTTGAAAAGAGAACCCTAAGAATGGGAGAAAATATTTGTGAACGAAGCAACTGACAAAGGATTAATCTCCAAAATATATAAGCAGCTCATGCAGCTCAATATCAAAAAAACAAACAACCCAATCCAAAAATGGGCAGAAGACCTAAAGAGATGTTTCTCCAAGGAAGATATAGAGATTGCCAACAAACACATGAAAGGATGCTCAACATCACTTATCATTAGAGAAATGCAAATCAAAATTACAATGAGGTATCGCCTCACACCATTCAGAATGACCACCAGCAAAAAATCTACAAACAATAAATGTTGGAGAGGGTGTGGAGAAAAGGGAACCCTCTTGCACTGTTGGTGGGAATGTAAATTGATACAGCTGCTATGGAGAACAGTATGGAGTTTCCTTAAAAAACTAAAAATAGAATGACCATATGACCCAGCAATCCCACTACTGGGCACATACCCTGAGAAAACCATAATTCAAAAAGAGTCATGTAACACAATGTTCATTGCAGCACTATTTACAGTAGCCAAGACATGGAAGCAACCTAAGTGTCCATCAACAGATGAATGGATAAAGAAGATGTGACACATATATACAATGGAATATTACTCAGCCATAAAAAGAAATGAAATTGAGTTATTTGTAGTGAGGTGGATGGACCTAGAGTCTGTCATACAGAGTGAATTAAGTCAGAAAGAGAAAAACAAATACTGTTTGCTAACACATATATATGGAATCTAAAAAAAAAAAAAGGTTCTAAAGAACCTAGGGGCAGGACAGGAATAAAGACGCCTACGTAGAGAATGGACTTGAGGATGTGGAGAGGGGGAAGGGTAAGCTGGGATGAAATGAGTTAGTTGCATGGACTTATAAACACTACCAAATGTAAAATAGCTAGCTAGTTGGAAGCAGCCGCATAGCACAGGGAGATCAGCTCAGTGCTTTGTTACCACGTAGAAGGGTGGGATAGGGAGGGTGGGAGGGAGGGAGACACAAGAGGGGGGAGATATGGGGATATATGTATATGTATAGCTGATTCACTTTGTTATAAAGCAGAAACTAACAGACCATTGTAAAGCAATTATATTCTAATAAAGATGTTAAAAAAAACACAAATTTTGTCCATTTTTAAAAAGTTGGGTTGTTTAATAGGTTTTTCCCCCAGAAAACGTCATGAGGAGCACTAATCATTTCAGTGGACTAGAATGGAGCAGGTTAGGAGCAGAGTGTTTGGGGGGAAGAATCGAGATGAAACACAGCGAAAATGCTAAAAATGTTGGTCCCCTTAGTGGACTTAGAAGGGATGAGTGCCCAGGCATCTAAAAATGGAGTTGGGGGCCAATGAGGACCTGGTCTCAGACACATCCCTCCACCACTGAGAACTTGAATTTCTCTGAACTGCATCAAACCCAAGGCCGCCACCAGTCATATTGGAAACATCATCCGACAGCTGCAATCTTATGGTCTCAAGGTCCCCCCTCCTTGTAACTATGCAAACATTTTGGACCCCAACTGATCCTTGATTAACAAGCCCCCTTATTTCCTGCCAGCTCCAATTATAATTCTTGACAAACAACTTATGTAACTAACTATGGCCTTGCAGTTTTTGCCCTTAGAAGCTCCCCCCATTTTATAGCCTGATGGAACATAATTCAAGTGCTCCTTTGGGCTACAGTCCTAACAAACTCCCCTAATAAACACCTCTTTATTTCAATCAGGTCTCCATTTCTAAAATGTTGGTTAACAGCACTAAATCCTCATCCCAGGGCATAAACCAACCTGAGACAGGAAGCGGCTTATCCAAGAGCACCAAGCCAGTGCTGGAGTTTCGACATCGCCATCCTGTTCTGTAACGCAGCTCACGCCTCTGAGTGTGTATGACGCGGGGTCCACTGGCAGGAATTCACGTGGTTTGCCAAGTATTTTATGCCTCAGCTCTCTAGTGGAGGAATTGTAGACCCCTGCAGACTCCCACAGTAGGCAAAGTCAGAGGTGAGTTAAAGAGGAAAATGCCGTGGGCAGCATCACTGTGGAAGAGAGCATGAGGTACCCCGTGGATAGACCAGGGGATCTAGACAATGAATGGCCAGTGCTCTGGAAACTGGGTGAATGGTCAAAAAAAAAGAAAAAAGAAACAGAAATTAAAAAAAACACAAAACACAAAAACCCTACATTCTTCTTGATAATATTATCTGTGATTGTATACACATCACGATTGCCTCTGAATGAGTGAAAGGGTCAGGATGGGTGGTAACTTCACAATAGCAGCTACCAAAGAGGGAACAGAGAGGAAAAGACAACAGATGTTCGGAAAGACTGTGTGGATGGACTTGAGTTAATTACCATTTTGTGTCACTGCTTTGTTGAACCCTTAAAGCTTATACCTTTTAGTAACTGAATCTTGCTTAGAAACTATTTGGATTTTTGAGTTTCTAATAAATCATGTTGACAACAGGTGAATTTTATAAGTAAAAAACAAAACCCTAAATGACACCAACCCCTCCCCCGATCTTGTTTTATCTGGGAGGTTGGGTGAGGGTTCTAAATTCCATCAGCAACAAAATAACTTACCAATCACTGTTTTTTATTGTGGTGAAATATACATAACATAAAACTTACCATCTTCACCCTTTTTAAGTGTACAGTTCTGGGGCAGTAACATTGTTGTGCAACCATCACCTCCGTTCATCTCTAGAATGTTCATCATTTTCCAAGACTGAAGCTCTGTATCCCATAAACAATGGGACCCCAATCTCCTCCCCTCCATCCCTGGCACCCACCATTTAGAGTGTTCTGCCTGGGCGGGTCTGTGGCCTCCTAACTAGTCTTTTAGTCCCTTGCCCTGGACATTTCAGCATCTACACAGAGTCAAGGTGATTTTTTAAAAGCATGGACCGTGTTATTTTCCTACTTCAGACCTCCCAGCAATATCTCATACCTGTTCGAACACGGTCCAAGCACCTTATCAAGGCTCACCTGCCCTGCTTGCTCCAGTCCTTGCCCACCTGACACTAGTAATTTCCCTGCTAAGGGCTGCCTTTGCCCCCAACTTGTGCACAGCAGGCTCCTCCATCTGGTTCAGATCTTAAAGTCATCAGAAAGGCGATCTGTTTAAAGTCACTGCCCAGGCACTGCCACTGTGCTCGATTCAGAGCTTCTGTATGGTCTTTTTCATTCTCTCTCTCTCTCTCACACACACACACACACACACACACATACATTTTTTCTTCTGTTTTTGTTGTCTATCTTATTCATTTCTATATCTTTGGTGATGTCTAGTTCCCAGTGAGTCCCCAGTAAATATTTCTGAATGAATAAATGAATGACTGAATGGAGTCACAGAACAAGGTGAGAATCTAGAACCCTTGACTCTTTGCAGATTACACGATCTCTCAAAGAGGAAGAATGTTGATGCCATAACCCCAGAAACCCAGCAGCAAATCCAGGTGAAGTAGGGAGATGCGGGTTTTGGTGCTAAAGGAAGGTGCTGGCCCATTTTAGACAGATGGCAGGTCCTCATCACCAGCCCGTGGTTCAGGTGATTCCTACACTTCATGAACCAATTGTAGCTTGATGATAAGCCTGTTAATCCATAGAAAAAAGTAGTTTTCATGCTGTAACAGTGCCTTCTGTATACATTTAAAAAGAGCAAATGGCAGGGTGTTATTTTTTTCAGTAACTGGTTTCTCAGCTTTGCCAAGTAAGCAGCTTGGAGAGATGCTGATAATCCTGTAAAGGTGGGAAGCAGAGCTGCCACACTTATTCTAAGCACCTCTCGGCTGCAGGTTATTACCTGCTGCTCCCTACAAAAGCATCTGAGATGCTGGACAGACAGGGATGTAATAAGTATGGCGAGCTCTTTGTTTTTCCTTTATGGAGGGAGGAATTCATTCCCTGGCTGGATACCATAGGTTAGTCATTCTGTGCATTACACTGAGCCTCCTGGAACACAAATGAAACTTCAGAACATGAGTGCTGAAAGCCCCAGTCATGTCTCCTAGGTGTCAAGCAGCCTGCTTTTTTTTTTTTTTTTTTTTACTATTTTTTTTAGATTCTTTATATATATATATATATGTTTTTAACATCTTTATTGGAGTATAATTGCTTTACAATGTTGTGTTAGTTTCTGCTGTATAACAAGTGAATCAGCTATATGTATACATATATCCCCATATCCCCTTCCTCTTCTAGCAGCCTGCTTGATCGGTTTTCATGGCACAGCCGACCATCTGTAATGGAAACTGTAAACGGAAACCTTCTGCAGACACTGTAATCAGCCTCGGTTACCTTGGATGTGCTTGTTTTTCCTTTCATAAATTGTGTGATGCCTCTTATCAGGCAATGATTAGCTGATGGACTTGTCATTGTTTTATCTCACTGAATAATAGTGGGAATTAAAAAAAAAAGACAATGTTCTCCAAACTTCCTCCCACATCTCTAAAATATCCACATGCATCAGCCTTTCTGGAGATTATTAAGCACAAACCTGCAACTCTAAAGGGCTAAATGGTAACTGGTACTTATTCAACAGGATTTCTTTTTTTTTCAGATAGGTTAAATTTGGGGAAACTCTGGTAGCTTTGGGGCAATGAAGTTAAGAAAAATTTCCATGTTTTTTTTTTCCCCTGCAATTTCCTGAACTTTGAGAACTTTAGGAGTGATAATAATGAGAATGGTAACATGTCACCACACTCTTGATTTTCAAGCTGAGTTCATATATTATTTTTATTTTACCAGGAAAATAAGGGTGAGAATGGGATCTGCACTCAGTCAATGGCACAGGAAGGAACGGGAGCGAAACTTGTATTCACGTTGTCTAATTTCCAGATGGATGTGCCTTCTTTCATGATGTAACAGTTCAATCTGCATTGAAGCAGCCAGGATGGACCCTCATGTCTCACCTTCTCTGCTCATGAACAGATCTGACCAGCTTGTACCGGAGAACCCCTCGGGGTCAAGGTCCCTGGGGACCATCCCTGAAATTTTACCCAATCTCTTGCTGGCTTGATTCCCTAAACAAAACTTTTTTTCCCTTTGATTTACAGTTGTGTAAATGTACACACAAATGTTCCTTTTCATAATGAAAATGTCTCGGGGAGAGGTCATTCATGTAGGCTTCTGTCATTTCCATTGTAGTGTTGGTATCAAGAAGAAGAGGATGGACGTTTGTCAAGAACCAGCGTTCAGCCAGCCACTTCCTCTGCCCCAGGAATACAAGCTGGAGCTGCTTGATTAAGCTTAAAATTTTTCTTTTTAGGGTTTAACCATACCAGATAGATATATCTCGATATCTTAGTCTAGTCCCATTAGTTAAAGTTAGATAAATCACAGAAAGTAAAGAGTAAAATATTAAGAAATGTCATTTCAGACCAGGACTTAATTTGTTTGTTCTCCTCCTGTAACCCCAAAGGCAGGATGTGCAGGTGAAGATCAGACAGGAGTGGACAAAGCTGGGGAGAGGTGCTGCGAGGCTGAATTTGGGATAACCGATTGCTGCTGTCAAGTTCCAATCCTGTATGAGCTCAGCACCTCTAGGACCACCTTCTTTTTTTTATTTTTATTTTTTAAAATTTATTTTTTATTCAAATATAGTTGAATTACAATGTTGTGTTCATTACTGCTATACAGCAAAGTGACTCAGTTATACATGTATATACACTATTTTTCATATTCTTTTCCATTATGGTTTATCACAGGATATTGAATATAGTTCCCTGTGCTCTACAGTAGGACCTTGTAGTTTATCCATCCTATATATACCAGTTTGCATCTGCTAATCCCAAACTCCCATTCCAACCCTCTCCCACCTCCCTCCCCCTTGGCAACCACCATTCTGTTCTCTATGTCCCTGATCTGTTTCTGTTTCATAGATAGGTTCATTTGTGTCATTTTTTAGATTCCACCTATAAGTGATGTCATATGGTATTTGTCTTTCTCTTTCTGACTTACTTCACTTAGTATGGTAATCTCTAGGTCCATCCATGTTGCTGCAAATGGCATTATTTCATTCTTTTTTATGGCTGAGTAATATTCCATTGTATACATGTACCACATATTTATCCATTCATCTGTCGATAGACATGTTTAGGTTGTTTCCATGTCTTGGCTATTGTGAATAGTGCTGCTGTGAACATAGGGGTGCATGTATCTTTTTGAATTACAGTTTTGTCTGGATATATACCCAAGAGTGGGATTGCTGGATCATATGGTAATTCTATTTTTAGTTCACTAAGGAAACTCCATACTATTTTCCACAGTGGCTGCACCAACTTACATTCCTACCAACAGTGTAAGAGGGTTCCCTTTTCTCCACACCCTCTCCAGCATTTGTTATATTGTAGACTTTTTAATGATGCCATTCTGACTGGTGTGAGCTGGTACCTCATTGTAGTTTTAATTTTCATTTTGCTAATAATTAACAATGTTGAGCATATTTTCATGTGCCTACTGGCCATCTGGATTTCTTCCTTGGGGAAATGTCTACTTAGGCCTTCTGCCCATTTTTCAATTGGGTTGTTTTTTTGTTGTTGAGTTGTATAAGCTGTTTGTATATTTTGGAAATTAAGCCCTTGTCGGTTGTATCATTTGCAAATATTTTCTTCCAATCTGTAGGTTGTCTTTTCATTTTGTTTATGGTTTCCTTTGCTGTGCAAGAGCTTGTGAGTTTGATTAGGTCTAGGATCACCTTCTAAGGCTGCTTTTAGAGCATCCCACACCTCATGTGGGATCCACCACTTAACAGAATCCTGCATCCTCTTCCTCCACAGGAATTTTTCTCATTTCCCTTGACCTCCAACACCACGCTGGCAAAGTCATGGACTCATTATTCATTGTTTTTCTCCTGGATAACTGCCAGATTCTTCCCACAATGCAGATGCCCCTCTGGGAGACACTTCTTTCCCAAAGTAGATGCTTCTGGGAAGTGAAGACCCCTCAGACAACAGTTAGCAGTTAGAGTCAAAATCAGAAAGCAGTTGGAAGTGACTAAGTTTAGAAATGGAATCTTTTTTTTTAAAGGCTTTTTAAAAAAAATTTATTTTATTATTTTATATTTTGGCTGTGTTGGGTCTTCATTGCTGCGTGCAAGCTTTTCTCTGGTTGCGGTGAGCGGGGGCTTCTCTTCTTTGCAGTGCGCAGACTTCTCGTTGCGGTGGCTTCTCTTGTTGTGGAGCATGGGCTCTAGGTGCGGGGGCTTCAGTAGCAGTGGCTCATGGGCGCTAGAGCACAGGCTCAGTAGTTGTGGCGCACGGTCTTAGTTGCTCCGCAGTATGTGGGATCTTCCCAGACCAGGGCTTAAACCCGTGTCCCCTGCACTGGCAGGCAGATTCATAACACCTACGTCACCAGGGAAGCCCAGGAATGGAATCTTGAGTGGAATCCTGGTGAGAAAATTAGACTGCCTAGAGGTCTAATTACAGAGAGGGAAACATGCACACTCAGGGGAGAGGTGAGAAATGGGAAAATAAAATGGTAATTCCTTTACCGATTTACCAAAACCAATACAAAATGTCATCATAATCTGCTGAGAAATTTAGGAAAATGATCATTATTTTTTTCTAAGTCTAAATGGGTAAAGGGTAAAGAATTGTGTCTCAACCCTAGCAAGGCTTCATTTTTGAGACACCTATGAGGATGATAAAATAATACATTTCCAGAAACAGATGAACTTGTCTGTGGAGATGGCTCTGAAGAGCAGATGGGTTTCAGAGAATGTTTCATGGGGGCTTGTCCTCATTTGCTTTTCTTGGTTCCATTTCTGAAAAATGAAGCCTTTCTTGAAATCCTCTTACACTGTCAGAGACACTGAGTTCAAAGGATTTAGCTGCGTTCTTTGCTTTACTGCAAGGCTACGAGATTTTTCTGTCTCAAGATCGTTCCTGCTTCTTTATTAAACCAGAGAAAAGTCTGAAATGGGGACAAGGAGCAAGATTCCTTGAACGTGGCTTGAAGCTGTGGCTTCAGTTGCAACCCTTATTTCATGTTTTTAGTTATTGATGGAAAAACCTTAGCTTGAATGTACCAACTTGATTCTTAGAATTGATTATGCTGATAAAAGTCACTGAGCTGCTTCTAAGTGCCAGGCCCGAGGAACTCTCTCTGTTCCATCTGCACCTCAACCTTTCAGAAGCCTTCACCTTTGGACCACCTTCCCCTCCAGCCCTGAGCCCCACAGCTTTGGGTTCTTGTTCTTTTTTGGGGATTGGGGTGTGGGGTGTCTCGCTGAGCAACCTTTTCCATTCTATCCACTGAGTCCCGCCCACCTTGAAGGTCAGTGCCTTCTGGCTCCGTGGACCCTGACCTTGTCCATGCATTGCTTCCGTCCTCTTCACCAGGTCATAGCCCATCACCCCACCCCTGGGTTCTGAACCTCACATGCGTGAAGACCCACAGGAGCACCTCTCCCCACAGCCTGGGACCCCGCGCTCCAGGTCTGAGGGCAGCTCCTGGAGCCCTGGGTTGCTCAGGGCACAGCTAATTGTACTGGTCATCAGCTGGTTGCATCAGGTGGATTTTGGGAGCTGGAGGTCCTCATCTGCCCTTTCCACCTCCATCCTTGACCACTTGCTCAGAGGATAACTCACCCCCCCCAATCCAGCCACATCTTCTCTTATCTCCTCAAACTGGAGGTTCTCTCGGACACCCTTGGGCTGGGGTCCGGCAGTGCCTCTGCTGCACACACCACGGAAGGATTGCAAGTCCCACCCGAGCTCAGCCCACTCAGACGCCCTGCGGCCCTGGTCCAGCCTCCATCTCTGGACTCCGACAGGCTCAGGGGTCACGGGAGACAGGACGTGGCTGCCTGAAGGCATCAGGTAACGTAGCCCAGAGCAGTGGAGGAGCTAAGGCCTCAGCGAGAAGAGGTACAAGGATCCACAAAGTCAATCTCTCCCTTCCTGCCCTCAAAGGCCATGAGACCAGATGACTCCACTGGTTGGACCAGAAGTCGCTCACTGTGATGGTGCAGCTAGGTACCAGGATCCAATGTGCACGGCCTGCGTGACCTCTGCCTCTCTCCTCCTACACATCCCCCCACGTCCTTTCTCACTCTTGCCACCCTGGGATCACACCTCCCACGAAGCCGGGTTGAGCAAGCAGAGCCCATGGTGTAGATGCTGGTGCCCCTTGGTTGAACCACATGCACCCCATACAGCGTCCTAACCCAGAGGCCTGGGACGTAACTGGTCCTCTCTTCTGCTCCTCCAAACGAGGTTCTATCCCAATGCGGAACATCTCAGAAGTCCCTTGTCTCCTTGTCCTAGGGTGACCCTCAGGCTGTAGCAGCCTCCTGGCCATGCTCCCAGTCATGAGAGGGGCCTTTCTGAAATGCAAACCCGGCCACCTTCTGCCTAGAGCCTTCCATCCTTTTCCATCACTGTCTCTGAGGATAAAATTCGTGTGTTTTAGATGAAGAACTCAGAGTCTCCTCCTCTTCAGCCCTACCTTCTGACAACCGCTACCCTCATCTCAGTGGGGATGGCCTGCAGCCCCGCATCACACGGTGCCTCCTATGCTGGTGCTGCTGGCCAGTCCTCCAGAGCAGATAACAAGATGGAACTGGGGGTGGGGGGATAATATCTATCAGCGATAGGGTTGTCAGATGAAAGATAAGATGCCTCATCACATTGAATTGCAGACAAAGAATCATTCTTTAGTACTCGAAGTATGCCCCATGTGATATCTGGAATATTCATATAAAAATGATTCATTGCTTATCTGAAATTTAAACTTAACTGGGCACTCTGTATTTTTATTTGCTAATCTGGCAACCCTGAGTAGGGATCAGTCCCTGTGAAGGGAAGAAGTGGGAGGCTTCTGAACCAGATTAGGCAGAGGAAGAGCTTGGAGGCTGCAGGACTGGCAGAGCCCTGGCCAGACCCTGGGAGCACAGGGGCCACTATGACCTGCTCAGGGTCCAGAATCAGGTCAAACCAGCCCGGCCTTCATACCCCTGTCTTATCCAGTCACTGAGGCAGACCATTCCAGACTGACTCGACCTTGGCAAGATGGCCCTCTGCCCTCGCGGGAGCTGATGGCTGTGGGCAGCCTGCTGACCACGCTTCCTGCCGCCTGGCAGCAGTCCTTCCCTGGAGAGAGATCAGGCAGCCCATCGCTGTGTCTACCACACTCATCTTTACTCTTGTTTCTGCTCATCCGTCTTCCCTGTTTCCCCACCTGGTTTATTCAGTCATTTAAGACACCGAGGTCACTTGCTCTGGCTCTGTGTGCATCTTACACACAGTGGGTCCCCCCTGCCTTTCTGTGTGACCTTTGGAGATGCTGCACTGGTTCCCCTTATGCCTCTGAGTTGTCATTTACCTGCTTGTGTCTGTCTCCCTGCCAGATGGTTAAGGTCTTCCATAGGCTGCACTGTGTCTTCTTCATTCAGAAAATACTTCCTGGCACTAATCACGAGCCAGGCAGTGCATCAGGCACTGGGATACTGCAGGGAACAAGAGCCACTCCTTCCAGCTCATCCTGACTGCAGGATTAGGTGGAGGGTGCCCTCAACTCAGATAGGCAGCTACAGTAAGTATTAGGAGGGTGTCTTGGCTTGAGTCGCCCCAGAAGCAGACCCTGAGACAAGGGTACAGTTTATTTGGAAGATGATCCCAGGAAACCCTGGTAAGTGAAGGAGCGGGTGAGACAGGGAAGGGAAGGCATTCAGCACAGGGTGTGTTTCGAGAAGTTACCACTGTGGACTATCAGAGCGCATCCTGCCAGGGACTCTGGGGCCCCCTGCAGACCACATATCTTCAGGGAAATCTCACCTGAGGGGCAAGGGAGCCAGGGTATTTGTCCACCAGGCCCGTCAGCCGCTGGTGGAGAGCTGCTGTGTGTTATATGGGTGGGCCGGGCATTTTTCAGCACCTCTGTCTAGATGTGTGGCCCTGGCTGCCAGGCAGTCTTCAGACTGTGAGTGATTAAGCCACTGTGACTTGTACTGGGAAGGCCTGATGGGCTATGTGTGGGCCACCAACCACTCATGCTGTACCTGGGGAAGCAGAAGGAGTGAATCAGAGTCTCCAGGCATAATTCCATCTCACTCTGATCTATGGGGACTAGAAAAAAAGAGGTGGCTCCAGGAGAGGATGCAACAGGTGTGAAGGCTCAGAGGCAAGAAAGAGCGGATGTCTAAGGGAAGAGGAGGGATTCAAGCACTGAAACCTTGACATTGCGACGCACTCTGCCTGGGGCCAGGAGGGAGCAGGAGACGGGTCCCAGGGACCCTCTGAGAACCATGACATGTATCTGAGGCCAGACCCTCCTGGCCCCCCCAGGAGTCCTGGGGTAGATAAAGAGAAGTCTCTATGCCTAAGGATCTCAAACAATTTTGCTCATGTCTGAGGATCTGTAGCACCACTAGCTCCAAACTGAGCATTCCAAATAGGGCTCAAAAAAAGCACCCCCCCCAAAAAAGTTCCTTCTTAATATGGGCAATACCCCCTGGAATTATCACAGAATAGTCCACCAGCCCTGGATCCTGCTCTTACCTTGAAGGTGAAAGTCAGACCTGGGGGTGCCCCTCCAAGCTCTTCTGGGCATCTTGAAACATGCCTCCAACACGGGGACTTTCTCCCTCACACCTTGACTCATGAGATCAGCTGCATGTCAACACTGCATGGATGCTACAGATCCAAGGCAAATATTTTAAAACAAAGGAAAGGACACGTGGAATGAGAAAAAGTGTCTGAAGTATTGCTGAAACCTGGAAGGCAGTGGGAACTGGGCCAGCTGGGACCCGGAAATCCTTAGCACCTAAACTGGAATTCTTAGACCCTTCCCAAGTAGCACTCACCCTCATCCTAAACCTCAAACTATTTAGACTCTAGCTCCAGGTCAATGGTGAAAGGTGTCTCCAGTGCTGAGAAAAATATACACACTCAAGAAATATCTCGAAGTGAACAGGCGTGAGGATGATTATTTCTTCATGAAAACTGAGTATGTTGCCCTCCTTTGTATGCACCCGCGGAAGGACGGACTTGGGTTATTTTCTTACTCAGGGTCCCGTCTTAAATCCTGTAAGCCCACATCAGCTCCCTGCTTTGCAAGCTGGCCAGGCAGCGTGGTATAGCAACCAACCTGAAACTAGAGTCGGAAGACATGGCTTTGAGGTCTGACTTGGCTGCTTAGGCCTCAGAAATTTATTTAGCCCTTTGACAAGTCACTAGCCTTTCCAAGGCTCATTTTCACAACTCTGAAATGAAGTAGTGGTCTCTTTGCATCACTGTTTCACGTTTGATGCTGCATATGTGGGTTTCTGACATGCCTGAGACAAGGCTGTGCACGGGGTCCCCACCTCACCTCACACTGTTGTGTCATGGCAGGTCACATGGGGAGCCTTAGCTACATGGAAATGCAGCCCAGACAGCACTGGAAGGTGAGCTAGAATGGGAGCTCTCTGTTCCTCCCCCTAGCGAATCCTGGGGAAAGGGAGACATCTAGGCTTCAAAGGCTTATTCAGAATTGCCTACAAATGGATCTTTACTAGTTTTTTTTGTTTTTACTAGTTTTTTAAATGATGATAATTATTTCAGGTTTTGGCTCTTTTGGGTCCCTGACATTTCCGTATGAGTTTTAGGATCAGCTTGTCAAATTCTGCAAAGAAACCAACTGAGATTGATTCTATAGATCAACTTGGAGAGTTTTGCAATCTGAACAATATTAAGTCTTCGAATCTAGGAGCACAGGATGATTTTCCATTTACTTAGGTCTTCTTTCATTTCTCCTAACTATGGTTTGTAGTTTGCAGAGTGTAAGTTTTGCAAATCTTTTGTGAAATGTGTTCTTAAATATTTTATTCTGTTTGATGCTAGTGTAAGTAGAATTCTTTTCTTTTTTTAAATTTTACTTATTTATTTCTATACAGCATGTTCTTATTAGTTATCTATTTTATACATATTAGTGTATATATGTCAATCCCAATCTCCCAATTCATCACACCGCCACCACCCCCCACCTCCACTTTCCCCCCTTGGTGTCAATACGTTTGTTCTCTACATCTGTGTCTCTTTTCTGCCTTGTAAACTGGTTCATCTGTACCATTTTTCTAGAAGGTAGAATTCTTTTCTTAATGTTATTTTTTGATTGTTTGTTGCACATTTATAGACATACAATTGATTTTTGGATACTGATCTTGCATCCTGCCATCTTGCTGAATAAAATCTTTTTTTTTTTTTTTTAATTAGTTTCTGCTTTATAACAAAGTGAATCAGTCATACATATACATCTGTTCCCACATCCCCTCCCTCATGCATCTCCCTCCCTCCCACCCTCCCCATCCCACCCCTCCAGGCGGTCACAAAGCACCGAGCTGATCTCCCTGTGCTATGCGGCTGCTTCCCACTATCTATCTACCTCACGTTTGGTAGTGTATATATGTCCATGCCTCTCTTTCCCTTTGTCACAGCTTCCCCTTCCCCTTCCCCATATCCTCAAGTCCATTCTCAAGTAGGTCTGTGTCTTTATTCCCGTTTTACCCCTAGGTTCTTCATGACATTTTTTTTTTTAATTCCATATATATGTGTTAGCATACGGTATTTGTCTTTCTCTTTCTGACTTACTTCACTCTGTATGACAGACTCTAGGTCTATCCACCTCATTACAAATAGCTCAGTTTCGTTTCTTTTTATGGCTGAGTAATATTCCATTGTATATATGTGCCACATCTTCTTTATCCATTCATCCGATGATGGACACTTAGGTTGTTTCCAGCTCCGGGCTATTGTGAATAGAGCTGCAATGAACATTTTGGTACATGTCTCTTTTTGAATTATGGTTTTCTCAGGGTATATGCCTAGTAGTGGGATTGCTGGGTCATATGGTAGTTCTATTTTTAGTTTTTTAAGGAACCTCCATACTGTTCTCCATAGTGGCTGTACCAATTCACATTCCCACCAGCAGTGCAAGAGTGTTCCCTTTTCTCCACACCCTCTCCAGCATTTATTGTTTCTAGATTTCTTGATGATGGCCATTCTGACTGGTGTGAGATGATATCTCATTGTAGTTTTGATTTGCATTTCTCTAATGATTAATGATGTTGAGCATTCTTTCATGTGTTTGTTGGCAGTCTGTATATCTTCTTTGGAGAAATGCCTATTTAAGTCTTCTGCCCATTTTTGGATTGGGTTGTTTGTTTTTTTGCTATTGAGCTGCATGAGCTGTTTATAAATTTTGGAGATTAATCCTTTGTCAGTTGCTTCATTTGCAAATATTTTCTCCCATTCTGAGGGTTGTCTTTTGGTCTTGTTTATGGTTTCCTTTGCTGTGCAAAAGCTTTTAAGTTTCATTAGGTCCCATTTGTTTATCTTTGTTTTTAGTTCCATTTCTCTAGGAGGTGGGTCCAAAAGGATCTTGCTGTGATTTATGTCATAGAGTGTTCTACCTATGTTTTCCTCTAAGAGTTTGATAGTTTCTGGCCTTACATTTAGGTCTTTAATCCATTTTGAGCTTATTTTTGTGTATGGTGTTAGGGAATGATCTAATCTCATACTTTTACATGTCCCTGTCCAGTTTTCCCAGCACCACTTATTGAAGAGGCTGTCCTTTCTCCACTGTACATTCCTGCCTCCTTTATCAAAGATAAGTTGGCCATATGTGCGTGGGTTTATCTCTGGGCTTTCTATCCTGATCCACTGATCTATCTTTCTGTTTTTATGCCAGTACCACACTGTCTTAATTACTGTAGCTTTGTAGTATAGTCTGAAGTCAGGCAGCCTGATTCCTCCAGCTCCGTTTTTCGTTCTCAAGATTGCTTTGGCTATTCGGGGTCTTTTGTTTTTC
This sequence comes from Hyperoodon ampullatus, assembly GCF_949752795.1. Taxonomy (NCBI): domain Eukaryota; kingdom Metazoa; phylum Chordata; class Mammalia; order Artiodactyla; family Ziphiidae; genus Hyperoodon; species Hyperoodon ampullatus. The sequence goes on along the minus strand of NC_136927.1, from coordinate 17,021,315 downwards.
CAAACAAATTTTGAAATTTTTTGTTCTACTTCTGTGAAAAATGCCAGTGGTAGTTTGATAGGGATTGCATTGAATCTGTAGATTGCTTTGGGTAGTAGAGTCATTTTCACAATATTGATTCTTCCAATCCAGGAGCATGGTATATCTCTCCATCTATTTAAATCATCTTTAATTTCTTTCATCAGTGTCTTATAATTTTCTGCATACAGGTCTTTTGTCTCCTTAGGTAGGTTTATTCCTAGATATTTTATTCTTTTTGTTGCAATGGTAAATGGGAGTGTTTTCTTGATTTCATTTTCAGATTTTTCATCATTAGTGTACAGGAATGCCAGAGATTTCTGTGCATTAATTTTGTATCCTGCTACTTTACCAAATTCATTGATTAGCTCTAGTAGTTTTTCGGTAGCATCTTTAGGATTCTCTATGTATAGTATCATGTCATCTGCAAACAGTGACAGCTTTACTTCTTCTTTTCCAATTTGGATTCCTTTTATTTCCTTTTCTTCTCTGATTCCTGTGGCTAAAACTTCCAAAACTAGGTTGAATAAGAGTGGTGAGAGTGGGCAGCCTTGTCTTGTTCCTGATCTTAGTGGAAATGGTTTCAGTTTTTCACCATTGAGGACAATGTTGGCTGTGGGTTTGTCATATATGGCCTTTATTATGTTGAGGAAAGTTCCCTCTATGCCTACTTTCTGCAGGGTTTTTATCATAAATGGGTGTTGAATTTTGTCGAAAGCTTTCTCTGCATCTATTGAGATGATCATATGGTTTTTCTCCTTCAACTTGTTAATATGGTGTATCACATTGATTGATTTGCGTATATTGAAGAATCCTTGCATTCCTGGAATAAACCCCACTTGATCATGGTGTATGATCCTTTTAATGTGCTGTTGGATTCTGTTTGCTAGTATTTTGTTGAGGATTTTTGCATCTATGTTCATCAGTGATATTGGCCTGTAGTTTTCTTTCTTTGTGACATCCTTGCCTGGTTTTGGTATCAAGGTGATGGTGGCCTCGTAGAATGAGTTTGGGAGTGTTCCTTCCTCTGATATTGTTTGGAAGAGTTTGAGAAGGATGGGTGTTAGCTCTTCTCTAAATGTTTGATAGAATTCGCCTGTGAAGCCATCTGGTCCTGGGCTTTTGTTTGATGGAAGATTTTTAATCACAGTTTCAATTTCAGTGCTTGTGATTGGTCTATTCATATTTTCTATTTCTTCCTGAGTCAGTCTTGGTAGGTTGTGCATTTCTAAGAATTTGTCCATTTCTTCCAGGTTGTCCATTTTATTGGCATAGAGTTGCTTATAGTAATCTCTCATGATCTTTTGTATTTCTGCAGTGTCAGTTGTTACTTCTCCTTTTTCATTTCTAATTCTACTGATTTGAGTCTTCTCCCTTCTTTTCTTGATGAGTCTGGCTAATGGTTTGTCAATTTTGTTTATCTTCTCAAAGAACCAGCTTTTAGTTTGGTTGATCTTTGCTATCGTTTCCTTCATTTCTTTTTCATTTATTTCTGATCTGATCTTTATGATTTCTTTCCTTCTGCTAACTTTGGGGGTTTTTTGTTCTTCTTTCTCTAATTGCTTTAGGTGCAGGGTCAGGTTGTTTACTCGAAATGTTTCCTGTTTCTTAAGGTGGGATTGTATTGCTATAAACTTCCCCCTTAGAACTGCTTTTGCTGCGTCCCATAGGTTTTGGGTCGTCGTGTCTCCATTGTCATTTGTTTCTAAGTATTTCTTAATTTCCTCTTTGATTTCTTCAGTGATCACTTCATTATTGAGTAGTGTATTGTTTAGCCTCCATGTGTTTGTATTTTTTACAGATCTTTTCCTGTAATTGATGTCTAGTCTCATAGCATTGTGGTCGGAAAAGATACTTGATACAATTTCAATTTTCTTAAATTTACCAAGGCTTGATTTGTGACCCAAGATATGATCTATCCTGGAGAATGTTCCATGAGCACTTGAGAAAAATGTGTATTCTGTTGTTTTTGGGTGGAATGTCCTATAAATATCAATTAAGTCCATCTTGTTTAAAGTATCATTTAAAGCTTGTGTTTCCTTATTTATTTTCATTTTGGATGATCTGTCCATTGGTGAAAGTGGGGTGTTAAAGTCCCCTACTATGATTGTGTTACTGTCGATTTCCCCTTTTATGGCTGTTAGTGTTTGCCTTATGTATTGAGGTGCTCCTATGTTGGGTGCATAAATATTTACAATTGTTATATCTTCTTCTTGGATCGATCCCTTTATCGTTATGTAGTGTCCTTCTTTGTCTCTTCTAATAGTCTTTATTTTAAAGTCTATTTTGTCTGATATAAGAATTGCTACTCCAGCTTTCTTTTGATTTCCATTTGCATGGAATATCTTTTTCCATCCCCTTACTTTCAATCTGTATGTGTCTCTAGGTCTGAAGTGCGTCTCTTGTAGACAGCATATATATGGGTCTTGTTTTTGTATCCATTCAGCCACTCTGTGTCTTTTGGTGGGAGCATTTAGTCCATTTACATTTAAGGTAATTATTGATATGTATGTTCCTATTCCCATTTCCTTAATGGCTTTGGGTTCGTTATTGTAGGTATAGTCCTTCTGTTGTGTTTCTTGCCTAGAGAAGTTCCTTTAGCATTTGTTGTAAAGCTGGTTTGGTGGTGCTGAACTCTCTCAGCTTTTGCTTGTCTGTAAAGGTTTTAATTTCTCCATCAAATCTGAATGAGATCCTTGCTGGGTAGAGTAATCTTGGTTGCAGGTTTCTCTCCTTCATCACTTTAATTATGTCCTGCCACTCCCTTCTGGCTTGTAGAGTTTCTGCTGAGAGATCAGCTGTTAACCTGATGGGGATTCCCTTGTGTGTTATTTGTTGTTTTTCCCTTGCTGCTTTTAATATGATTTCTTTGTGTTTAATTTTTGACAGTTTGATTAATATGTGTCTTGGCGTACTTCTTCTTGGATTTATTCTGTATGGGACTCTCTGTGCCTCCTGGACTTGATTAACTATTTCCTTTCCCATATTAGGGAAGTTTTCAACTAGAATCTCTTCAAATATTTTCTCAGTCCCTTTCTTTTTCTCTTCTTCTTCTGGAACCCCTATAATTCGAATGTTGGTGCGTTTAATGTTGTCCCAGAGGTCTCTGAGACTATCCTCTGTTCTTTTCATTCTTTTTTCTTTATTTTTCTCTGCATCAGTTATTTCCACTATTTTATCTTCCACCTCACTTATCCGTTCTTCTGCCTCAGTTATTCTGCTATTGATCCCATCTAGAGTATTTTTCATTTCATTTATTGTGTTTTTTTTTTTTTTTTTTTTTTTTTTTTTTTTTTTGTGGTATGCGGGCCTCTCACTGTTGTGGCCTCTCCCGTTGCGGAGCACAGGCTCCGGATGCGCAGGCTCAGCAGCCATGGCTCACGGGCCCAGCCGCTCCGCGGCATATGGGATCCTCCCAGACCGGGGCACGAACCCGTATCCCCTGCATCGGCAGGCGGACTCTCAACCACTGCGCCACCAGGGAGGCCCTCATTTATTGTGTTTTTAATCGATGCTTGATTCATCTTTAGTTCTTCTAGGTCCTTGTTAACTGTTTCTTGCATATTGTCTATTCTATTTCCAAGATTTTGGATCTGGGAAATAGAATCTTGGATCAGCTTTACTATCATTATTCTGAATTCTTTTTCAGGTAGACTGCCTATTACCTCTTCATTTGTTAGGTCTGGTAGGTTTTTATCTTGCTCCTTCACCTGCTGTGTGTTTTTCTGCTTTCTCATTTTGCTTATGTTACTGTGTTTGGGGTCTCCTTTTTGCAGGCTGCAGATTCGTAGTTCCCGTTGTTTTTGGTGTCTGTCCCCCGTGGCTAAGGTTGTTTCAGTAGGTTGTGTAGGCTTCCTGGTGGGGGGGACTAATGCCTGTGTTCTGGTGGTTGAAGCTCGATCTTGTCTTTCTGGTGGACAGGTCCACGTCTGGTGGTGTGTTTTGGGGTGCCTGTGGCCTTATTATGTTTTTAGGTATCCTCTCTGCTAATGGGTGGGGTTGTGTTCCTGCCTTGCTAGTTGCTTGGCATAGGGTGACCAGCACTGTAGCTTGCTGGTCGTTGACTGAAGCTGGGTGCTGGTGTTGAGATGGAGATCCCTGGGAGATTTTCGCTGCTTGATATTATGTGGAGCTGGGAGGTCTCTTGTGGACCTGTGTCCTGAAGTTGGCTCTCCCACTTCAGAGGCACAGCACTAACTCCTGGCTGCAGCACCAAGAGCCTTTCATCCACCCGGCTCAGAATAACAGTGAGAAAAAGTAGAAAGAAATAATTAGTAGAAGAAAGAAAGAGAGATTGAAAGAAAGGAAGAAGGGAAGGAAGGAAGGAAGGAAGAAAGAAAGAAAGGAGGGAGGGAGGAAGGATGGAAAGAAAGGAAAGAAAGGAGGGAGGGAGGGAGGAATGAAAGCAAAAGGAAGAGTGAATGGAAGAAGAGAGGGAGGGAGGGAGGAAGGAAAGAAAGAAAGAAAGACAGGAGGGAGGGAGGGAGGAAGGAAGGAAAGAAAAAGAAAGTGGAAAGAAGAAGGGTGGGAGGGAGGGAGGGATGGAGGAAAGAAAAAGAAAGAAGGAAAGGAGGAGCGGAGGGAGGGAGGGAGGAAGGGAAGGGAGGAAAAAAAGAAAGAGCAGGTAAAGTAAAATAGAATAAAGTATGAAATATAGTAGCGTTATTAAAATTAAAAAGTAATTATTGAAAAAAAACACGGACCGAAAGAACCCTGGGACATATGGTGGAAGCAAAGCTATACAGAGAGAATCTTACACAGAAGATTACACATACACATTCACAAAAAGAGAGCAGGGGGAAAAATCAAAAATCTTGCTCTCCAAGTCCACCTCCTCGATTTGGGATAATTCGTTGTAAAAAGAGGAAAAGGGCGAAAAGTCTGAAATCTTGCTAAGTCCACCTCCTTAATTTGGGATAATTCGTTGTAAAAAGGGGGGAAAGTCTTAAATCTTGTCCTCAAAGTCCACTTCCTCAATTTGGGATGATTCGCTGTCCATTCATACACTCCACAGACGCAGGGCACATCAAATGGACCGTGGAGCTTTAATCCGCTGCCTCGGAGGCTGCACAGAGAGATTTCCCTGTCTCTGCTCTCACAGCTCCCGGGTCTCAGCCTTGGACCTGGCCCCGCCTCTGCGCGTAGGTCGCCGGAGGGCGTCCGTTCTTCGCTCAGACAGGACGGGTTTAAAGGAGCCGCTGATTCGGGGGCTCTGGCTCACTCAGGCAGAGGGGAGGGAGGGGAATGCCCTCTCCTCGCGCACCAGGCAACAAAAGGGAAAAAAGTCTCTTGCCTCTCCGGCAGCTCCAGACCCTTTCCCCGGACTCCCTCCGGGCTAGCACTAACCCCTTCAGGCTCTCTTCCTGCCGCCAGCCCCAGTCCTCTCCCTGCGCTCCGACTGAAAGCCGATACCCGAGCCTCAGCTCCCAGCCCCGCCCGCCCTGGCGGCCGAGCAGACAAGTCTCTCGGGCTGGTGTGTGCCTGAGGGCACCGATCCTCTGTGCCAAAATCTCTCTGCTTTGCCCTCCACACCCCTGTTGCTGTGCTCTCCTCCGCTACTCCGAAGCTTTCCCCCTCCGCCACCTGCAGTCTCCGCCCTCGAAGGGGCTTGTAGTGTGTAGAAACCTTCCCTCCTTCACGGCTCCCTCCCACTGGTGCAGGTCCCGTCCATATCCTATTGTCTCTGTTTATTCTTTTTTTCTTTTGACCTACCCAGGTATGTGGGGAGTTTCTTGCCTTTTGGGGGGTCTGAGGTCTTCTGTCAGCGTTCAGTAGGTGTTCTGTTGGAGTTGTTCCACGTGTAGATGAATTTCTGATGTATCTGTGGGGAGGAAGGTGATCTCCGCGTCTTACTCTTCCGCCATCTTCCTCCGGCTCCTGAATAAAATCTTGAAGCTAGTCCGCTCAGGTATTGTGGATCTCTCCATTATGTGCCACATCGAAAGATGTAAGAGAAAAGGTGTGGAAGGTACTGAGCAGGGGGAGGGGGAGGGGCTGCTTGAGACATTGCCCCAAATCCGTAAGAGAGCACCCACCCTGCTAGATATCAAATCAGAAGTTTCTTTTCTCACTGAAAGGCAATCAGCATCAACACTCCACAAGTCTTGTAGACATTAGAAAGCCTAACCCAGAGGCTGCCAGCCACAGAGAGCAAAGCCTTCAGAAAAGATAAGGCTAGGTGATGTACACCAAGTGCCCGGAAACAGAAGGAGATGCAGGAGGTGGAGGCAGTGGGTGTAGAAATAGGTTCAGAGCCTATAAGAGGAAAGCAAAACCACCTTAGAAATCACCCGTTGAGAACTCTGTTATTTGAGTAGCTAAGAGACAGCAAACAGACAGATAATGAGCGGAGAAGGCCCAGAACTGGGGAGGTCAGTTCACACGATTCACAGAAAACTGTTAGCACAGCCCAAAAGCAGAGAGATTGGCAGGTATCCCACAGCTGAACTAGATGAGGTTGCTCTCGCATTCCTCAGTCAGGAGGACCAGACTCTGCAGGAAGGACCCACTATATGCACACTTGGTATTTTGTTTTGTGTCAGTGAGGACACGACAGGCTATGCTACAACCTCAAAATCTAAGGGATTCAAATAACAAAGACTTATCTCTTGCTCATATTGTGTGTCTGCCATGCGTTGGCATGTGGCGGGGTTTCTGCTCGTCATAATCACTAGAGGAACTGGGACGATAAAGTTTTCATCTCCCAGGACGGCAGAGGCTGCATCTCAACAGATGCTTCCAAACCTCAGGGGCAGGGAAGGGGCACAGTGAGTTTGGGAGCCGCCCATAAAGCTGCTAACCAACCAGAAGTGACCTGTGATGTTCTGCTCGCATTTCATTGGCCAAAGCAAGTCACGTGGCCTTGTCTGATGTCAAAGAGGGCACTCAGTTCTACCCCAATATGTGCCCAGAAAAAAATCAAGAATATCTGTGACTAGCACCAGTGACTATTAAAATCTACTCTCCAGCCACTGAATAGCTAATCCTCATTTCTTCCTACATTTTTCTCCCAACACAGAGAGAAAAGAACAACTTAGAAATTCCACAGATATAATGAAACTGGCACTGAACAACTGGGGGTTGCAGAGGGGAGCAGTGCCCTGAGGTCTGCTCTGTGCCCTGGTTTTTACCTTGATGTGGGGATCACATCAAGGCACCTGGGGATAAGCCTCGTTCTCAAGGACCATCTGCAGCCAGAGGAGGACCCAGAGGCTGCAGCTACGACAACTCACTCACTTGGGATGCAGGCCTCAGCACAGGCCTCGGGCTCCAGAAAATTCTCTAAGAAAGAATAGAAATCGGGCTTTCCTGGTGGCACAGTGGTTAAGAATCCGCTGGTCAATGCAGGGGACACAGGTTCGAGTCCTGGTCCAGGAAGATCCCACATGCCGTGCAGCAACTAAGCCCGTGCACCACAACTACTGAGCCTGTGCTCTAGAGCCCATGAGCCACAGCTACTGAAGCCCGTGTGCCACAGCTACTGAAGCTCGCGCGCCTAGAGCCTGTGCTCTGCAACAAGAGAATCCACCGCAATGAAAAGCCCGCGCACCGCAACAAAGAGTAACCCTCACTCTCAGCAACTAGAGAAAATCCGCATGCAAGCGAAGACTCAATGCAGCCAAAAATTAAATAAATGAATAAATAAATAATTTTTTTAAATAAAAGAAAAAATAGAAATTGCATTCCTATTCCCAGTTTGAAAAATTCTGCAGAGAAATTTTCCAAGTCTTCTTAAAGCCATGAAAAACAAAACAACATAAAACAAAACCTACCTCAGTCCTAGCTGCAAAGGGAGAAAGGATGCCCTGGGAGAGAGAAACACCACAGCCTCCCGTAAATCTCAGGAGAAACTCTCGGTGGCTGAGCCTGGGAGCTGGACCAGCCCAGAGCCAGAGGGTGCAGGCCGTGAGCTGAGCTCCAGCGGCAGAGGCTGGTGGCCCCTGCGTCCTTTGTCCCCACCCCTCTGATCCTGGGTCTGGATGGACAGAGGTGGCCATGCCGTACCCCTCGTGGCCCCATGGATCTGGCTCACGGCACACACATCAACCTGCACCCACCTCCAGCGAACACCTCTGACATTCTGAGGTTGCTTTCCAACCTTCTCTCCTCGACTCTGCTGAAGGACCCAACCACCCTGCTCCTCCAAAGCCCCACGAGTGGAACGATCTCAGGGTTGGGTCTATGCTGCTGGCAGCTTTGACTGACGTAACCAGATTCAGGGTTTGGATGGGCCCTGGTGTTGCCCACAAGACTGGGCTCTGATCCACGGGGGAAAAACAAAGATTCATTTAACATCCTCTGATCCCGTGAATGTGGATAGAATCGTTGCTGTGGACAATCTTGGAAATCAGCCTCCCACCCCCACCCCCTTTGTGGCTGCAACACGTGACGTCAGAGGGTGGTCAGGAATGTCTCATTTTCCAGGCTCAATTTGACCCGCTGAGTTAAGCACTCAACTAAACGAGCCTGAAGTGTCTGAAAAATTCAAGCCCAGTTGACAGACGAGGGTGGTTCCTTCTAGAGCAGAGACTTGAGCTGGCTCCTTGAGTTGGCTGAGGAGGAGGAGTGGGGTTTCAGCCAAAGCTCCCTTTAGCAGCTCATAAAAACTTGACCATGCAGAACGACGGCTGATGCTTCCCTAACGTGCTTGAGTTTCCGAAGGGCTGTAGGTCTGTGGTTCCTAGTGACTGTTCTGCATGTGAGGCAAGTCATGTTTTTCGAGGGTAAGTGACTTTCCCAAGGTCACACAGCTATAAGGACCAGTCTGCAGGCTGGGGTCCAGAGCCCTGAGCATCCCCTCATCCTGTTAGGGATCTGGCTCCCCCCACGTCCTTTCCTCCAGAGGCAGGACCCTGAGGGACACTCATGAGAGCCCAAAGGTGGGAACAGCTGACCAGCATCCCCCCCGCTGTGAGGAGGTGGGGCGTCAACCATCCATGCAGGACTAGTTACAGGGACCCCAAACTGTTTCTGCAATGAAAGTCACCTTCATCGGATGTGTATGAAAGAAATGGGGGGTGGGACAAGAGGATGCAGCCCTCACAGTTCAGCTACACCCCAGAGTTCTGATGTAAGGGTGACAGGGGATGGTATTTGTAAAACCCAATGATTATTGGTTCCGCCACATATCTCCTTGGGTCAAGGCTGGGACGTGGACACCAGGCAACTATCAGGACCAGTGGCTTCATTCACAGGATGGCTTCTGCCTTCACCACACCACTCAATTTCCTACCGATGGCTCCGTGTACCCCAGGCCCTGCTCACTATGTACCCCAGGCCCTGCTCACCCTGTACCCCAGGCCCTGCTCACCATGTACCCCAGGCCCTGCTCACCCTGCAGCCACCTCCTGCTGCCAGAATGAGGTCCCCAATGGGTTCCTCTCTTGGGCAGCCCCTTTCTCAGGGTCCAGAGTCTTGTCTGTGGTCCTTTGTCACAGGACCCTAGAGGGAAAGGCGTGCTGGAAGAGGAGCTGAGTGCGTGGGAGATCTCACCCTTCAGGCCTCACCAGCCACACTGTCCTCCCCCACATCAAGGTGTCCTTTCCCACCTGGGAAGCGGGAGAGTCGAGACACCTGAGATGATAACCGCCCCACGGTCTAAATGGGCCGTGCTGAGCTCCCAGGCCTGTTGGGGACAGGCCAGCTCTGGGGGAGTCTGGTGCAGGCCGGAGCCATTGACAATGACCACCGTGACAACCCCCTGGTGGAGGTCAGCCTGGACCCCTTCGCCACTTCATAGCTTCACAGGAGAGGAAGAAAAAGAAGGGAGCTCAAGAACTTTCCAGAAGGCTGAGGTCAGATTTGCTGTGGGACATGCCCTTGAGCAGAGAGAACTGTGGGGCAATGTTTCCACCCCTTGGGGCAGGGAGCAGGAATGTCTCTAAGTTGGCCCATACTCTCCTAACCGGAGCCTAATGTCAACGCACGTCAGGCCCACGGGACCTCTGGTCATTCCTGGACCTTCCCTGTACTCGTTCAAGGCAGGAAATGGAGAGATGCTTCTGCCAGGCCCTTCGAGTACCACGTTTCTTATTGTAGGTTAAGGATTCCTTGGCACACAGTCTGGTCCCTCGGTCTACTCTGCATCTGCCTGTCTGTCCCTCTGATTTCTCTTGGGCTGGTTGTTTTGCTTCAGCTGAGATGGTTTCTCCAGGCATGGACAAGATGAAGCCTTGAAAGAATGAGCTTCCTAGCCTGGCCAGGTGGGGCACCGGAAACACCTGGAGCATTCGCCATGCTTTTAGTCCAATGCCGGCGATTCCCCTGGAAGAGAAGTACTTTGAGACAATTTCTGAATCGTATCCTACAAGTAAGAAAGTGCAATGTAAGAGAAAGAAATTCCACAAATGGAGAGAGTGCTGCTGACCCTGTGACCTCAGATGCCCAGGCTCAGCTCTGGCCCCTGCCTATGTGCCCCCGCCAGTCTGCGAGGGGACACCCAAAGGACCTTCCCATCTGTCCCACCCTGGGGTCAGGGCAGGGAGTGGTGCTGACACTCCTGGGTATACTCAGCACCAAACCCTCCGCCCGGTGCAGAGGGTGGGGTTGGCGGGAAGCAGGAAAGGCCAGGGCCGGGCAGCGCTCGCTCGGCTGGGTGGCCGGAGGGGGCTGCGGGCTGAGTGCCCACGCTGGGCGGTTCCAGGAAATTCCAGGCCGGCCAACCAGAGTGCCTTTCAGAGCAGCCATGCTGCTATTTTAAGGGCTGTGTTGAGGGGAAACAGCTCAATAAAAGCAAGACAATTGTTCAGAGGTGGGAGGTTGGAGTAGCTGGGGCAGCGCCTCTGTGCCCTCTGGGATGTGGCCAGAGTGCAGGGCGGGGCTGTGACCATGACGCCTTCTTGACAATGGTCCAAGGGCTCACGGTCCCCCCAGAGCCTGAGCTGAGGCTTCGGTTCCCTGAGTAACAACTCAACAAAGAGAAGAGTCTATCTCCTCAGGGTGGTTGAAGACCCTGGTCCCCCCAGCTGGTTGGTGGTCGCCCGCCTCTCACCTCTATGCCTGGGCTCTGTAGAGCAGAAGTTCCCAAATGAGGGCTCGCATTCCTGCCACGTCCAGGGTGATTGCTCTAGTCTCAGGGTCACGGTCACCCTACCTGTTTGCAGACCTAGATGATGCGAGCCTGGACCCTCCTCTGCTGTCACTCTGTGTCACTCACCGTTCCTGATGACTCTTTTCCCCACTGCAAAATGAGGTCAGTGGACAATGTGCCATTACCCTCCCACCATGTGCCATGACTGGGACCCAGTGCTCACACCTCCGTCCACAGCTCCACATTGCCTGTGTGCTAGGGACAGGCCACAGCAGGAGGGAGAGGAAACCAGGGAGTGCCTGGTCAGGGCTTATTTCCCTTTGGACCAGCTGAAGTGGGGACCTGGTTTGGAAGCCACAAGGAAAGCCCAAGGGAGGGGTGACCTGGAGCATCCCAGGTTGATTGAGGGATTTCTGAGCTGGCCATCCTAAAATTGGAGGAATGGGCACAATCAAGAGAAGGAAAGGATAAAAGAGAATGGGGAGGGAGAGAAAGACATGAGGCAGGAGAGCAGAAGAGGGATGTTCTCCTTCTAACACCCTTGTCACGAGGCTCCAGCTCCAGAGCCTGTAAGGAGAGCAGATCAGATGTGGCAGGGCTGTGGTCGTCCCCATGGCCTTGCTCCGTGGCAGCTCCCTGACGTGTCAGTACATTTGTGGATGTAGGGCCCAGGGTGCAGGAATCTCTTTTGCAGACATTTCCTCACCTAATCCCAGTCAGTCCCAACAACAGGCTACAGGAAGGACATTATCCCCATTTTTACAGGTGAGGAAACTGGGGTCAGAGAGGTTAAATCACTGTTCTGGGTCACACAGCCTGTTAGTGGAAGACTAGGTCTCAAGCCACTTCCTCCCCCGATGACAGGGACCCCTCCTGGTCAACTCAGATTGGCTTTTGCTGTCCTAGCAGGTTGGAGTAAGGCTCAGGCCCTGTGGTGGGTTGACGATGGTGCAAATTCTTAGACACACCTCCAAAGAGAGGTGGGTCCGCGTCCCCTCCGCTTAGCAAATCACAGTAGCAGTAGATGATGCTGTGTGGCCTCCAAGGACAGACAAGAGGACATCTTGCAGCTTGGCCTTAGTCTCATGGAACACTTGCTGTTTGGACAATCCTCTGGGAATGTCCCCACGTAACAAGCTGGCCACATGGACAGGCACGCGTGGGCTCTGGTTGGCAGCCTCAGCTGAGCTCCTGGCCAACAGTGAGCATTGCCTGCCAGCCAAGCCAGTCACCTTGGAACATGGAGTCTGGGTGAAGACGGAAGCTCTGGAAGGTGTCTGATAGAAACCACTTGAGGGATTCCAAGTGGGGACTTCCCACCTGAGCCCGTCCTGACCCCCTGGCCTGCAGACTGTGAGCACGTGGCTGAGTTTGAGGGTAATTGATTGTGTAGTCATAGAAACAACCACAAGGGTGCCTGCGTGAACACCTGGGTCCAGGTGAGCCGCATGCAGGTGTGCGGGTGTCACGTGGTGAGGGAGAAGCAGAGGGGGCCAGACGTGCCTGCTCTGCTCAGAAAGACCAAGGATATTTCCTGGCAACGTAGCCCCACTTGCAAACTCACCCTCATACCAGTAAACTTCCAAGGAGAGAGTCAGAAGCAAACTTATAATCGGTGAGTGGGAGCTTATCTCTGCGAGAACAAAGAAGCGTGGCAGGATCCGGGGGCAGAGATGAGCTCAGAAGCCAGACAGATTTCGGAACCAGACAAAGCCCCGAGGATGCAGGAGGAGAAAATAGAGGGCAGAAAAGCAAATAGTGGGCATCCCCGCGTGAATGGCAGGGTGACATTTCGCTGTTATTGTCGGTGCTGCTTCTCATTTGGCTGCTGGCTTGTTCCAGGATTGGAGCTCCCTCGGGGGGATAGCATTCGTGTTACTCATCGTCCCGGAGGTGAAGAAAGGGGTCTCTTTCTTCTGAAAATAATCTCACAAATTACTGAGCTTCTGGGAAGCTGGAGTTTCCATGCAGCCACTGTGCATGTCTGTAGATCGGGGGAACGCGTTCCAATATGCCATGACTGGTCCCCAAGCACGGTTTAGCATCAATCTGATTTAAAGTTCAGCACAGCTTGTGTTCTGAAAATCACACGTGAATTCCCCAAACCTCGAATTCCACAAACTTCATCTCAATGTCTTGAAATACAACTTGCCTGACCTCCAGCTGCTAAGACACTTGGTGGTGGCCTCCTGGGCAGGTGCAACCTTGGTAGAATTTTGTCCTTTGGCTCCAAGTTTTGTAAGAATCCAAACTTTGAAAATCAAGTTTAGGTCGGCAGGGCTTGGCCAGGGGAGAAAGAAAGCCTGGCCGGTACACGTGTGCATGGGACGCCCCCTCACAGGCGGCCAGGAGCACCTTCCCTTGTCCTACAGGAAGCATCGGGAAGGCAGAGGAGGAAGGAATTGGAGAGGTGGGCTTCTGCTTTTAGGCTCCTAGATTCCACCAGGCCAGCTCTCCAGCTTGGGGCTGAGCTTAGTGCTGGGTCAACAGCTGGACTTGGTCCCTGCTTTTTTAGCCAGTTGAATATTTGTTTGTTTGGTTTTGTTTGTCTAGAAAAGAGGATGGCTTGACAAGATCAAAGATAAAGAATTGCGACATTTGAAGATAAACAATCAAATAAAGGAAAGGAGAAAAATGAGCGTTCTGTATGTTGAGGGAAAGCCAGAAATTGATTACATTTGAAATAATATTTTAAGGTTATAAAATCCTTCTGTATATAAAGAAGCACACACAAAAATATAAGCATGAGCTTGTATTTGGCCGGAACTTTGACCATCTTAGGAGGCAGGTGGGACCCGGGTGCAGCTTCCTTTTCAGAAACAGTAAGTTGGGTGTTCAAATCCCAAAGACAGTTTCATTCAGGGGAAAACTCTGGTGGAGAGGGGCTGTGTTGAGAGGCACTGTTGAGAATTAAGAGCAGACTGAATGTGTGCCTTATGATCTAGACCGAGGTGAGCAAATCCAAATAAGGCCACGCCCCACTGGTGTACAAACGTGGCTGCTTTCCTGTTACACAGGCAGAGGCAAGAGGTTACAACAGGGACCCTAAGGCCCGTGAAACCTAAAAATACTCTCTGGCCTTTTACAGAAAACGTTTGTCAACCCTTGGTGTAAATGGTCACAGACACTCACCTAAGTACCACTTACCCTGGCATCGTCCAAAAATTGTGTTAGGTTGGGTTCTGCATGGTTGCTTGTATGGTGGAAAATGTGAATACATATATACATACGTATAGACACACACTACCTACATATAGACACACATGCATGCACACATACATGCATTCATGCAAACATACATTCACAGAGCAAGTGAGGTAAAGAAAAAGGAAAGGAAAGAGAAAGACCATATCCTGGCAATACAGAGAGCCGGAGTGGGTCAGGGTATAACCCGGGCTGTCAGCATTCTCCCTTCCACGGCCCTCCGGTGCTTACCGACCCTGCACACACTGTAGGCATCTCTATTGCACATAAGTGAAATGCCCTGCTTGAAGGTTTCCTCTGGATACAGTAGTATGCTTGGTCCTTGTGCAGGGCCATTAAAGACACCCCACATTCTGCCCTTAATCTAGGACAAATGGGATTCAGTGGGTCCATACCCCAGGTTCCTTGTCCCATGTGTGGCATGACTCTGAGGTTGTGTGAGTACTGCCCTGTCACCCAGAAGTCCCCAGAGCGAGGGGTACTGTAGCCCACAGTTGTAACCTGTCCATTAATGAGCTGTTTATTGCCTGTCTTCCCTTCCCCATCTTGCTTCCTCACCAGCGCTCCCTGGGACCACCTCCAACTAAGTTGCCTTCACTGCATCCTTGTCTTGGGGTCTGCTTCTGGGGGTCCCTACACAGGACAGTTCTGGCACACTTCGCTGTCCACAACAAGATTCTTTGCTCCCTGTTTTCCTTTGCTTGATCCTGTATTTTTAAATATAAGGATGATAACAAGACCAATTTAATAAAGAGTTGATGATCATATCTTATTTGCTTACTTGTTATCAAAAACCAAGGAATACATGCCAAAAGCAAACAAACAAGAAGGTGGACAGAGGCTAAGCTCTGCTATACAGGAAAGTTTTACGTCAAGATAAGTGTTCTCAGGGTACCAGAGGCTGTTTATACAGCCAAGCAAAGGAAGATAAGGAGCCTCTGTGTTTGTGTTTTTTCAACTGGGAGTCACTGGTGAATGTCCTATAGCTGGGCGGTTGCTCATTCACCAGTTGAAAAAATTACAGGTGCCTTTACAAACATCCTTTGTTTGGTTTGGTTTGCTTTTGTTTTGAAGGGGTGTGCCTAGATCTGGACACAGAGCATGGAAACACATTGTCTAGGAGACTAAGAGGGTACGTGAGAGGCTGGGAGGGAGGAGGTCATTACAGACATTGATAAACAGTCATTTCCTCATGGACCCCAGGCTACCAAGAAGAAAGGGGAGCTGGGTGAATAAAAGTGAGAGCAACCTTCAGAAGAGAAGGGCTTGGGCACTGCTCCTGGGGAAGCAGCTGTTCTGGATAAAGGAGGGGAAGAATTAAAGAACTGAGTTGCCTCCCTCCTCCATGAGATGGGGGCAGTATTGTCCCACAGGAGGAAGGATGGTGGTGTGTGGCAGAAAGGAAGGGGTCTCAAAGAGGTGGTAAGAAACTCCTTTCGTGGTCATTTCCCAACTCCCTTCTGGGGATGGAGCACTGGCTTGAATGAACGGGTTATCTGGCTTAATACACCAACTTGCATATTTGTAATAAGATTCATTTTTATAGACAATTGAGTCTAATGTGCAAAGCCGGCTATCCTCTCCTTGTTGTAGCCTTAGAACGGCTGGCAAGCTCCAAGGTCACCTGTAAGTCTCACATTTCACTGAAGAGTAGTGTATGTGGGCATCTGGCCAGTCCACTCTCAGGTGTCCAGACTCTATCTGCTCTACAATAAGTTAGCACCTTGCAGGCTGTGACTGCGAGGGCAGGTGTGACTTGGTGTGGCTGGAATAGAGAAGGACAAGATGAACAACGACCAAAGAAAAGGATTTCAAACATTGACATTTCCTCCCAGGAAACAAGTCCAAGGAGAAAACCTGAATGCGTGGAGTTTGATCCAATGCCCCACTTCCTCTATCCCTAAAAGGATCAGAAGTCTTCAGACTATAGCCTGGGGGGATGAGAAGCCTTCCCTCTCAGCAGATATTGGGAGTTCCTCATCTTGAATCTGAGGAAAGAGCAAGAAAAACAACAAACACCAAGTTGGAGGTGAGAGAAATCAAGCAAAATCAAACGAAAAAATACCTGGGAAGAGCAAATGACTCCTGGTCATTCCAAAGGAATGTCTTAAGGATGGGGAAATGGAAGATTTTTGAAAAAGTACTTACATCTTCCATAGCCACTGTCTTGGGGATGCCAGGGAGTAAGAAGATTACATTCAACAAGAGTTAGTGGAACGGCCAGCAACAAAGGGAAGCTGAAAAGAGCTGACAGCCCTGAGAAGTCTCATTTTTTTGTTGTTGTTGGAATTGCCCCTAAAGAGTTTCAGAATGCTGCTCCTTTCAGATCATCAATGGAGACAAAGAATATATATTTTTACCATTATCAGAAAAAATGTGTAATTCACTGATATTTACTAAACACTTACATGAACAGTACAGAAACCGTTTCTTCATTGGCGGAAGGGACTTACCTGTGTAATTCAGTAACTACACATATGACTGGTTGTCCATCCTGTGCTGTGCTTTCCCATGTACTGTTGAATCTGTTCATAAACCCTTATCATAGGGTGATTACGCTGCATTTTACTGATCAGGAAACAGGCTTAGAGAGCATATGAATTTTTTTTTAACTTTTTATTTTAGGGGTTGGCCAAAAAGTTCGTTTGGTTTTTTTTTAACAGCTTAAAGAGAACCCAAATGAACTTTCTGGGCAAGCCAATATATTGGCATATAGTTGATTACCAATGCTGTGTTAGTCTCAGATGTACAGCAAAGTGATTCAGTTATACATATACATGTATCTATTCTTCTTCAAATTATTTTCCCATTTAGGTCATTACATAATATTGAGCAGAGTTCCCTGTTCTCTACAGTAGGTCCTTGTTGGTTATGAATTGTTAAAAGGTACACTGAGGCACATACACATTTTTAAGAGTTTATTTGAGCAAATGTCAATTTGAATCAGGCATCTCCAAACCAGAAGTGATCAGGAGTGCTCCTCCAACAGGAGCCAGGGGAGAGGTTTTCAGGGAGAAGATGAGGGAGCCAAGCAAGGAAGTTATTCGACTCTCTCTGGCTTAAGCAGTTGCTTATTAGGGAAAGCCTAGTGGCTGTTTGCAATTGGTCATTCTTGATTTTCACTTTTCACATTCACGTGCATTGTCTCTGGCTTAGATTTTGGTTAATGATGTGAGCTGCCAAGGCATTGCAGCCGGCCATATCCAATGGACTCTTTGTTTAACTGCTTTGACAGTATTATGCTTAAGGTCACAGAATTACTAGGTCACAAGCTCAAATAAGGCTCACTCTTGTGATTCCCAGTCTCTTTCTTTCATGGTCATTCCATGCATCCTTCCAGAAACTAGGGGTGCCATGTCCGATGGCAGACCCGAAGGAAAGCTGCAAGGTATCATGATTACATTAGATTTTCTATCATAAAAATTAAATTCTGCTTTAATAGCATTCAACTTGAGATAAGCTTACACAATTAACATGGAGGAGGGTTTTCTTTCCTTATAACCCCTCTTGAGGCTAGAATCTTCCTCAGAGAGAGGTGTAAATGTGTGCCATGAGAAAGGTGGGATCTCTTCTCCAAGAGGAGACAAAGTCAGCATTTGATAAATATTTGCAAAATTGTTCCAGCCTCCATTTTCTTATGAGGACTGGAACAATCCAAGGCTGGTGCAGAGGAAATGGTTTGATCTCCTTTCCCAAAGGGAGGTTGCAGGAAGACTTGGGAAGGTGAAGAATGAACTTGACCCCATTTCTCTGAGGCCAGGTGGCTGCCGCACTCAATGCAGGATTTCCTGGCAACTGTTCCAGTAATGTACTGAAAAAGGAGGAATGTGACAGAGAAGAGTGAAGAGGGAAAATGATATAATATAGGATGTTCCCGTAGCAGCAGCCAAGGCTCTTGGAGGAAATAAGGAAACTTGAACCCTCTTGGGAGGGGGGAAACACTGTGCTATTGTCCTGTAGGTGGCATCTCAGAAGGTAGATCATCTCTGCTTCATCTGAGAGATGATTTTGGTCACTGTGTGTAGAAGGATGGCAGAGGGCGAGCTCGTGGGGAGGCCACTTAAGAAGCAGCTTCAGCAGCAAGAGTGACCTTGGGCTGTCCCAGGGTGGAGGGACAGGATGAAGAAGAGTGTGGGGTCTGTGCTGAAGGTGGGTCCCTGGGGATTGCCATGTTGACTTGGAAGAGCCCCAGAAGACAAGCAGGGCAGTTGGCCACCTTCTGATGCTTGACTTTGCTGCCCTGAAACTGGTTTTCTTCACACATAAATGGAAGTACCGTTTGTCCTTGGTATACCTGGGATATTGGTTCCAAGACCCCAAATCCACAGAGACTCACATCCTTTTTTTTTTTTTTTTGCAGTACGTGGGCCTCTCACTGCTGTGGCCTCTCACGTTGTGAAGCACAGGCTTTGGACGCACAGGCTCAGCAGCCATGGCTCACAGGCCCAGCTACTCCGCGGCATGTGGGATCTTCCCGGACTGGAGCACGAACCCGTGTTCCCTGCATCGGCAGGCGGACTCTTAACCACTGCGCCACCAGGGAAGCCCAGTGCACGTGCATTCTGCATGTGGACTGGTGTGTGTGTGTGTGTTACCGTGAGTGTTCACGTGTGTGCATGGTTGTGTGCCTGTGCTTTTGCCTGTGTGTATGTTCAGTTCAACACAGCATGATGGGGGAATGAGAAAGGAGTGGATGGAAGTTTCTAAAAAGAAAGTTGAGGACATAATCCCAGGTTCTGGTGGTCAGGGAGTGTGTTTAACCTTCTGTGCCCTCAGATCTGAGTCAGCAGGTGAGTGTACAGGATCAAATGAAAGGCAATATTCCAGAGGGAGGCTTTCCTTGTGGATGTCCAAGAAACATTGGACATGAAGACTATGGGAGGAAAAGGAAATGATAACTGGTTAGAAGTCCTGAAGGGCAAGCAGTGCTGTGAGCTTTTCCAAGAGGAATGGCTCATTCCCGAGTAGCTGATAAAACAGAGTGCAAACAGTACCATCCTGCTGCACAGCAGAAGGGCAACTCGTGAATTCCAATGAAGCAGTTCACTGGTGAGTCAGGGGCACGAGGACACTGCGGGTGGGTGTTTGCTTTTTCTGTCAAGTGCCTCTCAACCCATCTTTTCATCTTTCTCTGAAATGCTTCACTGTCTAACCTCATGGGGTAGAAATGTTAACAGGTATCTCAAACGTCAAACACAGAATCCTGTAGCCCTGGCCCCTAGAGAACAGACCACGATGGGCTGGAGGCCTGAGCCAGAGGGACTCCAGACCTCCCCCCGGACTTTTCTACTAGGAGGTTGTGAAGAAAGACCACCTAATCCCCAGAGCCACAAGATGACAATCCGCCCACCAGCCACCTTGGGTCCAGGCTCATAGCCCCACTGTGAGAAACAAAGCCAGGGACTTAGTTTACATCTGCTGTGTAACAGGTCAGTCCGGGGTTTACTGGCTTGGAAACGCCCACACCCTCTTCTTTCTTCAGCCCTCTGGTGAGTGGGTGATCTCCTTCTGGTCTTCCTTTGGCTCCCCTACAATGCTACATTCAGCTGGGAGTTGTGTGGGACCAGCTCATGGTGGCTGCCTTCCAAGCGTTCAAGCCCCAAGCGCAGAGCTTAATGAGCTGCTTGCATCATGTTTGCTGATGTACAATTGGCTGAAGCAAGACACACAGCCAAGTGCAGTGTCAGAGCAGGGGTGGACAGCAGGAGATGTGCTGCATGGCGGACCTTCACTGGAGCAATCTACCATGCCAGTGTTCAGATGCTCCTGGTGGCATCAGAGTCCATGGCTCTGGGGGGTCTTTGATTTGTGTCCCTGTCACTTGAGAGACCCTTGACGAATGAAGACCTCCAGACACCAGAGAATGCTCTCATCCCATAGTGTAGGGAAATCTCTCTACCTGGGAATATAGGGACGATCAGAGTATCTTGTTCATTAAATCTGCAGTTAAGTGTTTATTGAGAAGCTACCAAAAACACTGTGTAGGATACAAAGAAGGATTATACACTCTTTCCAGGCTTTAAGTAGCTCACAATCTCCAGGGGAAACAAGCCATTCACATACAGAAAGTTAAAATACAGTCCAACCATATGAGTACCATGAGCCAAAAAAATACCTATCACGGGCTTCCCTGGTGGCGCAGTGGTTGAGAGTCCGCCTGCCGACGCAGGGGATACAGGTTCGTGCCCCGGTCCGGGAAGATCCCACGTGCCACGGGGCGGCTGGGCCCGTGAGCCAGGGCTGCTGAGCCTGCACATCTGGAGCTTGTGCTCCACAACGGGAGAGGCCACAGTGGTGAGAGGCCCACGTACCGCAAAACAAACAAACAAACAAAAAAAAACCTATCACATATGTATCAGGTGCTTTCACAAACTTTCACTGTAGCTGTGATTTCACTCCAGGTTCAAAAACAAAGCAATGAAGCTCAGAGGACTTATGCCACTTGCTGGAGGCAGAATTGATGAAATCAGAAGTCTTCAAGTTGAGAATGAGGAATGGTTACTGAGGACAAGAGTGGTTGGAGAGTCCATCATAGAGGAGGTAGCACTGCCTGTACTTTCAATTTCTGTAAATCGGTTGCGTTAACTTCGTACACTAGCTGTTCCCAGGTTGTCAGTCATTTGGGCCGTTGTAACAAAAAGACCATAGACTGGGGTGGCTCTTAAAAACAATAGAAATTTCTTCTTCACAGTTCTGGGGGCTGGGAAATCCAAGATCAAGATGCTGGTAGATTTGGTGTCTAGTGAGAGCCAGCTTCCTGGTTCAGAGATGACCATCTTTTCACTGTGTCCTCACATGGTGGAAGGGGTGAGGGGTGCTCAGTGATGGCGTTCACCCATTTGATGATGATGGTAACATTATGTTTTAGAGAAAGAAAGATTTTGAAATCTGGTCTTAACCTCCATCTTTACTCAGATGTTCCTGATTTTAATCGGTAAAATGTTAGAATTACCACTTTAATCTGATTTTAAGTCAGTGATTTTTTAAAAAACTCTTTATTTCAAAATAGCAAATCTCATGTTTTGTATTAATTCATCCTGGGGCTATGGTTTGATAGTAGGTGATTAATTAGGTAACTTGTGATTCATTATTAAGGAATACTGTGTTACCAATAGAAAAATTATTTATAGGAGAACATTTATTGGCATGGGAAAATGCACATGATATATTTACAGAGAAAAAGTAAGCTACAAAATAGTAGAATGATGTGGTGACATTTTTGTAATGTTACACATTTACATGTATATCAAAGGCCTACATTGATATGTTAACCCAAGCCATCTCTAAGCGTTGAGATTTCGAGGGATTTTCTATTTAATTTGAGCTATTCTATTTTTCAACATTAATGTACTGAGTATGAATCAGTCTTAATATTAGAAAAAAACTGTAAAACAAACATAAGCCATATAACAAAGCTGGAGAGGTGAGTTTCAAAACTCCACACTAATGACCTCTGCTGATGCATTGTGGTCTGACGGCCCCTGTGGGAGAACCAGCTCATGCTCTGGAGCCTCCCCCATGCTTTTATATGTTGCCCAGTGATTAGGGGACCTCCTCCGTCTATAGGTGCTGGAGCTGGTGTCCTGCTCATTTTCATTGACCGAGAGCCAGCAGAAACACAGCCGCCTGTTTCCAGGTAGACTGCTTGCTTCCCAGGAAGAAGAATTCAGACAAACCATGGATTTTTCAGTGCTACTTGAATTACCCGATTGGTATTTATTTGTTTAGGATTTATACCTTTGGTCTCCACATCTCCTTCCCAGCAGGGAATTACCCAGATAATCATGCATCTGTGCAGACTTCTCCCCAAAGGTCATAAGCTTTGGTCCCTATGTTGGGAAACATGTGTTTCTCGTCCTCGGAAAGGATTGTTCTTGGCTTTAAATTCTAGTACTTAGCACTTGTAAAACTGAGATAAAGCACACTGGCAGCTTTGGGACTTCCGTGAGCCAATAGCTGAGACTGGACTTTGGAACGACTAAACAGCTTCATCCATTCTGGAACTGCATTTGGTGTTTTCTCTGAAAAGGCTTCACAGTGCTCACCTTGGGTTTCTAAAGCACCTCAGACAGCCAGTCTGGTTTGCAGCCCTGCAGTTAGGGTTATTTCTCACCTGCACATTCACAGTGGTCCGAGACGGTTCTGTCGCTGAAAGCAGGCTTATTGCCCCAAGTACACAGGAAGGCCTGGGCCTGGGCTCGGATGCAGAATCTGGCCCAAGGCTCTAAGGCCACACATCTCTGCTCCCATGCCTGGTGCACCCACGACCCCATGTGTACGTGCTTCCAGGGGAAGGCAGCTTGCCCCCAAATGTCCAACACACTCTTCATTCCTGAATTTAGGCTCATTGCTTAGAAATGGGGTGAGATTTTAAAAAACATTTCGGGGGGGATGTAATTTACATACCCTGACACATGGTTCTTTGGTTCGTTGGTTCCATGAGTTTTGCCAGTTGTATACACTTGTGTGTGCTCAGGACTGAGTACAGGGTATAGGACCCTCACAGCCCAGACAGAGGCCTGTGCTCCTTCCCAGCTGAGCACCCCCTGCCACAACCCAAGGCCCACAGTCTGACTTCAGTGGATCAACTTTGCCTGTCCTATAGCTTCACGTAAGTGGAAACACACAATGCATGTTAGGATTCTTTAAACTAGAGCATTGTGTGTGTCAGGAACTTGTTTCTTTCCACTGCAGAAGTCCATGAAAACATCCTGCTGATGGACATTTGAATGGCTTGTACTTTGGGGCTATTATGAATAAGGCTGCTATTAACATTCCTGTACAAAACTTCTTGTGGATATATGCTTTCATTTTTCTTGGGTAAATGCCTAACAGTGGAATTGCTGGGTTGCTGTATGAATAACTTTATGAGAAACAGAATGGAGTGATTTTGAAAGTGGAAATTTCTGGTAGACTCATGGCCTCTCAGAGGTGAAAGGGAACTTTGATTCCTTGGTCATTTAACCCGACCTCATCATTTAAGACAAAGGCAGCTGCGACACAGAGGGATCACGTGACACGCACCCCCATCCCCCCCCACCCATCCCCGACCACATGGCTGTAGGTCTAATAAATAGCAAAGCAAGCAAGGACTAGAAGGCCTAGAACCACTCTCTGATTTTGTGCTTCATTATTGAGGAATATCAGAAAATTCTATTTGTTCTCACTTAGAGGTAGGAATTATATCTAAATGGATGAGCTCATTTCCTTACCTTGATCCACAGTGAAGAAATATGAATCTGTAATGACTTTATTGAATTCATGCAAGGTTGTATTATATGTGGATTCTCACTGTATCATGTAGCTATAGACAGTGATGGAGATCCAGTGAATCTATACTGCCTGGAGGACATGTCCTGGAATTAAACTTCCCCCAAACATATAATATTGATTGGGATTTACCTCTAGCTGAAAAAATAAATGTTGATAACTTTTGACCTAGTAATAGTAATTCTACTTCTAGAAACTTCTCCTAAGGACATAGATACAAAAGTGTGGGAGATTTATGTAGCAAGATGTATAAAATGGTAAAAGAAATATCAAATTCAATCATTGTAAATCCATACGATTATTATGCGGTTACAAATAACAAATATATTATCAAAAAGTTATATATATATATATTTTTTTAAATTTTCTTTAATTTTTATTATTATTTTTTTTTTGCGGTACGTGGGCCTCTCACTGTTGTGGCCTCTCCCGTTGCAGAGCATTGGCTCCAGACGTGCAGGCTCAGTAGTTGTGGCTCACGGGCTCAGCCGCTCCGCGGCATGTGGGATCTTCCCAGACCGGGGCACGAACCCGTGTCCGCTGCATCAGCAGGCGGACTCTCAACCACTGCGCCACCAGGGAAGCCCCCAAAACTTATATTTTAAAGCATGGTAAAATTGTATAAAAATACTTTTATCTACAGTATGCTTAGAAACCATCTGAAAGAGAATCAGAGAATAAGAATAACAAGAAAAGCAGCTCATGACAGGAGCCCTGATGGTGGCCTTTATTTCCTCTTTCTCACTTTTCTATGCTTCCTGATTCTCTAATGCGTGTTCACTGCACACCCACCCTGGGACAGGCACCCTGCAAGGGGCTGGGAACATAGCAGCCGCTAACGCAAGATTTGACTCCATGGAGCTCACGTTCCAGTTGGGGGATTGGGAGCCCAGCCAATGTGTCATTTAATAAGTAATATACATAGTATGATTAGCTGGGGACAAGTGCCAGGGAGAAAAACTAAGCAAAGCAGAGTGATTTGGAGGGCTGATGGGGGTGGAGGTGGAAGCCATTGTTTTAAATAAAGCTGTTGGGAAAAGCCTCACTAAGAAGGTGAGGTTTCCACCAGGACCTGAGGGGGCAGGGTGTGACCTCCAACAGCATCAGGGGAAGAGTGTCCTCGACCCAGGGGCAGCGGTGCGCTGGCCCTTGGAGGGGAGAATGGCTGGTAAGCCTGGAGCACAGTGACTGGGATGCAGAGGACAGGAGGAGAAGGTGAGCTCCAAGGATGGGATCCTGGTCTCACGGCACTTTGGCATCAGTCCTGAGTGAGACAGATGCCTCAGAGGATTCAGAGCACAGGTGCCCTCTGAGGCCCCTCTAGCTACTGTGTGGAGGATGGACAAGGTGTGCAGTGAAGGGTGACCAGGCAGGATGTGATGGGGGCCGGGCCAGTCGATGCTGGGATCTGATTCTGGTATATTTTGAAGACTGAGCCAACAGCTTTAGATGCTGGATTGGCTGTGGTTGTGAGGAAAGAAGAGTCAAGGATGCCTCTGGGACTTCAAAGTCAGCCACTGCACTAAGGAGATGGGGACCACAAAGGAAGAGAAGATAGAGGGGGCGGGGAGGCAAGCAGTTCCGTTCTGGAGAAGTTAAGTTCAGATGCTCAGTAATATCCAACTGGGGCATCTGGATAGTTAGTTAGACACGCGAGTCTGGAGCTCAAGGGAGACACGCAGGCTGGAATCGTAACCGAGGGCGTTGCTAGAGTGCAGGTAGTTTCCAAAGTCATGAGGCTGGATGAGATCACTTGGAAAGTGAGCGTGGTGAGAAAAGAGAAGCTGGTTATAGACAGAAAAGGGAAAACCAGCAAACCAAACTGAAAAGGGGAACCCAGAGGCCAGCGCCCAAGTGTGGGGAATGTTTAAGCCGTCGTATGACCAAACGCACCAGGGGATGCTGATGGGTCAGGAGGGGAGGATGGCCCTGGCCAGGATTCAGAGACATAGATGCTGCGTTGTCTCTGGTACCTAACAGTGCATAGAGTCTAGAGGTACCGAATGATTGAGTGACAGGCACATCTGAGCTTGACTCACATTCCCCTGCTTTGAGCTTGCTCAGGAGGAAATGAGAGGAGGAAATGAGGAAACCAAGGAAATCAGGTAACACCTGGAGGGGAAGATGGGCTAGGACAGGGGTTTCTCAGTTGGGAGAAATGACAAGATGTTTACAGGATGGCGGGAGTGATCAGGCAGAGAGGAAAAGTTAAAAATATGCCACCAGTAACCATAAGAGGTGCTAATCTAACAAACTGTCACAGCAAACGTATCTTGATCAGAACAGAAACAAAAGGCAAGCTCAGCAGATCAAGTCATGGAAATGTGAGCCCTGAGGGGTCAGCACGGCCTCCTGAGCTCTGCCTCTGGTTCTGCCCCAACTCACTGTGGACCCTGGACCGTCATTCAGCCTCCCTGAGTCCCCGTTTCTCTAATGACACAATAAAGGGTTGAGATCAGACCTTCCCAGCTCGCACCCCTCATTATAACCACTGAAGGGCCCCCTGACGGGCTGTCAGCTCCTCGCCAACCCTGCAGCAAGAACCCAAGTATTCATCCCATAGCTGTGCTTGAAGAGCACGTCCGCACAGGGAGAGCATTCCAGGCCTTCTGTGCTCAGCTGGGAGACAGATCCTTGGAAGCAGCCAAGACTTACCAAACATCCTGGGAAAGTTTTCACAAAGATCTGGGATCAACGTCCTATCAAAGGCAAACATCAACTTTTTAACTCCAAAGAGAACCCAGAATGGGGAGAGGTCAAGTGAACGTTTGACGGCTGAATGAAGGAGAGGGTTTAAAGGGCTCTTGTCCTGGAGATGTCGGGACTCTCCCCATGAGGCCTACGCTGGAGTGGGTTCCAACATGAGTAGGAAAGGTGGAACCGAGGGGTCAGCTGGGGGCTCAGAGGCTCACTGTCTCCCGTGCTGAGTGGAGCTCCTTGACAAGCGATCACTCTGATTACACCTTTTGTTTTGTTAATTTGTGTGCCATTTGCTGCTAGTGAACTTTTTAAATGTTAATTTTTATTTGTTTTTTATTGAAGTCTAGTTGATTTACAATGTTGTGTTAATTTCTGCTGTACAGCAAAGTGATTCAGTTATACATACATATACATTCTTTTTTTTAAATATTCTTTTCCATTGTGGTTTATCATAGGATACTGAATACAGTTCTCTGTGCTATACAGTAGGACCTTGTTGTTTATCCAGCTAATGAACTTTTTGTTTCACTGCTTTACTTACTGCTGCATGATCTTGACCAACTCAAGTAACTTCTTTGAGAATCACTCCTCTCATCTCTAAAATGGGCACAATGTGAAGACTTCACAGGATTGAGAAGATTAACATTTGATGATTTGTAGAAAAAGCACTTTGTGAAGTGTAAGGGCCATAGAACAGTTGTTTCCCTGTTTCAACGAATATTGATTTTCTAGATGCTGTTTTTATTCATGTAAACTGGGAACTTTGGGAAGTAGTTTTACCACAAGTATGGCTTAGAATCAGGGACAAAAGTAACCAAATTGAAGCGCTGTGTGCAGGCTGAATCTAGAAAGCCATCTTGGTCACAGGTGGTGAGTCCATCAGAAGAACATGCCTACCTGTGACAGCTCTGCCCAGGATCTCATCTTCCAGGTGTGGGGCGAGTCATGCATCACCACTGGCATCAGGCTCAGAATTACCCAGAGAAGACCTCCCCTCCCGGCTGGATGACCATTAGGCAGATTTACTTCCTGGAGGATCCCAGGTCACCCTCCCCACAGTTACCATTTGAGGAGGAAACACATTTCCTGAGAGGACTCCCTTAATCCTGCTTTTTAGCCCAGCTCCTTGGTACTTTTGCCCTGGCTGATGGATCACACAGGAAAAATGAGCAGCTTTTCTGATGGTGTAACTGATATTTCTTTATCCCAGGAAACAGTTTTGGTGCAAAACTTACAGCACAAAAGTTCAAGATTTAAATATAAGCCAAAGGGCTTCCCTGGTAACACAGTGGTTGAGAATCTGCCTGCCAATGCCGGGAACATGGGTTCAATCCCTGGTCCAGGAAGATCCCACATGCCGTGGAGCAACTAGGCCCGTGCACCACAACTACTGAGCCTGCACTGTAAAGCCCGCGAGCCACAACTACTGAGCCCGTGTGCCACAAATACTGAAGCCCATGCACCCTAGAGCCCATGCTCCACAACAAGAGAAGCCACCACAATGAGAAGACCACGGACTGCAACGAGAAGCCCACGCACCGCAACAAAGAGTAGCCCCTGCTCGCGGCAACTAGAGAAAGCCCACGTGCAGGAATGAAGACCCCACGCAACCAAAAAGAATAAATAAATTAAAATAAATAAATTTAAAAAATAATAAGCCAAAGGGAAAAATAGTTGCATGTATTTTAAAGGCATTTTATAACTACTTTACAAACTATGTATTTATAATACATTAATTCTTCCTAAATTCTCATTATTGTAAATGAAAATTGTTCCAGGTATTTTTTCCAGTTCAAGGGCAGCCAATTTCAGTTCAATTTACTCTGACACCAAATTCCTAGAAAAGCTGAGCATTTCTACCAGCAGGTATATTTTAAGAGCTCAACTGATTAATATCAAATAATGTTTAGATGCCCACTTTGTGAATGTGGGTTAATCAACAGGAAAGTTTCTGCAGCTTTCTCTGATTGCTCTAATTAACATCACTTTACTTAATATTCAGGAATTTCCCAAGTGACCCTAAGGATGATTTGAACTTTACTGGATTGGGTAGGAAGACCAGCCAGGAAGGCTTGGTTATCTAACCCACTTCTCAGAGGTCACTGGAGACATTGTTATTCCTCCAGAGTCTCCCCTCACTTTCAAATGCACACCCCTCTTTGCTCCTTCATACCCAGCAAGGTATTGGCTTAAAATATTATCTCATTCATTAACTCAGCAAATGTTTACCCAGCACATCCTATGTTTCAGGCACCGTGTTACAATGGGACTGAGACATTGTACCAAGTGCTCAGGCAGCAGTCAGCAGCATTACCACATTAGGGTAGCTTGGAGTGGGGCAAATTGGAGGATGCCCCCCACTCAGCCTTGGGGAGTTGGAGACTTTGTAGAGAGAGTGATACAGAGCTCTGGATCTGATGGACAGGCAGGCATCAGCAAGGGTATAAGGACTAGGCAGGGGTGGAGTGGGGACAGGGCTCACCAGAGGAGGTGACACCATGTGACAAGGTGCCACCGGAGCCAGAAACGGAGCTGGCAGCGTGGCCACCTTGGGGTCTGACTGGAGGATGTGAAGACGGGGGCTGGGATGTAGACAGGGCCAGATCCTGGGAGCTACAGGCCAGGTCGAAGAGACAGAAAGTCACAGAGAGGAATAAAGCAGGATGTGGTCACCATCTTCAGGCAAGAGCTGGGAGTAACCTAACCCGGCAGAAATGAGGGTGGAGAAAAGTGACCAATTCCAGAGACAGAGAAGAGAATTGCCAGGGCTTGCAATGGTTGGTGGGATTCATGCCTGGAGTGCTGGGATCCTTCATGGGAGGGGGGGCAGTTCCAAGGCTGAAGATGTTGAGCTCAGCCATGATCATTTTGAGCTGAGATAAGGGATTGCCTGCCTTTTTCCCCACGGTGTCCCTGCTGCCCCAGCCAGCAGGCATTGGCTCATGTTAATTAAATACATGAGCAAGTGAAGGATTAAATGAGTGGGTGGGTTCAGGGCAAGATGGTCAGCTGACATTTGTATACAACTTGGATGTGAAGGGAGACCGAGGCCTGCAGGCCAGCTGGGGGAGCCGCAGGGGTGGACATCCCCTCGAGGGTTTGTGTGTAAGAAGAGAGGGCCTCCTGGGCACAATCTCAGGGACCGACCTTGGAGAGGCCGTCAGTGGAGGGGTCCTGGGAGGAGTGGGAGAGTGGCCAGAGGCATTGGGGGAGAATGCCCAGTGCCTCAGGGAACCGTGAGGGTGAAAATTGAGAAGGGCCACTGGGTTTCATGAGGCTGTGATGATCTTTGCAAAGCAGTCAAGGTGGGGCAAAGAAGGCTTGTCCTTCAATCTGCCCTTTCATCCATGACCTCGGACAGCAAGTAGCACTCTGTTATAGAAACAGAGTGAAGAGTAGCCAAACACAGCCTTTGGCAGCCACCTGCCGGGGGAGAGGAAGAGGGAGCATGTAGGAAGGATGATCCATCTCTAGAACCTCTTCCTCTGGCTCAAGGTGATGTGATGGTCTCGGGCTTCCCAGAGGAGCTCAGCAGCTCCCACGTTCCTGAACCAAAGCAAAGTCAAGCACAAGGGCAAAGGCCACCGCCGGGAATGTTATGTTGTTAATTTTTTTGTAGTTGAATCATACTGGCAAAATTGTTTCCAAGTTGCACAAATATAGATGGAGAAGCTCAGTGTTTTCCTGGAGGTTCGCATTCTTCTGGAATGACATCACGTGGCTTGTGTCACCAGTTAAAGGATCATCAATAAAGCAAACGTTCAACTCTGGATGTTGAAAAAATACACTTCCCCTCAAAAGATAATAAAGGATGGGGAAATAAAATCGGTTCTAACCTGGAGACCGGCAAATTTGATGATCTCGTTAGTGGCTGCCTAGGACCTGTCTTAGAAACAAAAAAGCATAGGGAAAAACTGTTCGTCCTTGGCATTTATCTTTTAGGCTAAGTGGATTCTGAGAAAATGCTGAGAGGTTTCACTCTAGACAAGTGAAACACAAATGTTGGAGGAAAACAATGCCAGGGTTTTGGAACGATAGTACATGTCTGAACAAGAATTATTTTAAAAAAATACTCTTCTGTGACTTCCTATATGTCTTTGTTTCTGAGCTGCATAAGAGAATGTTTTCTTGAGAGCAAATATGTAAAAAGAAACAGGAATGACTATTGGCTGACCCAGGAAATTTTCTCCCAATAAGCGCACGCTCTGGGACTCCTAACTAAACCCAGGGCTGCCGCTTGAGATCATGTAGCCAATCAAGCACTAGCTGTATGGTAAATATGTCAAATCTCCTCTTTTCTCCAGAGATACAAGGGCAGAATAAAAGGAGGAAAATAAGCAAATGTTGAAGTTCTGTGGTGCAAAGCAGAAAACCAGGAAAGTGAAGGGTGGGTGCAGAATCACAGGATCTGGGAGGTTGAACCAGATGGCGCCATGGAGAGTCATTAAAGTCAATTCTGTCGAGGCTGCTTGATGCTACACCAACCTGGTTCAAACCCTCTCATCAAGTTGATAGTGGTCACTATTACACACAGACGTTCTTCCTGGACTTTTCTTTTCCAAATATATATTTCTTGGAATACTTTACTTTTTGGTTTCCAAGGTTCAGGAGCTCCTCATCTTGCGTCAAACCCACTGGCGACTCCTTTGCTCTCTTTTGCTGTTCGCTGTCTCTCCTTGTCTTGTAAATGCAGAACGTCCCCTCTTCCTGTCCTTCCAAACACTCTTCCTGACTGACCTCATCTGGTCCATTGATTTAAATCCCATGTAAATGTTGATGAATCCCCAACCTATATCCCTCATATTACCTCTTCCTACACTTCATATACTCTTTATTCCAAGGTGTGGATGCTATCCTTGATATCAAAAGATTCTGCTTACTTTGTGTCCAAATAGCTGTGAAAATGCCCATTCTCTCTGTGCCATTGATCCAACAGGCATCTTCATGTCTCACTTGGGTGACTAAGCAGATTCCAACTTCTAACTCTTGCCCAAATCTAACCTCCCCTGTAGCCCTCAGAGTAAATAGAAATCAGCTTAAAATCCACTAATGGCTTCCCAAAGAATATAAAATAAACCCTAGCCCCTCCCCCCAGGATTGGTCCCGCTCCGCCCTCCCACCTCATCTCACACCACCCTCCCACCACCAGTTCTAAGCTCTGGCAACACTGAGTTTTGGAAGGTGCCGTGCTTGGTTCAGCCTCAAGGTCTTTGTGTGACGGTTCCCTCTACTTGTCATGCTTCCCATAAACTGTGCTGTTCTGGTTCATTCTATGTCATTCAGAATCAGCTTAAAGATGACCTTCCCAGAGGCACCTTCTAAAGTGGTGCCTCCACCTTGGCCCTCTGTTTCCGTCTCTGTCCAGCACTGATTTCCCTCTGTGTTCAGTTTTGCATTAATTTGCTTTTCTGTCTACATGAGGATGTGCTCTCTTCTACACAAAAAGTGAGTGTCTGTCTGTTCAGGATGTAGGATGGCCTTTAGCGCAAAGGGGAAACCCTGTAAATGTTTGTTGAGCAATCGGTGACTCAGAGACCAGTATCCCTCCTAGACCCCACTTCCTGGGGCTTCACTTGGATAAGATGTTGAAGATTTGGCCTTGATTCAACATGACTGTGAAAGTTCCAACAAGTGGAATGAAGTTCAAGTTACAATTGAAGGTGTTTTCTTTAATTTAATGAATGAGTTTCAGATTTGTTTTTCTGGAACTTTCACAGCAGAAGTCATTCCAAATTTCAAATTGATTCCACCTTTTATTTGCCCTTCCATCTCGTTTTTCACCTCGTTGGATTTGAGAGTCAGGAGAACACCCTTCAGTTCTGAAACTGGCTTTCTCTTCCTCTTCATCATTCACAGAAGTGATGAATACAGATAATTTTGATGCAAAATCATAGAGCATAATAAGCAATTTTTCCCCCAAACACTGTTATTACATATTTTACTGAAGTCAACCATTAATTGCATCTTCAAATCAAAGTCCATTGACCTATAGAGATAGAAAGCAGATCAGGAGTCTCCTGGGGCAGGGGTGGGGTGAAGGCTGACATAAGGACTTTGAGGTTATGGACATGTTAGCTTTATCGAGGTGGTATTTACATAGGCGTGTGTGTTTGTCAAAACTCATCAAACTGTATAACTAGCATGTATGCATTTATTGTATGCAAATTATACCTTCATAGAGGTGATTCTAAAAATCCCTAAGAATTATTCTATGACAAGCACTCTGCTCACTATCTTATGTTGATTATCCTAACATCGTGGAGCTAGTATGTTATAGAGAATGGATTTGAGCAGAGTTGCTCTGCCATGGACAACACATGAGCTTAACACTATACAAAACAACCCAAAACAAAAACAACCCAAAAAGTTGGGGTTTTTTTTCTTCTATTTGAGTGGAAAAGAAATATTTCTTAGTATTAATCCAGATGTATAGTGGTCACCTGAATATTTTCAGTGAACAAATTATCTGCCTTAGTTTGGGTCCCCCCCACAAAGCAGACCCTCAGTCAAGGATTTGGGTGCAAGTTCTGAATGTGGGAGGTGGTCCCATGGCTCCCACTCTGATGGGGGTGTGGGCATGCAGGGCAGGGCAGAGAAGGGTGCAAGTCCAGGGTGTGTTAATGATGATGGGACTGTGCTGGGAACGTGGGGCTCAGTCCTGAGGGAGACCCATGGGAGAGGGTGTAGACCATGTCTTGGAGTCGCCCCACCTGGGGGAGAAGGAGCAGTGACATTTACCTGCAGACTCCATGGGCTGAAGTCTGCTCCTAGAGCAGTAACTCCACCAAACTTTCTTCCTGCCCAGCACACAAGCTGAGCATGCTTTGGGGACCAGAAAAAGCCATCAGGGAGACAGTGGAAGAAGCTTGCACTAAGACACCACAGGGCTGGACTGTAGGGAGACAGCAGGTGCCAAGAGGGTGATAACTTTGCAGGCAGGGTTGTGATCAAAGTTATCTTTCCTTGTACATGAAAAGTCCATCTGAAGCATTCTTGTTTTGTTCTTGCATGTTTGGGGTTTCTCGTGTTTGTTTTCCTTTCTCTACTATAATGGTTGATTGATTCTTTGTGGTTCTGTTATTAGATCTAACTTAAAATGCCAAGATTAATCATAGTCAAAGGTAATAATCACATTTATAAAATTCTCTTGTATACATGAGAATGCCACTCTAATTCACTGAGCTCTTATTAGGAACCAGATACCAAATCAAGTGCGTTCTTGGCTAACTGGTCAAAGTAAACCTAGGCTGAAGCTAGGGATGTTTATCCTACTTTACAGTTGGAGAAAATAAGGCTTTGGAAGGTTAGATAATTGCCCAGGTCTGGAATCGGCAGACATGGCCAGAGCCAGGCTGCTGCGCCCAAGCTCTCAACTCCAGTCCCCAAGCTTGTTCCACATTCCCCACTAGCAGTGTTCCTTCCCCAGTGGACAACTCTGTCTCAAAATGGGAGCATCTGGGATCAAACTAATAGGTAAAAAGGATGTTGGTGGGCAGAGAACCAGACCAAAGGTACCGTGTGCCTAGAGACATCATGTGTGTGAAAGCAACTTACACGAAATCTGTCAAGATGCTCACCAAATGTTTACAAAGAAAAATCCATTTTCTTCCCCAATAATATGATAAAAAAAAAGAATTAGCCCGCATGAGGACCCATTAAAACAAAGATTGTCTTTAGCTCACAGAATCACAGATACTTTATTTAAATATTGGTTTGTCTAGGGCCTGCAATAATTGGGTCTGAGGAGTAGGGTGCTGGCACTGACCACGTGCGCTGCAGCTGGCTCAGTCTCCCGGCCAGTGGACGCTCACAGAAGTCACTCCCCTTGACCTTCCTACCATAACCAACACCCATGCCACCTCACTCATCTTCCCGTTTCCTGTTCAATAGTCCCATGTCACCAGGTTGCCTTTGGTTTTTCTCCTCTCTCTCCACCATGGACGTTGTGGTTAAAAACAGGACCGGATGGCTGATTGTGTAAGAGTATCTGGGGATAATCCTTTCTTGTTGAACCCTCCTTCCTTCATTCCTGTCTACAACACTTTGCAATGACTGTCCTTTGCATCTGGGAATGCAGGATTCATTGGCCTCCTTCCCTGACTCACTTCCGTCACGCTTCTTGTGCTTCCTGGGGTCACCCAAACAAACCGCTTACACGGCTCCTAGAACCCAACCTAAGCCATCACGTTAACACTACTAAAGCCAGTCCACCTTGTCCTGACTCCATGCACAGACCTTCAAGTTCCTGAGGGCAGAGCCCAGATTTCATAGGTTTGTACTATCCGTCCTTAGCCTGGAGCCCCAGACAGCAGACCTACAAGCTCTATGGCACTAACAGATTACTTTTTTCCTGGCACTTTGGGTTAAAACATCTGATCTACAGGGCAGAAGGCCCCAGACGGAGAAGCCTGCGGAGGGCCTGGTGGAGGACTGTTTCTGGGTCATGATCCATCTACACCTAAGCTGCAACTCCAATGGACAGTGTGCACATGGCCCCAGGAAGGGAGGCCCCAGAGTAGAGCTGTTAAGAGACCACAGGAGTGCCTTCGGGGTGCTGGTCACCTTATACTGTTTCTGTTTTTGCACGAGCTGCTGGAGACTCAAATCCAAATTTTGGCTAATTCCTAACAAAGTGTTGACTGTACCCCATGAGTTTTTCTACATCAACTTCATTTCCAGCTGCTGCCTCTTCCCTAGCCCCATCCTTTCAATCTCATCCATTTTCTTATTTACTTTTCTCCTGTATCCAATGAGGTAAGAGGTCCTGCCTGTTGATGTGGACCCTCGGTCCCCAGAGAGGCGGGAGTGTCAGGTTCCAGAGTTGATGGGTGGCAGTGCTGGAGCTCAGGTCTGGGTCACTGTCCTGCATCACAGGACTGACTTCTGCCATATCCGGGGTCCATCTTCTGCCTACTTGGGTATTCAGTCTCAGCTGAACAGGGATTTGAGCCTGAGAAGACATACAGAGAATAATATTCTTTCTCATGCAACTGACAAAGTCAACACTAGAACAATCAGGGTGGCCTGCAATTTCACGGTCAGCGCTCTTTTGAGAGCCTAATGATTTCCAGCTGTGGTCGCTGTATGCCCGGCCTCTAGGAAACCACAGATGGATGGAACCTGGGCTTCAAGCTCTGCAGCATTTACTGCCAGATTTCCAAAAGAGGGATGCTCAAATTAACTGCCCTGGTAAGTGGAGAGGGAACTTAGGATACTCCAAACAATGCCTGTGGCCTGTAACTCATAACTGGGGACTAAAAAGCAGCAACAACATCAAAAACAGTCCTCTGACTCATCAGGACAATTTCTCCTCCCAGACTTTTCAGCGCTATTCCCTCAAAGCCAATTTTATGACAATTTCACCTCTGCCATTTAGTGAGCATGTTCTCAACTTCTTTTTTCTGTCCTGCTTATTCCCAATGATTATAGCCCACTTTCCGAGAGTTCTGACATTTCAGCAGGTTTTGAATATTCCTTAACATTCATCATTATTTTTTAAAAGTCTGGTGTGACTTATCGGTGTGGCCCAGGGTTTATTGGTTTTCATATTGATAAGTTAAAACTGGAAGAAAGACTGCTTCTTTGACCCTGAGTCTCTTCAGTGGTGAAAATGGAAGTTGGCAGAAGTCAGCTTGCACAAAGAGGAGAGAGTTTGGGCTTATCCTCTAGGAGATGGTTGGTTCTCAGCGTCAGCAAGTTCAAGGAAGGGGTCCACTCTGCACCTCAATAAGTCAAGCCGTCTCCTGTGTGTAAATGAAATGCGGGGTGCAGAAGGGGCAGGAGCTAGGGGACCAGCTGCAGGGTCTGCATAGGAGGAAGGGTAGTGGCTAGGGGGAGCAGCCATGAGAGGAGAGACGCATTCAGGTGAGGCTAGCCCCAGACGTCACAGAATGTCCAGACTCCCCGGGCAGTCTGATCTCATCTCATAGTACCAGCCACAGTAAGGGGGCAGGAGAGGGAAGGTGCAAAGAGGGAGGGAACGGGGAGAGAAGGAGAGAGAGAGAGGGAGAGGGTGGAGACAGCAGAGCAGAGGGAGAGGAGGGTGGGTCGGGGCGAGACCCTCCAGAGTCCCGGCCTCGGGGGACCCAGCAGGTGTCCCACACTCTCATTGGAGGCTGAGGATTCCGAGCTTTGCTCAAGCTCACCCGTTGCTCACAATTCAGTATTTGGTCTGATTTGAATTTCACTACAGCCCAACAATCCACATTCCCAATGGCTTACTTTGTCCCAATACAAGTATCATTTGTGTTTCCCCGGAACTTCCATGAGCTAACGACAGTGTCAGACGGCAGAGGAAAGGGCTGGAGGTGAAAGCAGGTCTGGTGAGATGCTCCACGTGGAATCCTGGTTTGGAACAACGCCAAGAAAAACCCAAGGCAGAAATAAAGAGCTGGTTTCTCACTGTCCTCAACTTACAAGGAAAAGGAACCCATGTTAGTGGAGGGCCTACGCTCCACAAACCATCAGAGATTCACACACATTAATTTCTTCTGCCCATTTCTCAGGTTAGAAAAGTGAGGTCCTGTGACTTGCTCCCTGATGACATGGCTAATGAGCAAATTTGAACCCAAATCTTTAAGAGGAAAGATGTGGGGCGGAGTGGGGGGTAGCGAGAGGCGGGTCCTGATACCAGAGCCGAGGAAACCGGGCGCAGCACCAGGAGAGGCAGCTCACTGTTGGAGGATGTCTCACCCGGGCAGTGGCCTTGCTCCCTTTACTGCTGGCACGTGGGGACCATTTGAGAGGCAATCATGAACAAGTTGGAATGGCCTGTGAGGTGCAAAGGCACTGCGTTTTGAATCCTCCTGTATCACTGGGCGACCTCCCAGTGAGACTCTAATACAAACTGGATAAAACCAGGGCACTCTTAGGATGAAAAGGGAATTGATCTCACTTATGGGATCAATTTGATGTTCCGCAAACCTCCCTCTTGTGGGATAGGAAACTGACCTCTGAGAAGCAGTATTTTTGCAGATGTTGGAATCTGTTAGGAAGGAAGGTTCAAGTGGGGGCCAGCAGTCCCTGAGCAAAGGCAGAGGCCCCCCAGGTGGGAGCACTGTGCCCCGTGGTCTGATTTGATGTGCGGGAGGGATTTTATCTGGAAGGGTCCCTCTCACCTCCGTCTGTGATCTCAGCAAAGTCAGGGAGATTCACTCTCCCTCCCTCGGACAGAAGTCATTACGTTTGGTCCTCTTGGCCAGTTTGGCAAATCTGCTTGATTCTGAACTTCCCAGTGTTTCTGTTTAGTGTCGTGTGGTGGTCTGGGGGGCCCTGTGCCTGAGCTCTTCCCCCGCAGATGGGCACGCCAGCTGCACTAGCCCCGGGAAGTGGACCTGTAACCTTTCAGAACAGTGTCGGTCGTAGCCTTGATTTGTGTTGCTGTGTAATCACTTCGGAGTATCAGTGCTGGGCTTGTACAATGGAATGTGAAGTCGGGGGCTGCTTAGGACACGTTTACTGTTAAGCTTATTTCTTAGAAGATGTTTGTTTTCTTTCCATGTTATGTGTGTTTTGATTCTGTGTTAGCTTAATTTCATGGGGGCCCTAGAAATCACTTTAGGCTCAAGTGTCTGAGTCCAGAATCCTTTCAAAACATCCAGTTTCCTTCGAATGTAAATGTTTCTTGGAAACATGAGTGGGGTGGGGGGGAGTTTCTGAAAGAGGAAAAAAACGTAAAGCTACACAGAGCTGCACCAGCCCCAGTAGGAACAGATTAAGGGCTGGTTGAATTCTTTTTAAGCTAAAAAGACTCTGGACAATTTCCTTCCTGCCCATGAGGAACTTGGAGCCCAGTGTGACCCAAGAAGAGACCCAGCAGCAAAGAGAGAGGTTCAGGCCCGTCTGTAGAAGCTACAGAGCAGAGGGAGAAAAAGAAGAACATTTCCCCAGAGCTGGCAGCTGAGCTCCATGCTGGGATGACATCTACATGCAGCCTCACCAGGTCCTGTTTAGAATGGGGCAAGGGACACATGACATAGAGCAGGACCGGTGTTCTGTGTGAGTGGGGCTAGTCAATGGGCCAGGCAGCTGGAACTCTGACTTGAGTGGCAGCTGCCCAGATGGAGCTGCGGGCCCCCATTCCCACTAGAGTTTTGTGAATGAGGAAACTTGTCTTTTGGGGGTTAGGGGTAACATGTGTCAGGCAGTCCCAAAGAACGGGGGCAGAATTTTCATGAGAGGCCTGATGGACAGGCTGAGATGGGAATGCAGGGCTCAGGAGAAAGGCTCAGAACCAGGTGGTGTCAGGACAGGCCCTGCTGAAACCACACAGAAGGGACAGATCAAGGCAGGTCCCAGCTGCAAGAACAGCTGGGCGTCAACTCCAGTCAGCAAAACAGCAGAATAGGGAGAACCTGAGGGCAGGGGCTGCGGCAGCACCATGGATAGCTCCCTGGGGCACAGGGTTGGAGGCAATGTGTTAAGAAGGATTCTGAGGCTGTGACTGGACCAAGCTGGAAAGATTGCTATGATTAAGTAATGATGCCACCCATGGACGTGCAAAGGCTGTGATGGAATGTTTGCAGCACGCTTGCCTCTCCTAGTGTAGATCTGGTCTTGATCCACCAGAAGGCCTTCTGCATCTCAGCCAGCTTGCACATGGGGGATTTGGGTCTCTGAGCTCGACAGGGGCATCTTCCTGTGTACTTGCGATTCCTTCCGTTGGCCTCCTCCCTCCAAGACCTGCTCTCCCATCATGTTTCCCTGGGTGCGGGGAGAGAAGTTCCTGAGAGCTGGACTTTCAACTGGAGCCTTGACCCTCCTTTTCCTAGTGAATGACCATCAGATACTACTGCCTGTATCTGAGTACCATGACACCCAATCTAACCAGAGCTCAACTCCAGATATTGGACTATGATTCTGGAAAACTCTGCCTTCTATCCATCCAGGGCGAGAGATCATAGTTAGCCCATGGATCATCCTGTAGAAATGTCCACTTGAATGATTTCCTTTCTCTGCGTAAGGCTTTCAATGACCCCCCAGGACCCTGATGGGTGCCACCACCTGTGGACACACAGGCTGGAGTTGTGTATGGCCTGTGAAAGCATTTTGCTGAACCAAAACCGTGGTGTTTCTGACTCTGGCACACATCTCATGGAGCCTTCTGTGAGGCTGAAATGTGACACAAGTACGCTCAGAGTGGTCTGTTGCTGGGGAACTTGATCTCCTTGGCTCGGAGACTCCCATGGTCTCTCAGTTCTAACAGCATTTATAGCAGAACGTGGGGCTCTTGTTCCCCTTTCCCTGCCGGTTGCTTCCGTCCATCCAGATGGGGAGCCGTCCAACCCAGGCCAGGGCCCTCACTTTCCTTCCCTGCTATCGAATTGACTCTTAGCCCACGGCATGCAAACACGGACAGCTTTCTTGGTCACCCCAGGCAACCAAAGGAATAGGAAAATTGGATTTCTTCTTAAGGACTCGGTCCTTCCACACCCCTCCAGAGACCCTAACTCCAGATAACCTAACACTGCATGGCCTTCACCACCAGCCGCTGTGACATTGCCCTGGGCAGTGTGTCCAGCCCTGCCCTTCTATCTTGTCTTCATCTTTACCTGCCTGGTTCATCTCCTGTGCTGGTGGCTGAGAGAGCAGGTGCTGGGTTCCCACCCTTAGGTGTTAATGACAGAAGGTATAACATCTCCCAGGACTTTGATTCCAAACAGGAACTTGAAGAAGAAGTAAATTACTAGTGCTGAGCTTCCCAGTTCAGCGGCACTGGCTCCACCTCCATCCCATGTGTGGCAGCCTGGGTCACACCATGTGGGTGTAGACATTCAAGCCCAAATGTTTGCCGAGCATCTG
The DNA here is from genome assembly GCF_949752795.1 of Hyperoodon ampullatus. Lineage (NCBI taxonomy): Eukaryota > Metazoa > Chordata > Mammalia > Artiodactyla > Ziphiidae > Hyperoodon > Hyperoodon ampullatus. The sequence goes on along the minus strand of NC_136927.1, from coordinate 16,981,294 downwards.
CCCTGAGTCAGGTTCCCTTCTGGGCTCGTCCTTTTGTTCAATAGTCCTAAGCCCTGTGAGGTAGGTGTTACCATCCTCATCTTACAGATTCAGTAAGTGCACTTAGTGGGACCAGGTGACTGTTCCCAAGTCACACAGCTTCTGGGTGACAGAATTAGGCCTCAGACTCAGATTTCTGATGCAAACATCAGTGATGGGCTCATCTCTCTGCAGGGTTGTCAGTGGAAATTCAAGTGGAGCCCCTTCTACAAGTCCCCCCCACCCCCACCCCCACCCCCACCCCCACCCCCGGGCCCTCTCTCCCTCCCCAGATCTCTGCCCTGCCCCAGAGGAGAGACACAGGAGTTAAGTTTCATTCATTTCTGATCCCTAATTCCTGGAACACACCCGGCCCTTGGTGGATGTTTGCTGAATAAAACGTTATTAGTATCTATTTCATACACATATAGTTTCCTGTGGCCACTGTAAAGACTGCCACAAATCCTGTGGCTTCAGACAACATAGATTTATTCTCTCACAGTTCTGGAGGCCAGAAATTCAAAATCAGTTTCACTAGGTCAAAATCAAGGGTTGGCTGGACCATACCCCCCACCCACCAAGGCTTTGGGAGAATCCATTCCTTGCTTCTTCCAGTTTCTGGGGGCTGGTGGCATCCCTTGGCTCATGGCCACGTCACTCCAATCTCTGCCTCCATGGTCACGTGGCCTGCCTCTGCTTCCCTCTCATAGAAATGCCTGTGATTGCATTGTGAGCCTATCTTCATACTCCAGGAACATGTCCCCATGTCAAGATCCTTAATTACACCTGCAGAGACTTTGCCATGTAAGGAAACATCCACAGGTTTAGGACATAGACATCTTGATGGGTCCTTACTCAGCCTGCCATACACACAGCCCCTGTCTTCAGAAGCCCTGGTTTGAGGCTGAGAGAGCTGGTCCAGCCCCCTTCGTGTTGCTGATGAGGTAGGTTCTCACAAGGGCTGAGGGTCTCACCCCTTTCAGAGGGATAGACATGCTGCCCTGGCCTTCAGGAGGAAAAGCTCTATTCAGAGTCTCTTCACTTCCCTGCAGGATGATGTGTGACCATGATCTCAGCTCTCCTGGGCCTCAGTTGCCTCATCTATAAAATGGGAACAATAAAAGTACCTACCACGGAGCTTTGTCCTGAGGGCTATGTGACAGGGACCATGTGCCCGGGACGCACTCATACATCTTAGAATGTTAGCTGCTATAACTGGTCTTAGTGTTGGCTAAGTCTCCAGGGAGCTCTGAGCTCTATGGGGGAAGCCCATCCTTTTCAAAGATTTCCTGATTCATTCCTAACTATTCAGCACTATCCCTGACAGGTTGATGGCCCAGGAGTGAATGGAAATGAGTTTGTGAAACTTCCTTTTGTGGTCGCATCTGTCCTTTGGTAACTTTGGATTTACTCTGACAAACCACTTGACCACGCGAGATGTTTTCTTCGTCACCGGAGGCCAAGTAGGTGGCAAACAGGGGAAGGGCATCTGCTTTCAATACTTCTAAGTGACCTTGAGTGAAATACTGACCATCGGCGCCTTGAGAAAAGTGGCCAGAAAAGCTCATTTCTTCTCTTTTGAGCTGTGCAGCACGAGCTGTTTCTCCTCTAGACCAAAGCTGGAATTCTTTTCTTTCATAGAAAAGAGGATCTGGCAGATCAGACTTAGTTAAAACTAAATAAATAAAAGGTGATGAAAGCCATCAGTGTTGACATTTCAAGTTCTTCCTTAGTTGCAGTCGGTCCTTTCCTCTCTCCACGCATGTCGGGATTCCTGCTGATGCTGTGACGCAAGCTGGCGAGAAGGTCTCCCATGCATCCTGCCCAGGGCTTCTGTCCTGGGCTCCATCAGGCCTCGCTTGCAAAAGCACCACAGTGACCATGAGGGTTAGCCACATACCCTCCCCGAGTGTGGTCTTAGGGCTTCATGTCCTCATGGCATCGTTATGCCCCGCGTGTGTCTGTGTCTGTGGTGGATGGGAAGGCCGTCCCGGGCCCCCTCCCCTGGGGTTGCACAATAGTCCCACCAGAGTGGGTGGGATATATTTTCCATCCTCTGGAGGCTGGGCTCAGCCAGTGGCGCTGATTCCAGACCTGAGTGCAGCCTGCAGGCGAGCTCGGCTGAATCAGCCAAACCCAGCCAAGTAGAGCTGAAACCCAGCCAACCCTCTGGTCTGTGAGTCAGAGAAGGAAGCGTGCGGCCTTCTAGTCACGGGCGGAGGCTCTGAGGTTCTCAGTGACACAGCAGAACGGGACTAACACAGACCTTTCCCCCACTAACCTGCCATTGCCTTGAGGAGACGCAAGGCATGTGGTCACCAGGTGCTGGGGCCAGAGTGGACACTGATATGGGTATTACACGCAGCCTGTAGGAATGGCTTTTATTTGGATTCAGGATAATTTAACAAGTGTCATGAACCTGTGACCAGTGCCCCCAGTAGGGCTGGTCAAACGAGAGCTGGAACTACATTGGTGACGGCGTGGGATCAGACATAGCTCCTTATGTGACCTCATGCTGATCCGGCCACACAGGCTCAGAAACCCCGTCTGACTCCAAACCTTTCCTTCCCCAGCTCTGTCTGTGACGTGGGCTCAAAGGTGGGTTGTAATCCAGTTGCCATAGCTGTGAGGTGTCCCAGGATTCACGCAAGCTGCAGGGAGTGGGCCCAGGCCAGGAGCCACACCACAGCAGAGAGAATGGACTGGCTGTCTGGGGTCATTCCAAACAGGGTGGAGCTGGGGTGATCATCACGGTGGGCACAGGAGTCAGAGGGCCCCCAGCGTCGAGTCACATGGCTCAGGAAGGAGCAGCTATATGGGCTGAAGCTGTCTACGCTGGAGCAGGACCTGGACATGCTCTGGATAGGGCCGGATGAAGAAAGAGGAGACCTAGTTCCACTCTTTGGGAAATGGAATTCCAAACCTTATGAGGAATGACAGAGCAGGCAAACTCCAAGCTTAAAGGCCGGAAGCCCACCAGGAAACGAGCTGCCTGTAGAAGCCCAGAAGGTGGTCTGGGTAGCCTGGGGGCGCTGAGAGGAGGATGGGGCTCAGGGGACATCGCAGGGCCTGGGATGGCATGGACCATGGCTGGCTGTGGCCCTTCCGCAACCCCACAGGCCCCTGAGAGCCCAGGACAGCGCATTGGAGTGGCAGGGCTAGGCCAGTCAGGCCCGGGGGAGGGGGCCCGTCCCAGCCACGCCACCTGGGGATCCCGTGTCTCTGGAGCTCGGACAACTGGTTGCTGCCTGTGCCGGCCATTCCATCCCACCCGGGTCCCTCCCCGCTTCCCACTTCACCTCCTTCTGCACCCCTGGAGCCTTCTCCATAGCACTGGCAGCACTTGGTAACCCTACACTGACACATCGTCTCACCCTGGCACTAAGCTCCGGAAGGTCCCTATTTTTGTCACGGTTGCAGCCCCAGAACCCGACACACGGCCTGACTCAGGAGGAACTCTTGGAAAATATTGGTACGGTGAAAAAAGAATGAATGAAAAAGAAAAAAAAATCAAGGCAAATCTACAAAAAAATAGATCACATCTGTGTTTCTTACGTTGGTGGCGTTTGGTCAACAACTTCCCCGTGCCCTTCCCCTCCTGCTACCCAGAAGACGCAGAGATGGATGACACACCATGTTCGGAGCCTGGGGCTACATTCCTCCGCTACCTCTCCCTGGAAGCACTTTAATTGTTCTAATCCAGCAAGCTTCGTTTTTGCATTTTGAAAATAGGAGTAATAACAGCCACTTCATGGAGCAGTGAACAAACTAATGGATGAAAAGTGCAGTGCTTGTCACACAGGTGGAGATAAATAAATGCTAGCTGGTCCTCTCCTCCTCTTGGACTTAATCAACCTTCGATTCTTGCCAGCAGGGAACAAAATTCAACTTGAAGCAAGCTTCAACAGCAGGGGAGATTTACAAGCAAGACACTGGGGTGTCTCGTGGAGGCTGGGAGCCACTGGAAAGCCATGCTCAGGAGGGCAGCTCCAGGGTTCGAGCAGGAGGGCTCCCAGGTGTCACTGGAACATGGTTTTCAGCTCCTGCCTGGACCCTCGTGGCCAGGGAGTCGGGTCTCAAAAACTGAACATGGAGGCCAAGAACCCACCTCCCAGGGGAGGAGATGGTCATGGTCAAGAAACATGGTCAGGACATGGAAGGATGACCCCAAAGTTTCAATGACACTCTTCCATGTTGTTTCCTCCATGAGGTGGGTCCCTGAATCTACAGCTGTTGATATTAGTTCCCTCCCCAGCACGACTTTATCCTTTACTTGGGGCGCTTACACTATTAGTTGTAATTTGGTATCCTGTACATATCTGTTGTACACATCCAGATACTGTATCCCTCAAATACAGGGGACTTGTCTGATTATCCCCTTACATCTCTACAGAAAACAAAGGACCAGCACCCTACGAGCATCACAGCTGTGGGCTTAATTAGTTGTTTGCAAACAGGAACAGGAGACTAAGGGCTCCAAGATGTACAAAAAGTAACTCTACTTCTTGGTGATTTACTGCCCTCATCACTGAAGGGAATCAATGCATTCATTGATCGAGGGGGTGTATTTCATGCCTATTATGCCCCAGACACAATGCTGGGCCAGAATCCTGCCCAAGGTGGAGACTCAAAAGGATCATATTTATGAGACAGACCCACTTCCAACTCATTTGACATGGTGGCTGAATGCAACTTTTATTTCTCTTTTGCCCAGTAACTTAAGTATTTCTTGCTTCAGTATAATACCAGTAACAAAAGAACTTGCTTTGGTCCAGCCCTTAAAAGACAATTCATTCCCTGTGTTTTACTCTGGACTTTATATCAATCATATTGTCTCCTTTCAAATTGTACACTTGTATAACTTTCCAGGAGTCTAGCCAAATACTCAGAAAAATTGCTGGTTTGATCACTGAATGCCAGAAACGGAGGAGTCCTAGAAATCTTATTTCAGGAGACTAGATGGCAGATTTTCTGTGGGGCTATCATTTGACAATAAATGAATATTTCATTGGCTCTGTTGGAAATGTTTTTCTTTGAAAGTTAATTCATGGTTTGGGCTCCTGCTGGTTTCCCTCCATCTCAGAGTCCAGGACTTATGTTGGATTCAGCTTTTCCACTCTTGGGAAGAACACTCTAAATTTTCAAACCAAGGCACGTTCTCTTTTTCTTAAAGAAAAAACCCAACGGCTCTCTACATTTTTGCTGCAAATGAGAATCAATGGAAATGAACCCAGTATTGACAATCTGACCATGTATTTTGTGTTAAAGTTATTCTGTCCCCATTAAAGCCATTTAGCCCTCCCAGAACGTGAAGTGGACTAGCCTCTTATTTCCGATCATGTAAATTGTGGGCAGCATCTGTCCTGTCATTTGAAAGTCCACTGCCTCTGGACTAGATCATTAAGTATAGAATGTGTCCAAGTGCCATATAACTTTCTCCCACTGTCCCCTCCCTCATGTCCCAATGAGGACGCACACAGTCCTGCCACGCATGTGACAGACAGCAATGCAAGTCTCTGTTCTGAGCGTGGGATAGATGGATGGATGGTTGGGTGGAAGCCCCGGGGTTGAGCACCAAGCCCTCACAATGCAAAGGAGTGAGTCAAAATTGCCCGCCCCCTGATAGGCCGAGATAAGAACCAGATAAGAACCAGAATATCTGAGATATTCCTGCCCAACGATGCAGAGTCTGAATCTAATCCCAAGGAAACATCAGACAAACCCAAACTGGGGCACACTCTACAATATAACTAGCCTGTCCTCCTCAGAAGTGTCAAGGTCGGGCAAGCCAGGGAAGACCCAGGAGATGTCTCAGACAAGACGGCTAACTGTACCCGACAGCCAAATGCAGCCCCCGATACTTATCTGAACGCTTTTGCTGCAGAGCACATTCCTGGGACAACTGGAGACGCTCAATCGGGCTCCAAGGACAAGTGGGTGTGATGTGTCCACGCACATTTCCTGGTTTTGATGTTTGTGTACTTTCGAGGGTGGTGGAGGAGGTTCGGACATCACGTCCGAAACTTATTCTCAAAAGGCTCAGGAATAAAAAGTCTTAGTTTTGTCCTTGCAACTTCTCTGGATACTTAAGATTGTTTTGAGGCTTTCTCAGACCACCCTACCCACACAACACGGCATCCCCAGCACCACCTGTGACTCCAGACAAAGCGTGTGCTTCAGGTTATAAATGTTCCCTGAGCAGCGGCCCAGGCTGAATATTATCTTTTATATCCCTTCAGTTTTTGCTACTAATCAGCACCTAAATGTCCTCCCTAAATTGCCCAGTGATTTTTCTCCATTGGAGGGCCAGTCTTTGGAAGGAAAAGGCAGCATCAGCCATGTGGTGATACACAGAGGTACCAGACGTGCCAATCACTGTGTTCAAACCTCTCCCTTCACAGGGGAGGACACAGATGCGGATGCAGAAGGATGGTCAACAGGCATCCCCCTCCCGGGCCTGCGTGCTTACCACTAAGTCTCTCTGCGTTTCTCCTGGGGAGCAGGTCCTGAGCACGACCTTCGATCCTGGATCCTCTCTGTGGCTCCGGGGCTACAGTCTTGAGCTGAACGTCAAGGGTGAGGCAGAAGCCTTCTCAAGGCTCCAAATGAACCAGGAGGGCACTGATGGGAACAGAGCTGGGGGAAAGCCAAAGAGCAAAGAGAAATGGACTATATTCTGCTTGCTTTTTCTTTCAGTTACTTGTAACGGGAGTCTGTGCTCTGAGAGGCGCAGTGGTTCCTGGAGAGGGTGGCTCGTGGTTCAGAGTCTGAACTCTGGATTTAGATTTCAACAAAAATACAGGTCTGGTGAATAACAGGCACTAAGCATCCAGTGGGGTGGACCTCGCCAGTGCATGAGGAAGGCTTCATCCCCCATCCTAGAGACGGGCCAGCGATGCTGCAAAGGGGGGCAGAGGAGGAAAGCAAACTCAGGTGTGCCTGCCAGTGACCCAGTGGGACGTCATCCTAAACTCCGAGGAAGCAAGGACATGGCGATGCACGTGGTGAACACTTATCTGTTCTGCAGTAACATCGAACACACCTTTATATGAACGTGGACGTGAAAACAGGGCAGACGAAGAGTCCCTCCTCAGAGACAAGTCCTCCTGAGAGGTGCACACACTCAAGGCAAACCTCGAGACAGTCCTTTGTTTGGAAACAAGCCCCAGGCTGTTAGTCTGGCTGCAGAAAATGCTGGGAGTCGTGCTGGACACGAGAAGGAGGCAGGACAGTGGGGCAGAGGGAGGGAACTTGCAGTTGCCCATCTTTGCAGGGAGTAGGGAGGAAAGGCTGCAGTTGGGGTGGGGGGGACCCACAATGCCGCGGGTGCCGGTCAGCCAAAAAGGAGAGAAGGAGAAACCACCACACACAGAATGTCATGACCTTGGGGCTTCAGAATGAGCCCGGAAACCTTTGCCTGCACAGACTAAAGATGGCAAAAGAATGCGTTCACGACAGAGGTTAAGATTGAGTTTCTTTCCTCTGCACGAATGGCTGGGGGTTGCCAGGTAGCAGCATGGCTAGCAGCCGGGGACGCAAGGTCTCAGTCCCGAAGGAGGGCACTGGAGGCACAGCTCCGCGTCCATCATGCTGGACAATATGACAGCAGCAAGCGCACTTGAAAAAAAGTGAAACTAAGGCTGTTACTTTTGTACGTGGAGAAAGGGCCTGTAGGTTTATTGGAAGGGGAACACTGATGCTCCAAACAATATGTTCTACACACAAAGCAACCAAAAAGCTGAACCAGACCACCTGAGCGCGGGTCAGGGCTTAAGGAGAAACCCGACTGGTGTCTGTGGCTGAGGAGCTCAAGGGGCAAAAGGGGCGAGTTTGAGCAGGTATCCCAAGTGAGGGCTCTTGCCTGCATCGCTAAATAGAAGGAGGGAGGGAACAGCTTTGTGGTTGAAATTAGACTTCTTGGTTCTCTGCTGGTAAACAAGGTCTCCACTGGGTTGGGGACCTCGCCATTGTCTCCGGACACTGCTGAGTCCTGCCAAGAATAATGAAAACAGTCCTGACCTCAAAAGACTCCCATCTACATCATGCCTTGCAATGTGTACTCTTGAAAGAAGGGGGCTAGAAATGCCTCTAATTTGAGAGACACAGAAAGCAAGGGGAGCAATTAGGATGAAGACTGGCTTTGGGTAAATTATGTACATAAAGGAAGAATAAACTCGAAAAGCAAGGCAATTTATGAGCTGTCTAACAGCTGCAGCCCACTTTCACGAGCCAAGAAAAGAACTCAAGGAACATGAACCAGTTATTAGAGGAAAACACTGCATCAGCTTTAGTTAGCAAGAATGAAAAGTTGGCTGGAAAACAGAGGAAGAAACATTTAAATGGACCCTCATTAGTGCTTGGCTCAAGTTTGTAGCCTTTAAAGCTCTTTTGAGACTTAGAAAAAAAATTAAAAAACAAATAGGAAGGGGAAGTACATGATCTAATTGGGGTCGTGCTTACAGAGACAATTTATGGTGGTTGAAACGCACACTCCATGCAAAGGAGGCCTGGGTAAGATTTTTAAAGTATATTTGATACATGCTTTGAGTTCAAGCACAAAAAGACAGCACCACTGTCAAGATTCCAGAGACAGTAGGTGATTTTTTTTTTCATGGCTTCAAGTAACTATTGATATCCATAAGCCAGACTCAAAGCATACAGAGAGAACAGCCAAAAAATAATCTTAAAATGTATGGAGGATAATGGAAGGTATATTAGTAAAGATACAGGCCTAGTTGCTTTAAACAAGAGCAGATAAGAGCAGCTTAAATAAAATAGAAGTTTGATTCTCTTTCACATGTAAGTCCACATGGGTAGGTGGCCCAGTGGAGTAGCATGACTTTGGTCCCCCAATGGTCCAGGGACTAAGCAGTGTGTGGCCTGGCTAGAGATGCCCCCACCCCCGACATCTGACTTCCTGGCTGGGAAGGAGAAGGCAGAGGCATGCAGCTCCCTTTTACACAGACCCTGGAAGTTACATTTATCGCTTGCACTCGTTGGACACAAGTTAAGTCCCATGGCCACATGCAGCCACCAGCATCCAGAATGCAAGCTTGAGCTCGGAAACCATGTGCTAAGACTGGGATGGAGGTGTAAGTGATAAAAGACAGGTAGCAGTCTGGGCACCCAGGCTCCTTCCAAAGCCTCGCTTGCCTAGCCCTTGAGTGGTGCCTCCACTGCCCACAAAAGCTGCCCAGCAACTCCTGCCTCTCATTTGCGTTCCAGCCAGTGGGCAGGGAAAGGAAAGCACACAGGGCAGCAGCTTCCTTTGAAGGGTGCGATGCGGACATTGCATGTGTTATTTCTGGTCAATTCCACTTGCCAGGACACAGTCTCATGGCCACATCTGTCAGCAAGAGAGGCTGGGGAATGTCTGGGGTTCGGGGATTCTATGAATAACAGGAAGAATGAAAGAATAAATATTGGGTGATGAGTTGCTTCTCAAACACAAAGCGGCATAAGTTGTAGTTGCTGAGAGCACGTTCGGTCTTAAGACACTAGCAAATTACTCTTAGGTCCTAATAGACCAAAGGCCTTTATAATTAGGAAGGATCTTTATTAATCGGATGAGCCCATCTGGCTTTCCAACTTGAAAATTCTTTGTGTGTTGTTTAAAAATAATAATCATTTCCTTTAGAAACAATTTGTCATTCAAATGGTATTTTCAGCAATTTTGTTTGAATTAGAGAAGCTTAACTGTAAAAGGGCAGTGCAATCCCAGAACACTTTCCCAAACTGTGCTTTGCGTATGTCCTGTGACATGATTTTGGAAAACAGATGCACGAACTCCCTTTCCCCCCTGACGGTTCCATGGAAAGTGCTATCCGTTAGTCATCCGAGGTCGGCAGGAGGGAATCAGTCCATTTTCTAACCCCGCGTGGGCCCGACTCACTCGGTCCCTGAGCTCCTTCTTACCATGACCTTTCACCCTTCCATGCAGCCGCACTTCATGGAACACATTTTGAGAAACACTTTTTAGCATGGCAGAAATAAGCAAAAATAAGAAATAAGCCATATTGAAAAAAAATCAGCAATGGACACAGGAACGATTGCCACAAATTACTGCCTGTCACTAGGAACAAGAGCAGGCCGTCTCCAGAGAGACCCTGAGCACGTCACAAACTCCCAGGGTCTGAGCTTTCACTGTGATGAGAGAGAATTTGGCCAGATCACGTCTAATACGAGGGATTAGAGATCATGTCTCCTCTTTCCCTATCCCTGTGTACTGAGGGGACCTAAAGGATCATGCTTTTCATAAAAATAGCGTCCTGGAGGCAACGACTAAATCTGTCCTCCAAGCCAACCCAGCCTCCTCCCCGGGACAGGCCACTGTCATTATGGATGTGCTCTGGGTCAGTGAGTGAGTGCAGAGGATTCTGAGAGCAGGTGACACAGCCACTGGCAGGGGCGTCTGATTCCCGCCCCCTACAGAGGAAGCTGCTGAGGTCAGCAAAGCCAGCTGACTTGGTCATTAAGCTAGAAAGTGCAGTAAAGGGTGGGGCTCCAGACCCCCACCCCACCCCCCGACGGCTCTTCCCTTCACACCCAAACTTCCTGCACAGTTTGCAAAAGCCAGACATTTTATCCGTTGCTATTGGATCAGAATTCAGCTCTGATGAGAAAACGTCATCTTGTCATGGGAAAATGCTCATTAGAATGTTAAGGGGGGGAAAAGCAAGATTAGAATCTGGGGATGGTGCATGTTATTTCAAGCCTGTAAAAAAAAAAAAAAACAAATCACAGCATTTGTGTATCTATAGACATGAGTAAACAGGAAGGAAACACGCTATATGCTAATAATTGTTATCACAGGAGCAGCGTTATGAGTGCCGTTCTGTTCTTTCACGCTGACCAGCAAGGTCACTGTCACACTCAAGCCTCGTCTCAAAACCAATGGCCCAGGGGCCCTGGGGATGTCCACATCCCCTGCCTGGCTGTCACCCTCTTCAGTCCCCTGCAGGCGGTGGTTCTGCTAACATCCAGAAGGCCCCGCTGACCATGTTCCCTCTCTCTCCTGGAGGGAGATCCTGCGTCAGTCCCAGGGTCTGAGCTGAGACCTGCAGCCCCCGTCGCCAGCCCTTCACGCACTGGGGGGCTCCCTGGCTGTCTCCTGCCCCCTCCCTGGGCTACAGGCAGGCCATGAGCCCAGAAGTTGCTCACAGGCCATTCTTGTGAGAGTCTCCACCCCTTGCCCGGGCATGTGCCTCGCAAGGCAGAGAAACTGCTCTCGGGGTGACAGCGGGCCCATGTCTGATGCTCTAATGGTGTCCCTTGTGTTGCTGAGAGGCAAGCATTTTTCTGAAGGCCGTTTCAACGTTCCCGCTCTAAAAAATAATGCCTTGGACTTTGGCTGTGTGTCAGGCAGGGAATAGCAGGAAGAATAAGAAGGCTCTGCAGTGAACCAAGGAGGCCCGTGTGTTTGGGGGGTGGGGGTGGGGTGCCTGTGCTCACACACATACACACCTACACACATACACACACACGTGGACATCTCAGAGTATCACAGAGGATGTTCAGGTTTTGGCAGCTCCCATTCCACAAGGCTCCAAGTGCATTAAAAAATGAACAAAAGCCAAAGTAAAGCTATGAAGCATGTGGCATATTTTCAATGTTTACTTTGAACAACACTTTGAACACACATGAGTTTTTCATGGTGACCCTGAATCACCTAATGGGGAGATCATGGAAAATGCAAGGCCTGCTGGGCCAAACAGGCCCCGAGCCTGCAGAGCCTCTCCTGAGCCGTCCCCACCCAGGGGAGGCCAGGCACCCGCTTGAGCCTCCAGCGAGCAGGAGGGGTCGAGGGATCAGCAGACGTTCTGAGGCCTGGCTTGTTCACGGGTATTTCCTGGACCAACCCTAGTCTGGTGGGAGGAAAAGGAGTATGGAGATGGAGTGATATGGTCGATGTGGGCTTGATCTCAGACGATCCCTCAAGGCTGGAATGTTCCCCTCCAGTGTGGGTCCATCCACAGCTCACTGTCCCAGTTCCGAGCCGGCAGCCTGGGGATGCAGGTGCCCTGGAGCTTGGGAGATGCTTCCCGGATGCCCAAGCATGAGATCCCATTAGCCTGTTGGAGCCACAGGTCACTGTGGGGGTTCTAGTGCTCTGTGGCTCAGCCTTGCCATGTCACCTGGTGGCCACCCAACCACATCCAGTTCATGCAGCAGCTCAGAAGTCTCCCCAGGGAACGAGCTCAGTAGAGCCGTGGGCCACGCCGACTGCGGGGCGGCGGAAGGCAGGGCCGTCAGGCTGTGGGAGGGTGCACGTTGGAATGTGTCCTAAAAGGACATTCCTGCAAGTCTGGGGCCGGGAGGCCTGCAGGGTGGTCTGTGAGCCACTGACGACAGGCCCAGGCCCAGCTGATCACTGGAGTGGGAGGCGGGCAGGGTGACAAAGAAGTGGAGGGATGGTGGAAACACAAATGAGAAAATGAAATTCACAGGGACCAAAGAAGTGTGCCCCGGTATGCAGGGCTGGTCCCCGAGACCATGACCAGGGCAGGGCCACCAGATGCCCTACAAGCCTTTCCTTCTCCTCCTGCCTGCAGCCACCTCATAGCTACAGCCACCCAGGCCCTCCCTCCCACACTACCCAGCAGGCAGGCTGCCCGACCTCATCCTCACCACCCTCGCCCTCCCATGGACCACACACTGAGGACGGGCATCTCTCTGGAGGAACAGGCCACCTGGACAGGAGGCTCCCATGGCAGGGGCAGCAAGATGCCAGCGGGAGAGGGTAGGAGGACCAGCGTGGAGGTGGCAGGAAGGATGCAGGACTTGGGGACCAGCCCGCGGCTCAGACAGGAGGCTCCGCCATGTGAACGGCTCTGTACACATCAATCATGTGCGTGTTCAAATCCTTTCAGAAAGGCATAAATATGGAACCAAAAGTGGAAATGGGATAAAAATTGACGGTCTAGACACAAACTTAAAAAAAAAATTGTTGTTTAAAAGTTTGATGCTGTTTTAGGCTTGCAGAAAAGTTACAGTAAGAATATAGAGAATTCCCAATACCTTTCACCCAGAGATCCAGGTGTGAACATGGTGAGATGGCTACTCTCTCTCCTTCATCCCCTTTACTCCTAAATACTTGTCTGTGTGTCCCCTGAAAACAAGAATGTTCTCTCGCAAAACTTCAAAAATTATCAAAATCAACAAATTAAGACCTATGCGGTCATCCCCCCTTATCTGCGATTGCACTTTTTGTGGTTGCAGTTACCTAAGGTCAACCACGGTCCAAAAATATTAAATGAAAAATTCCAGAAGTAAACAATTCATGAGTTTTAAATTGCACGCCATTCTGGGTAGTGTGATGAAATCTTGTGCTGTCGGCTCCGTCCTGCCCGTGACATGAATCACCCCTTTGTCCCTTGCATCCTGCCTGTTGGTCACTTAGTAGCCACTTAGTGATCAGATCAAGGTGTCACAGTGCTTATGTCCAAGTGACCTTGTTTTACTTAATAATGGTCCCAAAGTACAGAAATAGTGATGCTGGCAACTCGAATACACCAAAGAGAAGCTGTCAAGTGCTTCCTGAAATGGTGAAAGTTCTTGACTTAATAAGAAAAGGGTAAAAAAGTCATATGCCAAGGTTGCTAAGATCTACGATAAGAACAAATCTTCTGTCTGAAATTATGAAGAAGGAAAAAGAAATTCATGCTAGTTTGCCTGTCACACCTCAAACTGCAAAAGTTATGGCCACGGTGCCTGATAAGTGCTTAGCTAAAGTGAAAAAGGCATTAAATTTGTACAATAAGATATTTTGAGAGACAGACACCACATTCAATAACTTTTATTACAATATGTTGCTATAATTGTTTTATTTTATCAGTTATACTTGTTGATCTCTTACTGTGCCTAATTTATAAGTTAAACTTTATCATAGGGTTGTATGGATAGGAAAACCATAGTATATGAAGGGTTTGATACTGTCCTAGGTTTCAGGCATCCACTGGGGGTCTTGGAATGTACCACCCTCTGATAAGGGTGGGGGGAGGCGACTGCATAAACCTATTTTCTAATCTACAGTCCTTTTCCAGATTTCACCCATTGTCCCAGTAATGTCCCAGGGCGAAAGGAGCTCCTGGGTGTGCAGCCCTTTGGAATCAGACAGCTCCCCGCTTCCCTCTGCACCCCACGACCTGGGCATTTCACATGACGGCTCTCAGTTTTACAGCAAGGCTCTGAGTCCGGGCAGGCTGTTTTTAAACTTGCATATAGGCAAATCCTGGCTCCCGTAGACCCCCAGTGCTGCCCTATTTGGCAGGCGTCTTATCTAAATCTCCAGGTGCTGGTTCTGTTTTGATAGAGGAATAGGACCGTACCCTTGGCAGGTCCAGGGCTCTGCTAATTCATCTTTGTGAAAACAGAGCAGCCTCCTACCCACCCCCGCCCTTCCCAGCCGACTGTTTTCTTTTTCTCTCCTCTGCCCCTCGATGAGGCTGCTTGAGTCACCAGCAAGAGCAATCCCAGAGCCCAGCAGTTGGCCCTGCAACAAGGAGCCTTCTGAGTGACCATTAAGGATGTATTTTTCCCCATGGAAACTATCAGGCCTCCAGCACTAAGGCACCGACAACCCCCAGGGGACCCCAGGTCTGGAAGTGACGTGTGTGCGTCAGGACATCAGCCCCCAGGGCAGCTCGGAGGGTCCTCAAACCTCTCAGGGCCATCCATTAAAAATAAGGCTTCTGCAGCAATCAAGGGACTCTGCATAAATCTGGTTTGCATTGCCTCGAGGGAGCTGGGGAAGAAGTGAGTGGATAAAAGTATGAGTGTGACTCACAGCCTCAGGTCTGGGGTCAGCCAGGGCCCAAGTGCGAGCTCACCTGCTTTTCATCCCCGAGGACCTGCTGTCTCCCCCTCTGCCCCGCCTGCCTCTTCACCTCAGATCCACACAGTGCAACCCAAGTCCACGGTGTGTGTCATGCACATGTCCCGTGGGCTGGGCTGGCCAGGCCCACTGAGGGCACAGTGATGTCTGCCATCCCCTGCCCAGATGCATCCCTTCTCCTGTATCCCCTGGAAGCGTTTCCGTGCAGGCCCTTACCCCGAGGGCTCAGCCTTCAGACAAAGAGAAGGCAGGATGGGGGTCATCTTCCCCGGTGTCTCCAGTCAACCCTGCTCTCCCTCCCACCGAGATAGGAGGTGGCCTCAGATTCTGAGCAGACACCAAGCAGGAGCTGCTTTCCATCGCTCTGGGAGCAAAGGGCAGAAAAGGGCCCTGTTGTCTGTGGTCGTCTAGGAAGGCTTCAGGAAGAGATGTGTTTGGGGCTTTAAAAATGGGTGGGCTTGAGGCGGTCCTAAAGATGTTGGGATTGGCATGGGGGGGCCCTGATTTGAGTCCACTCAGGGACCCCCTGGCACCAAATATGGCTCTGCCCTTTTCTCTCCTTCACTGAGAAAACCAGGGCTCAAGTGTAGGGAGACCACAGGTTGGGGGTAAAATAGCCCTATTGTTTGCTACCTGGATTTCCGTACTCAACCTTGCAGCAGCGTCTTTGCGGATGGCAGGAAAGGGAATAGCAGGTGCTGTTTGGCCCCATCCACATCCTCCAGCCCTGGAGTGGCCTGTGGACCCCTGTGCAGACCAAAGGCTCAGTGTGTCCCTGCACCCAGGTGCATTCAGCCTGCCGGGGGTGTGTGGGCCACGGGTGACCTGCCTCCAGGAGCAAAGCACAAATGAGGAGGGCGGAGTTGGTGGTTGATGACCACAGCTCCTCGCTGTTGGTGGGATGCTTCTAAGGTGTGTTATCTGCAGGGTCTCCCCAGGGGCCCTGCAGATGGACCCTCAGTTCCGGTGAGGGTAGCTGCTCATTCACCCACTTCCTTCCGTTCCTCCCTCCCCTGTTGCCCCTCTCTGCTCCCACCCTGTGACCCGTCACCTCCCAAATATGTCCCCTGCCCCCATGCAAACTTCAGGAACGCAAGCTAAGATCACGGGTAAGATGCTCTCCTTACATTGTTTTCCACAGCGAAGGCAGGAGGGCCTCTGAGGACAAAAGCAGATCTTAAAATAACAGGACCTCTCGCTGGGCTGGGGCCTCCCTGTGATCTCATCCGAGGACGAAGCCTATTCAGAGGCAGAGGAGGGCGTTGCTTCCCTCCCGCTGCCTTCACACCTGGATGCCTGCCCCGCTGCACCCCTACCAAGGCCACGCCCCTGAAGGATACCCAGGGGAAAGCAAAAGGCAGCCCACAAGGGAGCCCGAGGAGGGGCCAGCTTGCCTGCTCTCCTCTCCTGGGCCACTGAGGCCAGGCCACTGGGGCTCCAGGTGGGCTTTCCCTTATTCAAATTCTCAGCTCCTTGTTCGAATCTAAAGAGAAGAGCTCTCTTTGGTAGGACGCACTGGGAAGGTCTCTGTCAAGGCCTCAACCTTTGGCCTTGCCCCCAAACTGACCGCAGTCGGCTGAAATGCCCAGGCCATGGGGTGTAGAGGAAGGTGGGGAGCTGTCTGCGCTCAAGGGGCTGCAGACCGCAGAGCTCCCTTTACCAGGGGGACATTATTGGGACAATTGGTGACATCTGAAAAAAGGTCTGTAGATTAGATAATAGGTTCGTATAGGTCTTAATTTACTAATTTTGATAATTTCTGACATAAGAGAATGTTCTTGTTTTTAGGGGACACATCCTGAAGTATTTGGGCGGGGGGAGAGAGAGAGAGAGAGAGAGGAAGGCACTCTGGCCGCCCTGGGGGGATGTATGAAACCTCAGCAAGTCTACCACTGGCAGGCATTAAAACAGTCCGAGCGTCAGGCAGCAGTGGAGCAGTTGGGGCTGGATTTTAGTTTTTATGATTCCTTATGAGCGGTCTAAAAGTCATCCTGAGCCATGGGGAAGAAAGGCCCTCCAACCCCAAGTGAGGTTCTAAGACGGGGCAGAGTCATGGTACGGTTCCACCGTCTTAGACAGGGAGGCACAGTGAGCACAGCTGGGCAAAAATGCTCCATTTCATTTTCTGCCTAATTGACATTGACCACAACTCCACGGCCCCCGTGATGGACTCCCTGGAACCACACGTGCTGGGCAGGGGCTCTGGCTCACTCCTGACTTAAACCTGGGGGTTTTGCTCATTTCCTTCCTGGATGTAAGATGGGGGCCAAGGCACGCAAGGCCTGGAGCTGAGGACCCCTTTCGTCTCCACTGGGGTGGAGGGCTCAAAAGAGGACCATGTGCAAACCTGGCTGCAGAGCCATCCTTTGGTCCATGCTGCCCACGTGGACCCCAGCATGTGTGGGCACAGACCCACAGAGGTGCCGGTTACCATCCACTCCACATTGGGGCAGGGACGGTACCCAGGACACGGGGGCCCAGGGCCTGTTGTGCTTGGCTTGGTGCACAAGGCCGCATGTCTTACAGAGCATCCTGTGAGTCAGACCATAATTTCCTCAGGCCAAGTCAAGGTGTGTATCACCATGTGGGACCTGTATCCCTAAAATCAGTGACCAGCCCTATTGGAAGGCAGGTGATGCTTTGCACCTGTGATCCCTT
The DNA here is from genome assembly GCF_949752795.1 of Hyperoodon ampullatus. Classification (NCBI taxonomy): domain Eukaryota; kingdom Metazoa; phylum Chordata; class Mammalia; order Artiodactyla; family Ziphiidae; genus Hyperoodon; species Hyperoodon ampullatus. The sequence continues at coordinate 16,963,785 of NC_136927.1, read as the reverse complement.
CTAAGGAACCGGTTTGTACCCCAAGCATAACACTTGGTGGTATAAATTATACCTTGAATTTATAGAATTATAAATTATACCTTGAATTAATAGAATTGTCCTAAACATTCTATGGCACATGACTTCTCATTTAGCATAGGCTGGAAGTAATCCTTTTAGTGAGATGGGAGAAGCTTAGTTCTCCCAGGTGCTGGGAGGCACACTGTGGGAAGAGGAAGTGGTCATTGCCCAGAGTCGTGAGGGCCTCGTTGAGGATGGCTCTGTGTGTGGCAGTGGCCCCTCACTGGACATGCCATGGGTCCCCACCCAACCCCCTGCAACCCAGACAGAGGGACTGCTTATCACGGGACAGTGCCTTGAGAGCCTGCCTCAGTCTCCTTCTCTGTGAAATGGTTATAATGATATTGCTGACCTGGTGCGGCTGTTGGGGATGAGATGCCTTAATTCACACAAGGATCCTGGAGCAGGGCCTGACCTGGGGCAGCTGTGCCCTGGCGCTAGCCCTGCCCATAGGTGAGAGCACACAGCCGGCCCCTTGCCTGCAGGAGACAGCTGTATGGGCTGGTTCAGGGGGAGCTGCGTGTGGATTCCCAAAAGAATGAAAGGGCAGGGACCGCATGTCATCCCTGAAAACCTGGACCAAGCAGGTGACCTCAGCTTGCTGCCAAGGAAGCCAGAAGAACTCAAGAGTCCACTCCCCCTGCCCGGCTGCACGTAGGGCACCCTCTGGGCTTTATGTTGGAAACTGATGCCTAAGGCCGCTTCCTCCCAGGCACCTCCTCCAGGCACCCGCCCTGGCTCCAAGGAGAAGCTGCAGCAGCTGGGCCCTGCGTGAGTTGTTCCCTGGCCACCCCATCTCCCACTTACCTTGGTCTCCCAGGCACCCAGAGCAGCGCAGCCTGCAGGGGACACACAGCACCATGGAACTCGTGCAGAATGCTTTCTTCCATCTGCTGGTGATCTCTCTCATCCTTCCAGATGCATCTCCCATCCCCTTTCGTGGATACTCAATGGGGAGGGGACAGCCTCGTGGAAGGACCACCCTAGCCCATCTCCTCCATGCAGTCATTCAAGCACTCATTCACTTCATCTCACATCGATGCCAGGAGTCCTGGAGGGTGGCCACCTGGCTGGCAGGATGAGCGTGGACAGCTGTCCTACCAGCGCAGGGTGAGCTTCGAGCAGGAGTCAGATCTAACTGGGCCTCACAGGCCAAGCTGAGGGGTGAGATCTTAATATGAAGACATTCCAGGGAACTAAGCAGGGACTTCTAAAGACGAGGTTTGTGCTCTGAAGCAACGCTGCCATGGGTTGAGTTCCAGGAACAGCAGACTCTGAGGTGGGGAACATGCACAGGAGGTTGACTAGGAACTTGGTCTTGGGTCAGGATCCTGGGTTCAATGCCTGTGAAAGGAAAGCAGGGGAAGACGCAGGATGTGGACAGAGCAGCTGGGCTGTGGGTTCATCTCCAGGGTGCTCTCGACCTGGGATGGTCCTTCAGAATTGTCCCAAGTTGGGATGAGGGGTTGGACTTTCACATGTCCATCCATATGTCCAATGGTCAGTGCCAGAGGCAATGGGAGGTGGGACCCTGAGCGTGGGGCGGGGGTGGGTGGGTGGGTGCTGACAGCCAGGACTGGCTGTGATGGCACTTCTAGAAGCAACGGTATCAGGAGAATCTGACCGTGCATCCCAGCACCCGCCGCAGACACTGACGTTGTAAATCTCCCATCCTTGTCTCCCTTCTGACTGTTTGTTTGTCTGGGATCCCTGAATTCTCCTGCAACATTTAATTATCGCTTGGCCTTCTTTCACTCCCTGTCATTTAAACTTATTTCTCCTTAAGAGTTTGGACCATCTCTTCAGCTGCATGGTGGAATCCAGACCCTGTACCCTCTGTAATTGCTTAGCAGTTGATGCATGACAGTTCTGAAGGAAGGATCCAGATGACAGTTTGCAAATCTGGGGTGACACAGAGCCACAGTCTATGGAAGTGGCTGCTGGCAGTTACTTGCTCAACAATGGATGAGCAACAAACTTGCCGGCAATTTTCTAATAAGTGACAGTTTTTTTACAGTGTGCTCTCCCCATAAGCTGTAGAGAAAACAGTTGGAGGATCCTGGGCTGAGCTAGCAGGTCTCTCCCCTGTGCTCCCCCAGCCCCCTCCCCCAGGCCTCTCTGCCCCAACCCTTCTCCATCCATGGTGTCGTGCTGTGCATCCGGGAGAGCCATAAATGCAATGCCAGAAACATAGAAAACAGGATGACCGCCTACAGTCAGCAGACAGAAAGCTCTAACGGGACCCAAGTGCCCAGAGCAGCCTTCGGCCAGCCACGTGATCTAGGAGAACACTTCCAGGAAACACCTCCCTTTAAGAAGCTTATACAGACCACCCCTCCCTCCCACGTTTGCTTCAATGTTCACCCACTGGGGATTGATGGTTCTTTGCACACCCCTTATCAATAGCGCATTTCCATACTGTCGTACTAGAGTCGCTGACTTTTGTCTCTCGTGCTGAGAGATTTCCTTTCCCTGGACCTGCTCGGGGACCAGCAAACTAGTCCTCAACACAGCAAGGTCCAGTGAGATTCCGGCAGGGCAGTGTCCACCCACATGGGCTGGGGTTTAACAGGCGATGGCAGGTGCTGGCTCTGCTTCCAGCAGAGGGAGCTGGTTTCTGCCCATGTGCCCACGGCCGACATTGTTTCTGCACAACTGGACAGCTCCCGGCGGCAGGAACCTGACTCTATTTGCCGGCTTCCTCTGGCTGCAGGTGGGCCGAGCCCCCTGTGTGAGGGGCAGGCCAGAGGGCCAGGAGTTAATGACCGTGGGGACAGTCCTCAATCAATTCTGGGTGGGAATCATGGCTAAATACCCAAGAGTAGGACAACCCTGTGGCATGTTTTGAAACAACCCCCCCTCCGACCCCCAGTGGGATTAAGCTCCTGTCGCCCACAGCAGAAACTCGCTGGACCCCAATCCTCTACTGTCACCCCTGCCTCACCTCCCACTCCCCCACTGGCGCTTCCTGGATCAACTCCCAAATAAACCAGGACCTGCCTCTGGGGGCCGCCCAAGACACAGGCTGCCCAGCACCTCTAGTCCCTTTGCCTGGCCCAGAAATGGTCACCAGACTCGGCCTGTGCAGAAAGCCAGGGGGGCTCCCCACCATCCCACCCGCTTCCGTCCGTTTGTGAACTGTTGCTCAGTGGCTCAAAACTACCATTCCCAAAGCACCCTTCACCTTGACACCTGTTTGTAGCACATTATTTCCTAAGGTGTATAGTACGGAAGGCAGGTGGGCATTCTTTCTACCTCAGCTCTTTGCAAAATGCCCCTGCGGTCTGCTGAGCACAAGTGACCACTTTCTAATGCATAATAAAATGCAGTAAGATATGCTACTCTATCACCAAGACACAGCTGAATTACTTACTGAATGTCATGGTTCAAAACCTTTATAATGTGCCTAAATAAAAAAGAATAAGGGGCAGACTTTGAAGAACTGTTTTTTTTTTTGTTTTTTGTTTTTTTTGCAAAAGTACCTACGTAAGCCACTCACACTTGGGGGCTTCACAGGGGAAAGTGTTCAGAAAGTACTGATGGGAAATCTAGTGCTTTGTTGACCCCCAGAGCCCTCCATAAATGCTGGTGGCTGCCCGAATGATGGCTCTGCCTGGGATGGACTGGAAGGATGGGGTCTCACGGTTTTAACCATTTTTCTTCGTCACGCTGCCAGCCCGGTCCACACAGGCAGAATGAGGGTCGAGGGTCAGCCCCTGGCTCCCATTTGCTGTGACATCAGGACCTCCTTGCTCTGCAAGTTGATTGTAGATCCTTAGATGGTTTAAAGTTAGACCTAGGCAGGAGGTCAAAGGCGCCAGGGTGATTTAGCCTTGAGAAATGAATGACATCTTCCAACAGGAAGGTCTTATTGGACAGATGCTGACCAGCTGTTCCTTTCACGGAGGCAGGAGAGACATGGGAATTAGGTTTAGACAGAGGCTGTTTGGATGGTGGGCTGTGCTGGCATTGGAAGAGGACCCGTGGGACCTGTGATCTCCTCTCCGAGAGAGGTGAGCTGGTAACTAAGACTCTTCCTTTTCTATCTTTTAGCCTTTGTTAATAGACTAATTTTGGAGGTGGACTCTAGCATTTTATGGATGCTTGCTGCCAGTATCTTGGGAAATATTTATTAGAAAGAGGATTTCAGGGAATACAGGTGTGTGTTAAATTAGGAAATTTGCACGATTGTGACCGTGCATGACTAGATAAGTGAAGAATCCAGCACTTTTTCCTCTTCTCTCTCCTGGAATCGCATCTCATTTCTAGCCTGAGTAACCTCTTCACACTGATGACCCCTGCATGTGTTAATATCTTAAAGACTCCCTCTTTTCTCCTTATGACTTTTAAAAACAACCAAACAAAACCCAGCCCTGCCTGTGGGGATCCCTGTCTCCCACGTGGGAGATAAGTGTTCACAGCTGCTAGATCCTTATTAATGACTTCCATTTTACAATAGCCTCTGGGGAGAAAGTGCACCACAACGTAACAGAAGCACATTAACAACATGTGAATTGCATCCATTTTTAAATTTAATGCTACAGAACAAATAACGGTCACTGTGGGCTGTGATCTCTGAGCTCAATCGCTAAATATATAAAACCGGGAACTAATGCCTGTCATCGCATTGTGAGAAATGAGATAATGAACTTGACACCCTCTGTCTAGTATCCAGTAGGGTCCTTCTTCATGTTACCCTAATAAAAGAAGTTAAAATGGGTTATGACCTTCATAAAATCAAGCTTGTCTCAGAGGGACAGGCACGTTTAGATCAGTGTCTGCTGGAGTCCCAGCTGGGCTTGACTGTGAATGGACCTGCTTATGTTTCATTTTGTTTTACAGTTTTTCGACAGCTGTTGAAGACACTGACTCACTATCATGTTAGTGTTCAACAGAATAGAAAGAGGATAAAGCAAAGCTAAAGAAAATGATTGTTTTTTACTACTTAAAGACAAAAGTATGAATTAGTGTTAGAAGAAAAGAGACAGAAAACAAGAAGGAAGTTTTACAGAGTATTAGGAAGCTTAAAAAAATAAAAAGGGCAGAGGGAGACGGAGTTAGCAGAAGGCAGGGTAAGTGCATCAGGCTTGCTGTAAAGACGTAAAGCCCACAATTTTAAAGGATCGAAATGTAACTTTATAGTTCATATCTTAAAACCACATGCTCCATTTGATCACTCAGTGTCTTTCTTGTTGAACTTAGCACCATTTTTCCTTCCGGTGAGTACTTTTTTTTTTTTTTTTGTCTGTATCCAAGAATTCAAAGAAAACCTATGACTTGACCTTAAAAAAGTTTCTCCTGAAACCTATGACAAAGGAAACTCTGACAAAGACATTTTCTCACAATTCTATGACTACAAGTGTATATCTTCGAAGGATTAGCTGTGCTGTGTTCTCTTACCAGCTATGGGAATTTTAAAACAATCCCACGGTAGAAAGAAAGCTGAGAATCACACCTCTGAGCTACCATCTGTCTTTTCCAAGCCTCAGATTTCGGAAATATGTATCTCGTAGAATCAACACAAATAGGCAGGTGTCATTATGCAATCTACTTGAAAGCAAAAGGCAAAAACACCAATTAATACTTTGCAAATTATGTTTATATTAGCCTTGGGTTCATTGTTTGCCAGTATTCATTCACACAGCGAAACCAGCAACGCTTCTCAGGCTGACGGCAGCGTAGAGCTGGGTTTGGTGGTAAAATGCCCACAGCAGTCATGGTTCAGCTTCATAGAAGAGCTCAACTGTCTTTCCCACGTGCCCTGTCACTTCATTGTTAGCCCGCTGTTCCTAGCTTTAAAACACATAAACCTAAGACTTTATTCTTCAGCACTAAATTCCAAAAAGATATTTTCAGCTTGGAAAGAAATAAACAAAGATGGACCTGTAACTTGGCTTCCCTAAAAAATAAAAATGTATTTCTCCATCACTGCAGACCCTATGGAGTTCAAAGCACGAGCAAATAATAACCATTCTTTTATGATACAAAGATCAAGATGGAAGCAGCTCCAACTTTTACTTGACTGAGTGATTTGTGTCTTTATGGGTGGGATTCTTAAGGTCCCATGCAGATGTTCCTGATGTTGATAAAGCGGGCGTTTGTTTTGACTTGACCCTGCCCTGGGGGCTGAGCTCTGAGAAGCAGCAGGATTTTGCTTAAACTCAGCATGTTACCCACTGTCAGAATGCAAACTGGGGGCTGTTTTTCCTTTCCTCCTTGTCCAGCAACTGGGAGTTCGTCTCTGGGTCTCTGCGGGCCTTGCCTTCAAGAAGCCACACACGCTAACCGGCGAGCAGGGAGCACACCGTAAATGGGCAGATTCATCTCTTAGATAATGCTCAACTAAAGTACCAAGTCTCCTGATAGAAATAAACTTTAAACATCAAATAAGTAATTTATAAATGTCAGAAGCCATGCCCAGAAGGGCCAGCGCTCTGTTTTTAATGAAGAATGTCCGGAGCCTTCAAAATGGCCCATTACCCAGAAGGATAATATGTCTTATTTTCATGGCAACATGATCACTCACTTTTCCAAACCTTCATGAAATGAAGGAAAGTGGTTTTTCTAAAGTAAACTCCAGCGCGTTCTCTATTTACTAAATCACCAGTGGACCCACAGAAGGGATTTTGGACAAAGAGCCATTTCTTGATATGATTACACAGAAATGGAAAACACTGCCTTTTAAATACGAGATGTGGTCTGTTTTATGATACCACCTTCCACTGAAATTCTCTCCAGTCCACTTGGGCATTCGCACATGAAGTGGAGGGGAATGTCCACCTCAGATGGTTCTTGGTGGAGCTAGGGACACTGCACTTGCCAGTTTATTTGCAGTAGCCCTTAAATAACCACACTCTTGCATTTGAAACATAACTCCCTGAGGAGCCCGCTGACAACAGCATCACCTGTTGTCAGAGACACACAGGCAGTCAGAAGATGCTTCCTTTCCCCAGCATTTCCTCCTGCCCCCTGTCACCACCCCTCTCCTCCTTTTCTCACCCCTTCACCAGTATCTAGAAGAAGGAGAAGCACCAGCCTAACTCCTAGGAGGGCACAGAGGACGTGTAGGGACCAGGGATCTCCTCTCCTGGCACATACCTGCAGGTCGGGGAGATGAGGTCAGCCCCAGGACCACCCCCAGGAGCTTCAGGTGGGTTCTGTGGGACTCCGAGCTGAGACCTAGAGACCAAAGAGAACCAGATGCCAGAGGGGCCCTAAGAGGATGTCAGAAGCCTGGGTGATCATGTCACTTCAAGCGGTGCTCTTAATAATTCAACTAGATTCATAAATATAGAAACCCAGTCTCATGCAGAGACCAGGTCTTAGGTGCAGTGACCATGGGAGTGAGACAATTCCTTCCAAGCAAAACACAAGTGAAAGACTTGTGGTTTCAGCTCCAACATGTAGAGCTTGGGAGTTGTGACTCCAATCCTTACAACAAGAAAAAAACCTGAGCTAACAGAAAAGCACTGATGTTTCTTGGGCCCATCGGAGAACCAAGGTCACAGGGCAAGCCCACCACCTCAAATCAGGAGAGACAGGAACATGCAGAGTGTTGCCTCACCTGGAGGGTCAGAGAGGGGTCTGCTCACCTAGAGCAGAAGCTGCCGGAGCTGTAAACCAGTAAGAACATTTAAATGGTAATTTTGGTGAACTGCTGAAGGCTGAGTGTGGACCAGTGTGAGAGTGGGAAACCTCTGTAGACCTCACTCTTAGTGAGGACCCCATAGTTTTGTGGTTTATACCTCCAAGAACCCCACCAGATTCTCAAAGAGAAGAGCCAAGGGAAAAAACCCTCTTGTTCCTGGCAGGGAGCAGGAAAAGGGTGACCAACCTAAAATTGACCAGAGCCTTCTCCATAAAAAAGGCCAACTCAACAGGAAAATGCTTTAACAGGTTCTCTAACCTGGGGGAAGGGAAATCACCCACCTCCAGCCCCTGCTAGCCTTCTTGTTTCACTTAAGGCAGAAAAAAAAATGTTAAGAAACTCTTATGAAATCACAGCCCAGGGGCACAGACCCACTAAAATGTGGAGATCTAAAGCCCTCCCCCACATTTTACACCTCACCAGCAGGAGGACCTGAAAAGCTGCGTGATGCAGACTCTATTTAAGAAGGGGTTCTTAGAGAAACCCAAAGACAACAGGAAGACAAAAACAGGGACATTAGAATAATTTGAGGCCAAAGACACCCACAGCTACATCGAACATTAAACACAGCCTGACTCCTAGCTAGATGTACATAAAATCTCATCCTAAAGGCCTATTTTAACTCAGTTTTTACTACCCAATACATTATGTCTGTCATTCAATGGAAAATTACAAGGCATGTTAAAAGGCAAGAAAAAACACAGTCTGAAGAGACAAAGCAAGCATCAGAACCAAACTCAGATATGGCATAGAATTTAAAATTATCAAACCAGGGAATTTAAAATAACCATGATTAATATGTTAAGGGTTCTAATGGGAAGACTGAACAACTTACAAGGACAGATGGGTGAAGTAAACAGAGAGATGATAACTCAGAAAGAATCCAATGAAAATGCTGGAAATCACAAACGTTGTAACAGAATGAAGACCGCTTTTGATGGGCTCCTCTGTAGACTAAACGTGACTGAGGATAGAATTAGTGAACTTGAAGATATGTCTCTAGAAATTCCGACACTGAACTGTAACATGTGTGTCATTGGAATACCAGAAGAAAAAAGAGAGAACAGACTGGAAGAAATATTTGACTTAATCACGGTTGAAAATTTTCTGAAATTAGTGACAGACAGGATACCACTCCGAGGGTGAAGATCAGCCTGTTGCTGGACCAGAGCTTTGTGGCCCATAGACTTTGCAGGGATGACGGCTTCAGAGTTTGTTTAATAATCCTAACAAGGCTAAATAGCATGTGGACTTTCAAAGCACTCATCAATATCCCCAGTGTTCACCATAATGGGTGTATCCAGGGGGAATAATTGCTTATAATTCTGAACGATGAAGCCATTTCCTCCACTCTTAAATACTCATTAAACAAAATTACCTCACTAAGCAGTAAATACTATCCAAAACTCATTACATTATACCTCATTACCTGAGAGTGAATACCACTGTCTGATGGACCAAAAGATTCAATTAAATTAAAGTTAGACAAAGGCTTGGAATATGTGCAGGCAACAAAGAAGATACCAGCAGCATCTGTAAAATGATATAATTTAAATTGTACTGGGCCTCAGATGGTAATAGCACGCAAAAAGAGCCTGGGAACTGCAGCAAATGGTGTTGCTGAAAGTTCAAGTACTTTCCCCTTTTGTAGGATGGTTCCCCATCCACCCTTTCCTGTCATGAGTGCTCACCTGTCCTGGGTCCTCACCCCTGAGGGATTAGGCAACATTTTTTTCTATTTGTACTGTGAATTCAGGGCTCACTGCCTTCTGTATGCCTTCCTGGAATTATTCCATGTGTCTGAATTATTCCCCAGAAAGCAGAGAGGTACCCTATGTTTAAGCAAGGATCAAGTCCTTAATACAACAAACTCTCAATTACTCTATTTTAAAAAGCAAAGTACTCTTTGGTTAAAGCACATTGACCTGAAGTGACTCCATCAAGGCTCTCTGGGATAAGTAGAGAAAAATTTTCAAAAAGGAAGAAAAGAACACTGTGAGCAATGATATCAAAGTTATGAGTGTGGGACTGTTAGTGTCAGGTGCTTTGGAGGTTGCTTTACAAAAACACCACAATAAGTGGTAACATGGTGGAGAAGGTGATAACGATAATATCAGAGATATTTCTGAAGAGTTGGAAGGATCAATTCATATTCATTTTGAAACTACAAGTGGAATTACACAAGACCCAGAAATTTCACTCTTGGACATGTCTTTCAGAGAAATGAAAATCTATTCAAAGAGAAACTTGTACACAAATAATAATAGCTCCAAACTGAAAATTATCCAAGTGTCCTTCGACAGGAGGACAGTTAAACAGACTGTGGGACACACCACACAGAACAGCTCAGCAATAAAGAAACAAACCAGGGATGCACCCAGAGCCTGACAGATTGCAAGGAAATCGCGTGCAGTGAAAGGAGCCAATCTCAAAGCTTACGGATCGCGGGAGCTCACCTGTGTGACACTCGTGAAATGACAGAGTTTAGAGATGGACAGCAGACTCTTGGTTGCGAGGGGTTATGGATAGAAGTATGGTTATAAAGGGTGTGGCCAGAGAGCCTGATGCTGGTAGCAGAAGTAAGTGTCTTGATGTGCTGGTGGTCTCACGAGACTACACATGATAAATTTGCATAGAGCTAAATACACGTGCACAGCGCGCACACGCGCACACACACACATACACAGGAGTGTAGGTAAAACTGGTAAAACCTGAATAGCTCTATGGACTGTACCAACGTCAGTTTCCTGGGGTGGCTGTGCTCTGCAGCTGCTTAAGTGTCACTATTGGGAGAGGATGGAAGTGTGCACGTCTTTGCACCTTCCTGTGAATCTATATTTGTTTCAAAATAAAAGGTTTTTTATTTTTCTAATATCACATTTTAAAAACATCTTTATTAAAGTATAATTGCTTTGCAATGATGTGTTACTTGCTGCTGTATAACAAAGTAAATCAGCTGTACATAAACATGTATCCTGATATCTCCTCCCTCTAGTGTCTGCCTCCCACCCTCCCTATCCCACCCCTCTAGGTGGTCACAAAGCACCAAGCTGATCTCCCTGTGCTATGTGGCTGCTTCCACCAAGCTACCTATTTTACATTTGGTAGTGTATATATGTCCATGCCACTCTTTCACTTAGTGCCAGCTTACCCTTCCTGCCTCCCCATGTCCTCAAGTCCATTCTCTACATCTGCATTTTTATTCCTGTCCTGCCACTAGCTTCTTCAGGACCTTTTTTTTTTTTTTTTTTTTAGATTCCATAAATGTGTTAGCATACAGTATTTGCTTTTCTCTTTCTGACTTACTTCACTCTGTATGAAAGTCTCTAGGTCCATCCACCTCACTACAAATAACTCAATTTCATTTTTTCTTATGGCTGAGTAATATTCCACTGTATATATGTGCCACATCTTCTTTATCCATTCATCTGTTGATGGACACTTAGGTTGCTTCCATGTCCTAGCTATTGTAAATACTGCTGCAATGAGCATTGTGGAACATGACTCTTTGAATTATGGTTTTCTCAGGGCATGTGCCCAGTAGTGGGATTGCTGTGATATATGGTACTTCTATTTTTAATTTTTTATGGAAGCTCCATACTGTTCTCCATAGTGGTTGTATCAATTTACATTCTCATCAACAGTGCAAGATGGTTCCCTTTTGTCCACACCCTTTCCATTATTTACTGTTTGTAGATTTTTTGATGATGGCCATTCTGACGGTGTGAGGTGATACCTCATTGTAGTTTTAATTTGCATTTCTCTAATGATTAGTGACGTAGAGCATCCTTTCATGTGTTTGTTGGCAATCTCTATATCTTCATTGGAGAAATGTCTATTTAGGTCTTCTGCCCATTTTTGGATTGGGTTGTTTGTTTTTTTTTGATACTGAGCTGCATGAGCTGCTTGTATGTTTTGGAGATTAATCCTTTGTCAGTTGCTTCGTTTGCAAATATTTTCTCCCATTCTTAGGGTTGTCTTTTCATCTTCTTTATGGTTTCCTTTGCTGTGAAAAAGCTTTTAAGTTTCATTAGGTCCCATTTATTTATTTTGTTTTTATTTCCATGTCTCTAGGAGGTGTGTCAAAAAGGATCTTGCTGTCCTAGATTTATGTCCTAGAGTGTTCTGCCTATGTTTCCCTCGAAGAGTTTTATAGTGTCTGGCCTTATATTTAGGTCTTTAATCCATTTTCAGTTTACTTTTCTGTATGGTGTTAGGGATTGTTCTAATTTCATTCTTTTACATGCAGCTGTCCAGTTTTCCCAGCACCGTTTATTGAAGAGGCTGTCTTTTCTCCGTTGTATGTTCTTGCCTCCTTTATCAAAAATAAGGTGACTGTATGTGCATGGGTATATCTCTGGGCTTTGTATCCTGTTCTACTGATCTATATTTCTGTTTTTGTGCCAGTACGACACTGTCTTGATTACTGTAGCTTTGCTCTATAGTCTGAAGCTTTGTATTTTGCCTGATTTCTCCAGCTCTGTTTTTCTTTCACAAGATTGCTTTGGCTATTCAGGGTCTTTTGTGTTTCCATACAAATTGTGAAATATTTTGTTCTAGTTCTGTGAAAAATGCCACTGGTAGTTTGATCGGGATTGCATTGAATCTGTAGGTTGCTTTGGGTAGTATAATCATTTTCACAATGTTGATTCTTCTAATCTAGGAACATGGTATATCTCTCCATCTGTTTGTGTCATCTTTCATTTCTTGCATCAGTGTCTTACAGTTTTCTGAGTACAGGTCTTTTACCTCCTTAGGTAGGTTTATTCCTAGGTATTTTATTCTTTTTGTTGCAGTGATGAATGGGATTGTTTCATTAATTTCTCTTTCTGATATTTCATTGTTAGTGTATAGGAATGCAAGAGATTTCTGTGCATTACTTTTATATCCTGCTACTTTACCAAATTCATTGATTAACTCTAGTAGTTTTCTGGTAGCATCTGTGGGATTCTCTAAGTATAGTATTGTGTCATCTGCAAACAGTGACACTTTTACTTCTTCTCTTCTGATTTGGATTCCTTTTGTTTTTTTTCTTCTCTGATTGCTGTGGCGAAAACTTCCAAAACTATGTTGAATAATAGTGGTGAGAGTGGGCAACCTTGTTCTGTTCCTGATATTAGTGGAAAGGTTTCAGTTTTTCATCACTGAGAATGATCTTGGCTGTGGGTTTGTCATATATGGCCTTTATTATGTTGAGGTAAGTTCCCTCTATGCCTACTTTCTGGAAAGTTTTATCATAAATTGGTGTTGAATTTTGTTGAAAGCTTTTTCTGCACCTATTGAGATGATCATATGGTTTTTCTACTTCAATTTGTTAATATGGCTTATCACATTGTTTGATTTTCATATATTGAAGAATCCTTGCATTCCTGGGAAAAACCCCACTTGATCATGGTGTATGATCCTTTTAATGTGCTCTTGGATTCCGTTTGCTAGTATTTTGTTGAGGATATTTGCATCTATGTTCATCGGTGATATTGGCCTGTCGTTTTATTTTTTTGTGACATCTTTGTCTGGTTTTGGTATTAGGGTGATGGTGGCCTCATAGAATGAGTTTGGGAGTGTTCCTCCCTCTGCTATGTTTTGGAAGAGTTTGAGAAGGATAGGTGTTAGCTCTTCTCTAAATGTTTCATAGAATTCAAATGTGAATCCTTCTGGTCCTGGGTTTTTGATTGTTGAAAGATTTTTAATCACAGCTTCAATTTCAGTGCTTGTGATTGGTCTGTTAGTATTTTATATTTCTTCCTGGTTCAGTCTTGGAAAGTTGTGCTTTTCTAAGAATTTGTCCATTTCTTCCAGGTTGTCCATTTTTTTGGCATATAGCTGCTTGTAGTAATCTCTCATGATCCTTTGTATTTCTGCACTGTCAGTTGTTACTTCTCCTTTTTCATTTCTAATTCTATTGATTTGAGTCTTCTCCCTTTTTTTCTTGATGAGTCTGGCTAATGGTTTATCAATTTTGTTTATCTTCTCAAAGAACCAGCTTTTAGTTTTATTGATCTTAGCTATTGCTTCCTTTGTTTCTTTATCATTTATTTCTGATCTGATCTTTATGATGTCTTTCCTTCTGCTAAGTTTGGGTTTTGTTTGTTCTTCTTTCTCTACTTCCTTTAGGTGTAAGGTTAGATTGTTTATTTGAGATTTTTCTTGTTTCTTGAGGTAGGCTTGTATTCCTATAAACTTCCCTCTTAGAAATGCTTTTGCTGCAACCCATAGGTTTTGCATCATCATGTTTTCGCTGTAAGTTGTCTCTACGTATTTTCTTATTTCCTCTTTGATTTCTTCAGTGATCTCTTGGTTATTTAGTAACATATTGTTTAGCTTCCATGTGTTTGTGTTTTTTACGTTTTTTGATTTCTAATCTCATAGCGTTGTGGTCAGAAAAGATGCTTGATATTATTTCAATCTTCTTAAATTTACTGAGGCTTGTTTTGTGAACCAATATGTGATCTATCCTGTAAAATGTTCCGTGTGCACCTGAGAAGAAAGTGTAATCTGCAGTTTTTGTATGGAATGTCCTATAAATATCAATTAACTCTATCTGGTCTATTGTGTCATTTAAAGCTTGTGTTTCCTTATTAATTTTCTGTTTGTATGATCTGTCCATTGGTGTAAGTGAGGTGTTAAAGTCCCCCACTATTATTGTGTTACTGTCGATTTCCTCTTTTATAGTTGTTAGCAGTTGCCTTATGAATTGAGGTGCTCCTATGTTGGGTGCATATATATTTATAATTGTTATATCTTCTTCTTGGATTGATCCCTTGATCATTATGTAGTATTCTTCCTTGTCTTCTTTAACATTCTTTATTTTAAAGTCTATTTTATCTGATATGAGTATTGTTACTCCAGCTTTCTTTTGATTTCCATTTGCATGGAATATCTTTTTCCATCCCCTCACTTTCAGTGTCTATGTGTCCCTAGGTCTGATGTGGGTCACTTGTAGCAGCATATATATGGGTCTTGTTTTTGTATCCATTCAGCAAGCCTGTGTCTTTTGGTTGGAGTATTTAATACATTCACATTTAAAGTAATTATGGGTATGTATGTTCCTATTACCATTTTCTTAATTGTTATGGGTTTGTTTTTGTAAGTCCTTTTCTCCTCTTGTGTTTCCCACTTAGAGAAATTCCTTTAGCATTTGTTGAACAGCTGGTTTGATGGTGCTGAATTCTCTTAGCTTTTGCTTGTCTGTAAAGCTTTTGATTTCTCTGTCGAATCTGAATGAGATCTTGCCAGGTAGAGTAATCTTCATTGTAGGTTCTTCCATTTCATCACTTTCAATATATCATGGCACTCCCTTCTGGCTTGTAGAGTGTCTGCTGAGAAATCAGCTGTTAACATTATGGGAGTTCCATTGTATGTTCTTTTTTGTTTCTCCCTTGTTGCTTTCAGTAATTTTTCTTTGTCTTTAATTTTTGTCAATTTGATTACTCTGTGTCTCGGTGTGTTTCTCCCTTGGTTTACCCTGCATGGGGCTCTCTGTGCTTCCTGGACTTGGGTGGCTGTTTCCTGTCCCATATTAGGGAAGTTTTCGACTATAATCTCTTCAAACATTTTCTTGGATTCTTTCTCTTCTCCTTCTGGGACACCTATAATGCGAATGCTATTGCGTTTAATGTTGTCCCAGTGGTCCGTTAGGCTGTCTTCATTTCTTTTCATTCTTTTTTCTTTATTCTGCTCTGCAGTAGTGAATTCCACCATTCTGTCTTTCAGGTCACTTTTCTGTTCTACTGCCTCAGTTATTCTGCTATTGGTTCTTTCTGGTCTATTTTTCATTTCAGTTATTGTCTTGTTCTTCTATGTTTGTATGTTCTTTAATTCTTCTAGGTCTTTGTTAAACATTTCTTGCATCTTCTTGATCTTTGCCTCCATTCTTTTTCCAAGGTCCTGGATCATCTTCACTACCATTATTCTGAATTATTTTTCTGGAAGGTTGCCTATCTCCACTTCATTTAATTGTTTTCCTTTAGTTTTATCTTGTTCCTTCATCTGGTACATAGCCCTCTACCTTTTCATCTTGTATATCTTTCTGTGAATGTGGTTTTTGTTCCACAGGCTGCAGGATTGTAGTTCTTCTTGCTTCTGCTGTCTGCCCTCTGGTGGATGAGGCTATCTAAGAGGCTTGTGCATGTTTTCTGATGGGAGGGCCTTGTGGTGGGTAGAGCTAGCTGTTGCTCTGGTGGGTAGAGCTCAGTAAAACTTTAATCCGCTTGTCTGCTGATGGGTGAGGCTTGGTTCCCTCCCTGTTCATTGTTTGGCCTGAGATGACCCAACACTGGAGCCTACCCAGTCTTTGGTGGGGTTAATGGTGGACTCTGGGAGGGCTCATGCCAAGGAGTATTTCCCAAAACTTCTGCTGCCAGGATCCTTGTCCTCATGGTGAGCCACAGCCACCCCCCGCCTCTGCGGGAGACCCACCAACAGTACCAGGTAGGTCTGGTTCATTCTCGTATGGGATCACTGCTCTTTCCCCTGGGTCCCAATGCACACACTACTTTGTGTGTGCACTCTAAGAGTGGAGTCTCTGTTTCCCCCAGTCCTGTTGAAGTCCTGCAATCAAATCCTACTAGCCTTCAAAGTCTGATTCTGTAGGAATACCTCCTCCAGTTGCTGGACCTCCAGGTTGGGAAGCCTGACGTGGTGCTCAGAACCTTCACTTCAGTGGGTGGACTTCTGTGGTATAAGTGTTCTCCAGTTTGTGAGTCACCCACCCAGCAGCTATGGGAATTGATTTTATTGAAATTGCACCCCTCCTACCATCTCATTATGGCTCCTCCTTTATCGTTGGATGTAGGGTATATTTTTTGCTTAGTTCCAGTGTCTTCCTGTCAGGATTGTTCAGCAGTTATTTGTGATTCTGGTGCTCTCGTAAGAGGGAGTGAGCACACATCCTTCTACTCCGCCATCTTGAACCAATCTTGGTCGAGTAATCTTGGTTGTAGGTTTTTCTCTTTCATCACTTTAAATATGTCCTGCCACTTCCTTCTGGCTTTCAGAGTTTCTGCTGAAAGATCAGCTGTTAACCTTAGGGGGATTCCCTTGTATGTTACTTGTTGCTTTTCCCTTGCTGCTTTTAATATTTTTTCTTTGTATTTAATTTTTGACAGTTTGATTAATATGTGTCTTGGCATATTTCTCCTTGGATTTATCCTGTATGGGACTCTCCGCACTTCCTGGACTTGATTAACTATTTCCTTTCCCATATTAGGGAAGTTTTCAACTATAATCTCTTCAAATATTTTCTCAGTCCCTTTCTTTTTCTCTTCTTCTTCTGTGACCCCTATAATTCAAATGTTGGTGAGTTTAATGTTGTCGCAGAGGTCTCTGAGACTGTTCTCAATTCTTTTCATTATTTTTCCTTTATTCTGCTCTGCAGTAGTTATTTCCACTATTTTATTTTCCAGGTCACTTATCCATTCTTCTGCCTCAGTTATTCTGCTATTGATTCCTTCCAGAGAACTTTTGATTTCATTTATTGTGTTGTTCATCATTGTCTGTTTGCTCTTTAGTTCTTCTAGGTCCTTGTGAATCATTTCTTGTATTTTCTCCATTCTATTTCCAAGATTTTGGATCAACTTTACTATCATTACTCTGAATTCTTTTTCAGGTAGACTGCCTATTTCCTCTTCATTTGTTTGGTCTGGTCGGTTTTTACGTTGCTCCTTCATCTGCTGTGTATTTATCTGTCTTCTCATTTTGCTTAACTTACTGTGTTTGGGGTCTCCTTTCCACAAGCTGCAGGTTCATAGTTCCCGTTGTTTTTGGTGTCTGCCCCCAGTGGCTAAGGTTGGTTCAGTGGGTTGTGTTGGCTTCCTGGTGGAGGGGACTGGTGCCTGTGTTCCGGTGGATGAGGCTGTATCTTGTCTTTCTGGTGGGCAGGACTGTGTCCAGTGGTGTGTTTTGGGGTGTCTGTGACCTTATTATGATTTTAGGCAGCCTCTCTGCTAATGGGTAGGGTTGTGTTCCTGTCTTGCAGGTTGTTTGGCATAGGGTGTCCAGCACTGTAGTTTGCTGGCTGTTGAGTGGAGTTGTGTCTTACCATTGAGATGGAGATCTCTGAGAGAGCTTTCACCATTTGATATTACGTGGGGCTGGGAGGTCTCTGGTGGACCAATGTCCTGAACTCGGCTCTCCTACCACAGAGACTCAAGTCTGACACCTGGCTGGAATATTAAGACTCTGTCAGCCACATGACTCAGCAGAAAAGGGAGAAAAAGAAAGAAAGAAAGAAATTAAATATAACATAAAGTTATTAAATTAAAAAATTTTAAATATTATTTTTAAAAAAGTAATAAAAAAAGAAAGAGAGAGCAACCAAACCAAAAAACAAATCCACCAATGATAACAAGTGCTAAAAACTATACTAAAAAAAAAAAAAAAAAAAAAAAAGGACAGACAGAACTCTAGGACAAATGGTAAAAGCAAAGCTATAGAGACAAGATCACACAAAGAAGCATACACATACACATTCACAAAAGGAGAAAAAGGAAAAAAAATATATATATATATATATACATAAAAAAAGGAAGAGAGCAAGCAAATCAATAAACAAATTTACCAATGATAATAAGTTCTAAATACTAAACTTAGATAAACATAAAACCACAAACAAATTAGATGCAGAAAGCAAACCCCAAGTCTACAGTGGCTCCCAACGTCCACCACCTCAATTTTGGGATGATTCGTTGTCTATTCATGTGTTCCACAGATGCAGGGTACATCAAGTTGATTGTGGAGATTTAATCCGCTGCTCCTGAGGCTTCATGGAGAGATTTCCCTTTCTCTTCTTTGTTCGCACTGCTCCTGGGGTTCAGCTTTGGATTTGGCCCCACCTCTGCATGTAGGTCACCTGAGGGTGTCTGCTCCCTGCCCAGACAGGATGCGGTTAAAGTAGTAGCTGATTAGGGGGCTCTGGCTCTCTCAGGCCAGGGGGAGGGAGTGGTATGGAATGCAGAGTGAGCCGGCAACGGTAGAGGCCAGTGTGACATTGCAACAGCCCAAGGCACGATGTGTGTTCTCCTGGGGAAGTTATCTCTGGATCACGGGACCCTGGCAGTGGTGGGCTGCACAGGTTCCTGGGAGGGGAGGTGTGGATAGTGACCTGTGCTTGCACACAGGCTTCTTGGTGGCTGCAGTGCAGCTTTAGCATCTCATGCCCATCTCTGGTGTCCGTGGCTTGTGCCTGTCTCTGGAGCTTGTTGAGGTGGTGCTCTGAATCCCCTCTCCTTGTGCACCCTGAAACAATGGTCTCCTGCCTCTTAGGTCTAGACTTTTTCCCAGGCTCCCTCCCAGCTAGCTGTGGTGCACTAGCCCCCTTCAGGCTGTGTTCACACAGCCAACCCCAGTCTTCTCCCTGTGGTCTGAGCTCCGAAGCCCGAGCCTCAGCTCCCAGCCCCGCCTGCCCTGGCGGGTGAGCAGACAAGCCTCTCGGGCTGGTGAGTGCCGGTCGGCACCGATCCTCTGTGCGGGAATCTCTCCGCTTTGCCCTCTGCACCCCTATTGCTGCACTCTTCTCCGTGGCTCCGAAGCTTCCCCCCTTCCCACCTGCCGTCTCTGCCAGCGAAGGGGCTTCCTAGTGTGTGGAAACTTTTCCTCCTTCACAGCTCCCTCTCAGAGGTGCAGGTCCCATCCCTATTCTTTTGTCTCTGTTTTTTCTTTTTTCTTTTGCCTTACCCAGGTACATGGGGAGTTCCCTGCCTTTTGGGAAGTCTGAGGTCTTCTGCCAGCATTCAGTAGGAGCTGCTCCACATGTATATGTATTTTTGATGTATTTGTGGGGAGGAAGGTGATCTCCACGTCTTACTCCTCTGCCATTTGGAGCTGTGCCCAAAATAAAAGTTTTTAAAAATGATTTCATGAACAGTAGACATTAATGTTTTAAATAATATATCGCTTTAAACATGTATCTGTAATGCAATTAATGAATATAATATATCAGTGTACATTTTGACTAGTTTATCCACATCCACAAAAATTAAGGAGTTGTAAAATGTCCTTTTAAAATATCTTTCCAAGAGGAAGATGAGGTCACCTGACATTTGGGATTGCCTCAGATCTGGACACAAACATTTCGGGCTCCTCCTTGGTGCCCACAGCCCCTCTGGCCCAATCCTATCAACACAGAAAAACATGCTGTTTGTCAGCATCTCCCTCCACTAGCTGCTAAGCTCCTTAAGGTCAGAATCACAACTCAGTCGTGGGCAGAACTGGCTTTGCTCCTCCCTTCCTGTTCGTTGCCTTGCTTCCTCTCTCACCATCATCCATCAACGATGGATTTATTGATGGATGTGAGTGAGTGAGTGGGTTTTCTCACTCGTTCAACAAGCACGATGCCCTGTCACCCACACTAGGTGCTGCATGCTGGGTGCTGAGTGTATAGAGGAATAAGGCAGATGAGATCCACACCCTTTGGAGCTGGCGTCCACGTGCAGGAGCTAAAAAAAATAAAATTAAAAATACATCAAACACAAAAGTAAACAAACCAGTGAGGAAGACCATTGGAAATCGTGATTAGCACACTGAAAATAAAAGCAGAGGACAGAGAGGAAGGTACATGATAGGGTGGGGCGGGGTGGGGTCGGGTGGTGTGAAGGCTACTTTTAATCAGATGGTCAGAGAAGACCTATCCTGCAAGGCCCGAGGAGGCTGAGGTCAGGCAATGGGAGGGGTCAGCAAGGCAGGGAGGAGAAGCCACATTCCAGGCCACATGCAAAGGCCTTGGGGTTGGAAATGGCTGAGTCTGTCAAGGCAGTGAGCCAGGGCCAGCGCACAGGAGAGCAGTGTCCAGGGCACACCATGGGAAGAACGTGGTGACCCAAGATCGCACCTTCAGGACCTAGAAGCTGGCTCGAGGTGGGCATCATGGAGGCTCCTGCTGTGCTGGTTCTCGTATGATACCCACCCGTTCATTTTCAGAACCACATCCTGAGTTTTGAGAAAAATGAAAGAACATTTTAAGGTTCAGAATCCAATCTGCTGAGAGTATGGGTTCTACTCTGGACCTTCCCAAAGCATGTGGCTCTCTTTGGCCTAGTTCAGGGTTGAAAAGTGGAGGGTCATGTTGAAGCTGGTTCCTAAGTCCCCAAACCCGCTATGGGTGGCCCTGAGTAGGAGACTGAATGTGTCGATGCCACCCTCCGACACGGGTGCCTCTACCTGGAATGCTCACTCCTCACCCACCCTATAAAAACCCTATACAAGCACCTTGACCCAGCTTAATCCTGCACGTTTTAGGGGCTCTGTCCTAAGCTTCACTTCCACACTGACCCCTTCCACTCCTCCAAGCACATCCTCCACTCTAGTTTAGAGTAGTTTCCTTCCCATCACATGTAAGTAGAAGCTGCATTCATATTTGTCTCCACTGCAGGGAAAGCTCCATGGAAACAAGAGGCTGTCCTGTCCTGTTCTCTGCTGTGTCCCCAGGGCCCAGGAAGGTACCAAGCTCAGAGTGGGAACACAGTAAAATATGTGTTGAATGAATAAATAAAGAATGAATTGAGGAGTGTGGAGTCCTAGGTCCTGCCCATTCTCTGTCTCTGTCTCTGTCTCTCTCTCTCTGTCTGTCACTGTCAACCTCCATGACCAATATGCTAACCAAGCTGGTTAAAGACTGGAAGGGATGAAGGTCACCCTGTGTGGACCATGAGCTATAAGTCATGGAACAGAGGACCTGCAAATTCCCAGTGGGCGCAGGGCTACCTGCCAGTAGGGCTGCAGCTCCTGGTCTTCTCTGAACACTGCAGAAGCCAAACCATACGTGGCCCTGAGGGTTCAGATTCTTGTCAGCTACTATGCCCATGGCAACGTGACCAAACTGCTGGGCTATGTGGATAGATTACTGCCTCCCTGGCCTGCTCTTGGCATTTGTTAGCAGGAAGATAGGACTGGTGGGTGGCGACAGGGCAGCTGTTCTGAGGGGCTTATGGTGGGCAGTGCTATGGCTGAGGCCCACCTGGAGGTACTGCTGGGTCATGGGGCCAGAGCCAGCAAACTCTCATTCTCCCATAGAAAGTACAGTTTTGGAGTCGATGGGTAAAGGAAAACCACCTCTCTACTCATAACACTTCTGACACCCATTGGTTGGGTTTTCCACATCAATTTCCCAGTTTTCTGCAGACACCAACTGGGTGTCCTACAATTTAACTCAATTCTGACACTAACAACCTGGAGTTAGCGCAGACCCCACAGGTTAAGGACTCAGCCCCATAGGACTGCTCCCCGAGTCCAGGTGCCAATTACAAGTAGTGGGTGCCCAGCTTACCAACACTTCTGTCCAACTGGCTACAAATCAGGGGCTTCCACAACCCCCTCTTCAGTTTTGATAATTTGTTAGAACAGCTTAGAGGACCCAGGGAAGCACTCTACTTACTGTTACCGGTTTACTATAAAGAATATTGTAAAGCATACAAATAAACATCCAGATGAAGAGGTACATCAAGTGAGGTTCAGAAGGGTCCCAATCACAGGAGCTGAGGAGTTTGGGGCGCATCACCCTCCCGGCACATTCGTGCTTTCACCAACCCAGAAGCTCTCTGAGCCCCCTCGAGGCTCATTACAGAGGCATAACTGATAAAATCACTGGTCACTGGCGACTGACTCAATCCCCTGCCTACCTCTCCTCCCAGAAGGTCGGGGATGGGGCTGAAAGTTCCAGTCCTCTAATCACTGACCGGTTCTTCTGACAACCAACCCCGATCCTGAAGCGCTCTAGGGACCCACCAGGAGTCACCTTGTTAGCATAACCCAGTAGGGTTGAAAGGGGCTTATTATGAATAACAGAAGACACCCCTGACACCCCCATCATTTAGAAAATTCTGAGAGTTTTTAAAGCCCTTGTGCCAGGAACTGAGAAAAAACAAAATATAATGTCTTTCTCTATCACAACATCCTATTGGGAATGACCGAGTTAGGCCTTTTAGTTTTCAAGGAGCAACTGCCTTGAGGTACCTTAGGTCAAAAGGGCAAATGTGTGTCTCACAGCCCAAGGCCACATCTAATAAAGGATCCAAACCAGAGGCAGGGCTGGCAGGACCACTTCCCTCTGGACATCTCACTCGTTCTCTGTGATCTTAGAGATCTTAGTGGGTATGAGGCTGTGACCCCCATTCCTCCATGCACGATCACTCAGATTGAGTGGGACCCCTGGTTGGTGGAGCTGAGGGAGGGTCCACGTGGAGTGCAGTGACCCGTGACTGGAGTGAGAGGTTATCATGAATAAAATGCAAGGCTGAGCAGACTCTTTCCTGGATGTTAGTGGGAGATTAATGCACCAGTGACAAGCTGGGCAAATACCCTGAGTGACACCTACAGGATTACCCATGGATTTGGAATGAAGAGTCTGTATTGAACCATAATAGGATTCAGAGGAGTGGGAACCCCAAAGTGAGGAATGCTGCCTGTCTACTACGTATCTGGCTTGTTTCACCCTGCGTCATGGCTGCATTATCCACAGTACAAGCCCGGAAGTCCCTGTGGTAAGAAACTGCGTTGTCTGGTATTCTGACAAATGCTAAATATTCTACTGAGGCCTCAAAATAAGTAACGGTGACATCACCATCATGACTTTTTCATTACCTATCCTAGTATGGAAGCTATTCATCATGTCTTAAGTAATTCCAAAGTAATGAAAACAAGGTACAGTTAGTTGGAAAACCCATGTGTTTCTCTGCTGGAGAGTGCTGTAATGTGGAGAAGTGAGATAGAATGAGAATCCTTAAGTAAGGGCTTTCACAAGTAGAGAACAACCAAACGTCTCCATCTGTTTTTCTGTTTTATTTGCCTACAAATTAGATGTCATATCCAAAAACTTGTCGCCAAGACCAATGTCAAAGAGTTTTCCCTTATGTTTTCTTCCAGGAGTTTTACAGTTTCATTTATGCTTAAGTCTTTAATCCATTGTGGGTTAATTTTTGTGAGTGGTGTAAGAATAGGAGTCCAGTTTTATTCCTCTGCCTGTGGTTATTCCGCTTTCCCAACACTGTTTCTTGAAAACACTATATTTTCCCTATTGAGTCTTCTTGGCTCCCCTGTCAAATATTAATTGGCCATATATGCAAGGGTTTATTTCTGCTCTTTCAATTCTTTTCCATTGGTCTCTGCATCTATTTTATTAGTCTTTTCAATATATGGTGTTGGGAAACAACAGGTTTTTTTGGATATGACGCCTAAAGCACAAGCAACAAAAGCAAAAATAAGTGAGACTAACTTAAACTAAAAAGCTTCGGCACAGCAAAAGAAACAATCAACAAAATGAAGAGACAACTTATGGAATGTGAGATAATATTTGCAAATCAAATACCCAGTAAGGGGTGAATACCCAAAATATATAAAGAACCCATACAATTCTATAGCAAACAAACAATTCAATTAAAAAATAAGCAAGGGCTTCCTTGGTGGCGCAGTGGTTGGGAGTCTGCCTGCCGTTGCAGGGGACACGGGTTCGTGCCCCGGTCCGGGAGGATCCCGCATGCCGCGGAGTGGCTGGGCCCGTGAGCCATGGCCGATGAGCCTGCGCGTCCGGAGCCTGTGCTCCGCAACGGGAGAGGCCACAACAGTGAGAGGCCCACATACCGCAAAAAAAAAAAAAAAAAAAAAAAGGCAGAAGAAATAAATAGGCATTTCTCCAAAAAAGACACACAGACAGCCAACAGGTGCTTGGGACAACTTCTCTTGCAGTGGTGTGGGGAGTGGATTTCACTATATACACACTGGGGGCAGAATGTTTATCTTCTTCGGACCAAAAAAATTCAATTCTGACTTAACCCTTTCAACAAACAAAGGCCAGGCAAGGTCTGCTCATTCACAGGACCAGAGGGCTTCTGGCAAGATCCACCGGAAGGGGCCACGGCGTGTGTGCCTGGCCGTGGAATTGTGTCCTGAGCTCCTGCAAGGAGGAGCCGCGTTTCCTGAAACAGCCCGTCCCCATTATGACCCAAAGGAAGAGGATGTGATCGATATCCTCTTTGAAGAGGAGGGAAACTGGCCCCACTCCCTGTGCTCACACACCTTTTCCTACACAGCAAGGAAGAGAGGGGGGGTCCTCCCAGCCTTGCTCATCATCTGGGCCCATGAAGGTAGGCATCGGCTGGGTTGCCTTCTACCTGCAAGGAGAATTCCAGGACTTACAAAATAGGTATAAAAAATATATTTTAAGACAGATACACTCTGGTTGTTCTGATGCTCTTAATGGGTAGATTTCAGAAAAGTTCCTCAATTTTCCCTCACACCTGAGACTAACTTACCATAGAAAAATCTCAGCAGAAACATGGTCAGAGAACATCTTCGGATGGGTCTAGATGAGCAGTTAAGTGCTCAGTTGAAGGAACGTAGGTTCACAGGTAAGTAAGAAATTAAAAGGGCTCTGATTTTTGGTTTGTTTGTTCACCAATAGCCTATGATCATTAACAAGCAGCATATTAACAATGGTATTTGGTCAAACCATTCGGCCTTCCTGTCATCTCTGAGGATAGCCTCTGTATTTAAAGCATACTTCAAAAGCAGGGATTATCTCTGGGTACAACAGTTTTCTTCACAAAGTCCTGGACACCATTTTCCCACAACACCAAGCTCTTTGATGCCGTTCCTCTTCCTTCATGAGGGCTAAGCCCATCAGTTACATCTGCAGTCGTGGGCAGCTGTGGAGCCCCAGCCAAGCCGCTGATCCTCGGAGACCATCACCAGGGCACAGAACACTACGCAGTGTCCTGCACCTAAGGCGGCGACTCAGGTTGACTTCGTTCACTTCTTTCAGCCAATTATACTTTGGTTTTCAACTCTGTTATAGGAACACATAACCTCCTATGTGGAAACACCCCATCTATGGCTGTTAGTATTCAAATACCAGGAAACACACATCCAGTGCTGAAGGCCCTGAGTCTATGCTAAGCCTTCAAACACTGTGATAATAAGGGTTCTTGCTGGGGGCACGGACACCCAGGGCCCATGATGCCTTTTCCTGGAAATCCAAGACCGGGAGACACACACAACAGGCGGGAATCAGGCTCCACGGCCTCAAGCTCCTTCCACAACTCAGCTTCCTGGCGCCTGCATGAAGAGTCCCAACACGAAAATCACTATTGTCCCTTCTAATTAGACAAAATCCCGGACATGACTAGGTCTTGAAAAAATGAGATTCTGCAAGGGCTTCAGCTTACCTGTTTTGTCCAGTCTTGACACAAGTGTCCTTGTTATAATGCTCAGGAAAGGAAAAAACAAGTTATTTTTTAACTTGGAATATTTTGAAATCATAAAACTTTTAATAGATCATACTTAAGCCTGAACTATGCAAAAAAAAAAAAAACTATTGTGTTTTCTCTGATTCCAACGCATACCCTTTCACCCCATATGCTTTATGTTCCTGAAATTGAGATGCAAAGTTTACATTTCATGTCATGCTCCTTTCTCTTGAAAACAGAAAGCAAAAAAAAACCCTGCTATTAAATTGATTCTTTATCTTCCATCTGAGCATCTGAATTAAGGGAATGTGGCGTGTGCTTTTCACTATACTATGAATTAAAGCGTAAATACATACAAAAACCATGGAAGGGGCCTCTGATGGGTTCTGTCACCAGCATGCAGCTCTTCCTTGGCCGGGAATGTTTCCTGTCCCCATCAGATGGTCTCTCCCTAATTTTCGGTTTTTCTCTACTTGTCTGTATTTCTTGGCCCAACCTGACCTCCTCTGGGCTGTCCCATTGCTGTTTTAAGGTCCTTGGTATATTATTTGCACAAAAAAGTCCTTTTTCCTTGACTATAACTGTGCTCAAAATTCACTGTAAGAAAATACACTTTTTTTTCAATTAACACCTCCCATGGTTTGCTCCTGCCTAACGCCCTTAAAAATGTCAGCCACCCTCGGATATTTCTAGAATTGGCTCTTTTAGACAGTTTGCTTAGGCCAGAAGCCAGTTCTCAAACCTGGGGGCCCTTGAACTTTTGCTACAATATTTGCCGTGGATGGAGTGTTCTGATGTCTTCTGAAGGGAAGAGGCACTAGCTGGCTGGACCACCATAGGCAGGACTGCGGGTATCCAGCTATGTCCTGTGCCACACCATCCACTCTCTCCTCATTGCCTTCCCACTGCCCCTCCCACCCCACTCCTTGGACCCCAGCTGTCTAGCTGCTCTGGAAATATTGTTCCTGAAACTTCTCCCTCCAAAAGGAATAGTCACTCAATAATATCTGCTTTTAAAGTGACTGTCTTGTGTCAACCACTGGGTAGGGCATCCCCGGGATAAGGAGGATAACCCGTGACATAGAAAGGTGGTTTTTTTTTTCAGGTATAAAGGCTCTGATCTCATGGTCGTTTATTAGGGAAACAAAGGAAAATACATGGCTGTCCCAACAATAACTGGTGCCCTGTCGGTGGTTTGAATGCTCGTGTACCCCCAAAGCTCATACGTAGAAATCCTAATGCCAGATGTGATGGTGTTAGGAGGTGGGGCTTTTGGGAGATGCTGAGGTCATGAGGGTGGAGTCTTCATGAGTGGAATCAGGGCTCTTGTAAGAGATTCCACAAAGCTCCCTCGCCCCTTCCGCCATGTGAGGACACAGTAAGAAGATCGCTGTCTATGAATCACCAGAACACGCCCATACTGGAACCTTGATCTTGGACTTCCAGCCTCCAGAACTGTAAGAGATAAACCTCTGTTCTAAGCCCCCCAGGCAGTGGTATTTTGTTATAGCAGCCCCTACGGACTATAGCAGCCTGAATGGGAGAATAGCATCCAAGAGGCTCAAGCAGAGAGGAAGGGACTTCAGGATCCAGGAGGCAGTGTTTCTGGAGTGGATGAGAGTCTCAGGGCTCTGCCAAGGAAATGCATATGTGAGACGACTCCACAAATCCAAGTCCAAAGACAGCAAGAGAGGAAGACCCATTCCTGCACTTGGTCGTGACAGAGATGAATTTGAACTCAGAAATGGACACAGAGACTGACCACGGGGGGAGTGAATGGGGCAGCCACAGAGGCCCAAATCCACCCCCAAGGCATAAGAGGTTTGAGGTGTGGAAGCAGATGACGGCCACACTCCAGTGACCCAAGAGGCTGCGAGGCAGGTGTCAGGCAGCACTGGAAGACCGAGCAGAAAGGAAAAGAGTCCTATAGCACGGGGCCTGAGCTGACTTGCTTCCCCGGGCCAGGCTGGGTTGCATCCAGCTTCTCTGGCCTGAAGTTTTACATTTCAAGGTATGATGGCTGATGTCAAAATCATACAAACCCTGTACCAGAAAACTGTGTGTCCATGTTGGTTCTGGTGCTTAAAACAAATTAAATGAAGATAAAACATAATTTTTAAAAATAGAACTGACTCCCCAAAGAACTTATCAACTCAATATCAAAATAACAAACAACCCTCTGGTTGGGCACTTAGATTTCCATATCTTGGCTATTGTGAATAATGCTGCAATAACTATGAGGGTGCATATATCTTTTAGAATTGGCATTTTATCTTCTTTGGAAAAATACTCATAAATGGAATTGCTGGGTCATATGAGAGTTCTATATGTAATTTTCTGAAGAACCTCCATACTGCTTTCCATAGTGGCTGCACCAATTTATATTCCCACCAACAGTCCACGAGGGTTTCCTTTTCTCCACATCTTCATCAACACTTGTTCTTTGTTGTCTTTTTGATGAGAGTCATTCTGACAGGTGTGAGGTGGTACCTCATGATTTTGATTTGCATTTCCCTGATGATTAGTGATGTTGAGCATCTTTTCATGTGCCTGTTGGCCATCAGTATGTCTTCTTTGGAAAAATGTCTCTTCAGATGCTCTGCCCATTTTTCCACTGGGTTTTTTGTTGTTGTTGTTGTTGTTATTGTTGTTGTTGTTGTTTTTAATATTGAGTTGTATGAGTTCTTTTTATATTTTGGATATTAACCCATTATCAGATGTATCATTTGCAAATATCTTCTCCCATTCAGTAGGTGGCCTTTTCCTTTTGTTGATAGTTTCCTTTGCTGTGCAAAAGCTTTTCAGCTTGATATAGTCTCATTGGTATATTTTTGTTTTTGTTTCCATTGCCTGAGAAGACATATCAAAAAATATATATTTTTAAGACTGTTGTCAAAGAGCATACTGCCTATTTTCTTCTAGGAGTTTTATGGTTTCAGATCTTACATTCAAATCTTTAACCCATTTTGAGTTTATTTTTGTATACAATGTAAGAAAGTAGCCCAGTTTGATTCTTTTGCATGTAGCTGTCCAACTTTCCCAACAGCAAACTAAATACCAAAACTAAAAATATTTTTAAAAATAAAGTACACCTGGTGTCTCTTTTTAATCAACCAATCTTTTCCATTAGCTTTATTTGAGAATAGGGTTTTAGCCTATTAACCATTTATTTTCTGAAATTTGAAATAGGACCCAATTATTATGCAATCCTTTCTTTGTTATAATCACTTCTTGTTTTATACACTGTAATAACAAAACAACCACAAAATACCCTTCAATTCAGGGTCAAATTGAAGTAGAATAGAGAAAAAAAAGAAAGCAACTTTTATTTTTCAGGCCAATTCCCATCAAATACATGTAACAGAAAATAAATGAACATCATTTATGCAAAGACCTCTCTGCTTTATAGGTCTGAGCCCACAGAAAATGTTACTTATTGTATGAGCTGACATGCTCTTCTGAGACTGCTTGCTGAATTTTAAATGTTGACCTACTTCTCACTGCTTTACACTGGGTTCAATGGGGACACTTTCTTTGGTGGAGGCCTTTCTGGAATCAACACTCCTCTCTTCTCCCCATTACTCCACCCACTCCTATGCCCACCCTGAGTGGCTGTGGCTATCAGCAGGAGGACCAACAAGATGTCTAATAATAGCCACAGAACTTGGTGGTCACAGGGTTACCATGCACACAGCCAGAGGCCTCCGGGCCAATGTCAATGTTGTTACTTAACGTCTCCAAGTTCAAAACGGTACAAAGGAAGGAATGGTCCCCCCTGAAATGAGGAAGGGGCAGTGTGAAGGTCTCTAAGAGTCCTTTCCCCCTCACAATCCCCACTCCCGGGTTGGTCGGAGGGCTCAGCTCAATGCAGTGGCTCCCGTGCCGTCACGGGCCATGCAGTGTCTGTCTCCTGCATTCACTGATTGATAGATTGATTAATTCAGCCATTGTTCTGCACTTTATCCCCATTGCCACTGTTATTCCCCCTCCTCAATAGGGGTACATGCTAATATGTTTAATGAATGTCCTCGTATATGTACGTATCCTTGAAAGAGAGTGACTTTGTTTCTCTTTTCATTTTTTATTATTCAATCCAAGAATTTTCATGAAACAAAATCATCCCCAAAGGGTGTCTCGACTGAAGCTGCTTAAAATTGATCACCTTGCCAGGACTGCAAGAGAGTAGTGCATGGGGACACAGAGGGGACATCCCACATGGGTAGGGGAAGCCACCAGCTGTGGTTGGGACTCAGAAACAATGGAAGACTTCACCAAGATCAGAGTAAAACCTTGGACTCATGTTTAATTTGGAGCTGGATGGAATTTTATATGACGTAAACTCAGCTGTTGACCCCAAAGTGAGGCCCTTGAAGAGTGACAGAACACGCCACCCCAATTATGTCACTTCGGCATGAGTTACTTTGAGCTAAAGGCACTTTACAAAAAGCAGATGCAAGCAGACAGTTCTAATCTTCCCTTTTCTTCTTGGAAACACGAGATTAAACCTCCTCTTAAAGTGAAAGATGTCCTCCCTGTACCAGAAGGAAAGTAACATTTTTATCATCAAGAATGAGAAGTTGAGACTGAGAGAATTCTATAAAACAGACCTTGTTAAAATAATTCTTATCTTCCTTTGGCCTCCACACAGAGTGTATTTACTTTCACAGTCGCTTCTCTTTGCTCAGCATGCAGGTTTTGCCATTTCTTTGGGTCTTTATTCTTTATGAAGATTCCTGTGTAATGTAAAAAATATAAATTTGTGTGTTTTTCTCCTATTACTCTGCCTTAAGTCAGTTTAATTCTCAGGACTGGCCAAAAATCTCAAAGGGGATAGTGGTAAAATTTTGCCTCCCCAACACCCTGAAATGAAAAGTGGGGAGCTGGAATGTTACCTTTGGAAGGCATGTGCTTGTCTCTAAGGACCTTTTGAAAGTGCTAGCCCAGTATGGTGAGCAGGATACAGACATGAATACCTAGATACTCTCTATTTGCATTCCATGTACAGGTGCTATATAACAATAGAAACTGAACAAAGGCGCACTGTCATTTCTCTCCTGGGATAGTATGTACGGAGACTTCCCCCACAAACAGAGTTGGAGAGCTTTTATTTTGATGACTGCTCATTAATGAATGGTGGAAGGAGAAAGGGAAAAGGACATTCCAGGGTTGGGATGTAAGTTGCCTGCAGACTGAGCAGTGCAGGGCAGAGGAAAATGACACAGACCTTCATAGAAAAGTCTAAGAGGAGGTCATCGTCTGAAATCAAGCATAATATCTGAATCCTACAGCACTTAATAATATCTCACCCTCCATTTGTGTGGTCCAGAAGGAATCTGACCAGGACAGACTTCCTACCCCGAGTAAACCCACTAAATGGTCTAAAGTAGATCCGTGGAGTTCAGCTGGAATCCAAGAGACCTTGGACTGTTGCTAAGGAGCCACTAGCTTGGGCTGGTTGCTAAGGACTCAGGAAGCGGAGCACTTGAAGGGTGCTCTTGGCCACTGGGAACAAAACACAAATTGCCTTCATTTCCCTGTTAGGTTTTAGCAATTTGCAAAGAGGCCTTGAGGCAAAGGAAAAGGTTAATATGGATGTGAAATATATAGCAGCATTTGTTTATTTAGATAAGATAATTATTCTTCAGTGGCACCCGAAGAATAGAAACAAGGTCCTTTGGATGTCTGGTCCCCCAGGGAGAATAGTTTAAAGTTGTCCTTGGACATGTGTCAGTTCTCCTGAACCCCTGTTAATAATAGTGGACACGCACGGTCCCAGCCCAGAGAGAATTGGCCCTGAAATTATATCCACTAACAACAATGGCCTCAGGCCACCAATTGCAGGAAATTCAAAATGCCTTAGGGTTTTCTACTGGTTTTCAGAAGAGTGTTCTTAGGTTACCAAGCTCACAACACCTTACAGTGGGGTTTCACTTGGAAGCTGAGAACATACAATAAAGAAGAGAAAGACCACAGGACCAGCGATGCCTATTGCCATCCACTGGCTTCAATCCATTAATCAGGAATTTTTAAATGTCTTAGGGAATTTTATAGGAGTTTTTCAGAGCAATATTTAGAGGTTGGTAAATCACACATTATTTAAAGCAGATTTTCTTACAAAAGTTTTCAACAAGGTGGAGAAAGCCCACAGACGGCAGGTTCCCAGGGCCTCAGGTAGTCTGGGGCAAGGCCTGTGAGCAGATGTTTGGGTCCTTGGCAGACTGTCCAGGGTAGGCCTGTCTGGGCACGTGGTTGTCCTGCCAAGGCCATCGTTACTTCTGTGGAAACCAGCTCCGTGGGGCAAGAAAGAAATAATGAGGTCAAAGCAAGTATCAACCAGGACTCATCTGAACATGAGTCTTGGTGTCATAGCCAAACCCTAGACGTTCTGGGCATCACTGACCAGTCCTAAAAAGCATGGGTTTGAGGGGCCTCTTGGGTTACAGACCGACCGCAATCCTGGTGCTAAGTGTGCTGAATTGGGTCCCTGGTGGCGTTTGTGCTGGCTGATCTGCATTCAGTCATTGGAGGTCAAGTCTCAACAAGAACAATGTGGGTCACCCTGTCTTTGTTTTGTTTTTGTTTTTTTTTTTGCGGTACGCGGGCCTCTCACTGTTGTGGCCTCTCCCGTTGCGGAGCACAGGCTCCGGACACGCAGGCCCAGCGGCCATGGCTCACGGGCCCAGCCGCTCCACGGCATGTGGGATCCTCCCGGACCGGGGCACGAACCCGTGTCCCCTGCATCGGCAGGCGGACTCTCAACCACTGCACCACCAGGGAAGCCCCACCCTGTCTTTGGACAGATCCATAAGTAGGTTGCTGAGACTACACCCCAAGACGGGGTCTAGGCAATTCGGGACTCCAGTGGATGTGCTTCTGAGGAAGGTATGACCAAACACAATGGGGACCCCAGCCCCTTCCTCTCCCTAAGTCTGTGCCGCAAGAGACTCTCGCTTTGTACTGGGAGAGCCTCTACCTCCCCCCAAGCTTGGGCTGCTGCTGAGTTGGGGGAGATGATGAAAAATAAATGCCAGGGATTCTTGGCTGAAACCTCCAGGATTATCTCCAAGCACTTAACATTCACTGCATCATTAGAGTCGGCCAGAACTCATTACCCACGTATGGTACCATCTGTTCCCAGGCCCAGTACAAGAACAGATGTGTCCGTTGTGTTGCTCCCAGAGGAATTTTCTCCCAAGACATCTGTTATCTGCAGGTCGTGGGGACTTCAGAATCAATTGAGGCTTCTGCCAATGGTAGACTAAAACCGTCCTCAATAAAATGTGCGAGACTGCTGGGAAGATATTTGAAAACACACTTTGATATGAAAGGTAACTCTTGCAAGAAAGTAAGTAGGGAAATACACTGATGCCAGAAATGAAGTGAGATCAGGAGTTCCAAGAGATGAACAAGTGTCAACACCATCAGCTATTTGGGAAGCTTATTCTTCTCAGGAATCTTAGACCTTCTGTTTTAGCAGCTGCAAGTGTGAGGACCTCTCCTTGAAGATGGAGAATGAAGTGGGGAGAGTCACCTTTCCAGACACCAAGGTATTATAAAGCCATGGTCATTAGAGTGAGGTTTCAGCAGAGAGAGAGACATCACCCAGTGGGGCAGAATGGAGATCCAAGATGCAGAGCCACCTGTACAGTCAATAGACTGTCAGGCACAGTTGAATATCCACATGGAGAACAGTACATACACTGCCTCACGTCAGCACCTCAGTGGGATAAAGACTTAACCATAAGAGCAAAATGTCACACTTTTAGAAGTTCATATAAGAGCAGATACCAGGAAGAGCCAGGAAGAATTCCCTCAACAAGTGTCAAAAACACAAACCACAGGGGTAATAATGAAGCACCCAGCTTCTTAAACCGAGAGCTTCTCTTCGTCCAAAGACCTCATAGAGAAAGTGGAAAAAGTGCCGCACAGACAGAGAGCAATGAGTTAGGAGAGAGAGGGGAGAGGGAGAGAGAGACTCAGATCAATACTAAAATGAGAAAACAGCCCCAAGGGGAAAATGGCAAAGACACAGATTGGCATTTCACAGATGAGGGAACACAAATGGCCAAGAAACATTAAGAAAATCTCAGCCTCATTAGTTAGCGGAGAAATACAAGAATGCATTTTATTGCATTCATGCTAGTTGGCGCAGTTAAGATATTTGATCACATCCAATGTTTGGCAGGGCTGTGGAGCAGCAGGGAATCGTGGTAAATAGCTGTTAGAGTAGAAATTATGGCAGCTTGGCATTACCTGGTAAAGTCAAGCCTTGGTCACCTACGCTGGTGAACTTCTTGTCCACATGCCCCAGGACATGTGTTCAAGAATGTTCCCAGCAGCATGCCTCTGACAGCAAAACCCTGGAGACAACCCGCATGTCCTTCCACAGGAGAAGGAACAGCTGACCTCAGGGCAGCGGTTCCCTTGGTGGGCGGAGGTGGGACATCGGGTCCAGGGGAAGCATCTGCAGGCTAATGATGTGTTTCTTAAACTGGGTGGGGGGCATGTGGTTTTTATTTTATTTCTATGCTTTACAACACGTACATACATATTGTTGTATACATCAGACATTCCACAGTTTAATAGCTCATTTACAAAGATCCAGTCCAGGCTTATCACTGTGGGGTGCAGAGTGTCCCAGCCCCGGTGAGAACTGTCTTCCCCTTGCAGTGGAAACCGGCTCCAAGCAGGGCTCAGTGACCCTCTTCCCCCCAGACTTACTCTCACTGGAACCTGACTATTGAAGCCCCGGTGAATTCTTGTGCTGATGGTTGATGTCACCTATTGTCTCCAAGCCCACTCCATCTGGGCTCAGAGGACAGGTGACTCTTGTCAGGTCACCTGTGGAGTGTGCAGGACTGTGGGCACCTGACTAGGATCCAGAAACCCAGGTTCCCTCTCACACCCAGGCAGACCCACCACCGGGGAGTTTTCTCTGAAAGGCTCCCTGCTCGGAAGACTGGGGACCCTTCCCTCGGCAGACAGGACAGTGGAGTCAGCCTCCAATTCCTCCAGGGCTGCCGCCTCTGCAGGGGCACCTCCATGAGCTCCGGGGTACCCCCAGACCCGGTGAGGAAGGGAGCAGCCTGCCTGCCTGGCCCGGAAGTTGGAGGATGGTGATCACACATGGGGCTGCTTCTCTGTCTCCAATAGTCCTCAGGAGGACGGGGGTGCGGGGTGGATGAGACCTCTCATCCTCACGTAGAGGTTCTTTGAGGTTGTACAGAGACTTTCTTCCTGTGGAGACAAAAAGATTAACCAGGGATAAAAAGACGTGATGGACTGACATTGCTGAGCTCTCTCCTGACACCCCGGTTTGTTTATTTCTACACCAAGGGTCTCTCCAGTCCCAACCTACCCTCAACACACACACACACGCACACACGTGCATGCACAGACAGAGCCTGCAGAGGCAGATATAAATCACTCGCTTTAGAAAGGAAAAACACAAAAAATCCTTGACTCTTCAGTTAACATTCTCACCTGGGGCCAAGGAATGGGGGACGAACTCTTTAAGCCTGAGCATGCGAGAATGTCCCGCGTCTCCGTGTCTGTGTCCACGCTGCCTTGACCCCTGAAAGGTGACTGGGGCCCTTGGAGGCTCGGCTGCCCCCTTCTGCTGCCGCATCTCTGGTTGCCTTGCTCCCCCGTCTGTGCTTCAGGGGGGCCATTTTCTTTTCCTTTATGTTTCCTCTCATCTTCGAGTCACTCACAATGCAGACCCTCCCAGGGGAGACCTAAAACATTCTGCTCCCATCTCCAGCCCTTAGAACACACCGGCTCATCCCCACAGCCCAACACCGTGGAGCTTTGGTTTCCCTTTCATTTTTACCCTGTCCTCAGCCCACGTCTCCCTGAGAAATAAAACATCATTTGGCCCGAGCCTGTGAAATCCGAGGTGCCGACCACCGTTGTTTATGTAAACTGGGCTGCCCTGGCGTGTGTCCCCCGGGCTTTGAGCCTCACTTGCACGGTCACCCGGCATGACTCCCAGGGAGGGCGGTTGGATCCCAAGGCTGTGGGAAGAGAACTGGCGGGGTTACCACCTGTCACTTTGCCAGACAAGAAACTAAGACATGATTTCCCAGTTGCTTCCGTGCAGGGCCCCGTGCCAGAGCTCCTTGGGACGAGGAGGGGAGACAGGCAACACTGCTTTACAAAGGTTGCCACATGGAGAGTTAGGATGGAGATCCCGGGGCTCGAAGTAGCAACGGTCCATCCCGGTTCAGCGAAGCATCTGAGAGACAATCATCGCATGTCGGGGTCTCCCATGCTCATGATGGACCACGTGACAGAGCAGCTACGCACTTCTCCGAAAGACTGATGATGAGTGTGCAACCTTAGTGCTGAGTAGAGGGGATGGACCTCGGGGAAACTGCGGTTTCAATCCCCAGAGACTGCCACTGGCTTCCCCACCTTCCTCCTCAAAACAAAACTACAACAACCAAAAACATGGCTAAGAATGGACTTTTCTGAGCACCCATCTTTAAAGCTTCTACCCTGGTTTGCAGGAGGGTGTTTCAGAAACTCCAGGAACCGTTCATTCCTTGTCAGACAGGCCCGAGGGTCAGCAAGCCCTTTGACACTAAATCCACACTTGCCCTCCCACTTGTTACCTGTTTGTCCCCATTTTCCCTTCTGAAGCCGCTCAGAGCCCATCAACACCCTTCTGTACACGACAGCCCTTCCATAACAGGATTTTTCTTAATGCCCATGAATATTTTCCCGTTTTTTTTTATTTTATGTATTATTATTATTATTATTATTATTATTATTATTTGGCCTTGGAGCATGTGAGATCTTAGTTGCCCGACCAGGGATCGAACCCATGCCCCCTGTAATGGAAGCACGGAGCCTTAACCACTGGACCACCGGGGAATTCCCCTGCCCATGAATATTTTCTGAGAAAAAAGCTTTCTGTTTCTATGGTCCTTGTTTATGTGAGCTGCTTCTTATTCTGTCAACTTGTCTCCCTAAACGTGCAGCCGCCTCCCACTTCCAAGCTCTCAGCACCACCTGAGCAAGAGAGATTCCCTTCCTGGTAGAATCACCTGCTGCCACCCCAGCAGCTGCACAGCAGCCGGTGATGCTCCCATTCTCTGAGCATCTCTCAATTTCAGGCTTTAAGAACACAGTTCTCATCCTGGCTGGATGCCACCCTTTTGGCTTGAACTTCTTTTTTCTGCTGCAGGGAAATCGTTACAAACTTCGAATCGGTCTTAGATTTTATCTTCTGTCCTTCCCACCACGGAGGAAACTTTTGGGAAAAGGGCATCTTGAAACACTAAGAGCATTAGTGCTGCCCCAAAGCAGCCCCACAGTCCAGGTGTTACGATACAGTTGTGGAAACAGAGGCAGAAGAATCACAAAAGCCATTTGTATCCTCCCCGATTTCATTCCACTTAAGAAAATCCTGCACCAGATGGACGCAGATTACCCTACCCTGAGGCAGATGGCAAGGAGGCAGCCCCAGGCCACGAGGTAGGAACGGATGGGTGAGCACCCAGCCTCCCAGCCTGTGGGTGGAACCACCCACATCCTATACCCTCTCCCCTCATGGGACAGAGCCAGGTGTCCACAGCGTGACTCTTCGTGACGCTGCCTGCCCTCCTTCCTGGGATCCCCCCCGACAAATAAACCACATGCACCCACCCACCTCCTTGTCTCAGGCTCTGCTTCTGGGGGGACTCAGTCTAAGACATGCATCTCCTAAATGCAGGCCTAGATTCTTAGGTGGGTATAAAGGTAAAAGGAACTATGCCACTGAACGCCAGGCTGCTCCGAAGAGCAGGTTCCTGGATTCTAATATCTACAATTACATTTCAGAGTAAGGAAGCCTCTAAATTTTAAAAAATTGTATTGATGTATTGACTTATGGATTGAGATAACATTGGTTTATAACCAATGAAGTGTCATGTGCACAACATTACATTTCTCCTTCGGTGGACATTATACTGTATTCACCACCCAAACTGTAGTTTCTGTCATGACCATACAGTTGACCCCCTTTAACCATTTTGCCCTCCCAGCGCCCTTCCCCTCTGGGAACCACTACTCTGTTCTCTGTCATCCACCTGTTTGTTTTTGTTCAGTTTGACTTGTTCATCTATTTTGGTTTTTGTTGGTTTGTTAGTTTTTTATATTACACATATGAGAAGGCTCTATTTTGAATCATTGCATTTGGTTCACTGTGGTGGAATGTTTGATTAAGGAATTTATTTCAGAGGATGCTGTTGGCTGCTGTCAGGTGATACACTTACCAGGTCCCCATCCCTCATGCGCAGCCTGCTGGTAAGAAGCCCCTGTGCGTGGCTGATTGTCTGGAATCTGTACACCTGAGAGATGGTTGACCTCCGATGTCACCTATGCTGTCCCCTTGAATTAATCAACAATCCTCACGAAGATAAATCCAAACTAGCTGTATTTTAAAATATCAAAAATGTAATTGTGTCTGACTTATAGATGCTTTTTCTGCTAGTGTTTGGACCACAGCCACCACGGCAATATTGAACTTGCGTCAAGTTCAATAATTTGTTAGGATTGTACTTATCGTTCCCTGCAAATGAAACCAAGGTCACCAATGCTTTAGGGATGCACACCAGGGCCGGGTTGCCCGCTTGGCTGTGGGGTCAACATGCTGCAGTGCTCCTGATGCCATCAGGGACAGAGGCTGTGCTGGATGCCTCCTGGGGTCTACAGAAATCCCACTTGCAGAGCTGCCCGTCTCCACGGCCCCCAGGTCTACACACACATTGCATATCGTCGCAGGTCCTCCCTTCAACACCCTCCTTCTTGAACCTACTCCAAGTGGGGGGTCTACATAGATTCCACCTTCTACAATCCTATAAACCTTGACACCAGCCCCTCTTTTAAGCAGTTTGGTTTTTCTGGATGGCCCTTGATGGGAAATGACTGCATTACAGCATTCTATTATCCTGGCCCTTTGAGTCTGGAGCTAAACCTTAATCTGAACATATCTTGGTGGGTAACTTATAATGACTTGACCTTTTAGTTTTTGTTGTAACTGAAACTAGGGCCCTCCAGGGAAGCTGAAGATGAAAAGTCACAGGAGAGGAAGAGTTGCTGGATATTTCCTTTGCTTATCCAATTCATCTGAGGAAAGGTGAGGTTCAAGTACAGGAGGATGTTTAGATTCAGGTCTTCTTCTGTCGGCACCATTTCATCTCTAGAGACACAATGGACCAGGTCAACTCAAAGGTTGGACAAGCTCAGTTTGGATGTACTGGATCCTGGGAGCAGCCCCAGGATGGGCATTTGCTGGACAAGTTGGCCCCCTCATTCTTTAAGATAGGGGTTCAATGAGCTTCTTTTTGTAATTAAATATCAGCAATACTTTAAAAATAATAAACATCACCATTACCAATAATCCTCCAAATGACTTCCCCTTTCCTTGCCTTTGCCTCACAATTTCACAGAGGTTTGCAGCCCAGGAGGGACCATCCCTGCATCCCTCACTCTCCTGCTGAGTGGTCCTCTGAGCAGGTGAAAGAGACCACCCACCCTGTTCTCTCAGCTCAGACTTCTCCATGAATGGGCTCCCCAAGTTGGCCATTGTCCTGCTGTGTTATTCGGGAATCTTCCATTCTGCCCTAGAATAAGAGAAACAAGCAAATAAGGAAGCCAGATAAAGGTCAGTGTGGAAGCAGGTGATCCGTGAGTCACTTGAATTGAGCTGGATGATTTGAGCAGAGCGTGTGCTGCTGCTGAAAACGGATGGGAAGGAATGGGAGGCTTGGGAGGCATCCATGTGCATGAGATCTGACGACCTCCGTTCCGGCCCCATGTGTCCCTTGGCCAAAACACATGGATAACAGCCATGGTGGTGGCAGGTCATTGCGAGCCACAGCTGCCGGACAGGCACATTGGCCCCAACATCTCTCAGATGGAATCACTGGGTGTCCGGTCCGGAGACTTCCCATCCTCTGAGCCTCTGACTCTGGCCCTCATCACCACTCCATCAGCAGGAAAGGGATGTTGCCGAGGGTGTTGCCTACAGAAGATTCAGGGAGTGGGGTCCTTCCGGCCGACAGGCACCCTACTTAAAGCAAAGGACTGAGCCCAACTCTTTCCTCTTGCGTCTCACTGTTTTTCATGACCTCACAGAGAGCTGCCCAGAAGTTACAAGGAGAACAGCCGTGCATCAAGGAATTTCCTACACAACAGAGGTAACGGACAGGGATACCCTGGGTGATGGGGCCTGTTAGAAACACGTCCTGTCCACGATTCATATAATGAGCAAAGGGGATGGGGACCTGCATCAGAACTCAAGTCAGAGATGAGAGGCTCTGAGTTTCCATTCTCTGTGCCTCCATGAACTCATTCCATATAAACGCTCCCGATATAATGTGAAGTGAAAAAAAAGCAACTTGGATGACACTCATTTTGCGAAACTACTTACACTAAAGATAAGCAATCATATTTACGTGTCTATACATTCATGAAGCACTGCATTCCAGGCATTAGGTTTGATGTTATAGCAGCATTTTTTTCTTTATAAATATTTAGCGAGCATTCATTGCTCTAAATAGACA
Source organism: Hyperoodon ampullatus (assembly GCF_949752795.1). Lineage (NCBI taxonomy): Eukaryota > Metazoa > Chordata > Mammalia > Artiodactyla > Ziphiidae > Hyperoodon > Hyperoodon ampullatus. Next base: position 16,923,352 of record NC_136927.1, on the reverse strand, counting down.
TGTATCAATGTATGTATAAACATGGAAGGATGCCAGAAGTAAATGCATCCAAATGGTAACAATGGGTCATGGTATTCTTAATAATGTTTTGTTTATTATTCATCTTTTGTATATTTTCAGGAATTTCCAAAAGCTAACAAGAATTGTTTTCTGATTTAACAGAAATCAGCATGATATTTCAAATATCCTTTGCAGCAAAAATCTTTACAGAAATTCCAGAGTGGGTTAGGAGCCAAACTCACACAACAGGAAGGTTTGATCTTTAAAAATGAAACAACCTCCAACTGTCCTAGGAAGGTCCCGTGCAACACTTGACACAGCATCCTTCCCAAGGTGCATTGTCCCCATCACTCCACTGATGAATCTCCCTGACCCACGCCCATCACTCTGGTTCCTACATGTGGAAGTCCATGCTAGGTCCTTCTGCCAAGACATACAGAGATTTACACTACATTTGGCCCAAATCTCTTTCTACATTTGAACAGGGTTGAAATTACTAGAAAATTAGTCAAGATGCACCAACACCAGGCCTTATACCTATAGTCAGCCCATCACCCACCAGTTCATGTCTTCCAAGACAGCTCAGTTGGGTGCAATCCACTTGTCCGAAGAAGGTGGATGGGCTGGTCTCAGGGACTCACTGATGGAAGGAGTGGCTTCAGGAACCCCACAACTTTCCCTAGGTTCCCACCTAGGTCCGATTGCAGCTGACTCATCACCCATAATCTTGGTGACTTAAAACAGCAGCAATCATTTTATTCCCTCATAGTGTCTATGGGTGGTTCTGGCTCAGGATCTCTTCTTGCCGTAGTCAGTCGCTGACTGGAGCTGGAAAAACCTGGGAGACGCTGGGCACTGGAGCAGCTGGGTGTCGGCTAGACATCTCCACCCCCGTCTCTGCTCACATAGTTGCAGGGCTGCTGCACGTGGCCTCTTTACACGGGATGACTGGGGCGCCTTCCAGCATGGCAGCCTCAGGGCTCCAGCAGCAAGGAGGAGGCTGAGTTCTCTTTCATGAGCTGGCCTCAAAAGTCCCTTCACATCCCCTCTGCACACCCTAATGGCCAAAGTAGTCACCAAAGCCCTCCCAAAACTAAGGGGTAGGATATAGCTCCACCTCTTGACCGGATGAGTGTCAAGGTCACCTTGGAGAAGAGCCTGAGCCATGGGAGATGTTGCTGTGGGGGAGATGGAGACCCCTCGTTGGTGACACCCGTACCTTGTCTCCTCCTACTCATCCTCTGAGACCCAGCTGCATAGAGATTCCCCTTTGCGAGGCAGCTTTCTAGGACATCCTCTCCAGCATTGAGGGCTTGCTCCTCAGAGCTCTGGTATCCCACCCTGCACAAGTTTATTGCTCGCAAACCACTTTGTGCTCGAGGAGTTCATGTCTTTCTCCTCAGCAATCCTGTAAATTCCTTGAAGGTTGGGGACTGGGTCATTCATTTTCTCTTCCCTGTGTTAACGTATTCAAAAATGTTTAAAATGACATTTGTAAAACTGTTTACCAGCATGGGCAGTGTAAAAGCCTTTTTTGGACATTTTTCTTTTCTCTTCCTGACTTTTAGTAAAATGTATGAGTTGCAAAGATTGCCCCCTACCCCATAAAGAAGTGAAGAAGATAGATTGTCTTATACAGATTGAAGAAGATAACTGAAAGAAATGTGAGGAAAAGGAAAATCCAAGATTCCATACAAGGCTGAATTTCTCCACTCTAAAGCAAGATTCCAAATTTTGAACACGGGTGGTCAGTACCAAAGACACAGATCATAATGTTAGCAGGACAATTTGAAATTACCTTAATTAAAGCGACACAAAATCCTCCTCTCTGATCTTTTTAATGTTGGGCTGACTTCATCTTTCACTTGTCTTTACACTAATTGAAAGGAAATAAAATTTCCCTTAACAAGCTGGGTTTTTTGCCCTTAACAAACATAAGCTACAAACATTATTGATTTCACAACCACTGCAAAAATCAAAAAATACTTGCTTGCTTGTAACTGGAAATATTTATGTTTAGCTAACAATGGTTTTCATGGGAATGACAGGACATTCTAATCCGAGGAAGGATCGTGGAATTGACTTCCTTCTCCTTGCCTTCCACGAGCTGTAAATATTCACCTTTTTCACATCGTTAATAGTGGGGGTACAGAGTTCTAATTAATGGGCTTTCTGATTAATTACACACTGTAAATGAAACTATATTCAACACCCTTCATAATAAAAACTCATCTGAAGAAAATTTGAGTCTTCCTTGGTGATCAAGGAAGGTTCATAATTAAGAACAACCATTATGCAAACAGGTTTCAAAAATGTTTGGTTATTTGAACAATGACTTGGGGTCTGGATGAGTTGCTTCTAGTTGACAGATCCTTGAAAAAACATAGACATATTGTTCCAATTTTGGTCTGCTGAAAGATTAGGCATTATTTATAGGTTGTCTTTAATTAGTTATGCTTTATAAGAGTCACAACATTTTCCCCTTTAGTTTTTCATAGTAACTATCAGTGAAGGGTCTGATGCATATTTGCCACAAGCATTATATTGTCATCATTTACTCTGGGAAGAGAAAGGAATTAGGAGCAAAGGGAGTCTTTTTAGTAACCCATACCTTGGAAGTCTAATCTCTTCGAGTGTCTGTCACAGCCAGTGGTGGTTTCTTTGATCCTGACGTTATTATCAGACCCACTGGATCCCCGAACTGTCCAAAGCAGTGAGGGCTCCTAGGTCAGGCCATCCTGATTTCTCATTCCGTGATTGGAGCCCTTCTCTACCGGTTCTTCGTCTCCTCAGCCCAAGCTCCAAAGTGAAAGTGTCTTGTAGGTGTTTCCCATCAGCGCCCAAGATGCTGGAGATTTGGGCTCCACCACTGAGAACTCTGGGGCTGGGGCATGTCACCCTGCTGTCCTGTCCAGTCTGCCTTCCAGAGTCATTGTGAGGGTGAAATGTGATAACACCTAAGCACATAGAATGCAGTATTATTTCTCATCCATAGTAACGCGTCTTAAATAGGCTTCCCCAGAAGTACACCCTGAGACAAGGATGAGGAGCAAGTGGCCTGTTAGGAGGTGGTCCAGGAAACACGGGGTGCGGGGAGTGAGACAGGATAAAAGAAGGGAGTCGGGCTTCCCTGGTGGCGCAGTGGTTGAGAGTCCGCCTGCCGATGCAGGGGACACAGGTTCGTGCCCCGGTCTGGGAAGATCCCACATGCCGCGTAGCGGCTGGGCCCGTGAGCCATGGCCGCTGAGCCTGCGCGTCCGGAGCCTGTGCTCCGCAACGGGAGAGGCCACGACAGTGAGAGGCCCGCATACTGCAAAAAAAAAAAAAAAAAAAAAAAAAAAAAGAAGGGAGTCAGCACAGGTGCGTAGATAAGCAGGTGCAGCTGTGGGCAACCGGGGCTCGGTCCTGATGGGGACCTCTGAGAAACCAGGTAACACATGACTCAGAGATGCCCATCTGACATTTGAAGAAGCCGGATTTTTATTCTCCAAGTCCCGTCTGTCGCTGGTTGGGAGCTGGTCCCAGGACACCAGGTCCCCAGCACTTCCGAACTGACCCACATGTGTGGCCTGTGATCTTTGCACATCTGTGGTCTCCACACACCTGAACGAGCTCTCAGGTGCCTGCAGCAGGAAGCAGTGAGTGTACATGGAAAGGCGAGTACCTGCATGGGCCCTGGAACCATCTGGAAGGTGCATCAACACACAGAATGCAGGGCGTCTGCCCCAGTGGGTCTGATCCAGTAGGTCTGGGGAGGGGTCAAGGGTTGGCCCTTCTAACAAGCTCAGGTGATGCTGATGCTCCTGGTTCAGAAACCAGTTTTCGAGAACCATTGGCCTAGTAGATAAAGGTGGGGCTTCAACAGTGTCCGCCTAGTCAGCTGGCTGGTGATATCTTCAGAGCAACAAGTCTTTGGCTGGGGGCTGGATAAAGTTCAGGTAAGAGAGAGATGATGATGCAAGAGGGAAGTCGATGGATGTAGCATCTTTTTTCTCTCTGCTTTCAGAGAATATAACTTCTTGGCCCAGCAGTAAGGTGTACATTTCCATTCCTGAATGCCATCTTCATTTATAATGGAGAAAACCACCTAGTTTTGAAAATCATGGTGGACATAGTGGGTCTTAATCTTTTCCTGGAGACACATGTAGGAGGAGCTATGATCCCAAGGATGACACCCTCCCATGAACGTGCCCGGATTTTGGATAAAATCTCTCAAATATCGTGAATGGATGAAGCACTATAATTGCTTGCAATCACTATTTTATTCCTGGTAAAACTGCAAGAACGTGTCAAGAAGCGCCTCTGCAGGAAAGAAAATTCTGGCATTTCCCCCTTTCCCACCCATTCTAGCAAGGCCTGGGTATGAGCCGTCAGGCAGACTCTGTGACATCTCTGACCATCTGTCACCGTGACCCCCTGGAACAACAGGAGATGGCCCTGCTGCCAGGCCCACCACTCTGAGATCAGGGATGTCCTGGGCTCACGCCATGTGTTCTTTGGCTGTCCGTTGAGACCTGGGTGCTGCACTCTCCCTATCATGTGGGTCTTATCCCACTCTGCCGCTGACGGGCAGCACCTACCCACCCCCATCATGGGTCCAGGCAGGACAGCTTCCTGGACTGCTTCAGCCTCGGGTTGGGGAGTGGCAGTGCCCGTCTGAGTTTCAGAAACCTCCCTCGTCTGCAGCCGTGTGTCTGTTGATGAAGGCCTTTGGGGCTGGGGGAGGACACTAAAGTTGTACTCCCATCTGGCCCTGGAGACTATTTCTGCTGGATGTCACCACAGCCCAAATCCTTTCTATCCAAGTGACGTCAAGTACTGACGTCATCCCTAGGACATATCCTTGGCACTTGCCAACACGATAGCAGAGAGTAATGTTGTTATAACGATAACTAAAATTAGCTCTATTTTTAATGAAGGAAATAATTCCCAAGCTTTGGCAATTTTTGTATTGGTTGTAATTGCTTTTGACACATTTCCCATCTGATTGGGAAGCGCAGGTGTGTGATGGGATCCATGCCCCACATGGCTGGCCTGAACCAGTGCCAGGAGCAAGTTTTGCAATGAGAAGGGTCCAGCACTCTAGTTAGTAAAATGAATTTTCAACTGCTCTTGGAAACTGAGGATTGTGACAAGGTAAAGGCGCACAGAGATTAAATAGAATACATTCTGATGTCTTCATGAAAACAATGAGAAAACAGAGGTCCTCAGGTCCTGGGATCACCCAAGAGCACAGGCAGATTAGGAGGGACCACAAAGCTCTGCTGTTTCCCACATGAGTCCATCTATCCAACCTCAACATCTGAGACTCATCTTTGACTTTTCCCTACCTTCCCACCCCTAAATACAATCGTCCGCATCCTGTCACTGTGTCTTTTATGAATTCTGGCTCATCCAGTTCCCCAGTTCCTGCTCTCACTGCCTTTCAGACCCTCACTGGTTCCGCTATTTTCACTTTGGTGTATTTGCCACCCAGTTCTCTCTCCCGAGCATCATCTCCATCTGCTTCGACCTGCCCTGCATTCTGCTTCCAGACTGGCCTCCCCCGCGCATCCCTACGCACGCTTCTCCTGTAAAGGGAGGCTGTCCTAAGTCCTAGAGGTGGACAGCTAAGAGGCAACCCGAATATGCAGTGTTAATACTGCGGCAGTGGACCCACTCATGTGCCCCCGTCTCCGCCCCCGTGCGGGCAGTTTCCTACCCTGCGCCCCAGCGACTTTGCCCTGGGCGGCTCTGGGTGAGAAGGAGCTACACCCGCGTGCAGGGCAGGCGGGTAGCCCCAGGAACCAGTGAGCAGTGATTCGAGGAGATGCAGAAAGCACCTCAGCTCCTCGCTGCTCGGAGAGGTGCTCTATGCTTCTTTCTGAGCCTCCAGTGGGAACTGGCCCATCTTTCCCTAGCAGTGACCCTTGTGATGACACACTTGTCTAAGGTACAAGAATACAGAGTAATACACTTAGCAGTAGTTATTTATTCAAAGTTATCATTGGTGCCAGACACTGTGCTGAGTTCGGGTGACTTAAGGAAGAGGGGGAAGAGAAATCTCTGCAGAGACTGAGAATGGGGAGCCAGGGTGTCAGGGGAAACGAGGGAGGAGAGGGGCCCATGCTTGAAGGGGAGGGGGTGCCTCCTGGACCCAAGGAGTCTCCTGTCTGTAGGTCTTCTGGGCAGACCCAAAATATTCACTGCCTTTCTGGCCTCTTGACCTCACCTTTGCGGTCCTCTGCTTTGCTTCCTGTTTCAGTTTGGTCTTCACATGCTAGACCTCTGACTTCTGCCCAGAAGGACGATTAACTTGAGTGATGAAGTCTGCAGAGGTGCCCACGGCTCACTAACCAGCATGCTTGTACCTGTCATTCTCTCACTGACTTTCCTGTCACGGCTCCAAACAACCCTCATTGTCTCACAGACTCCCAAGAACAATTCCCTAAATACATGTTTTACTCTCTTTCCTGCTTGAATCTATTAGAGCTAAACGCAATGGCTCATTTCCTGTAAACATTGGCACCACCAACAATTGCTGTGGTAACTTGTTACAATGGTCACCACTAATTTAATTAAAATCACCATGGAAACAACATGACCCACGCAGGTAATACCAGGGTGGGGCGAGGAAGGCAGAGCCAAAGTGGGATGTGTCTGCAGAACGACCAGTGTCAGGCAGTTTCTTTCCCATTTATTAAGTCAGCAGGGACTAGTTGCAAAAACAGCTCCTGCCACAGAGAAATATGAGTTAGTTGATCTTCACCCTTTCCTTGGTCTCCTCCCACTGACTTCCTGGTAAGGTCACGCTGATTCCTGACATGTGCCTGACCTGGATTGTGACTTTACAGCACGCGGTTTGAAAAGTTAATTTCCAAAAATGGTCTTTAATTCACTTTTGCAGCCATTATCTGTCTGACCTTAGGGTGAGCTCAGCTCTGCGTGATGCAAATGTCTTTCTATTGTCTAAGTAACTGCCCTCTTGAGGGCACGAATAAAGAGTAATATGCTTGGCAGGATTTATATATTCAAAATTACTGTCGGTGCCCAACATTGTCTCAGTCTGGGAACCGGGTAGGGGATAAATATGAACACAATCTCTCTCTGTCCTCAAGGAGCTCATTCACTGTCAGGGGAAAGAGAGATTTATTTAAAATTTTACAATACAGTGCAATCTGTGTCATGATAGAGTTTTGCAAACACTTTTTTGAGGGAAGATACTAAAGTGCTATCCATTTATTAACAACAAAGGCCATAATTTTAACTAAGAAATCTTTGGAAGTTATAAGAAACAAATTTCAGTATGAAACCAGTTAACCATTTTTGGTAAGTTCTTCTAACTTTTCTATTATTAAGTATATATTTGTGCAAAAATATTCTTTGGAATAAAAATTTTAATAATCACTTAACCACTAAGAAACATACAGTAAATAACAACTCAAAAAAAATAAGCTACATTTTAGGCTGATTCTATAATAATGGCTTTAAGAATCAAAAGAATATGGAAAACATTACAAGCCATCTGATTCTGAGATTCCACACTTAGTAATTAACAAAATTTTAAATTTTGGAATAATTTTAGATTTACAGAAAAAATTGCAAAGACAGTACACAGACTTCTGGTATACCTCCACCCTGCTTTCCCTAAGAGTTACATCTTAAATTTCCACAGTACAGTTTTCAGAACTAAGAAATCAACATTTGTGTATTACTATTAACTAAATTCTTTGCGTGAATTCACCAGTTTTTCCACTAATGTTCTCTTTAAACACCAGGATTCAAGCTAAGATCTCCCATTGGATTTAGTCTCCTGAGTGTTGGCTGTTTCTCAGTTTTTCCTTGTTTTTTTATGACCTTGATGATTTTGAGTAGTATCGAGTAGTTATTTTACAGACTGTAACTTGACTTGGGTTTCCTAATGTTTTGTTCATCATTAGACTGGGAGTATGGGTTCCGAGGAAGAATATTACAGAGGTGTAGTGTTCTCCTCACATCCTATTAGTGGGTACACGATGTCAGCATGACATCACCATTGCTGTCGACCTTGATCATTTGGTTAAGGCAGCATCTGGCGCCCCCTTGGCCAACATGCTTATACATGTGTGTGTGTGTGTGTGTATGCACATGTGTACACAAGTCTGGGTGTTCCTCATGGTCCTCAAAATCAATAACTGAATTCCCTGTCTTCCTGCAAGCCCCCTGCTCCTCTCCAGGATTCTCTCTCTTGGTCAATGCTGCAGTTCATCCACTCAAGCTCCCAGGCAAGAAATCTGAATGATATTTTTGTTCACTACAGTCGTCCCTCAGTGTCAACAGGGGAGGGGGTCCAGGACCTTCTGTGGATACCAAATTCTGCAGATGTTCCTCTCTTACATAAAATAGCACAAAATTTGCATACAACCTATGCATATTCTTCCATATACTTTAAATCATCTCTAGATTACTTATAATACCTAATACTATGTAATGCTACATAAATAGCTGCCAATGCATGGTGAATTCAAGTTTTGCTTTTTGAAACTCCCTGGAATTTTTTCAAATATTTTTGATCCACCACTGGTTGACTCTGCCGATGTGGAACCTGAAGATGTGGAGGGCCGACTGTAGTCTAGCCATACTTTCTCCCAGATTCTGTATCAATACTGTTGATTCTATTTCCCAAACATTGTGTGAATCTATCCATACTTCTCCATCACCACAGCCCTTGCCGTGGTAAATCCCAAACTGCCTTTCATTTGTATTGCTATATTGGATCATAATTCAAAGATCTTGAGTTTTTCCACCCAACTCATGCTTCACTGCACAGACACCTGGTGGTCCATCTAAATCGCAAGCCAATCAAGCCACTTTGTTCTTAGAAACATATGACGTCTCACTATTGCCTATAAGAATAAGGTTAACAATGGAATTCCACAGCTAGGACCTATGGCCCATGGTCCTCTTCATACATTTTCTTTTTTGCTATTTTCTCAATACAACTTAAGTTCCATCCTTACCAAACTGTTCAACAATCTTCTAACACTTCCTATCTGTATCTCCATGTCGCTATGTTCTTTGCTCTTTCTGGAATCCCCCTCGTTCGGGGAAAACCTAATTACCTTCTAAGACCTTGCTACTTGAAGAGTGGTCTGCTGACCAGATGTATCATGTCACCTGGGAGCTTGTTAGAAATACAGAATCTCAAGCTCTACTCTAGACCATTGACTCAGAATCAGCATTTTCACAGCGTCCCCAGGGGATTCTCAGTCATACTGAGGATGGAGACTCACTACACTAAGCCATCTCCATCATCAGCTTCACTGGAAAGTCTTCCCTGACATGCCCTTCACCCTTGTGTACCCACCTCCCTGCTCTCTACCTTCTTTGATGTTGTGTAGAAATCATCTGTTGATGTGAGCTCTTGAAGGAAAAAGGGATGTCGCCTGTTCATTTTTGTATCCTCAGAGCCAAACACAGGGATCACTGTCCTTCATCCCATAAGCAGCTACCAACACCTGCAATGGGCCAGTCACAGTGCAAGGTGATGACAATGACATCAGTGAAGACATGGCACGGTCCCTGTTTATATTCTAGGCGTGAAGACGATGTTCGTCAAAGAGAAACAGAGACTTTAATGACAATCTTGCAAGTGATCTGAGCCCAAAGTGTTTGAATTTGGAGGAGCAGAGAAACATCTGTTGACCCTAGGTGTGTCCCAGTGCTTCACAGGGACATGACTGTATCTACTCAAGGTCAACATTCACACTTATAAATACGGAACAGAGAAAACAAAGAGGTGGAGTTGGTGATTACCTTACCCGTCACCAAGCACACTGTACCTAGAGAATTTCACTCTTGAAAAAGTTCTTAAAGCTACAGCTACCTAGCTACTGTTTGAGTCCCCTTTTCAAAACTCCAGCCTCATAACTTTTCATTCTTTATTTAAATGCTGCTGCAGTCAGAGAACTCACTACACCCATGATCGATTCATTGCATCCTCATTTAGCTGTGGCAGCCAACTTCTTCCTCAGATTGAGTTGATAAGTCTACCTATGTCTACTCCTAGCCTCCTGAAAGGTCTTTCTGCCTTGGATAAGTCACTGCTTCCCAGCTGGGATATCTTATAAATGTGAGTTTCCCATGAAGAATTCTTCATCAACAAGTTAGTGCTGAAGGCAAGTGGAGTTTCATCCTGTTTGGAACCCCTGGAGGACATGCCACAGAGTCAGTCCACCTGAGAGCCTAGGAAGTTGAGGTATCCACTAAAACCCATGCATCATAGGTAAAGGCTGTTGTTAGGTGGCGTGTTGATTCTCTGGCACTTCTGGCCTCTCAGACAGGCAAAGTGAACATGTGTCACAGTCAGAACAAGTGCAGAGAGTCTTTGGGTGTAGAAATGAGTACTGAGAGGGTATGAGCAGGACACCAGCAATGCCTGCTGCAGGAGGGGTTGGGGAAGGACATGCACTCAGGTGTGCTTGTTAAAATAAAGACCTTGACCACTGGAAAGAAGAAACAGAATAAAAAAGTTGATTTTACAGTATTTCTTCCAAAGAAAGATAGTAAATATTCTATAACCTACAAAAATTAGTGGAGAAAGCAGATTTTTTTCATCAGCTGTTACCAACACAACTCTAGCTTTCCCTATGGATGCTTTTTTGGAATGGCCCCACTCATAGTCAAGGCCACCCAACTGGCAGAGCCAGAGAATCTAGATAAGAAGATTGCCCTCCATCTCTTCTCTTCCTAAGGGGGTGCTCCATGCCACCACCAGCCGCCCAGCCTCCAGGTCACACCGGGGGTCTGAGGCGTGGCTGCTCACCGAAACTGGGGCAGGTTGGAATGAAATGGAATCTGTCAGTAAAGATCCATCTGCACCAGCTCTTCATCTCAGCACCTTGAGAGAGCTTCTCCCACCCTCAGAGCAGCCCCTGCATTCCCCAAAGTTGTTGCCTTGACGACAAGTGCAACATAGACATGGAACCCAGAACTCGTGAGAGAAGCAAAGCCTCCACTTTTTTTAACATCTTTATTGGAGTATAATTCCTTTACAATGGTGTGTTAGTTTCTGCTTTATAACCAAGTGAATCAGTCATATGCATACATACATCCCCATATCCCCTCCCTCTTGCGTCTCCCTCCCACCCTCCCTATCCCACCCCTCTAGGTGGTCACAAAGCACCAAGCTGATCTCCCTGTACTCTGCGGCTGCTTCCCACTAGTTATCTATTTGACATTTGGTAGTGTTTATAAGTCCCTGCAACTCTTTCATTTCGTCCCAGCTTACCCTTACCCCTCCCCGTGTCCTCAAGTCCATTCTCTACGTCTGCATCTTTATTTCTGTCCTGCCCCTAGGTTCATCCGAACCTTTTGTTTTTGTATTTTTTTTTAGATTCCATATATATGTGTTAGCATACAGTATTTATTTTTCACTTTCTGACTTATTTCACTCTATATGACAGTGTCTAGGTCCATCCAAGTCACTACAAATAACTCAATTTCATTTCTTTATATGGCTGAGTAATATTCCATTGTATATGTATGTCACATCTTTATCCATTCATCTGTTGATGGACACTTAGGTTGCTTCCATGCCCTGGCTATTGTAAATAGAGCTGCAATGAACATTGTGGTTCATGACTCTTTTTGAATTATGGTTTTCTCAGGGTATATGCCCAGTAGTGGGATTGCTGGGTCATACAGTAGTTCTATTTTTAGTTTTTTGAGGAATCTCCATGCTGTTCTCCATAGTGGCTGTATCAATTTACATTCCCACTGACAGTGCAAGAGGATTCCCTTTTCTCCACACCCTCTCCAGCATTTATTGTTTGTAGATTTTTTGATGATGGCCACCCTGACTGATGTGAGGTAATATCTCACTGTAGTTTTGATTTTCATTTCTCTAATGATTAGTGATGTTGAGCATCCTTCCATGTGTTTGTTGGCAATCTGTATATCTTCTCTGAAGAAATGTCTATTTAGGTCTTCTGTCCATTTTTGGATTGGGTTGTTTGTTTTTTTAATATTGAGCTGCATGAGCTCTTGTAAATTTTGGAAATTAATCTTTTGTTAGTTGCTTCATTTGCAAATATTTCCCTCTCTTTTCCATTCAGGAATTCAGGGATGCAGGGGTCCTTATGAAGGTGGTAGCAGCAGGGCCCCTAACCTCAGGGCACCAGCTGAACAGAGATTCCCCTGTTACTTTTGGGTTTGATTTGTTAGGCGTCGGCTCAGCTGGCTGCCTCCATTAGGGAGTAGCAGCTCATTGGTCTCTCCAAGCACCCAAGTGGGGGCCTCCATTTTCAGCCACAGAGGACCAGGAGAAGCGGATACAGCAGCCAAAAGAGGGGGGAATTCTACCAATTAACTGTGAGCTGAGGGCTGGGGATGGAGTAGTGAGAAAATTGGGGGAAGTAGTGATTTTGACTGCGAGAAGTTACACTGGATTACATTTAAACTTTTAAGAGGGAAAAAACGTCTATAAATGTTAGACGACTATATAAGAAAGTATTCACTGCTGGGTTGTTTTAAGATGCGTTCCCTATCCAGAACCTTGTATTAAACCTTGAAAACAGCACAGTGGCATTTCTTAGCCGAAACCAGTGAAACACGTCTAGCCATAATCATATTTTCTCAGTCGGCACAAAATCATGAATCACCCGTTTCTCTAAGGACATAATTAGTTTCAATGCAAGAGACTCTAATTTCCCCCCCTATTTATCTTATGGTAATAAAAACCGTTTACTTACCATGGATGCCAAAGAATAGATTAAGCAGATCAAAAACAGTATAAGATTAACACGTGCAATTTACTTGGCAGATGGAGGTATTTTATCATTTTACCAAGTTGTTCTCTCTCTGGAGGGAAGCTGTGTGTTGATACTTCACAACCGAGACCAAGCTGGGGCCAGTCAGACGTCAGTGTTAGGGGAGGTGAAGACTGATCATCGCTGTGGACCAGGGAATGCTCTCCTTGCATCACCAAAGAAGAAAGATAAGAAAGGATCTTTCCTTACACTCTCTAAATTTAACAAAGTTGTAAGTGTGCTTGCTTTGGCAGCATATATAATAAAACTGGAACAATACAGAGAATAGCATGATCCCTGCACAAGGATGACACACAAATTCATAAAGCATTCCTTATTTAAAATTAAAAAAAAGTTTATTTATTTTGTTTGTTTTTTGTTTTTTTGCAGTACACGGGCCTCTCACTGCTGTGGTCTCTCCCGTTGCAGAGCACAGGCTCCGGACACACAGGCTCAGTGGCCATGGTTCACGGGCCCAGCTGCTCCGCGGCATGTGGGATCTTCCTGGACCGGGGCACGAACCCATGTCCCCTGCATTGGCAGGCAGACTCTCAACCACTGTGTCACCAGGGAAGCCCCCCAAAAAAGTTTTTAAGTATACTGCTGTAGTAAAAAGAACCACACACACATACAAACACACATAAACACACACACAATAAAACAATATTATAGGTGGCAAAAATAGGAGGGTGGAGTCTATAGATACTATCTATACTTCTTAAATTAAGACATAAGTGTACTTATTATTCATAGGTGTGACATATGAATAATAATGACAACTAAATATGTACTATAAATCCTCAAAATTACTGGAAGGCAAACACACATATACCTCAAATATCAAAAAGAAAAGAAAAGAAAGAAAGAAAGAAAGAGTGAGAGAAAGGAAAAGAAAGGGGAAAACAAAGCAAAGAAAGGAAAGGCAATTTTTAGAGCAAATGATGGAAATAAAGAGTATATTGAAAACAAATAAAAATCTCAAAAGTAAAGCTAGTAACATGTAAAATATAAAATGTCATGTTTGATTAGTACATTTGGATGACATGACACTAATAAATGTAGAATAAATGTAAATAAAATGTAAATAAAAAAGAAACTAATGAAATCAGATTAGGCAAAGAGTGACCAAGCAAATGTTAACAAACAGAAAGCTAGGAGTCACAGTAATAATATCATACAAAGATAAAGTTAAAGCAAAAAATGATAAACTAACACAAAAAGGATACCAAATATTAATACATGGTCTCACCCACAGTGATAATGCAACTGTATTTTATGCAGTAAATAACAAAGGAAAACAACATAAAACATAAATCTAGAAACTTCTAAAATAAATCAACAAAAACCAGAAGTAGTATGAGACCAACTCATCCTTATGATATCATGACTGATCAAGTGGATAAAATTTCTCAATTAATTAAGGAGGTAGAGTCATGGTTCTGAAGCCTGAGTTACCCTCAGCCCAGGTGAGTTTGTTCAAACACAAATCACTGGGCTCCACCCGAGTGGTTCTGCTTCATTTGGTCTGGGTGGGCTCTTGTATCCTGTTCAGATGGAAATTCAGGAAGCTGCAAGGTTTATGCATGTGGTTCCAGCACCCAGATCTTTGACAGAGAGCCCAAGGGACTCTCAGCAGAGCCTTGAGCTGACTGCAGCCCCAGCATGAAAGCCGCCAGCAGTGGGGTTCAGAGAAGGGATATGATTCCCTTAAGTCTGCACATGAGGACAGAGGGGGAATTTTGCCCCCAAAGTCTCTGTTTCCAAAATGCAGGCACATTTTGTTACCTCTGGGAGAGAACAGGGCAGAATTTCTCGTCCTCTATGGGTCTGTCCATCTTGGTATTACCTCTCCTTAGCTTCTGAGGTGGTAAAATTTTCCTCAAAAGCTGCTGTCTATTTCTGCCCCCATTTAAAAAAAGACAAAAAACTCTGTTTGGCCACATGCCAAGTCCTTTACACACATTCCTTTATTGTGTGACCCTGTGAGGCACACCTTCCATGACCCCCATGTTATGGGTTGGGTATCCGAGGTCAGCAAGTTCACCTACCTTGACATGGGGCACATGGAGGAGGGGCTCAAACCCCCATCCACTTTGACCCAACATAATAGCCACACGACACTCCTCACTGCCCCCTTCTTGTCTGCTAACTCTCTTTCCTTTGCATTTGTCTCTTTCTCCCAGCAAAGAAGGGTAGGACTTCTAGTGGTTAGTGGTTAGTGTTTTATTTCTTGTTATTTTTTATTTTTCCCCAGGTTCTTTCCCAGGAAGTAGTCAAGTTTATACGAGTCTCAAAGCCACCTCCCATGGCCACCTTCCTCCCTCTGCTGAAACTGCTCCTTCCTCTTGATGTTTTGGTTTGGATGGAAGGTGGAGGCTGTCATCAGAGAATAGCCAGTTGCTAGTAGCCCCAAAGGCCCACAGGCTGGTCTGTCCTCACATGGCCTACCAGTCTGTGCTCAAAGCTGAGTGCAATTCTCAGCTTTGAAAGTCTCCAAAAATGGCAGCATCCTTGGCCAGAGACAAGGCTCACTAGTTCTGCCTAATTCTGTAGCTTAGAAATCATCATCTTTAAGGTGCATTTGAACTTTCGTGTTGGTTTGATAACTTAACTTCCAGAGTTTTGAAGATGCCTTGCTCTCATCTTTGTCTGCCTTTCCTGTGGATCAGAAGGCAACTGCAGGAGGAGTGTATCAGACCAAGAAATCTAACCCAGACCCTGGTTTCAGCACCATGGGAGCAGACCATCGGGGGTGGTCTCCAGGAGCCCTCCCTTGCTAGACATTTGGATAGTTCACCAATGCCTTCTGGGAATGCAATGCTGCATTCCACCCTGAAGTCTGGAAAACTCTAGACCTTAAGGAGATGGTCATGTTCCAAATATTGAGATAGCAAAACAAACAGGACTGAAGAGCCTCAGGGCACTCCCATAATTTCCAACTGTTTCCAAAATGTGTTCAGTTGAGCAAAACCCCAAACGTATTGTGTAAGGTCCATTTTGCATTAAATCCACATGTCAAACTGAAAGAAACCATCTCCATATGAATCTGATTCATTCACGCTTAACTAATACAAAGCTTTGCAAGGAGCAAATTGATGGTCAAAAGGCCCCTTTCAGTGGCCTGAGGACGTCCCCCCTTGCTCCAGGTTGTCTACCCAAGAAGGGAAAAGAGGAAAGTGAACGCTAGACTCCTCACCTGACTCAACATCTTCCACTGGCAAGGCTCTTTCCCCTTCTTATCAGCAATAAAGCACCGATAATGAGAAGACACTGTCCTTGAGTAGGACGGGCGTTGTTGGGTCAAGAGAGGCCCCCGGGCCCATCCACCACACCCTTAAAAAGGGGCTCTCAGACTTGCCTCGCCTCCAACACCATCCTGGGCGAGGGTCATTAATTTTTCTCCCCTACATACCTGAGCAGCCAACTGCGTGGTCTTCCTGAGTCCACCGGCTCCCCATGATCCTTTTGTTTCTGAATGATATTGTTAGTCATGTGGCTGCTCTGTTCAGGAACTTTTGGCCTCGCTCTCACCTACAAGCCTTATGGGCTCAGAGGCACTTTGCATTAAAGATCTTTCTCCCACCCCAGCTGAGCAGCCAGCTATTCTGGCCTTTTTGAAAACCTGCTCTTTCATTCCTCTTCCCAGTCTCTTCTTCCCTCACTGCTCTGTTTAAAACTCTGTTCTTTAAAGATCCACTTAAATAATACCTCCTCTATCCAGTTTTTTTTAACTTGTTGTTTTAAATAAAATTAGATTTACAGGAAAGATGCAAAAATAGTATGGAGTGTCCCTGAACAATTTCCCCAACCTCCCCTCTCGCCAGCAATCTTACATAACCATAGTGCAAGTATCAAAACCAAGAAATTCACATGGGTTCAATACCATCAAATACTCTAAGACCTAGTCAATAAATATTTTTTGAGTGACTATATGCACAGGATGGTTGTGGAAAGGACAGAGAGTCACCAGGGAATTAGGGACAAGATGTGTTTCTGGAATCCTTGTTTACTTAGGAAAATTAACTCCCAGAACACTTTGATCCTCGGTGGTCACTGTTCAGTCCCAAACTTCTGGTGCTTCACACAGCTAGTCTCACACACACACCCCATCCTCCTGCTCTCTACCCTCTATCTGAGTGATGTCAGCTCTGGAGACAGCGTCAAGGAGCCTCCAGGAGAAGTAGAACCATATCAGCCGAGGATAGAAAGAATCCTCAGGGGCCCAAAGTGATGACAGTTTTGCTTTACATTGATATCAAAATCAAGCTGAAAAATAGACCACAAAGGAATGTGCATGCTTATAAGCTAAGAAACGTCTACTTTGTCTAAACTCTGATGAAATCAGAGCCACTAAAAGGCTTTGGTCCCCGAAGTCACGAAACTTTCAAATGTTCTGTTCGTTCAAAAATGGTCTTCCAGTCATTAACAGGAAACACACTATCCTAGTCTGAGACCCACAGATACTCCAAAACTAGCCACACCCCTGAGTCTTCACGTGAGGTGGAATGTTTAGGTGTGCTAGGGTGGCCACCCCATGGTGGAGGCCACTGATGGAATTTAATAATGTAATAAGAAAAGCTTACATAATCACAAACTAAAAATTACTACTTACAAAATAGCTCAAACCTCTAAAACATACAAGTACTAATTTCATTTTCCTCCAGGTTTACTTCCTGAAAAGGTGTGTTTCTTGTATTTATGTATATTTGTAATACAGATTATGCATAGCTCAAGTGAGACATACCGCGTTGAACAAGTATGGGCTTGTGGAGACCGTGGCCTCTGCCCTGGCGGTGCTGGGAACATCCCATAACTTTGCTGGTGATTATGGTGTGACTGTGGCCTCTGATCAATATCCGTGATCAGGCTGAGGGTGTTTCTCTCTGGCTTCTGAGACAGTAATGGATTCAAAAATGTTGACTCTCCCTCTCTTTCCTGAAAGAAATGCTATTTGATAAGAGTATTTTTCTTTTATTATAGTGTTACATGTACTAGAATTTGATTTATTATCTTTGCTTTTCTATTCATCTGTGAAATTGCCTTCTACCTTCCTTTTTTTTTTTTTTAGATTAGCTTGTTCAGATTTCACTACCTGTTCATTTGTATTGTCTTAATATGTATTGTTCTGAGGCAGTTTACTATATTAAAAAAGTATCTATGCCTTAAATTTAGGTAAAACTTTTCTATAAAATCATCAGGGCATGAAGCCTTTTGAAAAGATGGAGTTGACAGACTTTCTAGTTTCTATTATGGTGGCTGGTCTATAACTGTTTCACCTCTTCTTGGCAAATGTTGGTAATTTATGGAAAAATCATCAAATGCATCTATATTTTTTAATGCTTTGGATGAAATTTATGCAGAATATGCTCTTAAAGAAAAAGCTTTACATCTGTCTGAACATTTCTTTTCTCCTTCACAGCGCTGCAGGTTGTGGCTCTTTGTGTTTTTCTTGAAGGGATGTGCATGAGATTGATTTACTTATTGGTCTTTTCCTGGAAGCAACACTTGGTTTTATTTATCAGTTCTATAGATTGCTTATCTGGGCATTTTTGTTTGATTTTAAATTTGTTAGTGACTACATTGGTGTTTGTAAATGTTTTTCTCTAACTTCCTTTGGTTGTACATTCTTTAATCCTTGAGTAATTTCTAGTGAATATATTTCCAAATATTTTTACTTGTTAATTAAAACATTTATGACCATGGGTTTTCTTCTGCTATAATTTTGGACCAATATACATTGTCCTCCTTGTCCTGGACTTCTAAAAAGTCCATAATTTTAGGTTTTTTTTCCAGTTTGATCTAAGGACTATTTTTGAATTAATAATTATTATTATTTTTTTTTTGCGGTACGCGGGCCTCTCACCGTTGTGGCCTCTCCCATTGCGGAGCACAGGCTCCGGACGCGCAGGCCCAGCGGCCATGGCTCACGGGCCCAGCCACTCCGCGGCACGCGGGATCCTCCCAGACCGGGGCACGAACCCATGTCCCCTGCATCGGCAGGCAGACTCTCAGCCACTGCACCACCAGGGAAGCCCCAATAATTATTATTTTTAATTTCAGATGATTAGATTGGTAGTAGCAGAAGGGGATGGGGGAAGTGTTATTTTAGTTTCCACTTGTGTTAAGGTTCTGTTTATCTCGTTTCTATTTATTGCTTTTGTTTCTCTGTTATTCTGCTTCTCTGGTTATTCTCCAGTAAACAATAGGAGATATAATATGATTTATATATGATATAGTATAAGGAATTGGCTCACAGGACACTGGGAAGTCCCATGACCTTCAGACCAGGAAAGCAGGTAACAAAATTCCAGCCTGAGTCCATCTGAAAGGAGTTTGTTAAACATCGTGCCTTGATTGTGTTTTTATGAGATTCTCCTTATATTTCTAACAGTCATTGCCACAGATGTTCACTGACACTCTTGCACATACATATACATAAACATTCATGAACATTCCATTTTCTTGGTGGATTTTACCTTTGACTTTAAATGATGCCTCATGAGGTTTCAGTATTGATGTTGCTGCTTTCTTTTTGTAGTATAGTACGTTCTTGTTCCATCATTTTATTTTCTTTATTAAATTTCCAATCTGTTTCTTTTAAAAATAGTAGAGCATTTATGAGTGTGGCCTCCAAAGTCCACTCATTCGATTTCCTGGCTCCACCCCCGCCAATTACTTATCTAACTATCTCTCTGTCTCCTTGTTGAGATACAGCATATGTTAAAGGGTTTGAAAGTGCCTGACAAGTAGTAAGAACCCAACGGATGTTTATCTATGGGTCATTTTTATTACTACCATTTTATTTTCTATTATAAATAGCAAAACATTTATCTTATAAATAGTGAAGCATTAGAATTTAGTTTTTTAAATCCAATCTGAGGACTATATATTTTAACAGGGTGAGTTAAAATCCATCCAAATTAATTTCCACCATCAACAGTGGGGGTTTTATACCTCTGCTTTCTTTTACATTTTCTGTTCTCTCTGATTTCTTACTATTTCATTATTTTCCCTTCCTTGACTTTAGCTGGATCCTGACTCAGTTGTGAAAGGTGTGTGATTCTGGAAATGTATCCACTTCAACGGGGTTATCCAATTTTGTAGCAGACTATTGTTCATAGTGTTCTCTTATACTTCTTTTTG
This sequence comes from Hyperoodon ampullatus, assembly GCF_949752795.1. Taxonomy (NCBI): domain Eukaryota; kingdom Metazoa; phylum Chordata; class Mammalia; order Artiodactyla; family Ziphiidae; genus Hyperoodon; species Hyperoodon ampullatus. The sequence goes on along the minus strand of NC_136927.1, from coordinate 16,903,442 downwards.
TTTCTGTAAAATCTGTTGTAATGTGTCCTCTTTCATTTCTGATTCTTTTCTCTTTTATTTTTTCTCAGGCTAGCTAAAGATTTGTCAACTTTTTTGATATTTTCAGAGAATCAATGCCTGGTTTCATTGTTTTTCTGAATTGATTTTCCAGTCTTTATTTTGTTTATCTCTGCTCTAATAGTTATTATGGGTTCCTTTTGCTATCTTTGGGTTTAGTTTTGCTCTTCCTTTTCTAGTTTCTTAAGGTATAAAATTTGGTTGTTTATTTGAGACATTTCTTCTTTTTTAATGTAAGCATTTGCAGTTATAAATTTTCCTCTTAGGACTGCTTTCACTGTATTCTATAAGTTTCGGTATGTTGGGTTTTCATTTGCATTTGTCTCAATATATTTTTAATTTCTCTAGTGAATTGCCTTTTGAACCCTTGGTCTTTTAAGATTGTGGTGTTTAATTTTCACATATTTGTGGATTTTTTCTGTTTTCTAGGTCCATTCTACTGTGATCAGAAAAGATATGGTATATGATTTCAGTCTTTTTAAGTTTATTGAGACTTGTTTTGGGGCCTAAGATATGGTCTATATTGTAGAATGTTCCATGTGCACTTGAGGAAAATATGTATTTTGATGTTGTTGGGGGGACTGTTCTTTATGTCTGTTAGGTCCAATTGACTTAGAGTGTTGCTCAACTTCTCTTTAGGCAAACTTGGAGAAATTGCAGGTTCAATTCCAGACCACTGCAATAAAGTGAATATCAATATAAAGGGAGTCACAGGAATTTTTTTGTTTCCCAATGCATATAAAAGTTTTGTTTACTCTACACTGTAATCTGTTAAGTGTGCAATAGCATTATGTCTAAAAAACAATGTACATGCCTTAATTTAAAAATACTTTATTGCTAAAAAATTATAACCATCATCTGACAATGGAGAGTTGTCACAAACCTACAAGGACCTGGAGCTTTCTGATCCGCTATCCTGCTAATGGCAATCTGAGATAATTATTTCTTAAAAATGTAAAATCTACATTTCGTAAGTTGTTCAATTACTCTTATCAGGTATACTTGAGGCCTACATAAAATTTTAAGCTGAAAAAACTCTTTCCAAATATTGCAGCACAAAGATTTCTAACCTGGAGAGAACCCTGCTTCACTACAACAGTCAAGATTCTGACATCCCAAAGGACAAAATAATCAAGATTCTCAAGAATACTTATTTTTATCGAGGCCAATATGTAGGAGTTGTCTGGTTCAGATACATAATTGATGGAGATATTTCTCTTAGACCTTGAATAAGTTTTTTGTTGAGCTGGGCAGACTTCTCAGCAAACATAGTGTTCTCAATACTCCTGAGTACTTTAAAATTTCCAATGATTTCTGTTTCTCAGAAAACTTGTTGCTTTTAGTAATATCTCAAAGGATGTCAACAGAAATCTATTTCAATGTTACAATGTTACAGTGGGTCTGTTTTAGCCTTTACATTCTTATTTCTGGAAGACAGCTCTTTCAAAGGTTTCATCTCTCTCTTTACTCATATAGAACTTTGTAAGAGATCCAGTTTATTAGCTCACCCAGAAAAAGCCAGGCATATCCTAGTCAGACTGCCTGAGAGTGACTGGCTTTGTCTTCTGCTCAGTAAATACTTCACAGCTCTCTCCCTACTGCAGCTCCTCGCACAGTTGTGATAAGAATTAGGAGTGGAGTGTGCCTCTCTCTACCTGCTTATCTCTCTGCCTAATAAAACACTGGCTGGGACCGTAGCACTAACTACAGTGTTTGTTCACTATCTTTAAGTGGTTCCTCCAGAAGTTAAGGAGTGACTCCAGGAAACACCAGTGGGGGAGTAGGAAATTGAACCAGGGGAGGGGAGGAAGTCAACAAAAGGTGTCTTATTGAGCAGTTCACTTCAGAGAGCAGCTGGGGCTCAGTCCCCAGGGCCATCTGAGAGAGCAGGTAGGACACATCCCAGAGTTGTCCTATCTAGGAAACAAGGAAGGTGGGGTGTTTGCCCACCCACTTCTCTCAGTCACTGACTGAGGGCTTCTCCTGAGGGATACTAACTCCCCAGCATTTCTGGTCCCTCCATGGGTAGAGAGCAGGCTTAGACAACTAGAAGTGGCCCACTGGCCAAGGTTCTCAAGTACCTGCAGTTGGCATTCTTAGCACCTGGTCTGCGCAATGTAGAAGGATGAGGATGGGAGGACATGCATGGGTACCAACCACATCTGCTACACTCCCTCTGTACTTCCTTCTACTCATGGGAAAAAACAGAAAGATTCCAGCCTTCCTTAGCAATTCTCCAGACATGTGCTCTGAGTAGGCCTAGGAAAAAAGGAAATCATGATTTTGACAATTAAATCTTCCAGTATGTGACCTTTTCTGTAAGCTGAAAGCATTTCCAAGAGAATAGAGTACTATTCACATAGAAAGGTCCATTTTCCCCTGACTTTAAGGTGTGGCTCTGTATACAAATGCATTAATTCACTGTTAACATAAAATAAAAGTCTCAGAATATTAGCATTTTCTATGATGTAATCAACATAAACTAAGCATGCTGATATTGCTGAAGCAGCAACAACCAGAGGAGGGATCTTCCTATAACAAAAATATTTATTTTCTGCCAACTGCTTTAAATATATATATATATATATATATATATATATATATATATATATATATATATATATATATATTTGAGATGTCTTTGAGATGAACTCAGCTGACTACATTCTCATGGAGAAAAATGTTTTTACAGAACACGACTACATCTATTCAGGAAATATTTATCAAGGACCTAAAGTGTGCCAGATACTGTGCCTGGCACAGTAGATAAGTGATAAAAGCCCACAAGCCTTGTCCCCAAGAATCCCACACCTTAGGAGACAAGAGCAAGGCAAGGAGAGGAGATGGATCAGCAGAGGAAGGTCACAGAGAGGAATGGTCGTGAATGTGGACCCTGGAGCCAGACTGTCTCAGCTCAAACCCTGCTTCTGACCGTCACTGACTGTTTGTCCTGAGACAATTACGGAGCTCGTAATCTTCAGCTGTGCTCATTTCTGATGCGGTAATAAGACTACCCACAAGTTACAGGGGCATGAAAACTAAAGGAATTTAGCATAATGCCAGCCACTCAGTGCACAGTAAATGTCAGCCGTTGTTAGTACAGAAAAAGAACTGGATTAATAATCAATTGCCACAGAAAAAATTACCATAAATTTATAAGCTTAAAGCAAGACACACTTATTATCTTTCAGTGTTTGTGGGTCAGAAGTCCAGGCACAGCTTAACTGTGTCCTGTGCTTCAGGATCTCTCACAGGCTTCAATCAAGGGGTCAGCTGGGGCTGGGGTTCCACCCGAAGACTCAACTGGGGAAGGGTCTTGTGGGGTTGTTCCTGGAGGGCTGGAGCAAGGGCCTCAGCTCCTCACTGGCTATTGGCTGGAGGCCACCCTCATCCCTTGCCGTGTCTCCCCAGCATGGCAGCTGCTTCATCAAAGGGACAGTGAGGAGGGTTTGCCAGCAAGAGATGAGCCACAGTTATGAGTGATCTACTCACAGAAGGGACCTCCATCACTGTTGTCACATTTTATTGGTTGGAAGCAAGTCACAGGTCTCACCCAGACTCAAAAGGAGGAGATTCCTAAAGAGTCTGAACACCAGGAGGTGGAGATAATTGGGGGCATGTTAGGGTCTCCTGCCACAAATGTGTTTTAAATATAAAACGGTGTAAATTGTCTGCTTCAAAGAGATGAGATTAATTAGTAAAGGATATCAAGGAAGCTTCTTCAGAGAGCAGCTGCTAAACTGAGACCAGAAATGTAGGGATTTTCCAGGAGGACCAAGAGCCAAGGGCATCCCGGGAAGAGAAACGTCCTTTACAAGGGCAAGCAGTGGCAAGACCATGTATTCTCATCCTGTGGGCCACATGGTGGGATGGAGAAGCAGGCAAGGAAGGGCATTATATTTCACCGAAGTACCTTCTACCTCCCCCTCTGCATCCACGCCACCCCTCTCCCCTGCTCTGTGCCCTGGGAGGCTGACCATCACAGTTCTGTCCCCTGGCTCCAACTGGGTTCAAACAATGGTAAACATTCCAGGAGGTGAGAGGGCAGGAGGAGAGAGAGATTGGGATGCTTCTGTTCTCTGGATGCCTCTGTGAGTTTGCTTCAACCTGGTGAGATCCTTGGACAAATCCTTTGTGGCTTTCTTACCCATTGCCCACAATTCTGCAAATGTTCCCTTTATTAAAATGTCTTCAGATTATCCACTTTGGTTGTGGTCTCTTTGGTTAGGCTCACCCTAGACTTGCTGTGTTCCTTATGAGGGATGCTGAGGCCCATAAGTGAGGCAAGGGGACAGTGAGGAGATGGTGGAGCACAGGCATGTGTGGAGTATTATCCCAAGGACCTAGTATCTTCTGGGAAGAGAAGAGAATTCAGATGGCTTCCTGGTCTGTGCTTGGCCTTCAGAGAATGGCTGTGCCCATCACCCAGAGGAAAAGTTCAGAGGAAGAGTGGGTTTAACAAGTAGGTGATGAAGATTTGGATCAGACACGCAGAATCAGAGGGTCACATGGAGCAGAGAGCGATGTGCATGAGACATGGGACATAGGAGTTTGTAACCAAGAGGGTGTTCTGAACGAGAGACCCAATACAGGAGGCATCAGTTTGATGTTTGTGTTTAAAAATGTGGGGGAGGAAGAGGTTGTCTAAGGAGAGGGTGTGGAGTGAGAGAAGCAGACACTTGAGAAATAATTTAGGGGGAATAAAGACCTAATAGATCTATAAGAACAACTGAATATTTTACCATTTTCATAATACAAATGTTTTCCCATTTTTGATTTATTCCACAAATATTTTTGACCAACTGCTATATGACAGGCATTGTTGTAGATGCATGTGGTCCACCAGTGGTCAAGAAAGGTACCAGCGTCTTGCCTCACGGGGCTGCGTTCTGGCAGGGGAGGAGGAAAGTAAAAACGAACCCTAATGAGTCAATGTTATAGTAGCTTAGAAGGTGATGACAATACAAAGGAAAAAGTGTGTGTGGGGCGGGCCTTGGAGAAGGAGTCTCCAAGGAAGCCAGGTGGCCAGTCTTGATATCAGGATGGAAAACTGCTCCAGGCAGAGGGAAGACAGGGACTCTAAGAGAGGAGCAAGCCTGGCATGGCCAAGGGCCTGCAAGAAGATCAAGGTGGAGAGTGAGCTGGACAGAGGAGGAGAGACGATGTCAGACATGTAACAGGAGACAGGAGTCATGGAGAGACACCGGACGACAGAGGGGAGCCCTGGTGGGGGCACTGGGGGGAGCAGGAGCCACCGTGGGGAAGGGGGGATCACCGTGAAGAGGGGGTGTCACCGTGGGGAGGGGTGTTACTGTGAGAAAGGGGGAGACACTCTTAGGAGCGGGGGCACCGTGAGGAGGGGAGAGCCACCATGGAGGGGTCACCGTGAGAAGGGGGGTCACTGTGAGGAAGGGGGAGTCACTGTTAGTAGGGGTGCACCGTGAGAAGGGAGGAGGCACCATGAGGAGGGGGGTCACTGCGAGTTGCCAATGTGAAGACTGGCGACCCCTTGATGGTTTGAACAAGATAGAGATGCGAGCTGACTTCTGTTTTAACAGGACCACTTTGCCCCTGGTGGGGTGTCTGGAGGAGCTGGGGGTAGAAGCAGGGGGATTCCTCAGAAGGCCTTGCACAAGGGACATGGTGGTGAATGTGACCATCTGGTAACAACAAGAGGGTGAGAGTGCATGGGTTACATGCACATTTTGAAGATAGAGCCAATAGGGAAAAAAACAGAATATTTCCTAGGAGTCAATGATTCAGAGGAGGATCATCAGTGGATTCTAAAATCAGTGGTGAAACTTGATGAGAAACAGGATATTTACAAAGTCTTCAGGTATCTTCTCACAAGAGATTTATTAATTGCAAAAATAGGGGAAGCCTGGCAGGCGCCATATTCACCAGGGGATCAGCGTTGACGTCACCAGTCATGAGACAGATGGACATTGTGTGCCTGAACGGTATGAAGCACCTTGGAGGACACAGCTTTCATTTGGAGCCTTGCCCACAATGTAACATCAGGCAACCCCAAATTCGAGGGTATTCTGCAAGATACTTGGCCTGTACTCAAAAAGGAAAAGAAAAAAGTAAACACAACAATGGAGGAACTGCTTCTGACTTTAAAACACTGAAATTCATTGATAAGATTGTGAGCCACTCTTTTTTCCTTTTGCCATAGAGGACATTATTGGGTCAACTGACAAAATTTAAATTAGGTCTTTAGATTACAAACAATATTACACCACTGTAATTTCCTGATTTTAATACTAGTCCTGGGTTAAGTAAGAGAATGTACTTGTATGCTCTGAAGTAACTAACAATAAAAAGAGTTAGATGTCATATCTTACTTACTTACATACTTACTTACTTACTCCCAAATGACCAGAATAAACACTAAAATACATAGAATGATAATGCAAATGTGGGAAAATGTGAACTTTGGGGGAATCTGGGTGAAAGATACACAAGAAGTCCTCATATTATCCTTGCAACTTTTCCATAAGTCTAAAATTATTTCAAATGATAAAAGCTTATTTTGTTCATAAAAACACTTTCCAGAAATTTTGGGAATTTCCAGAGTTCTTCAATTCTCTCAACAATTGCTGCTTATGATTAAATTCCAATAGATGTTACATTAAAGGCATATTTAACTCCCTAAAATAAGATAACCAGAAAGGGAGATCTATTACTTAATATATGCTTTCCTGAGAATTTATAAATCTTTTCATTTACGTTAGGCAGTGGTTCTTTTTTCCTTGCTCTGTCTTCGAGCAGTGGGGCTATTCATCTTGTCTTCATATAAAATTAACCCCAGCCTGACACCCCACAGGTACCAGATCCCCTTCCTCTTCTACTCAAGGAAACCTCTGACTTCTTGCTGGGTTCTCAATGTTCCGGGGAACCCAGTGTGAAAAGTTTTCCACCTGAGAATCCGGGATGAAAATGCTTCTGAAAAGGAAATGCTCCTGTTTTCCTTAAACCCCGAAGGCAACATGCATTTCATACCTTCATTTTGCTTAAATCAAACTCTTTACCACTTTTTTTGACTGTAAAACTATTGAGAACCAGGATTCTCAGCTGTGCCACAACCTCTAGACCATTTTTAATTTTTGTTGCTCTACACATTAAGAGGAATTGTTCTAGAAGATGCACACACACAAGAGAAAACTCATATTTCAGACCATATGGAAACAATAAAAATATGCGTCAGCAGCTCTAGGAAGATGTCAGCAAATTTTGAAATTTAAAGGGTGAGAGATGGCTTATCTAAGCCTGGAGACATGGCTCATGCCTGGGGGTTGGGCAGCTTCCTCCCCAGAGCTCACTAGATCATTGCCTCTGACTTCCAGTGATCGTGGTAGGAGAAACAGCAATCAGGATTCAGACATCCCAGCTGGGGAAAAGCACCCTGTGGGGCCCTGTTCAGCCCCAGTGTCCTTGGCATCATTTCTCATCTGCATAGTGCAGTGATCAGACCGGACACTTTTACTTCACTTTAGGCATCTTTCAGCTCCAGGCATCGGAGACCAACTCAACTGCCTTGAACAAAGGGATTTCTAGGTAAACAGCAGTGGTGGTGCCATAGTCCTTGAATCTCTCCCCATCCCCCCATTAAAACAGGCAGGGAAGACCCCTATAAGCCCCACACATAAGCAGATGAAGACACACAGCCAAGAGGCACAACTCCTGGATGCTATCACCATGGGATGGTGGGTGGGGTACACAAAAGGAAGCAACAAGATATCTGATAGTGGAACCCCAGAGTTCCCAACAGGGGCACTGGCGGAGAGGGCCCCCCCGCCACAGTGGGATGGGCTATCACTGACAATGTGTAGGATTGTTGTACACAGTGATGATTAAGAGCAGACAGATTTTAGTCACTGATACTATCATTTTCATATTCCCTGTAGATGATGTACTCCCTGCCCCAGCCTCTCAGAGTTGGTCACTAACATCACAAAAAGAGACAACCAGACCTCAGGGCCTCCTGATGGGCGATAACCACATCACCTACAATCCTGCCAGAGGCACGGAACCTGACTTCAGTCCAATTTACGGGAAATACCCAGGACCGAGGGGCAGCTTGAACTGTGCAGGAGAGTGCCACCAGCACAACGCATGCAGCAGACCAAATGGCAAGACTTTGCTTGTTTCATGACAACTGTAAGGAAAAGAAAGGAATGAAAGGCAATTGACACACCAAAAGAGCCTAAAGTAACAAAGCAAATTTAAAAGTATGGATGATAATAAACTATAGTATACAGGGGTGGACATTTTGTTTTAAAACTACAAAGAAATACAGGAGATGATTACTATCACATTAGGGAGAGTGGTTACATTTAGGGGAGAGAATGTGATTAGATTCTACAGGCTTCTGAGGTGACTGGCAAAGTCCCATTTCCTGGCCTGGGTGATCACATCTGTGTTTGCCTTACAGTGCTCATTAAGCTATGTATTGTGTCCATGTCCCATTTTATAATAAATTATTTTATTAGTGGCTTGAACAATAGAGGGAATAGTTGGCTGGCTAATGGTCAGATGCCGCTAACTGGAAGCCCAGTGTACAAAGCTCTAGAAGGAGCTTTGTCTAGCAGCTCTTACCTTGTCACCAGGAGACTGGTTTTCTTTGTCTCTTGGCTCTGTTCTCCATGGTTTGAGTAAGGCTCTTGCCTCATAGTAGTAAAATGACTGCAGCTACCCCAGCCCTAATCTCTTCACCCCACCCTATCCACACGGGGAAAAAAATATTTCTTCTAGGAGCTCCAGAAGAGCAATGGAATCACTCCCACTGGTCCAGACAAGGTCACATTCCCGTTCCTAAACCAATCATTGGCTAAACCCACCCAATCCCAAGGTGATCAATAATTGATTCTGAGCTTGGCAGAGAGAAATAGCCACATAGCTGGTAGGAGACAAGAGTATGGGGGCTGGGAAAGCACTCCAAAATGATGTCTACTATACACTCCAGACCTAAAGGTTCTCTTGACTTAACCCACTGGGTAGCAGGACCAGAGGCGAAGATGGAGATAAGTTGAGAGGAGATGAAGACAACAGCTTCATGAGATGAGTGGTCTTCAGAGAGTGGCCCCAGGAGAAAAAGCTATCCAGGTGGACCCAAGCTCTCCCCAGTCCTGAGGCTTCCCCTACACGAGGACCCCACACGTGTGCACTGTGTGTTGGTACCTGCCATCATGCGCCAGATGCTGGGCTAGGAGTGTTACATGCATGTTGCTTCTTCAAACACTCCTGCTCCCACCATGAGAGGTTCCAGCATTGCCCTTAGAGAAGGGACATGAGGGCACCGACAGATGGGCTGATTGGCCCCAGCTCTGCAGCTGGTAGGTGGCAGCGTCCAGATTCAAAACTACGTCTGTCTGAGGACAAATCACGTGCTCTTAGCCACTCCAGTCTTCATGAAAACCTGTCAGACGGACACTGTCTCGCCTTTGGAAAACTGGGCAAATTGGAGTCTGGGGGGACTTGATTAAGGAGGGAGGTTAAGGAGAACACTGGACGTGGACCTGTCATTCAGCAGCAGATACAAAGTAAGGTCCACTCTGCACTCACATCTCTCTCCATAAACTGAATCTCTCTCTCAGGAGGGACTTGCCCAGCACCCGTGACATTCAGGAGCCCACGGTGGCCTCCAGCTCGGCCCCTGTGTCTCCTTTGTGCCAAGGACCTTCTGGCAGTGTAGGTAAGCCATCAGTCCTCATCTCAGAAAGATGTTTTCCAGTTTGCAGAATACACAGGATTATAAGGGAATGTGCCAATCAAAAAAAAACCCATATATATATATGTTATATAATAAATATGTTCTTCTTTAACAAACTGGGGAAATAAAGATCTAGCCATGGATCCCATACTGACCATGATTTCAAAGTATTGATGAGTATAAATGATGAGTCCAGATACCTGTGACAACTTTCATATGATATCAAAATACCTCTGATTTTTTAGGGTGAGAGGAAGCACAGGTTTTGCTAACATGGCTGTGGTTTGCTGTCTACATTCATAATGGAAGCACCTGTGAAGCTTCTAAGGCAAGTGAAATAAGACATAGGTTTTGCTCTTCACCCAAGGTCACGGATCTCCCTCAATTAGGAACTCTGCCCCAGAGAGGGTTTCCACAGCAATAGTATTCTTTGGGGATCCATGTAGTGTAGCACAGTTGTGTAGACTAGACTTATAAGAAAATTTTCTATGTAAAGTTTATAAAAAGAGATACAGCACATCAAGGAAGAGCTCTTGTCCTTTACAGCATATACTGTGTTTCTTCAGTTTTCATTTTTGAATGAAATCAAAGAGAGGAGGCAGGTCACAACTTCTTGTTTGTGTGTCTCTCAGCTGGAATGCCCACGTGGAATCCCCGGGAAGGGACGGATATTTTTGTTGGTTTAAGCAGAGGATAGAAATCTAATAGTGATGTTTACATTTAGACCATACTAAAAAAGCAGCCCAGAAAGATTCTTTGAGTGTCCTGCATTCATATGCATATGTATGACTAAAGGAATTGGTTTTTCAGAGAAGACATTTTTCCAATTCCAGCCTGCATTTCTCTAATGCACTGAGTTTGAAAATGAAATGAGCATTTCTGGTGTCTTGTACTTTTGCTTAGGTTTAGGAAACACTTAAGCTTTGTCATAAAACTGGAGCAGTGCAGCCTGGCTGGGTCCTGGTGACATATTCTGATCTGGAACAAGATACCCAGTGATTTTATTTTATTCTTACTCAGGTTTTCTCAGCAAGGATGAGAAGAGTCTGGAGCAGTGCAGCATATGAGTCAGGGCCAGGCTGGAGGAAGGTACAAGTCTTTCCTGGTAGAATGTTTCTGAACCCTGACCTGCTAAGAGGAAATGCTGTGCCTGCAAGATCCTAGGTGAAGAAGCCACAGGACTTGCTGCCACATCTGGTCCAGCCCAGACTCCATCGTCCAGGAGCTCGGGTGAGGGCCAGGAAGTCTTGGCCACTGTTGTAGTCAGTTTGAGCTTCTGTAACAAAATACCCTGGACTGGGTGGCTTAAACAACAGGCATCAATTTCTCAAGATGAGGGTGACAACATGGTTGAGTTCTTGGTGAGGGCTCCCTTTTGGGTTTGCAGAAGGCTGCCTTCTTGCTGGGTCCTCACACAGCACAGAGGGAGCAAGCTCTGGTTTCTTGCTCTTCTTATAAGGGCACTAATCCCATCATGGGGGTTCCACCCTCATGGCATTATCAGAACCTAATTGCCCCCAAATGCCTCACCTCCAAATACTACCATGCTGGGGATTAGGATTTCAACATACGGATTTGGGGAGACACAAACGTTCAGTCCACAGCAGCTGCATGTTTTCAAAGATCTTCAGAGAAGGTCTGATAAGTCCACACCCTCATTAATACAAACTTACAGTGAAACAATCTTTCTTTCTGAAAAAACTGTCCTTCAGTCAACTTCATGCTACAAAATACAACTATATTTATATTTTTTAAGTGAAAGAAGCTTAACTCCTTAATTCCTTCTCGGGGATTATATAAATTATCAAAAAATAACCCCATGAAGGGGAAAAGTGAAAGTCACTTGAGATCCCTTGGTCCAGAGACAACCTTCATACAATCTGGTGAACAGACATCTCTCCAGATGTACTCCAGGTGTACTCACCTGTATGTGCCCATATGTGTCCACAGACATAAAAGGTGTGTATTAAATGTGGCCTTTACCCTGTTTCACATTGATTTTCAACTCAAAATCTTTCCTCATCACCAAATACAGGTGTCCGTCATCGTGGGTGTCACAGTAACCCATGACCTATATGTGAAACAATTTGTTTAAATATCTGTCTCTCAGTCGGCCAGCACTTAAGTTGTTTCCTACTCAGATGAGCAGCCCTGCAGGCACCTCTGCACTCATTTGATGCTTTCTTGAGGAGATGTGCCTGGACTTGGAAGAGGCTAAGATCTCATTTCACACTTTGCCCCCAGAGAAGTTATAGTCATTTTTATTCCCATGAACCCCATGGGAGGTGCACATTTCCCCTCACCCAGGTCAGTTGTAGATTTACTAACCTTTGTGACCTTTACCAGTCGGATCATTGAAAACCCTTATAGCTTTGGTTTACATTTATTTGATGTGAACAGCTTGAACCCCTTTCTCTCAGCTGTATTGACTAGCCAGACTTAACTAACAAACAAAAAAAGCACACAGATTATCCTTTTGAAGAAGATGCAGCATTATGTAGTTATCAACTGCAGAATCTTGAAAAATAAGCTCTGAACTAGAACAAATCTTAAATTTTCCCATGATGTCACAGGATTTCAAGTCAGGAAGAGTATCATTTGGGACTCCTACCTACTAAGTATTGTCTTTCTTTTTAAGTGATCGGTGATCTTGGTCTATTTTCCAGGCTCAGTTATTTTGGCAGCAAAAGACAGATAATGGCCATGTCAGTGCTTCTGTCTGTAGAGATTGGACTTTAGCATTAGCTACATCTAGGTTAGAAACCTGACTCCTCTCCATACTAACTGGCCTCAAGTTGGTTCCCTTTCCTTTTCTGCTAAAAATATTACTTATATTTTTAAAAATAGGTGTTTAGGAATGAGTAAATAATACCATTCTCGCTTTGCACATAGAAATGGAAAGAAGTTCTGTTATTTGTCCAAAGGAAAAACTGCAGATAAACATTTATGTTGACCCCGCACACCTACCATACCCATTTTTCTCCGAGAAAGGGATGGAGGGGGTTAGGGTGTCAACTTCCAGAATGAAGAAATGACTGGCCAGGGTCTGACATCTAAATGGTAGATCTGGGTTGGAACACAGTCATGCTGACACCTGATCCAACATCCCCCCTCTCCTCTATGTGATAAACAAAACACAATATAATTCTAACAGCCCTTTCATCAACTGCAACTCAGAGCCAAGGTGACCCATGGCACAGTCAACTGCAAATCCCACAGACAGCACTCGTCCAAGCCATGGTCCAGGAACAGGCTCCAAACTCACTGCTGGCCCAGGCCTTCTGCAAGTTCTCCATCCCACAAAAGGATGCTGTGAAATCTCATCACATTTCATTCTTGAGAAACCAGAATTAATGACTTTTTTCAGGAAGAACGTTTCTTTCCACCCACAAGGACGAAGCTATCTTTCTCACTCTCTCTCCTCCCATAAATCCCATGATGTTGTGCAATCAATGCAAATTAAATATTAGCTAAATAAATCATCTCCCGGTGGTGCTGAGACTGTCGCCAGCCTTCTTACTCAATAAAGACGCATTTGATGCCAGAAATTATGCTATCATCTGCCTATCAGTAAATAATATTTGCCTAAAGGCAAGGTTCTAAGTGTATGAAACCCATCAAGTCACAGGGAGTGCACCCCTTTCTTAAGGAGCTCATAACCCAGGCAGGAAGAAAAATTATCCCATGGAAAATCTGCCTGCACACAGCATAAACGTCTGTACTCCTGGGGCCAGAGGGAAGCTTATATTCAAGGAGGGAAATCTCTCTCCTGAGCTCTGATTCCGAGCTGGACTCTGCCGAAGACTCTACAATCGCCCTTAGTTCATGGATTTTCACAACTGCCTTGTGAGTGAGGATTATTACTGACCTTCACGAATAGGAAATTAACATTCTGTGAATAAAAGAGATGGAACTGGGATCTAAACTCTCAAAAGAAGATGTTCCACAGAGAATTTACTGATCTAGCAGGATTTCATTCAGTGATTCATGAATCAGGCAGCATCCAATCCAGCAGATAGGAAGGGGCCCCAAAGGGTTGTACGAGGTGGGAGATTTTTATAGAATAAGATGAGTGAGAACAAGGAGGTTACCCTGGACTTTGCTGACTGGTTAAGCGGTATTCCTTCCTTCTATGGAGCAAAGGGCAGGCTTGGAGCAGTTCAGGTAACGTGTGCCACACAGGGGTGTGCTGACTGATGGACCCAGGCCTTCCTTTCCTGGGAAAACTGAGCATAGAAACTTAGTTAAGTTTTGGTTTGCTGACTCGATTTGGGCCTAATGTGATTACTTTAACAGAATAATTAAATTTCCCTTTCATATCAGAGAGCATGGGGAGGCATGCATGTGACGTCCGGATGATGGTCTGGCATCCTGGGGGTACTTGCTTTCCCATAAGAAACTCAAGTGCTGAATTTACCTGTCAGCACTGTCCTGAACCTGGGAAACAGAACATTCTTTGTTTAATTTCTGCAACCAACAAGGCACCGAGCAATGGTAGCAGTGCTTAACAGAGCATTTCCCAAGCACACACCCACAAAGGCTTTGGAATAGCATCTCTCGGGGGTGGGGCTCCAGGTGGGACCACACAGAGCACAGGGAGATCTGTGAGGGATGGAGGTCTGGGGGAGCCAGTACCACCAGCACCTCTATGTCCCCTTTCTTTGTACAGGAAGAGCTGCATCATCTCAGCTGAAAAACAATGTGGGTTCAGCCCACTGCCCTTCTGCTCTATTCAGTGGATTAAATTTTGCAATTAGGCCATAAAGCTGAAAAAGACAAAAGCTCAACAATAATCCAATACTGAATGATGCATGGGTGGGAGGAAAATGAGTTAAAAAGAACAGACACTGGGAGACCTTAGGATGGCAGAGGAGTAAGACGTAGAGATCATCTTCCTCCCCACAAATACATCAGCAATACATCTACATGTGGAACAGCTCCTACAGAACACCTAATGAACACTGGCAGAAGACCTCAGACTTCCCAAAAGGCAAGAAACTCCCCATGCACTGGGGTAGGGCAAAAGAAAAAAGAAAAAACAGAGACAAAAGAATAGGGATGGGACCTGCACCTCTGAGAGGGAGCTGTGAAGGAGGAAAAGTTTCCACACTAGGAAGCCCCTTCACTGGTAGAGATAGGGGGTGGGTGGGGGGAAGCTTCGGAGCCATGGAGGAAAGCACAGCAACAGGGGTGCAGAGGGCAAAGTGGAGAGATTCCTGTAGAGAAGATCGGTGCTGACCAGCACTGACCAGCCTGAGAGTCTTGTCTGCTTACGCACTGGGGTGGGCATGGGCTAGGAACTGAGGCTCGGGCTTCAGAGGTCAGATCCCAGGGAGAGGACAGGGGTTGGCTGCATGAACACAGCCTGAAGAGGGCTAGTGCACCACAGCAAGCCGGGAGGGGGTCTGGGAAAAAGTCTGGACCTGCCTAAGAGGCAAGAGACTATTTTTTCCTGGTGCGCGAGGAGAGGGGATTCAGAGCACCGCCTAAACGAGCTCCAAAGAGGGGCGTGAGCTGCGGCTCTCAGCGTGGACGCCAGAGATGGGCATGAGACGCTAAGGCTGCTGCTGCAGCCACCATGAAGCCTGTGTGCAAGGTCACTCTCCACATCTCCCATCCCGGGAGCCTGCGCAGCCCGCCACTGCTAAGGTCCCATGATCCAGGGACAACTTCCCCAGGAGAACACACAGCATTCCTCAGGCTGTTGCAATGTCACGCCGGCCTCAGCCACTACAGGCTCACCCCGCATCCCATACCCCTCCCTCCCCACGGCCTGAGTGAGCCAGAGCCCCCTAAACAGCTGCTCCTTTAACCCCGTCCTGTCTGAGCGAAGAACAGAGGCCCTCAGGCAACCTACATGCAGAGGCGGGGCCAAATCCAAAGCTGAATCCCGGGAGCTGTGCGTACAAAGAAGAGAAAGGGAAATCTCTCCCAGCAGCCTCAGGAGCAGCGGATTAAATCTCCACAATCAACTTGATGTACCCTGCATCTCTGGAATACCTGAATAGACAACGAATCATCCCAAAATTGAGGCAGTGGACTCTGGAAGCACCTGTAGATTTGGGGTTTGCTTTCTGCAAATAATTTGTTTCTGGTTTTATGTTTATCTTAGTATTTAGAATTTATTGTCATTGGTAGATTTGTTTATTGATTTGGTTACTCTCTTCCTTTTATTTTATATATATATATATATATATATATATATATATATTTTCCTTTCTCTCTTTTTGTGAGTGTGTATGTGTATGCTTCATGGTGTGACTTTGTCTGTATAGCTTTGCTTTTACCATTTGTCCTAAGGTCCTGTCTGTCCATTTTTTTGTTTTCTTTTTTTCTTTTTAGTATAGTTTTTAGCACTTGTTATCATTGGTGGATTTGTTTTTTGGTTTGGTTACTCTCTTCTTTCTTTCTTTCTTTTTTCTTTATTACACTTTAATTTTTTATTTTTAATAATTTTTTAATTTAATAACTTTATTTTATTTTTTTCTTCAATTCATTTTTTCTCCTTTTTCTTCTGAGCCGTGTGGCTGACCGAGTCTTGGTGCTCCGGCCGGGTGTCAGGTCTGTGCCTCTGAGGTGGGAAAGATGAGTTCAGGACATTGGTCCACCAGAGACCTCCCGGCTCCACGTAATATCAAATGGTGAAAGCTCTCTCAGAGATCTCCATCTCAACACTAGGAACCAGCTCCACTCAATGACCAGCAAGCTACAGTGCTAGACATCCTATGCCAAACCACTAGCATGACAGGAAAACAACCACACCCATTAGCAGAGAGGCTGCCTAAAATCATAATAAGGTCACAGACACCCCAGAACACACCACCGGATGCAGTCCTGCCCACCAGAAAGACAAGATACAGCCTCATCCACCAGAACACAGGCACCAGTCCCCTCCACCAGGAAGCCTACACAACCCACTGAACCAACCTTAGCCGCTGGGGGCAGACACCAAACACAGTGGGAACTACGAACCTGCAGCCTGCGGAAAGGAGAACCCAAACACGGTAAGTGAAGCAAAATGAGAAGACAGAGAAATATGCAGTGGATGAAGGAGCAAGGTAAAAACCCAGCAGATCAAACAAATGAAGAGGAAATAGGCAGTCTATCTGAAAAATGATTCAGAGTACTGATAGTAAAGATGATCCAAAATCTTGGAAATAGAATGGAGAAAATACAAGAAACGTTTCACAAGGACATAGAAGAACTAAAGAGAAAACAACCAATGATGAACAACACAATAAATGAAATTAAAAATTCTCTAGAAGGAATCAATAGCAGAATAACTGAGGCAGAAGAAAGGAAAAGTGACCTGGAAGATAAAATAGTGGAAATAACTATTGCAGAGCAGAATAAAGAAAAAAAAAAAATTGAAACGAATTCAGGACAGTCTCAGAGACCTCTGGGACAACACTAAATGCACCAACATGCGAATTATAGGGGTCCCAGAAGAAGAAGAGGAAAAGAAAGGGACTGAGAAAAATTTGAAGAGATTATAGTTGAAAACTTCCCTAACATGGGAAAGGAAATAGTCAATCAAGTCCAGGAAGCGCAGAGAGTCCCATACAGGAGAAATCAAGGAGAAACACACCAAGACACATATTAATCAAACTATCAGAAATTAAATACAAAGAAAAAGTATTAAAAGCAGCAAGGGAAAAACAACAAATAACGCACAAGAGAATCCCCTTAAGGTTAACAGCTGATCTTTTAGCAGAAACTCTACAAGCCACAAGGAAGTGGCAGAACATATTTAAAGTAATGAAAGGGAAAAACCTACAAGCAAGATTACTCTACCCAGCTAAGATCTCATTCAGATTCGACGGAGAAATTAAAACCTTTACAGACAAGCAAAAGTTAAGAGAATTCAGCACCACCAAACCAGCTTTACAACAAATGCTAAAGGAACTTCTCTAGGCAGGAAACACAAGAGAAGGAAAAGGCCTAAAATAATAAACCCAAAACAATTAAGAAAATGGTAATAGGAGCATACATATTGATAACTACCTTAAATGTAAATGGATTAAATGCTCCAACCAGAAGACAGAGACAAGCTGAATGGGTACAAAAACAAGACCCATATATATGCTGTCTACAAGACACCCACTTCAGACCTAGGGACACATGCAGACTGAAAGTGAGGGGATGGAAAAATATATTCCATGCAAATGGAAATCAAAAGAAAGCTGGAGTAGCAATTCTCATATCAGTCAAAATAGACTTTAAAATAAAGACTGTTACAAGAGACAGAGAAGGACACTACATAATGATCAAGGGATAAATCCAGGAAGAAGATATAACAACTGAAAATATTTATGTACCCAACTTAGGAGCACCTCAACAAATAAGGCAATGCTAACGGCCACAAAAGTGGAAATTGACAGTAACACAATCATAGTAGGGCACTTAAACACCCCACTTTCACCAATGGACAGATCATCCAAAATGAAAATAAATAAGGAAACACAAGCTTTAAATGATACATTAACAAGATGGACTTAATTCATATTTATAGGACATTCTATCCAAAAACAATGGAATACACGTTCTTGTCAAGTGCTCATGGAATATTCTCCAGGATAGATCATACCTTGGGTCACAAATCAAGCCTTGGTAAATTTAAGAAAATTGAAATTGTATCAGGTATCTTTTCCAAGCACAATGCTGTGAGACTAGATATCAATTACAGGAAAAAAGTCTGTAAAAAATACAAACACATGGAGACTAAATAATACACTACTAAATAACCAAGAGATCACTGAAGAAATTAAAGAGGAAATTAAAAACTACCTAGAAACAAATGTCAATGAAAACATGACAACACAAAACCTATGAGATGCAGCAAAAGAAATTCTAAGAGGAAAGTATATAGCAATACAATCCTACCTCAAGATGCAAGAAACATCTCAAATAAACAACCTAACCTTACACCTAAAGCAATTAGAGAAAGAAGAACAACAACAAAAAAAAACCCAAAGTTAGCAGAAGGAAAGAAATCATAAAGATCAGATCAGAAATAAATGAAAAAGTAATGAAGGAAACGAGAGCAAAGATCAGTAAAACTAAAAGCTGGTTCTTTGAGAAGATAAACAAAATTGATAAACCATTAGCCAGACTCACCAAAAAAAAAAAAAAAAAAAAAGGGAGAAGACTCAAATCAATAGAATTAGAGATGAAAAAGGAGAAGTAACAACTAACACTGCAGAAATACAAAGGATCATGAGAGACTACCACAAGCAACTATATGCAAATAAAATAGACAACCTGGAAGAAATGGACAAATTCTTAGAAAAGCACAAACTTCCGTGGCTGAACCAGGAAGAAATAGAAAATATAAACAGACCAACCACAAGCATTGAAATTGAGACTGTTATTAAAAATCTTCCAACAAACAAAAGCCCAGGACCAGATGGCTTCACAGGCGAGTTCTATCAAACATTTAGAGAAGAGTTAACACCTATCCTGCTGAAACTCTTCCAAAATATAGCAGAGGCAGGAACACTCCCAAACTCATTCTACGAGGCCACCATCACCCTGATACCAAAACCAGACAAAGGTGTCAAAAAGAAAGAAAACAACAGGCCATTATCACTGATGAACATAGATGCAAAAATCTTCAACAAAATACTAGCAAACAGAATCCAGCAGCACATTAAAAGGATCATACAGCATGATCAAGTGGGGTTTATCCCAGGAATGCAAGGATTCTTCAATGCAAAGGATTCTTCTTATATGCAAACCAATCAATGTGATACATCATATTATCAAACTGAAGGATAAAAACCATATAATCATCTCAATAGATGCAGAAAAAGCTTTTGACAAAATTCAACACCGATTTATGATAAAAACTCTCCAGAAAGTAGGCATAGAGGGAACTTATCTCAACATAATAAAGGCCATATATGACAGACCCACAGCCGACATTGTTCCCAATGGTGAAACACTGAAAGCATTTCCTCTAAGATTGGGAAAAAGACAAGTTTGCCCATGCTCACCACTATTATTCAACATAGCTTTGGAAATTATACTCACAGAGATGAGAGAAGAAAAAGAAATAAAAGGAATCCAAATCAGAAAAGAAGTAAAGCTGTCACTGTTTGCAGATGACATGATACTATACATAGAGAATCCTAAAGATGCTACCAGAAAAATATTAAAGCTAATCAATAAATTTGGTAATGTAACAGGATACAAAATGAATGCACAGAAAACTCTTGCATTCCTATACACTAATGATGAAAAATCTGAAAGAGAAGGAAACACTCCCACTTACCATTGTCGCAAAAAGAATAAAATACCTAGGAATAAACCTACCTAAGGAGACAAAAGACCTAAATGCAGAAAACTATAAGACACTGATGAAAGAAATTAAAGATGTTACAAACAGATGGAGATATATACCATGTTCTTGGATTGGAAGAATCAACATTGTGAAAACGACTATACTACCTAAAGCAATCTACAGCTTCAAAGCAATCCCTATCAAACTACCAATGGCATTTTTCACAGAACCGGAACAAAAAAATTTCACGATTTATATGGAAACACAAAAGACCCAAATAGCCAAAGCACTCTTGAGAAAGAAAAACGGAGCTGGAGGAATCAGGCTCCCAGACTTCAGACTATACTACAAAGCTACAGTAATCAAGACAATATGGTACTGGCACAAAAACAGAAATATAGATGAATGGAACTGGACTGAAAGCCAAGAGATAAACCCACACACATATAGTCACCTTATTTTTGATAAAGGAGGCAAGAATATACAATGGAGAAAAGACAGCCTCTTCAATAAGTGGTGCTGGGAGAACTGGATAGCTACATGTAAAAGAATGAAATTAGAACACTCCCTAACACCATACATAAAAACAAACTCAAAGTGGAATAAAGACCTAAATGTAAGGCCAGACACTATAAAACTCTTAGAGGAAAACATAGGCAGAATACTCTATGACATAAATCACAGCAAGATCCTTTTTGACCCAACTCCTAGAGAAATGGAAATAAAAACAAAAATATACAAATGGGACATAATGAAACTTAAAAGCACAGCAAAGGAAACCATAAACAAGACCAAAAGACAACCCTCAGAATGGGAGAAAATATTTGCAAATGAAACAACTGACAAAGGATTAATCTCCAAAATTTACAAGCATCTCATGCAGCTCAATAACAAAAAAACAAACAACCCAATCCAAAAATGGGCAGAAGACCTAAATAGACATTTCTCCAAAGAATATATACAGATTGCCAACAAACACATGAAAATATGCTCCACATCACTAATCATTAGAGAAATGAAAATCCAAACTACAATGAGGTATCACCTCACACTGGTCAGAATGGCCATCATCAAAAAATCTACAAACAATAAATGCCGGAGAGGGTATGGGGAAAAGGGAACCCTCTTGCACTGTTGGTGGGAATGTACATTGATACAGCCACTATGGAGAACAGTATGGAGGTTCCTTAAAAAACTAAAAACAGAACTACCACCAGGACTCAGCAATCCCACTACTGGGCATATACCCTGAGAAAACCATAATTCAAAAAGAGTCATGTACCATAATGTTCATTGCAGCACTATTTACAATAGCCAGGACATGGAAGCAACATAAGTGTCCATCGACAGATGAATGAATAAAGAAGATGTGGTATATATATACAATGGAATATTACTCAGCTGTATAAAGAAACAAAATTGAGTTATTTGTAGTGACTTGGATGGATAGAGTCTGTCATACAGAGTGAAGTAAGTCAGAAAGAGAAAAACAAATACCGTTTGCTAAGACATATATATGGAATCTAAAAAAAAAAAAAAAAAAGGTTCCGATGAACCTAGGGGCAGGACAGGAATAAAGACGCAGACGTAGAGAATGGCCTTGAGGACGTGGGGAGGGGGAAGGTTAAGCTGGGGCGAAGTGAGACAGTGGCATGGACATATATACACTACCAAATGTAAAATCGATAGCTAATGGGAAGCAGCCATACAGCTCAGTGCTTTGTGACCACCTAGAGGGGTGGGATAGGGAGGGTAGGAGGGAGATGCAAGAGGGAGGAGATATGGGAACATATGTATATGTATGGCTGATTCACTTTGTTATAAAGCAGAAACTAACACACCATTGTAGAGCAATTATACCCCAATAAAGGTATTTAAAAAAAAAAAAACAGACGCATGAAAACACTCAGCTTAATAAAACAGACAAATCTAGCCAAGTCTGTGAGGACAAAGTGTTTGAAATACCTGGCTTTCAGGGCTGTCGAAGAGAGCTTTCTGTGATCATGGGAAACGTCCAGACTGACACTGTCCGATGTGGTGGCTGCTGTATTGAATGGCACAGTAATCTACAATTCTTCTTTCTCCCATCAGGAAAGCACAAAGAGCAGCTAATTAAGGCAGCAGCCCCGGAAGTCGTACGTGGCAAGTTGAGGCTTTAAGAAGTCTTGAGCAAAGGCTGGGGAAAGTAACGGAGGCCGTGAAGACAGGCCTGCTGGGTGATCTGAGGCCAAGTAGGATGGAGGTAGTCCCAGGGACAGCTGCGAGCAGGGGTCCCCACCCCCGCTGAGGCCTGTTAGGAACTGGGCCCACAGCAGGAGGTGAGCGGTGGGCGAAGCTTCCTCTGCCGCTCTCCATGGCTCCCCATGGCTCGCGTTACTGCCTGAACCACCCTCCATCCCCCTAACCCCTCCCCGGAAAAACTCTCTTCCTCGAAACCGGTCCCTGGTGCCAAAAATGTTGGGGACTGATGGATTAGAGAACAGGTCCCAGACTTCCTCTGATCAATTCCAATCATTTTCATCAATTCCTAGGTAGTAATTCTTCGCCCACATTCACCAGAGTTTGAGCCAGGCCTGCAGAGTTTGCCTCCTGATTTTGAGTTCAAATGGTTCCAGTTGTTCCTCCCCACCTTGGAAGAGAAGGAAAAGAATTTAAATGGTGCATCAAAGAGGTAAGTGAGACAAAGGAGAGGCCTTTCTAACTGCAGATGCCCTGGGCTTCAGGTGCCTGAGCACCCCAGGCAGCTGAGGCTGCTGCCATCTCCTCTCCCCTTCCTCCCACCTTGCCCACCCCCCGTTGCTACAGGAGTGGTGGGCGGCCACCTGGCAGGTGGCCCCAGGGGAGGTAACTCTTCCTGGTGGACCCCTTTGGCTCACGGCAACAAACAAAATGAGGCAAATCTACCACAAAAACCAGTCCTATCTAGACTCTTTAGGGTAGTGGGGGTTTGGCCCTCAACAGGGACACTTGACAAAGTCTGGAGATTTTTCTGGATTTCACAACTGGGTGGGGGAGGGAAGGGGTGCCACTGGCATCTAGAGTGCAGAGGCCAGGGATGCTGCTAAGTATCCTGTAAGGCACAGGACACCCCCTTCCTCAAAGAATCATCCAGCCTCAAATGTCCATGGGATCCAGACTGAGAAATTCTGCTCCAGAGTGACACAGGCAAATAAAATCTAAATTCCTCCAAAGGCATTCTCTGCTCTGTGGAATACAGCAAGAATTCTTACTCTGCCGAAGACGAGGGTGGCTTTGTTAAGTGGGGCCGTCCGGGGCCCCAGGGCCGCAAAGTGGAGGAAGCATGCAACGGGAGGTTCAAGCGAGGCCAAAACTGGGGGCTTCAGCTGATCCCACGGGGCCCCTGGAGGGTGGGTGATGCCTCAGAGGGTCCATCCTGAGTTTTCACAGCCCCATACCCACAGTCAGGGTCAGGGTCACTCTGGAGAGAAAGAATCCCACATCTATGGGTGGTTGAGGGACTCTCATAGCCCGAGGGCTGGCGGTGGGAAAGCCACAGGTACAGACTGTTCAAGGCACACTGATGCCAAGGAGGGATGCATTGGAAGGAGTCAGAGCATCAGGTGACACTGACCTTGTCCCCTGGGGCTGGGGCCCTGGGGTGGGGTGGGGTGGAAGTCAGGGGGAAGCTTGGGTCACTGTGTCCGCCCTCCCCTAGGACCTGGGTGGATGGCAGATCCAAGGGATGGGCGCTGTGAAGACACAGCCTCCGACGGGAATCGAAGGCTGAAAGCTCTCAAAGGCAGCAGGACTGGAGCCTGCAGACTCCTCATGATTGAACTCTGTGTCATGCTCTGAACTTCCACACAAGCTTTGAGGAGAAATGGAGCACGTGTGATGGGAAGGGGTGGGGGTGTCTTTCCTTTTCTCCCCTCCTGGCTTCTCCAGCTCCCCTTTTCCCTAAGCACTGACACAGCCCCCTCCCCGTCATTCCTCGATGCCTAATGATGGACTTTGTACAGAGCGTAGGGAGAGAGGAGACTGCAGGTGGGATGGAGAGAGCTTAGCCTGGGTGGACACCGTTTTCCAGGGCGTGGTTACCCCACCCCGTGGTCCTGGGGAATCCCAGGCCCTCGTCCAAATCCTTCTTCCACAGGGTCTCCCTTGCCTCTCCTTCCCCTGTCCCAAGTCACCAGAAACCTTTGAATCCAGGCTTCCTGGGGCAAGAAGAAAACCATCTCAATTTATCACTGTGACCAGCACTGCTCCCCAGGGGCCTCCTTCATAAACCAAAGACCCACTTGCCAAATCTAAGAGCAGTTCTCCCCAGGGAAGAATTCTGCCATTACAAGCAGAGGTCTTCACCCTGGGATCCCTGGAGAGATTCAGGACAGGATTCTGGGTGGGAAGAAATGACATCTTTATTTTCACTACCCTGTAACTGAAATCTAGCAGTTCTAAATGAGTGGCACATAGTCAATTTGTACACGCCCAGGAATGCAGAGTTATCCAACCCTCACCTCGAGTGTGGGAAAGCCCAGGGCTGCTTTTCTGGGGACCTAAGCTGTGTAAAGAGCCAAGGCACACAAGGAAGTCACATGCTGCCCCCAAGCCACTGGCCCTGAACCTGGGAGGTGGCGCACCCCCTCGGCTGGCCATCCCTTGTCCAGGAGTGACTCAGAGCAGGCAGAGCTCCCCCCTGGCTTAAGGCAACATGTGTCAGACACTTTGGTACCCTGATTGATGATCGCTGCTATTTCCTTACCCATCTCCTTTTCAGTCTCTAGTGGGTCCTGCCAGTCACTTACAACTTGCCACCATGGACTTTATAAATTGCAGAATTAAGAAACACAACACAACAAACAAAGAAAGGATTACCAAGGTTTGTTTGTGCATTACTTCAAGAACTCAAAACACATTTCCCCAGAAACAAAAGTGATAAGGCAAAAGGCAGCATGGCTGCCCACCTCCACCCAGAGAGATTTAGCCTGTGATGTGCTGAGAGCACAGTGTTATCTTACCAGTAAATTGTTTTTGAAACTGCATTTTGAGTTCAAACTCAGATGCCTAGTACCTTACTAGGAAGGCATGGTGATTTTAAAGTGTGGCCCCAAAATTCGTTGCACTCCTCCCACTGGGGTGAGTCTGTGGCCCCTGCCCAGGGATCTGGGCTCTATGACTACTTGACCAAAAGAATATGGTGGAAAGGGTGCTGTACCAGTTTTATTTTATGAAGATAGTATTATCCTGGTACCAAACCAGGCAAAAAATGAAAAAAACTAAAGACCAATACCCCTCATAGGTAGAGATGCAATTATCCTTAACAAAATGTAGCAAATAGAATTCAGCAAAATGTATAAAATTAATTACACACCGTGACCAAATGGGTGTTTCTCCAAGGATGCAAGGCCGGTTTGATATTTGAAAATGAATCAATGTAATCAACCATATTAACAGACTAAAGAAGAAAAACCACCTGATCATATTAACTGATGAGGGAGAAAATGAATTTGACAAAATTCAATACCCATTCATGATAAAAACTCTCAGGAATACAGGAGAACTTCCTCAACTTGATGAAAATCATCTACAAAAAGACTGGTTTTCCTATGTGGTCTCTCTAAACAGCATGAGCATGGGAACTTTTTACTGCCCTCAGGATGCAAGTCTTAGCTCCCCAGTCACCTGCTCTGACATCAGCTATTGTGTGAGCTGGGGTTCCCTGCTCCCACCCAGTGAGAGCAGATGGAAGTCCTAAGCTCCACTCAGCCTTGCCTGGCATGAGTAAGGGTGGGGCCACACTCTTTCCTGTGGTTTTTGCCTGGAGAACACGGTTCTTGAACAATGGACAAAAAGTGTTCTCTGTTTCCAGGCTGCCCCTTTCCTAATCCTCTGGCTGGAAAGAGCAGGGTTTTGTTAGGGCCTTTCATGTCTGTGCCTTTGGCATTTCTGGGCTGCTGGCTTCTTCAGCTCCAATTCTGGGATATTTGAGGCCAGAAGAAACTCCTGGAACTCACCATGATGTTTTTCCTTGGGTCCTGAGGTTGCTCTCCAAGGAGCCTTCTTCTCTCCACCTTCCAGAGTCTTCTTTTGTTGGCTTAACAGATAATGTCCTGGATTTTAGTTGTCCTTAGAAAGAGGAATAGAGAAAGTCACCTATTCCATCTTCCTAGAATATCAGGCAAAAGTCCTGACAGTTTTGAAATATTTTCATTCTTTCTCACACTTTATTATTTCTCTGGATGTAATAGAATTTTAGGCTGCACCTCAGAATTGGAAGGTTTTGCTGCACTAACTATTACTCTTCCAGTGGTGTCTTCTGACTTTATTTCCTTTGAATTGGATCTCTCTCTCTCTCTCTCTCTCTCTCTCAATATTGTGTTGTCTCTAAAACTCTAAAATCTTGGGAAGGTGTGCCTTGGTGTGTATGTTCCACATTTCATCTACTGGGTACCTTCAGTCTGGAGGCTCATGGCCTCAGGCTGGGGAATTGTTCTTCTACCACTTATTTGATGGATGCGTCTCCTTTATTATTTTCACTATTTCTGAGTTTCTGAAGAGTCAGACATTGTGTCTTCTTGATTGCTTTTCTAGGTTTCTTTTTTCACCTGTTTTTTGTCTTCATTTTTCATTGTACTTTCTGAAAGAATTCTTCATTCTTCTAATCTTCCTGTTACTATTTTGGGCTATCATATTTTTAATTCCTAAGACTTCCTTCACATGATCAGATTTTCCCATTTTCGTAACATCACATTGTTGAGAATGGAATGAATTGCCTTTGGATTCTTGAAATATATATGTTTTCTGAACTTGCTACATTATTTCCTCTGGGTTCCTTTAAAAAACATATTCCGTTCACTGCGTTGTCCATTTCCTCTAGTTCTCCTTTGCTAATTTGTAGGTTTGTGTGCTTATTTGTTTGGGGCTCTCATTCATGTTGAAGGACTTCACTTATCTGGAGATCCTTGGGGCCCATTTATATTTAACGGAGAGGAACTGAAAAGCTGATTGGAAAGTGGACCTGCATGCCTCCTTGCATGCCTCCTTTATTTTCTTTGTCCTTATAAGTTGATCATACCTCGTTTTCTTTCTTCACCATCACTGTGGTAGTTCCAAGTAGGAGGAAGGACAAAGGCTGAGGTCAGCCCGCCACACTAACCAGAGGCTCACCCTGACCTTTGGGGCTGGTCCCTCGGCTGCTACCATCCACACATGGTACCAAGAGGCCGGGCTTCAGATTTTTCCAGGATTAGGTATCTGTTTGTATTTCTCAACCTAATGTTATTGCTTGTGCCCTAGAGAATTGCTCCATTTTATTACCAGCTTCCCTCAAAACCTTCTCATCTACTATGACCTGGAAAGAGCTCAAGAATTTTAATTTTATATGAAATTCTAGAAAAACCACTTTGCAAGCACTGACCTTATGTACCTCCTGTGTCAAGACTACTCCCCTTTTATTCTTATCTGTATTTAAATAAACTGTTTATTTTCGAGTAGTTTTTGATGTATAGAAAAGTTGCAGAGATACAGAAAGTTCCTGTCCGTTTCTCTGGTTGTCATCATCTTACTTTACTGGATACATTTGTCACAACTAAGGAACCGACATCAGTGCCTCCCTGTTAACTAAATTCACACTTCATTTGGCTTTCACTAGCTTTTTCCTAATGTCCTTTTTCTGTTCCAGGATCGCATCCAGGAGACGAGATTACATTTAGTCACCCTGTCTCTCTAGCCTCCTTGGGTCTGTAATGATATCTCAGACTTTCCTTGTTTTTGATGACCTTGAAGAACACTGGGTGGGCCTTGTGTAGAATGTCCGTCCGACTGGGTCTCTTTGGTATTTTTCTCATAGTTAGACTGGGGTCACTGGGTTTTGGGGAAGGAAGGCGGCAGAGACAGAGTGCCCTACTCAATAGGTCCCATCAGGGGGACACACTGTCCACGTGGCCAGCGGCGGTGACCCTCATCAACAGCGGCTCTAAAGCCACCCCCTCCCTTTCCATGTTCTGTTCTCAGGAAGGAAATCGCTAAGCTCAGCACACACTGGGGGTGGCAGGGAGGGCGATACCTCCTGGAGGCCTCTCCCCACCTTCTTTTTATTTCCACAAAACCAGAAATGATTTAATGGCTCCAGTTAGCTGAAGTCTCTCCATAGAGGAACAGACGTGGTCCTGTGCATGTGTGGAAGAATCCCCGATGGAAGACAAGGCTAAATGGTCCTCCGAGGCCCTCAACATCCTTCCTCCCAAGATAAAACAATTGTCTCTTCTCAGAAACAAAGTCCATGACGTCATGGCAATGAGTTTTCTATAGAAAGTAGACCTGTGTTAGGAGGCCTCCTGGGGGTCAAAAGGGAAATCTATACTTAGGTGTGGATTTCAGAAAGTTGTTAGATATTTGTGTGTTTTGTTTTGTTTTGTTTTGTTTTTAAGGAAACCATACATTCAGCATTAAAAGCCTGAGGAGGGCAAGCTGGGAACCCGGAGCCATGTGCCCGGGAGGGTTCGGGGGTGCAGTGGCGGGGAGCAGACACAGGCTGGTCCTCCTCCCCCTCCACTTTCCTTTGTACCTGGGCGGCCTCTGCCTTCCATGGTGGGGGACGTGGACCACCTCTCTCAGAAAGTTCCCACCTGGCCAGGCTCTTCTGGGGCTAATGAAATAAGTTTTGGGAAGTTCTCGGTGATCCCTGGAGGAAAAATAAACCCCGGACTGTGTGAATGTTGCCCGTGTGATGCCGACGGCTTTGCCGTGAGCTGCATCGGCAGAGCTCCAATGTTTCCGGATTGATGGGAAGGAAACGGTGAATTTTCCTGCAGTGCCAACCACTGCGAGTGTAAAAAGTCTATAGAAAAACCATAGCCCCGTGCTTTACCCACTCAGCGACCCCACAGAGCGACCTCCCCTCGGGTCGCATCCCTGAGTCACAGAACCACCTCCAGCTTCACGGCTCTGCTGTGTCCTTTGTTCTATTCCCTGCGTGTCATTGAAGCGAGCCATTGTGTGCAAACATTTGAGCGTGAGGTCCTTCAGAGGCATGGCCTGTTCCCCACTGCTCCACACACGCAGAGTTTATACCGGGGCAGGGCAAGTGGAATCTTTCTCAACTCATTCTCGGAACTATAGACAAAAATTCAAATTTTAAAACGTCCTGGATGTGGAGGACCTTGTTATGAGGAATGGAATGACTGCTGCTCATAGAGAGATTTATAAACTGCAAGCACGTCAAAAGAAGCTGGGATCCTCTCCTGCTCACTCACTCACTCATCAAAATGCAGCTGGCAGCCGGGCACTCCTGAGGCCCAGGGACCAAGGAGGGGGCCCCCAGCGCCTTAGAGCATGTTTGACAGGAGGCCAAGCTGGGGTTGCACACAGATGGTGAACCCACCCGGCTCCACACACCCTTTCCAGGAACACACCCAGGAAAAGGTGAGGCTCACCCGCCGCATGGACAGTCTGGCCCAGTTACATAAAGAAATGGGATTATTTTTATAAAGAAAGGAAAGAGGCAATCCCTTCCAAACAAACCCCAGATGGGCCGAGACCCCTTTCTGTAAAATAAACACGCCCAGAACTTAGGAAGTGCAAAAGGCAATGTTTACACGAAGATCTGAGAGCTACCTGCCGGGGGGCCGAGGGCCTATAACCTGGCTGTCTGAAGTTCGTGTCCTTTGTGAGAATTGCCACCGCCGGCCTTGGGAGCTTAGCCTGGATGTTAGGGTTCCACACACAGTGGCATCAGTTTCTAACATTGAGATGGTCACCTATGAGGCATGAGATTCACTGGGAATTTTATTAAACCAATCATTTTTAAAATATATATTAAGCTACTCCCATGCAATTTGCCTTTTATCAGAGGGTTTCCGGTACCCATTTGAATTATAATGAGCAAGTAAACTGAACGTAGGATGTGAAGAAAAAGTGGGAGGGTGTGTGTAAGTGTGTGTGAGTAAGTGTGAGCACAGGTGGGCACGGGTGAGCAGGTGTATGATTGAATGTTTGCATGAATGTCAGAGCAGCCAGGGTGAGCAAATAAAAATGTGGGACACCTGGTTAAATTTGCATTTCTGATGAACAACAAATATTTTTTTAGTGTAAGTCTGTCCCAAATACTGCATGGCTCTATTGCAAATACGACATAGGACGTGCTTACACTGAACAATTATTCACTGTTTATTTGAAATTCAGTGTCAACTGGGCACCCTGTACCTATCTGTATTGTATTTGGCAATCCTAGTAAATGTGAGTATGTGGAGTTAGGTCAGCATGTGTGTCGTGACTGAGTGTGAGTGTGTGTTAGAGTGTGTATGTCTCTTTATGTGTATGAGTGTGTGTTACAGAGCTGTGTGTGTATACATGAGTGTGTGCATGTGCGTGTGAGTGGTGTGTGCATGTCTGTGAGTGTGTATCCATATGCAAGTGTGAGTCTGTGTGAGTGTGCACACACATGAGCAGGCTGGGCCCAGGACGGGGAGGGAGGTCTGCGTGAGGAATGTGGAGAAGGTGCCACCAGCATCTGAGAGTCACCTGACGCCATTCTTCATTTCATCACACCTTCAAAATGAAGCAATGCCAACCAGAAATCCTAAATGGCAAGTCTCAATAATTTCCAAAAGATTTTATGCAAATTGAAAGTATAAATTTCAAGAACTTTTGTGGCTTTGATCAAAACATCCGGTCTAGTGAATCTCAAGCTTAGGGACCAATTCTGAGGACTTTTCCCCAAGACCCAGGGTCCCTGATAAGTCACTTCCTCTCTTACCATGTATACGAATAACTTTAAACCATGCCTTCACTTCATCAATCCACACCTGGGGAAATCATCCTAAGAAGAGTATGAAATGCACTAACTGCAACTTTAAATGAAATATTTATAAAATAGAAAGCAACTTCAAATACCTAAATGTTTTCAAAGGATGCCCAAGTCACTTAGGGTCCATTTACACAGTAAAATAATGTGCAACCAGTAAAGCGACATTCATGAAAGTTTTGTTTCATGCACACTAAAGGCAAAGTGAAAAACAGGAGACAAATGTACACGTATAAAAGTCTACGTCAGTGAAAATGTTGTATGAAATACACAGTGTATGAAGGGACTGGTGGGAAAAGGAAAAAACATGCACAGATTTGTACTGAATTGGAAAAATGCAAATGAAAGGAAATGCACCAAATTGTTGGTAAAACTTTTCTTTTTGTGATGGGTTTTAAAAAATATTGTTGCCACACTTTTCATAAATGAATATGTGTTACTTTCAAAACTGGGAATAAAACTTACTTCGGAAGCAAAATAAACACACACAAAGTGCATTGATTCTGGTGATGGAGACGGGCATGCTGCGTCCCTGAGACCACATGTAGCCGGGAGCTGCCTGGGAGCCCAGGGTTCTTGCAACGGGACGATACTCGGGCTGCCTCATGGCTGACCCCGATTCCTGGGCTCTGGGGCCTGCAGCCAGGAGATGATGCCCAGCGAAGTGGCCTAGCCAGGCTCAGGGGGAGGTTTCAGCAAGGGGGAAGATCGTGCCTTTTTTGCCAAGGACAGCTGCATGGTGGCTGGCACCCAGAGCAGGTGGCTGACCTGGGAGCTACAGTAAACATGCAAGTCCACTGCCTCAGGGAAGGACCTCGAGGTAAGACCAGCCCCCAGAATATGTGAGCAAAGTGTTTACTTCTCCTGGACTCTCTGGGCTGCCGTCCTCATGTTCCCGTGCCCACAAGGTCCCCCTCTGTCCTTCACAACTTCCCACGATTCTAGCTGCTGTCTTGTGTGTCCCAGGTTCCTTTATCATCCTCATGTGCATTTGCTCAAGAAGCCCCTTGAAATCTCAGAGCCCGGGGATAGCTGGGGCGTGGAACAGAGGCCTGGGATGTGTGGGCCCCGGGGAAGGTTTAGGCAGAGCTGGTTTACTGACCATTCTGAGTGGGTGATTCAAAAGTGACTTATCTTAAAAACTGAACAGAGAACCTTGCTTTGTGTAGAACTCTGCTCCAGGGAGTGACCCACCTGGTGCAGATCTGGATGCAGCCCCTGGAGAAGTACCCTTGGCCTCAGGCTCCATCCCGCCCTCCTCTGTCAGGGGGGCAGCTGTGGGACGGGGCCTGACTGTCTCAGTCAGTGGGGACAGCCATCCACCTCCCCTACTAGAAGACCCCTGTGAGCGCTGGTCTAAGAATGGACATGTAGCCCAGTCTGGGCCAGTGGGACACGAAGGCAGGGCCCCTAGCAGGGCTACTCCCTTTGGCCGGCGAGTTGTGTGAGTATGGAGCTCAGAAAGTTGCAGCCACACCGTGAAGGAAGCCAGGGCCCTGGAGGACGCTGGCAGGACAGAGTGTAGGAGGCAGGACAGACCACCTCGTTGATCCAGTCACCAAATTTAACCAGCATGGAAGGGCCTGCAGGTCCCTGGGCTTTCTAGGTGCGGGGCCAATAGATGCCTTTTATCATTCAAACTTGTTTGCATGGGATGTTGTCATTTACACAGAAAACCTCTAAGCTGGTTCCTGTACGGGTTATATTTTCATTCAACAATGAGCATACTGAATGTGTCAGAGAAATAATGAGAAAGATTTGAGGCTTCCTGGAAAATCCAGAATCTACAGTTTCATAATAAATGGAAAATAACATCACCTCTTCCAAACAACATAACTTGGAGACTCAGTTGAAATCATAATTTCCAAAAAGGTGTGACATGAAACAATGGGGTGGTCAGGCCCAGGACGGCCCTAGAGAAGCCAGGCCTCACCCTGACCCTCCCCACTATTCTCCCATCCTATACTTCTGCTTCCATGGCCAGCAATGTGGGGCGCACCGTCCGATGGCCTGTGGCCTGGACGGACCTTGGCCTCTTCACTTACCAGGGGGATGACTTGGGCAAGCCCCCAGCAAACTTGTCTCATGTCCACTGACTCCAAGTGGGGCCATGCCAGCCCTTGAGCCACCCTTCTGGGAGGGGAAGGAAGATTGACAGGTACACACTGACTCAGTCGCTGGGGCAAAGAACGTGGGTCCTTTACCCTGATTGGCTCAGACCAGCCTTGACGAGAGGGCTGGCCAGCACAGAGCACTGGAGGGTCAGTCACTGCCATGTCTGCTTCATGCTCACCCACGCAGCCCATTTCATTCTTATCCTGCCTGATATCGATTCATTAATTATCTCTAACGTCACTGATGAATATTCAATGGAGAACAAGTGTTTAGGCTGTGGCCTCCCTTACTGATGATTTCTTTGCTGCTAAGGACTGGGGTGGTGGGAGGGGAGTACCTCACTTTACCCTTCAGGAGAGAACATCAGTAGACACAGAGGAGTGATCAGAACCTGCCCACCCCAACCCGCCACTTCAGGAAAAGCAGACCTGAGCACCCACGGCCTCCCTACCCCAAGGAGCTGTCCACACTCCACCCGATACAAATCACCACTGACATGGTCGAGTTTAAATATGAGACAAAGTGAGCACCTTTCCCGATGCCACAGTCTCTAAGCAAAAACAAAACTAAACAAAATTTGGAGCTTGTGGTTGAACAACAACACCAAAGACTTGAAAACTGGGTCAGTGACAGAAAGTTCAGACCCTAGGATTGCCTTTTCCATGTTCCCATGGGGTTGGTTACCCTGCACTCACTTGAAATAAGGTTGGTGAGATGGGAGCAATGGGAAAACATCTAGAGAGAAAAGAAATCCATTCTTCATGCCCTGTGTAAACAGGGAGGGTGGACACAGGGAGCAAAGGAATAAAATGAGACACATTTCATTTAGCGATTTAATTTAAGAACAATGAAGTCCCTGAGTTCAAATGCAGAGAATGTTTCTGGCAGGGAGGTAGCACGACAGTGTCACGCATCTTAACAAAGCTTGTAGCACAACAGACCTCAATTACCACAAATCATCCAGGCGTCTGCAGGAATAAATACCAAGACTTATTATTTTTTACTGCTTTTTCCACTTTACACTTTAAAGAACATGAAGCGAAAAGTGAGATAAATTGTAGAGGACCATGGTCCATGTTAAATAGCCAATTAAACAAATACAAATGCGAGCCATTTCAGGAAACCCTGACATAATTATCTTTCAACCTAGGAAAACTCATAGTTTAGAGGTAATTAAGAATAATACAGCAGACCTGCTTAAAAATTGTGCAACGCATAGCTCATTTAAAAGGTGTGCAATGAAAATGAATAGAAACAGATACTTTCCATGAAGTCTCAAATTTTCAGATTTCATTTGTATCATTTAGAATGCCTTCACTGCAGGCAAGAGAAAGCTCTTCTCACAGACACTGACAGTAAGACAATTTCTTACATCAAATAAGAGCTTAGCTGCTGTAAGATTTATTCTAGGTTCTAACTGGTTGACTCAACAGCTGTTGGGGCATCAAGGTCCTATGTTCTTTTTCTCTCTTTAGGCCGTCTTCTGTGGGCTGGAGTTGACACCAAGTGGCTCCCCTGTGGCTTAAGATTGCTCTAGGAGTTCTTACCTCCGGGGTCCAGGGACAGAAATGGACCAGCCCTTCATGTAACTCCCTCTTAAGAACAAGGAAAACTTCTCCAGGAGCCCAGCAGTCACCTCCCCAGGACCTGCTGGTCAACCCTGGGCTAGTGCCTGGTCCTCACCCAGTCACGGCGAGGGCATCAGGCTGCCATCAACAGCCTGGACCAGCTACATGTCCCCCTGGGTCACACAGGAAAGGAGTAGATAGCTGAATGAACAAAAGCAGAATTTGATCTGCAAGCTATTCTAGTCACATTGTCCTAGTTCAGCTGTTTCTAAAGGCACAAAATTTCAACTCTGGCTTGAATCGATTGGCCAAAAGTTTAAAACACTTTTCACTTCAGAAAATAGTATTGGGGTCAGCAATTAGGGTGTTTTTTTCCCCAGATTTTGCTCCAGTTCTAATCTTCTATTTCAAATGCATGGTAATTTACCTTATAGACATTCTATACACACAATATTTGCGCGTCAATCTATTGTACAGAATAAGGCTTACTTATGTTTGCATTGGAACGAATTCTGTGTGGGGAATACACAGCAGACACACTCCAATGGTAGTACTGGGCTGTGCTTTGGAAAGTTGAATTTCTGTTGCTTCTTACAAAGTATTAAAATGTCATTTTAAATATTCTTTTCTGTAACCTATATAAGATATTAAAATTTCCATAAAAAATGCTAACTGAATTTTATATGTAACTGAAGAACAATGTAATTTAACGCACTTCCAAAAATGTAGAAATTTAGTTTGATGGCCATTGACTATGAAAGAAAGAAAAGTTGAGCTGTTTGTGTCTGAACATATTTGGAGAGTAATCTGCAAAAAAAAAGAAAAGAAATTGTTTGCCTCCCCAAAGAGGCCTACTTTAACCTAATTTGCAGACTATAGATTTATATGACAATGCTATGTTTATCCCTAGGTAAGAGAGAATGTGGTCAGTGTTAGCCAACTCCCAAATAGAAATTAATCCAAATAGCATTTCTGGCCTTTTCCAAAATTGGAAAGCTAAGATTATCTTCCTGTGATTCATCTTGCATGATGACCACAATGGCAGAGACAGGTCATGCAGTTTCTTTATGTGCCATTTTGGTTATGAAAGATGTTATTTGATCAGATGTTTCTAGAAACACAAAACCGAGAATTAAAGTCCTTAAAGGCCCACCATTCACCTTCATTGCTTCCCTTTGTCCATCTTTCCTTCCTTTGTTTGTCTGTTTTGGGGGAAGGGGACACAGGGTCGCAGTACTCAGAGAAGAAGGTTCACTGCCGTGCCTGCGGAAACATAAAAATGGTGTACAAATTAACCCATAACTGGTACTCCAATTTTCCACGTCTGGGAAACTCTAAGGAAGTGGCCCCTCTCCACCATGTCCTTGGCATTGAGGGGCAGGCCTGGCTGAGGCTCTGGGTGTCATGGGAGGTGGAGCTGCCCCTGTGAGCCTCATGTGTGGAGCTGGAACTGCGGATCAGCGTCACCTGGAAACACCAGTCCTCGGCAGCCCCAGACCTACCTGGGGTGGGGCCCAAGGACCGTGTGCCGAGCCCTCCAGGGGCTCTGATGTCACTGCAGCATGAGGACCTCTGGTCTAGATCATACTTCATTCATTCTGGGGCCATTTAACTACTTAAAACTTTGCCTAAATCCCTCTCTGACCTGAGCCAGCATTAGTGGGCTTTGGAAGCACTGAAATTTTATGGAGCCCCGGGGGAGCATATTTGTGCGTGAACCCCCCGACATCCGTGCAGGTGGAGACCCCGGACTGAAGTCCTCCACCTTCCTTCCCTCCCACCGGGTGCCTGGCGGAGGGCACTGCTGACCTCTGATCCGCCAGTCCACGCAGGGTGAGGTACACAGGTGCCTGAGGTGTAGAAAGCCACTAGCCTTGACCTGCTTTTCCCTTCACACCTGCATTCACTCTCTACATTCTGAGAAGCTTCTCGTGGCAGGATGAGCTGGGATCAGAGTATCTGGGTCTTGGGTAAACTCCTGTCCTGGGTGGACCCTTCTGCTCCAGCTGCAGCCGCAGTATGTGGTTGGTGGTCCCCATGTCACATGGTTCCTGCCCTGGGTTGGGGGTTATTCCTACTCTTGGTGTCCTGACAGCCCCAGCAGGATGAATCCCAGGACAGGGTGCTCTCGGATTACCAGTTAACTGAACAAAGCTCCATTATCCCAAATGGAATGCCCATGCTGACACTTCCGGGCAGAGGTTGGTCCGTGGTGACATGGGGCTGGCTTTCAGCCTGTGGGCACCCACAGTGAGTTATTCATGAGCAGAAGAAACTGTCCATCCCAGGGTCCAGGCTTCTTATCCCGGGAGAGCCTACTAGACCTGGAATCTGCGGTACCGTCTTGGCTGCACCCAGGATGCTGTAGGTTATAGCAGGGAAATCCACAGTTTTCCCTCCAAACCTTAAATAACTCACACACATAATTAACACAGACTCATTTTTGCAACTAGTGAAGTGTAGCTTTTTCTTGCTTTGGTGTCAGTGCGAGTGCCTGGAAACTATGGCTCCTTAGAGTTTTCGTGTTCCTTCTCCTCTCGCCCTTCCTCTCGCCGCTGCTCTGGAGGTGCTCGGGGTCTGGGAGGGCTGCTGTGGGATAAGTAAGGCAGGTGTCCACTGTGTATAATCAGTCAGGTCTGCTAGGAAGCCCACCTTCCCATCTGCAGAGAAGAAGCATCATAAGCACACCTACGCCAGGCCGGGCATCCCTGCACCAGACACTCACTCGGGTGGACCTTGGAGAAGTCCTCTCTGCAGTGTCATGGAGGTGCCCACACCTTGGGCAGGATCACCGAGGTGCATTTGGCAGGGGCTGGGCAGAGACAGGGCCTCCAGGCAGGGGAGCCACAGGGAGGAACTATTTTGCCACATGAACAAATTAATAAGTGCAAAACAAACAAACAAACCCTAAAGTGCATCTGACCAGCTTTCACAAGGACTCCCTGCTGCCCGTCAGTTTCCCTGCTGAAGCCAACCCACAGACTTCCTGTGTCGGAAAGACCCAGTGTGAGCCATAGCCCTGCCCAGCCACCGTCCAGACGCTTCCTGGGCACCAGTTACCATCAAGAGATAGAATGGGCCCAGTTTCTTCTTCTGGGCCCGTGGGCGGGTCCCGTCCTGCCCTGACCTGATTTTGTCTCTTCTGTGAAATGGGAGTAAAGGAACTTACACCCTTGCCTGTTAAGAGGACCAAGTAGGGATGGTGTCGGAAGTGCTTGGGACCACATGGCTCACGTGGAAGGAACAAAAGGTCTTCTCCATGAGGCCACAGAGCCCAGAGCTGGGTGGACATCGGAAGTGCTGGGTGTGGTCTTCCTCTGCCCAGACCCAAGCTCACATGGAGCTGTTCTGACGAGCCCATAGCAACACTTGTGATGGAGTCATCTACCCAGCCGACCCCTCCACCCCTCCCACAAATCAAGTCCAGGTGGAACTTGTTCCTGGTGGAACTTCCAAGTTCCTGGTGGAACTTCCAAGTTCAAGGCAGATTGGCAGATGTACAAATGCTCTGAAGATGGGGGGACACTCCATCAAGAACTGCGTGAAACGGCAGCCATCACTTTGTGTGTGGATTTGGAGTCTGTGCTGCTCCCAGATGCTCTCTCCCCACACATGTTTTTTCAATAAACCATTCATAGGAAACTGGACCCTCTTTGAAATGAGAGACTGCATTTGGGTCACTGCTGACAAGCTGTAATTCTGAGAAACTGCACAGTTTCTGAATCCAGCTCTGCCCTCTGATATTTCCCAGCACCTCGTCATTTAGAGTTTCCAGGCAGATGGAATGTGTCCACCTGGGTTTGTTTCAAGTTGGCTCCAAGAGGGGTTAGAGGTGGGAGCTGATGCTGTCAGCCCCCGTCCATACCCTCGGCTTCACCATCGGGGTCACAGGGACAACATCCTGCTGGAAGGACCCATGCCTCCCCCCAAGGGCCTCCTCTCTTCTGGGGGAGCCAGTGCCCCCTGAGAGCTGCCCCTGGGCAACGATGGACAGGACTTGGAAGCTGGTCCTGGACACCCCAGTCCTAGCGGACACCCCAGCCACTTCTGCCCTGGAAGGGGGACAGGGCATTCTGTGCATGGTCTCCATCACCTCCTGGAGCTCCCTGCAGGTCTGGGCCCCGCTGCCCGTGTGGAGATCTGCTCCCAGCACCCTGTGTCAGGTCTTGCCTTCCCTGGCTCACTTCTCTACCCCTCTGAGGATGCACCTGGGTTCACCTTCCAGGCGATCATATAAATGACAGAAAGGAAGGAAATACACACTTGGCCTCCCTCAGAGTCCGCGGCTGGGACGGGCCCTGCATCAGCTTCAGGAAGAGACAGGGTTTGGATGATCCTCTGCGTTTGGTTCCTGTGAAAGGAATATAAACAGTGGAATAGAGCCTCGTATCAATTACAAATGAAAAGGAACTTACTCATGACTTCCTATTTTAATTTTGTAAATGTTTACTCTAATGGATTGTTAGGAATTTTTTTACTTTTTTAAACTCAGCTGTTTCCTACTTCTGCTTTATAAAGTCAGAACTGGGATCTCAGTGGCTCGCAGGGAATGGCACCTACAGGAACCTCATGAGGGCCGGTAGCTCAGAGTCTCTGCTCTGGCCTTCCAGCTGGGAGCCCTGAGGCTGGGAGCCAGATGGCCAGCTGAGAGCTGGCCTTGCCAAAGCAAAGCCACAAAGTGATGCCCCAGACCTCATGCTCCATCTAGTCTAGAAGTGACAGAGAAGCACCACGGTCCTTAATTACAATTCCATTCCCAGGGACCCTGAGGAAGCCAAGTATGCGACAGGATTGTTGACTGGACTGTTAGCACTGTCACTAATACACAGGGTTCACAGGGGATAAGGAACCCTCACCCTCATGCCATATCGCCAGAAGTGTTAACTGTTACGGGTATTCAGGGAACAGTTTGATAGTATCTACTAAAATCTAAAATGCACATACCCTTTGATCCAGATATTTTGCTTTGAAACTTCTATAGAAATCTCTATATTTAATCTCTAAATCTCAGATATTTACTCTGGAACTACTTAAAGATTTACAAGGGGGTGGTAACCGTGACTCTGTAAATAATACAAAAAATTGGAAAAAAAGTCAACAAGGGAATCATTAAATAGACTATGAAATATGAACTATTCTCTAGAATACTATGCAGCTATTTAAAAGAATGATATAAACCCATATTCACCACACGGAAAGAACCAAGATTAATTACATGGAAAAAATAAGTGTCGAATGATACATTTGCTAGTCCTTCAAGCCAAATCAACCGATGGATCAGCACAGGAGGCCCTGCGGTGTTGGGTGGGATGTGATGTGTATACGTGTGAGGACACTTCACTTGAACAGCCGACCCATGCAGAGTCACATCCCTGGGTGACTGAGTGCTGGTCTGGGTGTCCTTGGGTGGTGGACACCACCAGTGCAAATCTGGCTGCAGGTGGGAGAACTGTCTTCCTCCTGCCGTGTGATTAGCAGAGAAGTGTGTCTGTAGAGCATCAAAATGGAAACGGAGAGAAGGAGACCAAAGGTGGAGAGGCCCAGCTGTGTGGGCTCCCACGACTGTCTCGTTCAGTGTGCGGGGACACTCCCACCCTCAGGAGCCATGGCTGGAGCTCCCCCAGAACCGCGGGACAAGCTCCTTTCTATGTGGGGAGATGATTAGTTCAACTTCAGTCGTTTCTCTTACTAGCCACCACGTGAACGCTTTTGAATATGTGTCACCTTGGTGGATTGGGAGCTATTTCTGTTCATAAGCCACCTGCAGATTTCTAGACTCGCTGGTTATTTGGCAGACTATGCCCTTCTCTTGACACGGACCTTCGTTTCATGTGTTCTATCCGTAGTGTATAACATAGTGCCAGCTGCTCAGCTGGCATTTAGTAAATGCTTTTGGTGCATAAACCATAGACTTACCTTCAAATGAAGCTGTGATAGACAAAAACAGCCAGTGAGTTTGCTATATTAAAACACCACCCTATTGAACAGAACCATCCTTCACGGCTGATATTCAACAATTTTTACCACCAAATAGGAATTTCATGTGCAGTTACACTGCACTGTTTATAAGGCCTTTTCACATCTTTTGATCCATTGTTTGGTAGGGACAGGCCCAAGAGGGAGGGGATTTTTCCAAACCCACTGAGTAGGGATGGATTCAGGATTCAAATCCAGTCCCCCTGGTCCCCATGGTTTCTGTGTCCGAAAAGAAATAAAGGGCAACTTGTGTTCTGTTGCAGCTCAGCCCAATGTCCCCAACAGCCACACCTGCCACACCCCTTCTGACTCAGGACACCCTTGAGTGTTGAAGTTGGCTCAGTTCACCAAAGCCCAGAAAATTCAGTTGCCCAAATCCTTGGGGACTCATATTCAAAACTGAAGAGGAAGAGGGAGGCTCCCTCCACTTAGAGAGAGAGAGAACCTATTTCTCAGGTCATAAGACTCTGTTGCAAGATCTTGCCAGAAACTTGGTTTACATAAACATAGACTCTTGTGATTAAAGCCAAGCTTTCCTGTTAAACTTACTAGACATGTCACATCACAATAACAGGCATATTTTAGCTCTGAACTGGGATGAAATTATTTCAATAGTTCCTCTTAACATTTGGATTCTCCCAGCTGACCAATAAACCCAAGTATCCTCACATCTTTCCTTTCCACCCACCCGTATTTATGACATTCATTTTCTGGCCATTGATGGTACACGTGTAGCCAAAAAGTGTCATCCCCAGCTTAGATTCAATCATGATATTCCTGATATTTATGTCCTTTGACAAAAGATTGCAAGTGTCTTTAGCGAAAGGTTGCCATGACAATACTGAAATAGGAAAAATAATTTTTCTTGCACACCCAGGATGTTGACAGTGCAGGTTTCACGTGAGTCATAATTGCTAAAACTTTTGTTAAGATTTAGAGTCAACTGTTAGCCATTTGCCCCTTGACTCCCATCCGTTTTCCCAGTTTTCTTTGCTTGCTGTCTTCTATTCTTTCCAGAAGAGCTGAGCTCATGTTTTTTGAAATGCCTTCAACATTTGGTTCCTGTATACAAGACTCAGAGGGGATTCCACTTGGACTTTTCCCAGTTGGTAACAGAAATAAACCCTGTCATCTGGGGCAGTGCCATCTCATCCATGAGCCCATTCCTTCCCTTCTGGGTTGCCCCTGGTTCCACTGCCTTCAGCCCAACTTCTGTTTGCATTTCTGTTGCTATTCAGCACTTGAACTTTCAAAATCCTTGGACATTTTCCTCTCTATCTGGCCACATACAGCTAACAGGAGAAGTGAAAAAACATAAGTGAACATAGATAAAGATCAATAAGAAGTAAGTGAGTAGAAGTAGGACACCTACCAGGCACCAGTGTGGGACCATGGACACCACAGGAGATGGGAGAAACCCCCAGTGACCAGCTTGTGGAATCTTGGTTCCCAGGCCAGAGGTTGGGCCTGAGCAACTATGGTGGGAGCTCCAAGTCCAAACTACTGGACTAACAGAGAACTTCAGACCCCAGGGAATATCAATCAGAGTGAGGCCACCTGGAGGTCTTCATCTCAGCACCAAGACCCAGCTCTATCTAACTGCCTGCAAACTCCAGTGCTGGACATCTCAGGCCAAACAACCAGTAAGACAGGAATACAGAACCACCCATCACACACACAAAACAAAGAAACAAGAAAAAAATATGTTACAGACAAAGGAGCAAGGTAAAAACCTACAAGACCAAATAAATGAAGAACAAATAGGAAACCTACCTGAAAAAGAATTCAGAGTGATGATAGCAAAGATGATCCACAATCTCAGAAACAGGATGGAGAAAATACAAGAATCATTTAACAAGGATATAGAACTACTAAAGAGCAAACAAACAGTGATGAACCACAAAATTACTAAAATTAAAAATACTCTAGAAGGAATCAGTAACAGAATAACTGAGGCAGAAAAA
This sequence comes from Hyperoodon ampullatus, assembly GCF_949752795.1. Lineage (NCBI taxonomy): Eukaryota > Metazoa > Chordata > Mammalia > Artiodactyla > Ziphiidae > Hyperoodon > Hyperoodon ampullatus. The sequence goes on along the minus strand of NC_136927.1, from coordinate 16,861,000 downwards.
TGGATAAGTGAGCTAGAAGATAAAATAGTGGAAATAACTGCCAGGGAGCAGAATAAAGAAAAAAGAATGAAAAGAATTCAGGACAGTCTCAGAGACTTTTGGGACAATATTAAATGCACCAACATTTGAATTATAGGGGTCCCAGAAGAAGAAGAGAAAAAGAAAGGGTCTGAGAAAATATTTGAAGAGATTATAGTTGAAAACTTACCTAACATGGGGAAGAAAATAGTCAATCAGGTCCAGGAAGCACAGAGAGTACCATACAGGATAAACCCAAAGAGAAACACACTGAGACACATATTAATCAAACTATGAAAAATTAAATACAAAGAAAAAATATTAAAAGCAGCAATGGAAAAACAACAAATAACATACAAGGGAATCCCCTAAGGTTAACAGCTGATCTTTCAGCAGAAACTCTGAAAGCCAGAAGGGAGTGGCAGGACATATTAAAAGTGATGAAAGGGAAAAACCTACAACCAAGATTACTCTATCCAGCAAGGATCTCATTCAGATTTGATGGAGAAATTAAAATCTTTACAGATAAGCAAAAATTAAGAACATTCAGCACCACCAAACCAGCTTTACAACAAATGCTAAAGGAGCTAGACAAGAAACACAAGAGAAGGAAAAGACCTACAAAAACAAACCTAAAACAATTAAGAAAATGGTAATAAGAACATACATATCGATAATTATCTTAAATGTAAAAGGATTAACTGCTCCAAACAAAAGACATAGACTGGCTGAATGAATACAAAAAACAAGACCCATATATATGCTGTCCACAAGAGACACACTTCAGACCTAGGGACACATGCAGACTGAAAGTGAGGGGATGGAAAAAGATATTCCATGCAAATGGAAATCAAAAGAAAGCAGGAGTGGCAATTCTCATATCAGACAAAATAGACTTTAAAATAAAGACTATTACAAGAGACAAAGAAGAACACTACATAATGATCAAGGGATCAATCCAGGAAGAAGATATAACAACTGAAAATATTTATGCACCCAACATAGGAGCACCTCAATACATAAGGTAAATGCTAACAGTCATAAAAGGGGAAATCGACAGTAACACAATCATAGTAGGGGACTTAAACACCCCACTTTCACCAATTGACAGATCATCCAAAATGAAATAAATAAGGAAACACAAGCTTTAAATGACACATTAAACAAAATGGACTGAATTGATATTTATAGGACATTCTATCCAAAAACAACAGAATACACTTTCTTCTCAAGTGCTCATGGAACATTCTCCAGGATAGACCATATCTTGGGTTACAAATCAAGCCCTGGTAAATTTAAGAAAATTGAAATCATATCAAGTATCTTTTCCAAGCATAATGCTATGAGACTAGATATCAATTAAAAGGAAAATTCTGTAAAAAATACAAACTTATGGAGGCTAAACAATACACTACCAAATAACCAAGAGATCATGAAGAAATCAAAGAGGAAATCAAAAAATACCTAGAAACAAATGACAATGGAAACATGACGACCCAAAACCTATGGGGTGCAGCAAAAGCAGTTCTAAGAGGGAATTTATAGCAATACAACCCTACCTTGAGAAACAAGAAATATCTCAAATAAATAACCTAACCTTACACCTAAAGCAACTAGAGAAAGAAGAACAAAAATTTCCCAAAGTTAGCAGAAGGAAAGAAATCATAAAAATCAGATCAGAAATAAATGAAAAAGAAATGAAGGAAACGATAGCAAAGATCAATAAAACTAAAAGCTAGTTCTTTGAGAAGATAAACAAAATTGATAAACCGTTAGCCAGACTCATCAAGAAAAGAAGGGAGAAGACTCAAATCAACAGAATTAGAAATGAAAAAGGAGAAGTAACAACTGACACTGCAGAAATACAAAGGATCATGAGAGACTACGACAAGCAACTATATGCCAATAAAATGGACAACCTGGAAGAAATGGACAAATTCTTAGGAAAGCACAACCTTCCGAGACTGAACCAGGAAGAAATAGAAAATATGAACAGACCAATCACAAGCACTTAAATTGAAACTGTGATTAAAAATCTTCCAATGAACGAAAGCCCAGGACAAGAAGGCTTCACAGGTGAAATCTGTCAAACATTTAGAGAAGAGCTAACACTTATCCTTCTCAAACTCTTCCAAAATATAGCAGAGGGAGGAACACTCCCAAACTCATTTTACAAGGCCATCATCACCCTGATACCAAAACCAGACAAACATGTCAAAAAGAAAGAAAATGACAGGCCATTATCACTGATGAACATAGATGCAAAAATCCTCAACAAAATACTAGCAAACAGAATCTGACAGCACATTAAAAGGATCATACAGCATGATCAAGTGGGGTTTATCCCAGGAATGCAAGGATTCTTCAATATATGCAAGTCAATCAATGTGATACACCATATTAACAAACTGAAGGAGGAAAATCATATGATCATCTCAGTAGATGCAGAAAAGGCTTTTGACAAAATTCAACACTCACTTATTATAAAAACTCTCCAGAAAGTAGGAATAGAGAGAACTTACCTCAACACAATAAAGGCCATATATGACAAACCCACAGCCAACATCGTTCTCAATGGTGAAAAACTGAAACCATTTCCACTAAGATCACGACCAAGATAAGGTTGCCCACTCTCACCACTATTATTCAACATAGTTTTGTAAGTTTCAGCCACAGCAATCAGAGAAGAAAAAGAAATAAAAGGAATCCAAATCAGAAAAGAAGTAAAACTGTCACTGCTTGCAGATGACATGATACTATACACAGAGAATTCTAAAGATGCTACCAGAAAAATACTAGAACTAATCAACAAATTTGGTAGAGTAGCAGGATACAAAATTAATGCGCATAAATCTCTTGCATTCCTATACACTAATGATGAAAAATCTGAAAGAGAAATTAAGGAAACACTCCCATTTACCATTGCAACACAAAGAATAAAATACTTACGAATAAACCTACTTAAGGAGACAAAAGACCTATATGCAGAAAACTATAAGACACTGATGAAAGAAATCAAAAATGATACAAACAAATGGAGAGATATACTATGTTCTTGGATTGGAAGAATCAACATTGTGATAATGACTATACTACCGAAAGCAATCTACAGATTCAATGCAATCCCTATCAAACTACCAATGGCATTTTTCATAGAACTAGAACAAAAAATTTCACAATTTGTATGGAAACACAAACGACCCTAAATAGCCAAAGCTATCTTGAGAAAGAAAAATGGAGCTGGAGGAATCAGACTCCCAGACTTCAGACTATACTACAAAGCTACAGTAATCAAGAGAGTATGGTACTGGCACAAAAACAGAAATATAGATCAATGGAACAGGATAGAAAGCCCAGAGATAAACCCACACACATTCTTGCCTCCTTATTTTTGATAAAGGAGGCAAGAATATACAATGAAGAAAAGACAGTCTCTTCAATAACTGGTGCTGGGAAAACTGGACAGCTACATGTAAAAGAATGAAATTAGAACACTCCCTAACACTGTACACAATAATAAATTCAAAATGGAGTAAAGACCTAAATGTAAGGCCACACACTACAAAACTCTTAGAGGAAAACATAGGCAGAACACTCCATTACATAAATCACAGCAGGATCCTTTTTGACTCACCTCCTAGAGAAATGGAAATGAAAACAAAAATAAACAAATGGGACATAATGAAACTTAAAAGCTTTTGCACAGCAAAGGAAACCATAAACAAGATGAAAAGATAACCCTCAGAATGTGAGAAAATATTTGCAAATGAAGCAACTGACAAAGGATTAATCTCCAAACTTTGCAAGCAGCATATGCAGCTCAATATCCAAATAACAAAAAACCAATCCAAAAATGGGCAGAAGATCTAAATAGACAATTCTCCAAAGAAGATATACAGATTGCCAACAAACACATGAAAGAATGCTCAACATCATTAATCATTAGAGAAATACAAATCAAAACTACAATGAGGTATCACCTCACACTGGTCAGAATGGCCACCATCAAAAAATCTACAAACAATAAATGCTGGAGAGAGTGTGGAGAAAAGGGAACCCTCTTGCACTCTTGGTGGGAATGTAAATTGATACAGCCACTATGGAGAACAATATGGAGGTTCCTGAAAAATCTAAAAATAGAACTACCATAAGACCCAGCAATCCCGCTACTGGGCATATACCCTGAGAAAACCATAATTCAAAAAGAGTCATGTACCATAATGTTCATTGCAGCACTATTTACAATAGCCAGTACTTGGAAGCAACCTAAGTGTCCATCAAAAGATGAATGGATACAGAAGATATGGCACATATATACAATGGAATATTACTCAGCCATAAGAGGAAACAAAATTGGGTTATTTGTAGTGAGGTGTATGGACCTAGAGTCTGTCATACAGAGTGAAGTATGTCAGAAAGAGAAAAACAAATACCATATGCTAACACATATATATGGAATCCTAACAAAAAAGGTTCTTAAAAACCCAGGGGCAGGACAGGAATAAAGATGTAGATGCAGAGTATGGACTTGAGAACATGGGGAGGGGGAAGGGTAAGCTGGGATGAAGTGAGACAGTGGCATGGACTTATATATACTACCATATGTAAAATGGATAGCTAGTGAGAAGCAGCCACACAGCACAGGGAGATCAGCTCGGTGCTTTGTGACCACCTAGAGGGGTGGGATAGGGAGGGTGAGAAGGAGATGCAAGAGGGAGGAGATATGGAGATATATGTATATGTATGGCTGATTCACTTTGTTATAAAGCAGAAACTAACACACCATTGTAAAGAAATTATACTCCAATAAAGATGATAAAAGAAAAAAAAAACTCTAAATGGATTGAAGAACTAAATGTAAGGCCAGACACTATAAAACTCTTAGAGGAAAACATAGGCAGAACACTCTATGACACAAATCACAGCAAGATCCTTTTTGACCCACCTCCTAGAGAAATGGAAATAAAAACAAAAATAAACAAATGGGACCTAATGAAACTTAAAAGCTTTTGCACAGCAAAGGAAACCATAAAAAAGATGAAAAGACAACCTTCAGATTGGGAGAAAATATTTGCAAACGAAGCAACTGACAAAGGATTAATCTCCAAAATATACAAGCAGCTCATGCAACTCAATATCCAAAAAAACAAGCAACCCAATCAAAAAATGTGCAGCAGATGTGGTTTTTCATATACTGTGGGTGAGGAGACAACGTAAAGACTTAAGTATTTCTGTGCCACAGAGAAAAGCTTTCTATCTAATGAAGACAGAAGCATGAGTTTTTCTCTCGATTCATCTAACTTTTTCTGCCACATTTTTCCCTGATGGTCACTGATCATTGTGTATCCAGAGTGAAGAAGATAATAAAGCCAATGTGACTCTCTTGATTCCTGTAAAATCGTCCGCAGTTTTACTCATTGCTACTCTAAGTAACTATAAACTTACTTAATGTGACTGAACAGTTGGAAAAGAGAGACAGCTGTGGTATGCTGACACTGTAGAGGGATTAAAACTACCATTCTTTCCAAGTCAAAAATCTAACCTACTGTTTTTGAAATTCCCACTGAGTTTATTTTTTTCTTTTTAATTTTAATCATGATTTTAAAATATAGATATGTCTTATGAAAACCAAATTTCTTACCTTTTTTGAAAAATTTTGATCTGACAATGTGTATCTACACATGTCCGCAACTGGCTGGAGTTGACTAGAATGTGGTAACCTGGTAACTTGAAAATCCAGGTATATGAGCCTGGAACATTTCTGTCTCTTGATGACTCCTTACTTAGCAACCACTGTCAGGGTGAAATTCTGGTTTTAAAAAATATCAATGCCTGGGCCTCACCCCAAGACTTTCTCACTTGGAATCAGGAATAGTTTAAAAACTCCCTCAGTGATTTTATTACGCAAGCAGAGTTGAGACCCACTATTCTAGACCAGCATTTCTCAGACTTAATGTGTATTTGAATCAACTACAGAACTTGCTAAAATAAAGATTCTGATTCATCTGAGATTCTACATTTATAAAAAGCTCTTAGGTGATGCTGGGCCCCCAGCAGCATTTTGAGGAACAAGATTCTCAACCTTACTTACTACTCATAAAATAGAAACTTTCAAATTTCATGCTTAGGACTCAAATTCTGATAATTTCTCAGCATCAACAGAACTTTCCTTTGTTGACCTTAACACCTTTACACCTCTTTTCCTCCCCCAACTTAGATTCTGCAGTCAGGCATCCTCATCGATGCTTTGCATTTTCCTTGTACTGTCCCTTCTCCCTGTTTACTCCAGGGAAAACCCCAGACCTGATTACAGACAACACTTGCCCTGCAACTGAACCGCTGAATCCTCAATTGGAGGTAAACCCTCAACCATGCAGATGATTGGCTTGAAAGTTGAGACTGCAAATCTCAAATGGACCCTCAGAACAGCAAATCAATCCTGCTACTAATAGAATCACGCTCCCACTGTGAGCAGGAACTTTCAGCAAACAAATACATACATAATAATTAGAATCCACCTTTCCTCCTACTATTATGTTAAACAGAGAAGCAGTGAGAACCAACAGAATAAGGCTGCATGCATGCCTACAGATAAGATACTTGCCTTTTTTTCCCTTTTCTCTCCTGCCTTTCCTTTCAATGCCAGTGGAGCTGGAGCTTAGAAGAGGGAGGAGAGAGGTCAGAGATCCAGACTCAACTCTCCACTCCCTTCCCACCACAGGGGCCTACATGCGCACACACACCAATACACACTCTTGAGTCCAGGAGCTGGCACTTTAGACAGAAGCCTTTTGACTTAGCTCTGTGGCTGCCAGTTTAAAATGAACATGAGTGTGCCTTAAACACACAAAAAAAGGACTATAATAATAACAGATATGGCTAAAATTTAAATAGTTTGGCAAAGGTACCACTAAGGAGTATGGGTTCACATAGCTCAGAAGAAGGGAAGCATAGTAATTGGGAAAATGAAGAGCTGTTTCCTACTGAGACTCCTCAGTTTACCAGTGACACTGGTAACTTTCATCTCTGCTTTGGTCATTGATTAGTCTTTTGATGGCTCACTAGTTGTACTGTTCACTAATTACTCAGCCCCAGCATTAAATCTCTTTTCATGGAACAGCCTAACTTTATGCATCATTACTCCTCCCTTAAGTGAAAGAAAATTTTAAATGAAAATTAATATTACTATGAATACATTGTATTCCTCCATTACATTTTTTCTCAATCAGGAGAATATTTTTCCTTCTATTCATGTTGTCTGCTCATCCTGCGCATTAAATATTAGGTTGTTAGATTCTTAATCATTTCAAATGTTGTAGTTCATTTACTCATTAATATGCTCAGTCACAAATATTTGAGTTCCATCTTCATGGTAGACATTTAGAATCAGAAATAAATTAAGCAAACTTTGTCAAGGGTTTATAGTCTAAAATGTACTCAGCTTTTCTTAAACTTGGTCTTATTGTTCCTAAAGCTGTATCCATTTTTTAAAAATATATCAACTTTTCAATGCAAATTTTAAGAAAATAGAATTACTTTCAAAGAGCTACATAGAAGTTTTGTTACCTGAAAACTGGGTTCACCTCTTGGTGGTTATTGAGCCAATAGACATAACCAAGCCAAACAGCCGGAGGAGGAAAGATTTTTTTTTTAACATCTTTATTGGAGTATAATTGCTTGACAATGGTGTGTTAGTTTCTGCTTTATAAAAAGTGAAGTAGCTATACACGTACATGTATCCCCATATCGTGTATTAGGAGGAAAGATATATTACTTGCAGCAAGTGATGGAACTGAGCAGGACCCTGTGGGGCTTCTGGGCACCAAAGCCTTCCTGTGTCCCCCATTTCTTGATTACAGGAAATGGGCTTTGTTCAGCCTGCAAGACCTTCCCTGAGTTCCAACGGGCAGGTTCAAACTGTTGCTAATTAGGGAAGGGAGGGGATGTGGAGACTATGAAGGAACAGTCAAAAGAAGCAGTAGGGCAGCCTTGGGGCAGGGTCCAGGTTACCCCTTAAGGGACACACATAACAATATCTTTGAGCTCTTTTGCAGATACTGAAACCCCCACCAGGTGGGAGAAGTTAACTGTATGCTGCCCACCAGCATGTAGACCCCAGACTGGTTAGAACCAGAAGGTTGATGATGCAGACTCCTGATTACCTCACCACCAACCAATCAGAACAATGTCCACGAGCTGACCACGCCCTCTCTGAATCATTATTATAAAACTCCTCACTATACCCTCCAGATCAGGACACACAGTTTTGGGGGCATTAGTCTGCTGTGACCCCCTTGGACTGGCAAAGCAATAAAGCTATTCTTTCCTACTTCACCCTCCCCCCAAAAATGGGCAGAAGACATAAATAGACATTTCTCCAAAGAAGATGTACAGATTGCCAACAAACACATGAAAAGATGCTCCACATCACTAATAATTAGAGAAATGCAAATCCAAACTACAGTGAGGAATCAGCTCACACTGGTCAGAATGGCCATCATCAAAAAATCTACAAACAATAAATGCTGGAGAGGGTATGGGGAAAAGGGAACTCTCTTGCACTGTCAGTGGGAATCTTATTTGATACAGCCGCTATGGAGAACAGTATGGAGATTCCTCAAAAAACTAAAAATAGAACTACCATACGACCCAGCAATCCCACTACTGGGCATATACCCTGAGAAAACCATAACTCAAAAAGAGTCATGTACCACAATGTTCATTGCAGCACTATTTACAATAGCCAGTACTTGGAAGCAACCTAAGTGTCCATCGACAGATGAATGGATACAGAAGATGTGGCACATATATACAATGGAATATTACTCAGCCATAAAAAGAAACGAAATTGAGTTATTTGTAGTGAGGTGTATGGACCTAGAGTCTGTCATACAGAGTGAAGTAAGTCAGAAAGAGAAAAACAAATACCGTATGCTAACACATGTACATGGAATCTAAAAAAAAAAAAATGGTTCTGATGAACTTAGGGGCAGGACAGGAATAAAGACACAGACATAGAGAATGGCCTTGAGAACATGGGGAGGGGGAAGGGTAAGCTGGGATGAAGTGAGAGAGTAGCATTGACATATATACACTACCATATGTAAAATAGATAACTAGTGGGAAGCAGCTGCATAGCACAGGGAGATCAACTCCATGCTCTGCGACCACCTAGAAGGGTGGAATAAGGAAGGTGGGAGGGAGATGCAAGAGGGAGGGGATATGGGGATATACGTATGCATATAGCTGATTCACTTTGTTATACAGCAGAAACTAACACAACACTGTAAAGCAATTATACTCCAATAAAGATGTTTAAAAAAAGAAGTGGGCTTCCCTTGTGGCGCAGTGGTTGAGAGTCTGCCTGCCGATGCGGGGGACATGGGTTCGTGCCCCGGTCTGGGAAGATCCCACATGCCGCGGAGCGGCCGGACCTGTGAGCCATGGCCGCTGAGCCTGTGCTCCGCAACGGGAGAGGCCACACCAGTGAGAGGCCCTTGTACCGCAAAAAAAAAAAAGAAGAAGAAGTGAGTAAATAAACACATACCAACATACATAAATATGGTAAGTTTTGCTGTCTCAGAATGGTGTATTGCAGGCGCTCAATAAATGCACCGTTAAATCAATGATTACAAGCACAGAATTAAAATGGACTTGAACACCTGTTCAATTCATCAGCCCATTTTGATTTGGCTGTCTTTTAACATAAGAGCTCTTCCTTGTATATTCTGTATATCCATCTGGAGGGGGGTCGCAGGGACAGACAATGAGAGAGATTAGGGAATCCAGAACCAGAGCCACCCAATTTATGACAAAGGGACCCCTGAAAGGCAGTATGGAAGGTGATCTTTTCAAGAAAGTGCTAAGTCCTCCACGTGGACACATTGAACCTTGACCCCTACTTCACATCATACCCAGCAACCAGTACCAGATAGATCATAGACTGAAATGTGAAAGGAAAAATGATAAAAATTTTAGAAGAAAACAGGAGAACATTTTTATGACCTTGAGGTGGGTGATTTTCAAAAACAGTTTACAACAAGCAGCAGCCTCAAAACAAAGATTAATGAAATAGTTTGCCTGTAAAACAAGCACGTCTCACCAAAATATATCATTAATGGAGTGAAATCGCAATCATGGACTTGGATAAGAAGTTGGCAGTACATATAATGCATGTGTTTTCAAAGCTAACTTGAAAAATAAAGAGTAAGTGCATTTACTGAGCACCTACTCTGTGTTTGGCACCACTTGAAATGCTTGACCCACCATGAGCCAACACAATCCTCATGAAAACCCTAAAGGAGTGACTCAGTCCACATTTCACAAGATGTGAGGAGAGGTTAATCGGCTCCCCCGATCTCACACAGACAGCACCTGGCAGGGTCAGGGTCAAACACAAGCCCTCAGTCCCTGTGTCACTCAACCAGTGTGTCCAGCCATGCATCCTTTCCCTCACACTTCCATCTATGTACCTCTCCTTTCCCTCCATGCATCCATCCATCCATCCATTCTTCCTTCCTTCTTCTCTTCAGGTGTAAGGCATTCAATGAAGGTCTACTCTTACGTGCTCCTTTGACATTTGGCGAAATTTGGAGGACCTCAAATGGCTTAACCACAAAGCTCCCATGAATAAGTTCCCTAACCGGATATGCTTCCTTGTCAAGAGAACCAGATGCAGCTCCTGCTTATTCCTGAGTACCAGGTTTCAGTTCCCTGCAGCCCACAGAACTAACCAAATAAGACAGTTGGAACATTCTCTCGTTGGAACCGAGGGACCCCTCCTCACCCTCTGATTATTGACTACACAGCCAGCTTCCCACAGGCTCTGCTGGTTCACTCTGATCCCAAGTGCAACCCCTGTGTGGCCCTCTGTGGAGTGTGAGGTCCTCCCCGAAGCTGTGCGTATGTGATTAACAAATTGAAATCAGTCGCATCTTCCATTGTTGGGTGTCATGTGTTTGGCCATCGCCATAACCCTGGGGTGGGAATTCCTCTTAATAGTAGGCAGTTAATACATCTGACCATCCATGCATCCATCCATCCATCCTCTGTCTGCCTATATATTTTACAATGTCCATAGTTTTGCTTGTACTTTGAGATGATATTTTATAGATGTACTAAGAAAATATCACCCCTATACATGTCAAAGTGTTCCAGTATGAACCCCTTCAGAGTTCTGGAACCCTTAATTTCCAGAAATGTAAGGTTTCCCAACAATGTGAAAGTGACATGACTGTACAGAGAAAGGTATGCTTAACATTCTGGCAAAGTAACAATGAGGACTTGAGAAAGGTCAGCCGGGTTTCCTACCATCAAGAAGAAGATGTTGTTACAGTTCTAAGTGTCCCTTTCCTGAAGAAAGGACACCACCATGTGCCCACACACAAGGAGCTGTGGATAATGCTCAGGCTGAAGAAATGCAGTCATCCAATCTCCCAGCATGTTCCACACTGATGTCCGCAGACAAAGGAGCTCTAAGTCTGGGATACGATGGAGGCTTCGAGATCTAGAAACACACCTGGTGAAGCTGAGTCAATGGGTGAGAAGATTGACCTGGAGGGACAAGGAGCCAGCCTTGGCTCATGCTTTAGCCTGACCTTCCTCCTCTTCTCCCAGGTGCTGGAAAGTTACACCCACCTGGCTTCTCAGATGGCTGCATCTCCAGTTTCACACCTGGAGAAGGTTGTGTTCCAGCTTGTTATTTTCTGAAGCCCAAACTTTATCTTTTCTACTCAAAGCTGTGGAAACTTTAGAGGGGAAACTCACAAGGGAAAATATTTCACAACACTCTAAACCATAAACATGAAAACTCTGGTGAAGGAAACGACCTTCCAAGTTGTTCAGGGTTCGCAAGACCTCTGGTTCTACGGCAAGTTTGACAGTTGCCATTCGGTCCTGGGATTTCAGAGGTGGGAAGTGTTTCAATGCTCATGCAGTCCCAGCTTGTCAGCCCTGGGTGCACACCAGAGGAAAATGCCTGGGACCAGACATCCTGCTGTTTATGAAGTTCTCCAGGTGGTTCTAGTGCTGAGGCAAGATTGAGAACACAGAGGTAGGTTCCCCAAAATTTCCTGACTATGGGTAAAGCCAGGAGACTCAGAGACCCCAACAAAGCAGGACTAAGTAGCCCACCATCATCAGGAAGAAACAGGCAATGAATTACTCAGGTCAGTGTCTTCACTACTGCACAGAATTTCATGGTTCTGCTACAAGTGAGTAATAAACAGAGACAGTGGAATTAATCGTCTTGCTTTCCATCTTCTTAGGAGACTGGCTGACTATCACTTGGCCAGAAAGGTCCATAAATTTCCTGGGTAAATTTATACCAGAAATAAAGTGTTTGGCAACAAAGTCACAGAAAGAAAAGTCATAGGAAAGAAATTTGACTCTACCCAGCTTCACTGAGGATGGTAGAGGGAAGGAGAATATTTACTGGTTTCTTTTTTTCTAAATTATTTTTTCCAGTTTTATTGAGAAATAATTGGCATACATCACTGTATGACTTTAAAGCATACAGCATGATGGTTTGATTTACATGTACTGTGAAATGTTTACCACAATAGTTTCAGCTAACATCCATCTTCTCATATAGATATAATGAAAAGAAAATAAAGAAAGAAAAAAGGAAAAAAGATTTCTCCTTGTGATGAGAACTCTTAGGATTGACTCTCTTAACTTTCCTATATATCAGACAGCAGTGCTAACTATAGTCATCATATTGTACATTACATCCCTGGTACTTATATACCTTATAACTGGAAGTTTGTACCTTTTGATCACCTACCTCCAATTTCCCTTCCCCCCACCCACTGCCGCTGGTCACCAGAAGTCTGATCTCTTTTTCTATGAGTTTGGTTTGTTGGTTTGTTGGTTTGTTTTTAGATTACACATATAAGTATTTGTCTTTCTCTGTCTGACTTATTTTGCTTAGCATAATGCCTCCAAAGTCCATCCATGTTGTCACAAATGGTAGAATTTCTTCATTTTTTATGGCTGAATACTATTCCGTTGTGTACATATACCACAACTTCTGTATTCACTCATCCATTGATGGACACTGAGGTTGCTTCCATGTCTTGGCTATTGTAAACAACACTGCTATGAACATGGGGGTACAGACATCTTTTCAAGTTAGTGTCTTTGTTTCCTTTGGAGATATTTCTAGAAATGGAATTGCTAGATGATATGGTAGTTCTATTTTTAATTTTTGAGGATCATCCATACTGTTTTCTATAGTGGCTACACCAATTTACATTCCCACCAATAGTGCACAAGGGTTCCATTTTCTCCACATCCATGCCAGCATTTGTTATCTCTTATCTTTTTTGTGAGTGGCATAAGCTATGGATCTGGTTTCATTCTTTTACATGTGAATAGCCAGTTTTCCCAGCACCATCTATTGAAAAGACTGTCTTTTCTCCATTGAATATTCTCGGCTCTCTTGTCAAATTTCAGTTGACTGTATATGATTGGGTTTATTTCTGGGCTCTTGATTCTGCATCTTTGATCTATTTGTCTGTTTTTATTCCAGTACATAGAATTTTGATGACTATAGCTTTATCACATTGTTTGAAGTCAGTATGATGACTCCTGTTTTGTTTTTCTTTATCAGGATTTCTTTGGTTATTGGGGGTCTTTTGTGGTTCCATATAAAATTTAGGAGTGTCTTTCTACTCCTGTAGAAAATGACATTGAAATCTTGATAGGGATTGCACTGAATCTATAGATGGTTTTTGGTAGTAAAGGCGTTTTAACAATAGTAATTCTTCCAATCCATGAACATGAGACACCTTTGCATTTATTTGTGTCTTCTTCAATTTCTTTCATGGTCGTCTTGTAATTTTCAGAGTAGAGATCTTTCAATTCTTTGGATACATTTATTTTAACCAAATAACTATGTATTGTTTTTGATGCAGTTGTAAATGGGATCAATTTCTTTATTTCTTTTTCAGAATATTTGTCACAGGTATATAGAAACAGTACTGATTTTTGTATGTTAACTTTGTATCTTGTGACCTTACCTAATTCACGCATTAGATCTAACAGGGTTTTTTGTTGAGTCTTTAGGATTTTCTATATATAAAATCATTTCATCTGCAAACAGAGACAATTTTACTTCTTCCTTTCCAATTCTGATACATTCAATGTCTTTTTCTTGCCTGATTGCTGTAGCTAGGACTTCTTGCACTATGTTCAATAGGAGTGGTAAGAGTAGGCACCCTTATTTTGTTCTTGATCTTAGAGGAAAAGCTTTCAACTTTAGCCATTGAGTATGATGCTGATGTGGGCTTGTCATATATGGCCTTTATTACGTTGAGATGTGTTCCTTCTGTGTCTAATTTGTTAAAAGTTTTTATCATGATTTTTATTAGTTTTTTGCCTCTCCTCAGTCTACAAAAAATTAAGATGGCTTACAACTAAGACACACATATATATTTACACACAATATTTTTAGAAAAGACAATGTGATGAAATGGAAATATAGATAAAGATTCAGGAACAGGAAAAAATTTTTTAAGTATAAAAACAAAAATGTATATACAGAGATATTGAATGAATAATGAAAATAAGCATTATTTGTGAATTTCTAAGCCTGAAGAAAATAATACCTAAATATTTTAAAAACAGGTTTAATTATAAATTGTGAAATGTCAATACACTGTAATCCTATGTAGTCATTAAAAAATGAGATGACTCTTATGTGATGATATGGAATAATTTTCAAGACAAGCTGAAACATATGGAAATTCAGACCAGAATGCAGGACCTACTACCACCCCCAGGAGCAGTGGCTGCCTCTGGGGAGGATCCTAGGATGGGCAAGAATAGGATGGAGTTGACATTCGTGATAGACCTTTTGTTCCACTGGAATCTTTTTGCACTCATGTATTCCATTTCCCAAATAAAAAATAAAGTAACACTAAGACTATCATTCAAAAGAGGTATATATAATTTTTAGAATAGATTTGGGAAAGACTAAGAAAAGGAAAAGCCCAAGTAACTTAGAACCATAAAGTCCTGAATGCAATGCTTCAGAACTGTCTCCTGACCTATGAAGACAAGGATGGGAAGGGAAAAGCCACCTGAACATTCAGGAGCAACATTTCCAGCCTGGGTAATGCTGCTCAGGCAATGCTGGAAATGATCAAATCGCATGGACAGCAACAGCCCCTCAGACACCAGGCAGTCCCAAAGTGACCCCGTACTTGGGACACCCTTTCTCCATCAAATCAGGAGCCTCGATCCTCATGGTGCCCAGCTGAACACTGCCAGACACCCAGACTCCCTCCCTTAGGGCAACGCTGCCACCCCACAGCCCCATCCCAGTCCCACCTCCTCCCAAACTTTGCCACGTGAGGAAGAGACTAGCTCACCTTCCATGATGCTGAGCATGTCATGCTGGTGATGACAGATAATGATGATGTAAAAGCCCTTTCCTGGAGACAAAATACTGTGTGCATTTTCATACTGGAAATTTTAGGCAGAATAGCACTTCAAAAGATTCTAAACTAGAGAATCTTCCAGCAGTGAGTGACCCTTGAATCATACTGTACAAGCAAACTCCTGCATCTTTCCCTTTGGTCTGGCTGAGACCTTGGGGGATACTGATTTCTATTTTCCTTCTGACGTCTCTCCATTTCACTCTCCCCCCTTAGGCTGATAGACAAAGATCGCACCCAGTGTCCGGGAGACCGAGCCCCAGGCCAGCCAGGATGGCAGTGGGAAGTGTAAGGTCCAATGGAAGGGAGGTGGCAGTGCTCAGCTGTGGGCCACCCAGGACAGACACAGGACAGGAGGGCGTGGATGAGGAGTCCAGAGAGCCCAAGGCTGAAGTCAGGAGTCAGATTCCCTGCCCTCCTCTAGCGACATGCCCCACCCCGGGAGCTCTTGGTGGGTCCTGAGGGAGGGGCCTCAGTAACACTAGGAGGGCGTTCACGGCATTTCATTGGGGTCAAGAGTTCTGGGTCAGAATGACGTTGATTTGAGGAAACAGAGATAAATTTATTTCTTGCATACCTGAGAACGTGGGCTGCAAATCCTGCCAGCTCCTCGTAACTTCCCAAGAACTGTTCCAGAACAAGCATGATAACCTCTTGTACATCTTGTACTCTAAGTGGAATGAAGAGAGACCAAAAAAGAGAGAGATTATGGAAGTGAGTCCTCTCCTGCCTCTTGGTGCTTGTCCACAATGGGAAGGTGGGAATGGGCCCGTCTGTGTTCTTCCTGAACCACCCCTTCCTCCTGATGTGCAGGGATCCCCACTAGAGCCTTCTGTGTTGGAGTGTTGTTGCTGTTGTTGAAAATAGGAGAGGCCCTAAGGCAGGATGGGGAAAGGGTTTGAGCCCCGAGGACGGGGTCTCCACTCGGGGTGCGACTCAGGATGGGGCAGGGCCCGCAGACGTGGTTGGGGGGAGGATGCGGAACGTGTGCTTCCAGGCTCCCTGCCAAAGTGTTTTATCTGCTGGGACCACACCCATCTCACGGAAGAAACCGTGGGCTTCCTGATACACCCACACCCCGAGCCTGCTGGGGATACCTCTGGCGGCTCAGGCGGTGCACACACAGGAAGAGAAAACCCGAAGTCTCAACAGTGATGCACAACCCGCAGGAAACAGACATCTCATGGCCCGCGAGGGAGGATAGGGTCACAGAGTGACGCTTGGGACCAGAGGTCCCACCCACAACTCTGGACTGTTCCCAACAGAAACCGTCTAGATACTGAACGAGCCGCTCCAAGGTGACGTCTGCAGATAAGGAGAAGGCTTCTCATTGTCCCCTGTCATCCCAGAAATGACATGACAGAAAGTAGAGGAAAGCAGAGATTAGACAGTTAACTGCATCCTTCAGTCAAGAAAACACAAAATTTGCCATAAACTCCAAAATGACCTTATAGAAGTGAAGGCAGTATTTCAGGCTCCTGGTGGAGCCGGGTTGGGGGATGGAGGAGGTTTGGGGAACCAGCAACTCTGTACCTCTGCCTTCCTGCCTAACGCATTAACGGTCACAATGTTTTACTTCCCCTTCCAGGACCCGTGGCTGGGAAGCCGCTCCCCACCTTAACCCAGCCTCTGCGGAGCTGCCACGTCGAAGGAGCAGGTCCAGGATGCTGCTGAGGACACAGAGCAGGAACCATGCCACCTGCCCCACCTGCCACTCCCAATCCATCTAGCCTCCTTCTGCCAAGGTATGGCACGGACACAGAACCACATCCTGGGGGCTGAACACCACCAGAAAACATGTTCTGTTTAATCTGCACATGGTTGCTGTTGCTTAATTAATTGCCAAATGATTTCTTGCAGAACATGAATTTTGGTAAATTTAGGAAATCTAGCAAAACGGGGCCCATATCACCACAGGCTCACAGTTGGATGGGGCTGAAGAGTGGCTCCCTTATGAGGTGGGAATAGCTCCCCTGTTGGCCATGGTCCCCACCACTCCCTAGTGCCCCACTAGCTCGGGCCACTTCAGTCATTTGTGTCATTGCTGACTCCTGTAGGTTTTTGAGGCTGTGACCTAGGGGAGGATGAATCAGAAGACCTTCCCAGACTCATCTGGTTGCCTCTGTTAGCACACACTTAACCACTCTGAACTGCAGGCTCCTCATCTCCCAAAGGAATCATGATGTCTTCCACTGGGACCTCACAGGCAGCTGTGAGACTAACTGGGATGGTGCTTGGGATGGCTTTTGAAGATTCTGAATAGAAGGTAGGTCGGGAGGAGAGCCAGCACCCTCCATCACTTCCTGTAGTGAGCTGTCCTGGGTCTCTACTTCCATGACTGTGGCCTGATTTCTCCACGTCTATACACTAAGGGGCCTGGGACACACCTGGGTGAGCAAGCTGAAGCTGAAGTCTTCCAGGCGATGCTGGGACAGAAAGAAAGAACAAGGAACAGCTGGCTTGGAAGCCTTGATGGATTGGAAGCCTGCTGAGTGTCAAATCTATAATTTCCTCTGCCATTTGGGTTCATATGACCCTCTTGCGTCAAACTCTTTGAAGCCTGGCCCAGCACACTCTGGGATTCTGAAGAACCTTTCCAAGTTTGTTTTCTCAAAGGAAAATGCTGAAGCTTCTCTTGAAAGGATTCTGAAATTTCTCAAGCCAGGGCAGTGATGAGTAGACAGTGACTGGGGTCCCAAGCATCTCCACCCACACCAGCCTCTGCTTCTTACACTCACGTCTCATAAACTGCTATCTAACCCACCATTTGACCACCGCAGGATAAACACTTCGAGAAATAAATGTGTGACGGCTCCTCTCCCTGCCCCCACCCTGGTCCAGAGAAGAGGTCAACAGAAGGAGGGGAAGGAGATGAGAATGGATTATGTTGGTTTAGCTGATGCGTCAGAGAAGGTGCTGGATCCAGCCCTCGGGGCGAGTGGCTCAGTCGTGGAGACAAGCAGGTGTGCCCTTATCCTATGCGCTTTGTGCTCCTGGGATGGGACAAAACCTACACCCTGAGGTCTTTCCCGTAAAGACCCTATTCAACACACACTCAAGTGTCGAGTCTGGCACCCTGATAATAGCCCTAGGCCAGAAGTCAGCTCTGCTGCCCCTTGACACTCAACCGTCCCTTCTCTGACTTGTGGGAAATCCATGTCCTCCTCAAGACTTTTGCGGATTTCTATGAATGAGTGTTCTCCCCGTCACTTTGACTTTGGGGCGATTATTTCCCAATCCTCACTCTTTTCATTTGGACTCCATTTCATCGATGCTCAGAGAGAACTCAAACCTGAACTCTAATTTTATCAACACACACATGTGCACACATTTATGTCAGGGGGGCACTTTGGTCAATGTTTGGGGGGGATGGGTTAGAAAGGATTTTCATGAAAAGCCAATGACATAAAATTCAACATTAGATGGTCCCGACTTCCAAGCCCTTCACCCCACAGGACCTGCTGGGCCACTCAGGTGCCCCCCACACTCTCCCCTCACCTCTCGGGGTCTCCAGGTCCCTTTGTACTTTGAATGCAGAGCAGGTGAAGCCAGTCTCAGGCTCTGTGGCCCTGTCTCCCTCCCTTCCCCCACAACCTCCCCCCAGCACCGACTCCTGCCCTGCAGCCCACCAGGAACTCTCTTCTCAACAAGAGTAATTCCCTCCCAAGAGGAAGCATGGTTCGAGCCCTTAGAATAACCCCCACCCCAGAACCCACTGCCCCGTGAGAGCGCTGCTCTCTACACCCACTTCTTTTTCTTTTCTAATTTATTCATTTTTGGCTGCACTGGGTCTTCATCGCTGCATGCTGGTTTTCTCTAGTTTCAGCGAGCAGGGGCTACTCTTCGTTGCAGTGCAGGGGCTTTCCATTATGGTGGCTTCTCTTGTTGTGGAGCACGGGGTCTAGGCACGTGGGCTTCAGTAGTTGTGGCACGCAGGCTCAGCAATTGTGGCGCACGGGCTTAGTTGCTCCGCGGCACGTGGGATCTTTCCAGACCAGGGCTCGAACCCGTGTCCCCTGCATTGGCAGGCGGATTCTTAACCACTGAGCCACCAGGGAAGTCCCCACACCCACTTCTTAATCCTCCCTCCACTCCCCACCCCCAGACGAAGATGAGGGCTGGGCTGGGATTGACTGGGAGGTGCTGCTGGTTATATTACGTTTTGGCTTTCAGATCGGTGGCGAGAGGCAGGGGTGGGTGGGTGGTGCTGGGCTGACTGCCTCACTCTGGAAAGGAAAATGGACTGTCGCTCTGCTACCTGTGGGGACCACCGGGCTTCTGTCTGAAACAGGAAACCAAGAAGTGGACTGTATAAATCCTTTACAAACATGGGGCGACTGGTTGTATTACAATGTGTCAAGTATTTAAATTCTAATGGTCTCCATCTTAGTTGTGGTCCCCCCAAAAGCAGCCCCTAAGACGAGGATTTAGGACCAAGCAGTTTACACAGGAAGTGATCCCAAGAAGCACACTGAGGGCTTGGAGACGTGAGGCGGGAACTTGGCAAAAGGTGGGCCCAGAGGTTCAGCCTGGGAACCCTGGTGACCTGGGCGACGGTGCGGGCAGACAGCCTCAGAGCTGCCCTCGGAGGGCGAGAACAGAGGGTGGCCCACCTGCCCCATCTTCACAATCCCTTGGGCACTTCAGGCCCACCCCTCTCAGGCCGGTCAGAACCGGAAGGCGAGCTCTGCAGTGGACCGAGGGAATACGGGCTGGACCCCCGCCTCCATTTGCTGCTAAGGACCAAGTGATTTTTTTCTCACTGTAACGAGACGACGGCCTCCTATGTGTACACTGTGTGTATTATTTGTTTCCTCCAGCAAACCTATGCAGTTAGTAGTCTCCCTATTTGAGAAGTAAGACTGCATCTCAGAGAGGGTAGGCACATGGCCCCGTGCTGTGCCGCTGACCATTGCAGGGTCGAGGTAACTCTTACATCTGATGCTGTGGGACACAGTCTTCAGTGACCGCCACCAACCTCCGGATAAGCACAAGCTCATCACCCCTCTGGATAAGATGTGCAGTCTGTGGCCACCCCCCGAATCTGGGCTGGCCTGAGACTGCTCTGACTGACACATGAGATAGGGTACACTGAGCCTGTCCTGGGACCAGGCCATATGGGGCTGGCAGCTCCTAATTTCCTTTTTGAAGTCAGCCCCCTGAGGCCACCCGCGACCACCTGGCTGTGAGGAAGCTCGTTTTAGACGCCTGGAGAAGCCTTGGGGACAGCACCCAGAGCCAGTCATATGGTGAGGGCTTCCTGGCCACCAGCCCAGCCCAGCAGCCTGAGGAGCAAAGCAAAGCCAGGCCTCAACCGACACGTGAGGCAACTGAGGAAGTGCTTGGCTCAGCTCCGTCAGCCAACAGCTCCATGAACAGAAACAGATGTTACTGTCTTGCACCACGGGCTCTGGCATCATTTACTATGTGCAACAGTTAACTGAGAGGAATCCCAGGGATCTTTTTTTCACAGCCACTATCTACACATATGTAACTTGAATGAGTAGAATCATTGTTTCAGGTCTAAAAAAGAGTAGTTAAGAAAAGATTCGATAGGGAAATCTTTCATTTCTCTTAGCCACCATGCAACCGTGAAGCATTCCCAGGAAAGTTTGTTTTAGCTGCCGAGAGGCAGCGATCGTGGGCAATGATGCAGCCAATGAGGGCACAGCAGAGTCTGCAGCCCACGTCTGCCCTCGCTCTGAGCCTGGGCTGCCTCGCCAACATGCATTTAGGGGTGGGTTTGTCCGTCTCCGTCTCCATTTGGAGATGCTTAACCAGGGCCAGGAGTAGATACTACAGCTGACACGCTGGTGATGTAAGAAGGCTGAAGAGCCTGAGGCCCAAGGTCACTGGTGGCCCAAGGACAGTGGCATCATGTCCTCAAGATGGAGGATCGTGGTCAGTGAGCTGCTCAGTCAACAGCTTACTGGGTCCTCCGTGAGGAGGAGGAGACAAGGCCCTGTCCTCACGGAGCAGCCAGTGTAGCTGGGAACGTAAAACTCACATGAGACAAAATTAGGGAGCTCCAGAAGAGCAGAGTCAGAGGACTGGCACTACCCAACTTCAAGACTTACTACAAAGGTACAGTAATCAGGACAGTGTGGTGTTGATGAAGGAACAGACATGTAGATCAATGGAATGTAAAATGTCACAGCCATGTTGGAAGACAGTTTAAACCAGTTTAACAGTTTCTTACAAAGTAAACATACTTTCACCATTTGATCCAGCAATCAGTCTTCTTGGTATTTATCCAAAGGAGTTGAAAACTTTGTCCAGATTAAAAACCTGCACATGAATGTTTATGGCAGATTTATTCATAATTGCTAAAACTTGGAAGCAACCAAGATACATCTTGTAATTTGAAGGAATAACACACTATGGTACATTCAGATAATGTAATATTATTTGGTGATAAAAATAAATGAGCTATCGAGCCATAAAAAGAGATGGGGGAACCTTCAATGCATGCTGCTAAGGGAAAGAAGCCAATCCGAAAATGTTACACACTCTACAATTCCAACTCGATGACATTCTGGAAAAGGCAAAACTAAGGAGAAGTAAAAAGATCAGTGGTTGCCAAGGATTTATGAGGGTAGGCAGTGGGGGGAAGAGAGAGAAGGAGGAATGAATACATGGAGCACATGTATTAGGGGCGGTGAAACGACTCTGTGTGAGTTTGGAATGGTGGATACATGTCATTAGGTATTTGTCCAAACCCATAGCATGTACAACAACAAGAGTGAACCCTACTGTACACTATGAACGCTGGTTGATAACAATATATCAATATTGGCTCATCAATTGTAACAAATGTACCAGACTAACGCAAGATGTTATCAAGACAGGAAACCAGGAAGGGGATGGAGGGAGAGCTCTCTGCACCTTCTGCTCCTTCTTCTGGAAATCTAAAGCTGTTCCAAAAATGGTGTCCTCATGTTCAACAAACAAATAAATAGATGTAGCTATGTACGCAGAGGTAAATGATGTACACTAAATTCTCCCCCTGGGTGGTGGACTTACGGTGTCTATTTTCTTCTCTTTCCCTATCTGTATTTTCCATTTTCCTGCAATAAACACACACAAAAAATGGAGAGCAGATGTGAAAGTGTCCTTCCCTGATTTATGGAAAGGGGAGAAGGAGCTGAGGCTGAATGCACTGAGATGGTTTCCATGGAAAAATTGGGAATTTTGATGAAAGAAAGTAAATAAAGTTCATGTCTGGGGAAGAAAAATTGGGGTGATATAAAAAGAGCAAGGGGGCTTATGCTGTCTGTAGGAATGTAAGTTGCTGCAACCACTGTGGAGAACAGGATGGAGCTTCCTTAAAAAACTAAAAATAGAGCTACCATATGATCCAGCAATCTCACTCCTGGGCATATGTCTGGAAAAGACTAAAACTCTAATTCAAAAAGATACATGCACCCCAATATTCACTGTAGCACTATTCACAATAGCCAAGACATGGAAGCAACCTAAATGTCCATCAACAGATAAATGAATAAAGAAGATGGAATATTACTCAGCCATAAAAAAGAATGAAATATTGCCTTTTGCAGCAGCATGAATGAACATAGACATTATCATATTAAGTGAAGTAAATCAGACAGAGAAAGACAAATACATATGACATCACTTACATGTGGAATCTAAAAAAAATTGTTACAAATGAACTTACTTACAAAACAGAAATAGATTCACAGACATAGAAAACAAACTTATGGTTACCAAAGGGGAAGGGGGGTGGAGGAAGGATAAATTAAGAGCTTGGGATTAGCAGATACAAACCATTATATATAAAATAGATAAAGAACAGGTCCTATTGTAGAGCACAGGGAACTATATTCAATATCCTGTAATAAGCCATAATGGAAAAGAATAGGAAAAAAGAATGTATATATATATATATGTATGTATAACTGAATCATTTTGCTGTACAGCAGAAATTAACACAGCACTGTAAATTAACTATATTTCAATTTCAAAAAAAGGAGCCAAGGGCATCTGAATGACCCATCCATAACTAGATTTGAATATATAGAGTGAGAATAAACACCGGGTTCATAGAAAAACATGTTCTAAAAATTATTAAAAACTTCAGGATCTGTCTGTCTTGCACTTCTCTGTTCACTCTGTTTCTTCCACGAACCCATTTGAGTGTCACAGGGGAAGTACTGCGGGCCCTCTTCTTCCAAAAGCTGAGGCAAGGCCACACAGCAGGCAGACCCCTCATCCCGCCCGCCTTGGACCTAACAATGCTGCTCTTGAAGTGTAACTAATTGAGAGTTTCAGATCAGATCGTGGGACACAAATGGCCTCCATATAATAAAACCATGTATAAACAAAATCTGAATTTAGCTAACGTATACAATTTTGTTCAAATTGCAAAATGATTTAGTTGAACAAGTTTCACACGATCCTCAATTAATATAACAAGGTTCATCAACTTCTTCCTAGAAGCAATTTTGGAGGAGGGAGAAATTAAGACAATGCCTAGACCATCAAAAGGCTGGCAATTGCTCCCTAGCCTGGCACACATCTGACTGTCCCCAGGGGCAGAGCAGTGGACAAGGAGGCAAGGATTCCGCTGTCACAGAGCCAGGACAGAGACAGTAAGCACATATTTACAAGCTAATTACCTAGTGCTGAGTCATCCTAATAAAATAGGATGAAGGGGGGTCCAGCCTAGCCTGGGAGGTGGGGAAAAGCTTCTTAGACTAAGAAATACTTACACAGATTCTTGCCAAATTAGGCAGGAACTGGCAGGTGAAAGGTGGGTGTTGGGAGGAACATGTGGATGTGAGGTCAAGGAGGTATCAGGTGAAGGAAGAAGCATGTCCAAAGGCCCTGTGGCAGGAAGGGCTGGCTTGGTCAGAAGCTACTGAAGCTCCTCCGTGAGCCTGAGACAGTGCTAGCAAGGGATCAGATGTGAAAGGCGAGGCTTGCAGGTAGGTGGGGTCCTGCAGGTTGGAATGAGGAGGTAGGATGACATTCTGAGGCCCACAGGGAACCCCAAGTGTTCTGAGCCCAGGAGTGGCATTTTCCAATCTGTTTTAAAAAAGGATGGAGCTGATATATAAATATTACTAGCTGAATATTTTGCTTTCAGTCTTCAGCTATGACTCTTCTGAAGTTATAGTAAAAAACTATTTTTAAAATGATGCTTGGTTTGCATCCCTCATGAACCCCAGTTTCCGGAGTTCTTGTCCAGGCCCAGAGGAGAGAGGAGAGGTGGGATGGAGAATGTTCGCTATGCTGGTCCTGCCCCACCAGCCACATGGGGGCAGCACTTCCCTGTGGCCGTCACTGCAGGGTGTCCTGGGCACCACAAATGCTGCTCCAGCTGCAGAGCCTGGAGGTGCCAGAGAGACATTCCAGGAGGACTTCTGGGCTGCTCTCAAAATACAGAGGGAGCCATGGCCATCCTGGGGCACTGCATTACCAAGGCCTCCAGGCTGTGCTCCTGTCCCCATTCTTGCATCTGACGGAGTCCATCTCCTCCATAATTTTCCCTTTGGCTCTCTTTCCCCAGGCTTCAGGTTTGTGGCCATCAAAGTGGAACTGCCCATGAGGTCCTCTGCTTCAGGGCCTGGGCTGATCCTGGTGCCCAAGCAAACAAGGTTTTTCAAATAGAGACCTGAAGGTCACCCACCCCGTCTGTCCCACAGTGGTACCTCTGAGTCCCTGCAGGACCCAGCTTAGGCCCCAGGGCCCAGGGCACCACTCCAGAGGAACTGAGATGTCCAGGTACGTCTCTTGTTTTCAATTCTACAGACAGAGGGATGTCACATGCCAGGCTCATACCTGCAGTGGGAGTTCATATTAAATTCTGTAACAAGTCTATAAACACAACTTTTTTTTTTTTTTGGCTGCACTGTGCAGCATGCAGGATCTTAATTCCCTGACCAGGGATCAAACCCATGCCCTCTGCAATGGAAGTGTGGATTTTTGACCACTGGACTGCCAGGGAAGTCCCTAAACACAACTTGTAAAATGTCTACTTTATAGATGAAAACAAAGAACAACCACAAAAATAGTCACAAAAATACAAAAAGATCCTGGCCAGAGTCACAGAGCAAGTAGAAGACAGCCCTGGGACTTGAATGAGCATCTCCCTCCGATGTCTGCATTCTTTCTCTCCATTGTACTGCAGAAATGCAGGGAATTTTAACTAAACCACAGCCCCCAGCTGCCAGTCCACACCAAGACCCACTCTTTATTGAAGCAGCAGGCTTCAAGAGCATCTTGATGTGGTTCAATTGCTAAAATATGGTTCTTTAAAAAATAATTCAGAAAGAATTCAGTTTCACATAAAAAGACAGTCTCCATAATAGATGTCTGAATAACTTTGATTTTTGTCTGCAAATACATGATATTCTGCTATACTTCAGTTCTGATAAAACTGAAGATCTCTTTCATTCTATGCTTTAATATCTACCTATTTATTGAGTGCCTGCCATTATGACAAGCAGTCTATTTCAGATACTGTATTTTTTAGTTCTTCAATTTCCATTTTATATAGCTTCCATTTCTCTATCAAAATTTTCTTTTTATTTATTATGAGCATGTTTTCCTTTACCACATAGAGTATAGCTACAACAGATGCTTCAAAATCCTCGTCTGCTGGTTCCAATATCTGGTCATCTCCAGATTGACTTCTGTTGTTGTCATTTTCTTGGTTCTTTTTTTTTTAAGTAAATTTATTTATTTTATTATTTTATATTATTTTATTTTATTTATTGTTTCTGGCTGCATTGGGTCTTTGTTGCTGCGCGCAGGCTTTTCTCTGGTTGTGGCGAGTGGGGGCTACTCTTCTTTGCGGTTCGCAGGCTTCTCATTGCGGTGGCTTCTCTTGTTGCGGAGCACAGGCTCTAGGCACACAAGCTTCAGTAGTTGTGGCTCATAGGCTCTAGAGAGCATGCTCAGTAGTTGTGGCTCACAGGTTTAGCTGCTCCATGGCATGCGGGATCTTCCTAGACCAGGGATTGAACCTGTGTCCCTTGCACTGGCAGGCGGATTCTCAACCACTGCACCACCAGGGAAGCCCATTTTCTTGGTTCTTAATGAGTGATTTTGGATTATATTCTGACATTGTGACCACAGTGCTCTAGAGTCAATTATTTTCCAAGAAAAGTGCCAATGTTTGTTTGTCTGTGTGTGTACATGTTTGGTTTAGCAGGAGAATAACTCAGTCGGGCTCTGTTTGAAACCTTTCCCCAACAAGAGCAAATCCCAGCTCAGCTCCTTGATCCTTGCAGGCTGCTTGGAGCCTGCAGTCCCAGGCTCAGCAGAGAGGCAAGAGGAGCTACACCCCCAATGTGGACCCCCACCCCCCACCCCGGACTCTCCTTCTTGGGACCCTCACCTTCCAGCAGCTCAGTCACCCTGAACTTCGACCTCAGGCTCTTCAAGCTGCTGAAGAGGTAAATCACCCATTGGAGTTTCACCTCCCGGAATGGCACAGACCAGGCTTGCCCTCAGCTGGAAGCCAGACCAGCAGAGGGCAGCTCACACTGGGCCATGCCCTTCTTCCAAGTGTTGACTCCCTTCCAGAACCTTCTGTGGGACCCTGCTGAGCACTCTAAATATACCCACCTTTTCAGCCTTACAGCCACCCCATGAGGGGGGCAATGGCTTAGTAACCACTCCCTTTTACTGAGCAGGAAACACAAGCTCAAAGAGGATAAATCATGGCTTCAAGGTCAGGGTCACACAATACTGCAGGCAGGAATGCAACCTAGATCAGCTGGGCTCAGAGCCCCGGTTCTTCCTCTTGGGGCTGTGGCATCACCTCTGGCTGGCATATGCCTCTGCTCAGCAGTAGTTGCAGCCCGCAGATAAGCCGAGTTCTACAATGCAGAGGACCACAAAGTGAAGAGAGGTGTTGAGGATGGGAACCGGGGAGGGAGCTCCAGAAGGTTCCCGGGAAGCAGAAGTCAGGGACCTGGAACTGTGGTTCCTCCCATTTAGTTCCAGCTGGAAGCAAAACGGAGTCATCACGGGGCTGATACAAGCTGAGCTGGCAGGGAAAGGCAGCCTATGACGTCCTCAGGATTTGTGGAGAACATTGTTCCAAGTACTGGGAGGAAGAATGTGAAACCTCCTTCGCAGGGGAGCTGCGGATGGAAGCTGGCGCCACAGACTCTGCAGGTCCCCGGGGTGGAGCCAGGCTCTCTGTGCAGCACCAGAGCGGAAACTCATCCGAGCTGCAAGACCATGCTGGAGGGCCTCGCTTACCAACCAGCTGCTCCCCTGTTGCCTAATCCCTCCAGGATGTGTCATCTGAGAAGCAGGGCCAATGCTGTGTCCTCAGGGTGGTGCCGAGGAGAAAAGGGACAGCGTATGTGAGGTGTCTTGCCTGGAGCTCGGCAAATACCAGGTCCGAAAATGTGGGTACCCTCCCACCACCTGATGCCAGTAGCATCCTGGGAGACAGGACCACGAAGGAATGTGCAGGGCTTGTTCAATCTTCGCTTTCACAGTTTACCCTAAATTACGGTAACCCTTTATAAATGCCCATTAGGCATGCAGTCGTTGATGTAAATCCACAAATTTGTGCGCCCATGACAAGAGATGTTACGAAGGTAAATTGGACAGTGACTGCTCCTCTTAGGAACCTGGTACAGGGGACAAAGCCATCACCGAAAGCTTTGCTAACCCAAATACAGCCCGAGGACCAGCAACATCACCTCCCCCAGGGCTTGTGAGAAATGCAGTCTCGGACCTCACCCCAGAGTTGCTGAACCTGAAACCGCAGCTAGGGTCCTGTCCCCCGGCGCTTCCTGTCCCCCGGCGCTTCCCGAGGAGGCTGGCCTCCTCCCCTGCCTCCTGCCCGCGGAAGTGTGGCCACAGCTCGAGGGGTGAGGCTCCCAGATGCCCCGATGGCAAGCACTGTCCCTGCCCTGCAGCGCGGCTGCCCGCGATGCCTCCACACTCCAAGCCCCCTGCACTGACATCATTCTCCCTCTGACTTGCGTCTCTTGTTCTTCGTGGGAAAAATAAAAAGCAGACAGAAAAATCTAGACTTTAGAAAGACCCCACGGGCGGGCAGATCCCAACTGTAGGATCCTTCTCCTCGAGGCCAGAAGCCTCATTCCTTTCCTACTTTCTTCATCTCCCCTCAACAGATACAAACGTGGTTTTCAATTGTCAAGTAGCTGTATTTTAAAAAGTAAAAAGAAACAGGTGGACTTGGTTTTTAAAATATATTTTAACCAATACATCCAAAATATCATCGTTTCCATGTGTGGTCAACATGAAAATTATTAATGACACATTTACACTGTTTGTACTAAGTCTTTGAAATCCAGGTTGTATTTTACTGAAGGATGTTAACAGCGCACCTCCACTCCAGCAGGCCATGGGTCCAGGGCTCAGGGCCACAGGTGGTGCCTCCTGTGTTGGACAGTGCAGCCCTGGGCAGTTATAATTCAACCAGGACCTCCTTTCTACCCACTCTTGGTCAACTGTGCAGCTAAGCTTGTTATGAACACAATATATCCCAGTCTAGCCAGTCTCCTCACCAGCTGCCCACCCTGCAGGCTGGACCAGGAGGGGACACTGTTCCCTCCCTGTCTGTCCCCACTAGTTCCACAAAGCATCTAAGAACTTGGTCAGGAAATGATTCTACTTTTCTGGAAAACTCAAGCTATCCAGTAGTTTTCTAAGAGTCTCCTAATTAGTCTAATTGGTGCAGTGGTTAGAAGCGTGGACCCTGGACGGTATGTGTTTGGAGCCCACCCCACTACTTACCAGCCTTGGATAAGTCACTGCTCTGAGTGCCTCAGTGTAACACACTCAGAATGAAATGCTGCCTGGAATGCAATATGCCATAGATATGACTTAGCTTCTACCACTGTTACTATTACTGCTACTACTTCTGCTGCTGCTGGTACTCTTACAACTACACTGCTACTACCATTACAGTTATTATCCAGGGGGTGAAGCTGGGTTGCAGCAAAAGTGTTCTCAAGCGCCCCGTGAACTCAACACAGACCCAAAAGGGACTCAGGGCTACAGTTGTCAGATTTAGCAAATCAAAATATGGGATGCCTGGTTATATTAGAATTTTAGATAAATAAAAAATCATTTTTTAGTGTAAGTATGTCCCACCCAATATTTGGCACTTACTTGTACTAAAACATTATTCGTTGTTTATCTGAAATTCATATGTAATGGGGCGTCTGTATTTTGTCTGGCAGCTTTATCTGAGAGGTGGGTGGTAGCTTAGCCCCCGTGCTCTGGGCTCACACACACCTGGGAGGAGCACTGCTCTTGTCCCCAGTCCTTGCAAATAGCATCACGGGAGCCAGATTTCTAGAAGCAGAGCCTGGGATGGGGATTCCTGCTTGTCTAGGACAAGAGGGGCACCGAGGGAAGGGGGGAGGGGAAGAAAGCTAAGTGAGGATGTGGCATCAGCAGGCGAGCAGCCGCCTGAGCCCCCGGGGAGCATGACACCCAGAGCAACCTTTCCTGGAGCTGGAGGAGGTTGGCCTTCTGTACGTCTGCATCAGTCACTGGCCGCAGGCTGTGGAAGGGGGCTGTAGTCTGCCATGTCCTGGCCCCCGTGACTCGCTGCCACCACCAACCACGTCACGTCCAGACACTGAACCGCAGCTGGAGCATCGGGGCGCCCAGCCGTGAGGGCCGAGTGTCACGAGGCAGTCAGTGCAGACACTCAAACAGGCTGCCCGGGACTCCTCCTGCACTCAGCGGCTGCTTCCTCACAGGGACAGGAGAGGAGCCTGGCTGGAGGAAGCTGTCCAGCCAACCCCAGCCGGCCCACTGAGCTGGCTGCGAACCTTCCTTCCAAGCAGGGATTTGGTGGATATACTACAGACTTGGGGTCAAAGGCTTGGATTTTGTTCAATAGCTCTTAAAAACCCACCTGCATCTTTTTTTTAATCCAGCTATTCATCAGGCTGGGTTGTTTATTTCCACAAAATTGTCTGGGTATCTTGGTTGTCGCATTCAAAAGAAAAAACACAAGATGAGCGTTTATTTAAATATGCAAAAGGCCACACCACTCTAGACCCCAAGACAGCAGCAACTAGAAACTTCTTTGAGGCAGATGAAAAGGCATCCGGTGCTCCACGGTCGTTTTCTGAAAGGGGCGTATTTCAACTGGATACATCTTTTTTAAAGAGAAGATTGTTATATTTAAAGTCTTGAGTAAGAAAACACTAGACTTTAAAGCTTCTCTTCACACCCCGCATCCCAGCAATCAGATGATCTGGTGCCTGGAAACTGTCTCCGTGGACCGACAGTCACGACTGTCTGGCTCCAATGCTCACCATCCTGGGGACGAACACCGAGCTCGTGTCTGGTACCCAGGAGTGGTCCGGGGGAAGTTCCTGGGCCCTGCCGTGGGCCACTGCCCCACCATCATTTGTGGCCTGGCTCCCGTGCGGTCCTTTCGGCACATCTTCAGCGTCTCCTTCTCCCCAGCTGTAGCATCCTCACATCAGCATCATCACCACCATCCACGGTAACAGCAACCACTCGTGGGCATTAGCTGTGCGGGCACGGCCTCAGAAGCAGTGCTGTCTCACTCGCTCGGATGTTTGCGCATTTGGCCTTGATGCTCTTGGACTGTAGTGATAGGAGCTATTGCTGGTCTTTGCTCACTTTACAAATGAGGAAACTGAGGCAGAGAGGGAGAATGGCCAGCTTATAGAGGTGGGGAAGACAGGGGAGAAAGGACCACCGACCAGGCCCTGCCACACCTCAGCCTGGCCTCACTGGGATAGCAACCCCTACCGGGAACCCACAGTGCACCGGGCGTGGCTATATTCTTCCAGTAAACGTGAGAGTTACCTGGCCAGGTGATTTCCTTCACAGCTGTAGTAACTGGAACTCCCCATGTCCCACTAACCCCCCTGCCCCACCACACAATCCAATGATTAGAGCAGACCAGGAAGTACTTGGGATCAGAAGAGGACTGTTCATTTTATGCAGAAAGGAGGGAGTGAGGCATAGCCAGCAGGACACAGGCTGGACAGCAGCCAGGCTGCCCTGCCGGCTTCTGCCCCTCGTTCCTTACGTGCAGTCACTGACTCTCCACGGCCCCATGTCACCTTCTTAACCTGTAAGGAGGGACTTTGTAGCCAAGGGCCTGGGTGATGAGAAGAAAGGAGATACACACACACACACATATATACCTGCCTAAGTGAATGCATAGCTCTGTGTGTACACACACACGTACACACACGTGTGTGTACACGTGTATTAAGCCTGCAACAGTGTTTAGCACAGATTCAGGTTGAAATAAGTGTTACTTCCCTCCTCCTTCCTCCAGAAAAGAACATTCACCACAAGCCTCCTTCAGACAACATCTGTCTCAAGCCTATTAAAATGGACATCTTTTTAAAATGTCTTTTAGAGGAACATCCGTCTCTCCTGTGAGCAGCCTGCTCTTCAGCCAGCTTTCCGGTGACCTCCGCCTCCCCACCTACCCCCGGAGGACAACATTTGCCGGCCCCGCTGCCCCCAGGCTGCATCCTCTGATGAACGCAGTTCAACCCCCCAGGATCTTATCACAGTAGAGATTCTGATTCAGAAGTTCCAGGTAGGGCCTGAGGGTTTGCATCTCTGCCAAGCTCCCAGCTGTGGGCTGGGCTGCTGCTCTGGGGACCAGGTCTGTCTGCCTGAGAAAGCTGCAAACCCATGTCATCCACGAACCCCAGCTCTGCAGAAGGACATGAGCTCCTTGCAGTTGGTTAGACACTCAGTTCTTTATGTCTTCAGCAGGTGTATCTTGAACAGGTATGCAGTGGGTCAAGCGTATCTACAACCAGCCCTTTAAGGATAAAATGATCTCGTTTTATGATCAACCTATTAGGTAGGGTGTGTTTTGCAGCAATCACCATACAAAGCCCTCGTTTGAACATGGCCACAGAACTCTGGAAAGTTACCATAAATAAGTGTTTCTAAGAAATTGTGTTATTTCTAACAACTGACCAAGTAGTAATAAACCTAACTCAAGAAACAAAGAGATATCCATAAAAGCAGTCCAACACGGCTGAGATGGCCTCACTGTTGCCCTTTAAGACAGGCCAGGTCATTCAAGTTCAGGGCTTTGCTAGAGGGTTTTCCTTCCGGCTCACCACCCATTGTCTGGAAGGAAAACCCGAGAACATCCACCACGCCTGGCAGATCTTAGGTTCTGATTTCACCCCACAGACTTCAAGTGAATCCAGAGGCTCACGTATCGTACTGTTTACATGTTCAGAATCCAAGCTCATTGTAGAGAGGAGGTCTGTGATCTGTACGTGTTATCTTAGTAACCTCGTTTGAACAGGAGGAAGATCTTCAAATAACAGCCATTATCTCGAGTACTCGTCATCTGCCAAGTATTGTCTAAATCTTCATGGTAACAAGGAGAAAATTATTAGAAAAGATAATTATCTCCATAATACAGCTGAGACACTTAACAGGGCAGGAAAAGCAAAAAGATGGTAATCTGGTGCCTCCCCAGAGACCTGGCGACCTCACCCACAGCCGGACAGAGGCGCATACAGAGCAGAAGAAACCTCATCCTTTGAGCGTGAAACCCTACTAGAAATGAGCTAATTAGGCGTGTGGAATAGATACCACCAGCAGACTGGAAAGGTTCAGGCTTCCAAGAATAAGGGGAGCAAAAGCGTTTCATCAAGAGTCCCATGAGTTAAATTCTTCCCCCCCGCCACTTGTATATACGATTTGGGTGCCATTTGGTTGAGTTTTGCATGTGCCCCTGGCTCTGAGAGATCTCAGATCCTTTTGAGAAGTAGATATGGATTCCTTTAGCCAGTAGAAATGAAAGATAACAACAGTTGGAATATGTATGAAAAGAAAAAAATCATTTTTATCGTGTCATTCGTTCTGTTCTGATTTCAAGTAGAGTTCATGCTTACTACAGAATGTTAGGGGTGAAACAGATTTTAAGAAAGAAATAAATAATTACACCTCCCCGGTAATCCCACTATGCAAAACCACCCTGACAGTCACTTGAATACTCTCTCTAAATTTATACACACTGTTTAAAAAATTAAGTTTCCGCAGAAAAGTTGTAAGAAGAGTTCAAAGGACTCCCATTCACCCAGAGTCATCAATTGTTTACCTTTTGTCCTATTATCCTTCTCTCAGACTCTCTTGCTTCCTCCCTGTCTAAACCATTTGAGAATAACTTATAGAATCCTGCATATAGGATCCTCCCCACATATTCCTTTGGGCTTTCTTGAGGACAACGACATTCTCTTTTGCATCCACGGTACAACAATCAAAATCAGAAAGTTTAACACTGAGCAGTGCTACTCTCAAATCCACAGGCCAGGGGCTTCCCTGGTGGCGCAGTGGCTGAGAGTCTGCCTGCCGATGCAGGGGACACGGGTTCGTGCCCCGGTCCGGGAAGATCCCACATGCCATGGTGCGGCTGGGTCCGTGAGCCATGGCTGCTGAGCCTGCGCGTCCGGAGCCTGTGCTCCGTAACGGGAGAGGCCACAACAGTGAGACACCCGCGTACCGCAAAAAAAAAAAAAAAAAAAAATCCACAGGCCACACTTACCTGTTGACACTTGTCTCCGTGATGCCCTGGATGTCCCTCCACTTCCAATCCAAGGCAGCGAGGACTTTCAGTTCTCAGCTCTCTTGAGCCTCCTGGATGTGGAACAACGTGTTCTTGACCTTGATGTTTTAGAAAGTGTAAGTCAGTGTAGGACGTCCTCCAGTGGGTTTGCCCGATGTTTCCCACTGAACTGACTCAGGTTGTGTGTTCCAGGCAGTGATGGCGTGGATGTGCCTGGTGCTCCTGTCAGGACCAGGTGTTAGGAAGCTGGCTGGTCCCAACATTGCTGGTTTGACCTCTGTCCCAGGTGTCCCCGCTGTGAGGTAACTATTTTCCCCTTTCATACACCAAATTTTAAAAGCAAAAATTTTAGTCCTTTTATGTAACATCAACCAACAATGTTACTAAGACTTTAGGTGGCATCTTTAGTCCATGAAAGACAGAGAACTTTGCTTGAATCCCCCCAACTGTGAAAGGCAGGGGCCCAGAAAGTGTGGGCATTAGGACTGAGAGGTTTGCGCTGCGTCTCCACAGCCCAGGGCTGTGGGTAGGGAGAAGGAGGTCTGGGTTTTCCATCCTCCACTCCATCGGGCAGCAGAGAGAGGGGGGACATGCTTGAGAAAGGTGGGGACCCTCACCAAGCAGTCAAAAACTGTCCACCAAAGTCCAGAGCACTGGTTCTCAAACTTGAACACGATCAGGGTCCTCTGCAGGGCTCATGAACAGGAATTTCTGGGCCCCTGAGTTTAGAATTCAGAGCCGGGGGGTGGGGAGGGATGGGGTGATGGCGCCCAGAATTTGCAAGTCTAGCAAAGCCCAGGGGATGCTGACACTGCTGTTCTATGGATCCTACCTGGAGAACCACTCATCTAGAATCCTGAGAGTCCTGCCCAAATAGGGGACTTCTTCTCCGGGAGCTGTCCTGTCCCCCAGGCTCACCTGAGGGGTCCTTCGCTGCTCACATCACTTCTGTTTGTTATTGGCTAGAATAATTACCTCATTCAAATCACCGAGCTCAAACTAAAAAAAATAAAAGGATTTACGACGTTAAGAAAATTGAAAATCTACTCCAGCTTCGGA
Source organism: Hyperoodon ampullatus (assembly GCF_949752795.1). NCBI lineage: Eukaryota > Metazoa > Chordata > Mammalia > Artiodactyla > Ziphiidae > Hyperoodon > Hyperoodon ampullatus. The sequence goes on along the minus strand of NC_136927.1, from coordinate 16,825,918 downwards.
GCTCCAAAATCATCCCTTCCACAGTTATAAGTAACCAAAGTGTTTATCAAATATGTAGACTCTGGCACTCCAGCTCCAGAGATTCTGGCCCGCGGAGCTAGCGGCCTGAGAACCTACACTGTAACCAGAACATCTCAGAGGCACATTACATAAACCTTACCCAGGGCTTCCACGTGGATTAGCTGCCGCAATTTCTATTTCCTTTACAAGATCTTTTTACCTGTTTTCCAGAGTAAGGCTCTCAAATTTTGGTGTTCATTCCGATCACCTGGGGAGTGTGTTAAAAATGCAGATGCCAGACCACAAGGCCCCGTCTCTCTCCAGAATTCTCAAGTCAGCAGTGGGCCCCAGGGCCTGCGCTGGACCACGCACCCCAGGTGATTCTGAGAAGCATTTTCTAGAGGGAAGGACAGCTCCAGGCTCCAGGCTCTGCAAGACGATGGTCGAGCCATCACTCAGAAAATATTGCTGTTCAGCCTGAGTCATGTTGGTATAACAGAAGAGTCCGGACTTGCTAGTGTGAAGCCTCCCAGCACTAAGAAAACACATCTCCCAGGGCTGGTCCAGATGTTGCCTTTGAAGGTGACCCCGCCCAACTTCTAGGGCCCTTAGAGAAGCATAGAGAAGGACACACACTTGAACCTTAAATACACCTCCTTTCGCTCTGACCCTGGCCCCATGCACTCTTTTCTAACCACATTAAACTGTTCCGATAGTGTAAACATTCAAAGGCCCTCCAGTACAGGCACCACCCAGAGTCTAACCGGAGCCGCCCAAGTAATGACAGAAGCGCTCTCCTATACGGTAAACCCGCCAGGGGACTGTGGGGACCAGAACAGATGGACGAGGGGGCCCTCTGCTCTAGCCTCGAGGTCCTCCTCTCTGATGTCGGGGACAAGTTCTCCCCGTTGTGCAGTCTGCCTGGCATCCCCAAGCTGTAGGAGGCCCCCTCCGTGCCCCGTGAAGTCCAGCCCAGCCTCCAGCCTGGCTCTCCTGCACGGGAAGAGTCTGTTTACCCGCCTGTTTCCCTTCCACCGTGGATGGTATCTCTCAAAATGCTGAGTCCGGTGTCTGGAGCTTGCAAACACCTCGATGAAGGAACGGACAAATTCCCAAGGACCCCAGGCTTGGAAAGAGCGGCCAGATGCAGGGCCCAGGGCAGCAAGGCAGGAAGGAGAGAAGCCAGGGGCTGGGGCGGGGTGGGAGGGAGGTCCAGGGCAGGAGGCCGGAGGTCAGCTCCCGTGTGCTGGGAGGAAGGCAGGTTGGGCGCTCAGTGTCTGACACAGGACACTTGAGAATAACTAGTTCCAAAACCTGGGCGGAGGTTACCTTGTAGGCAGGGGTGAGGCCTCTCCAGTTACGAGCTTCAGGGTAGGGAGCCAAAGGGTCAAAGCACTTCCCGGGCAGAGAAAAACTAGTCCCACCGCTCACCCCAAAGTGCCCTTTCCTACTGGTTTTTGACATTTTCTAAACTGCAGGCTAGCTCCGACCAAGCATGCACGGTTGGCCAAACTTTATCTTTTTTTTTTTTTTTGCGGTACGCGGGCCTCTCACTGTTGTGGCCTCTCCCGTTGCGGAGCACAGACTCCGGACGCGCAGGCTCAGCGGCCATGGCTCACGGGCCCAGCCGCTCCGCGGCATGTGGGATCTTCCCGGACCGGGGCACGAACTCGTGTCCCCTGCTTCGGCAGGCGGACTCTCAACCGCTGCGCCATCAGGGAAGCCCCGAGCTTCTCTCTTTTGACGGCTATTTCATTTCATTGAGAGAGAATAATTACAACACGGATAAATCCATGAAGAGCTATTCATCACTCAAGTGCACATGCACGAGCTCAGAGTCTTTTGTTTTTTGAGAGGCTGGTATTGGAAAACAAGAAGAGTTCCGTCCACAAAGATGGGAAGTTAAGGGTGCTAGGGCCCAGCCTGTTCTGACCCCTTCCTCCACATTCAGCCGCAAAGGACAGCTCCCTGTCGGTGGGTCCTGCTGAGACTGACTTTGTTTTCTAGAACTCCACTGCTTTTTCCCATTCATCCCTTTTCATTGGGCTGCCTTTTCTCTGGCTGCTGGATTGGCTTTGCAATTGCTTTTCTGGTTTTCTGAGTAGGATTTACATAAACAGCTCATTTCAGTAGTAATACAAATGATTCTGGCACCTTCCAAAAAGCAGCAAGCCATTATCAATGAAAGGAGTTGTCAAGCTTCCCTCTGAATCTCCTCAGCAGGGAGGCACAACACTTTTCGAATACTGAGAAAATGCAGACCATATAATTAAACGGCTTTATTGTGGTGACTGTTTCCTGCTGAAGTTGAGTCAATTTGATGACTCTTTTTAATATGAGTGATTTATACCCTGACTAAAGGACTACTGCTGCTACGGATGGTGACACCAGTTGTGCAACAAGTGTTTCTGGATGAGTCTTCAGTGAAGCTGTTTTCACCCCAAGAGACTCTGCCCCACCCCATCCATCCACAAAGGCAGGCAGAGTGTCTGTGTCAGCTGACCTGCACTGACCATGGCCAGTCCACCCAGGACTGGATACTGGACCCGAGCTGGACCAATCAGACGCACTTCCTTGGTCCTCTGAACATGCACCACTGAGAAAGTGATGGGCCACCCAAAGGGAAAGGGACAGCGTGGAGTCAAATCCAATAGCAAGCAGCTCTGAGATACAAACAGGGTATTTGTGAAGAGATCCCTAGACGGGAGAGATGGAGAGTTTTCCTCTGCCTCGTGTGGTGAGCACGAGCCTGGGAGACAATGCCACAGCCTCTCCCATCTCTGCATGTTTTGTGAGCCGAGGCGCCGACCTCCTTGCCCTGAACGGTCTTCTCAAGGCTGTTTGTCCAGCAGTGGCCTTAGAGACAGAGACAGCGCATCCTGGGGGCAGTTGGGAGTTGGGTTCCTGGTCAGAGTAATAAAGATACCACCTCTCTCTGCAGCAAAGTTGGGCTGGTTTGCTATTGACTCTTATAAGACTAAGATTTCTTAGATTCGGGGTTCCTTTTTTTAAATCATTTTATTTTATTTTATTTTATTTATTTATTTATGGCCATGCCACGCAGCATGCGGGATCTTAGTTCCCTGACCAGGGATCAAACCCATACCCCCTGAATTGGAAGCATGAAGTCTTAACCACTGGACCACCAGGGAAGCCCCTGAGGCTCCTTAACTCTGATGTGAACCCACCTTGTGTGCAGCATCCACCCGGGCCTTCCCCCGTCACCCTCATGAGCTCCAGGGGAGGGGTTTTGTTGTTGGTGGTGGGGGAACCAGGGGGATTGGTGCAAACAGGAAGCTCAGCCCTGCTGGGCCCTGAGTGATCAAGTCCTTGCCTCAGACCCAGGAATCCCTGTCTCCTGCCAGCTGCCGTGAGACCGTGGCAGGCTGGCTGGGTCGCTTTCAGGTAGCGTAAATTTTTGGCCCATCACAGTACTCAGCTGAATGTTAAGAAATGGACCAGTCACCAAGTTGCTCACTGAGCAGGATGCCGACAGGCAGGGCATGGTGTGCCAGCAGAGCAAACCCACTCCTGAGCTCCAGGAGTTTGGTTTGCATCCAGAATCACTCTCAGACTGTGTTCCTTTGGCCTCCAAATGGTTTTGCAAGAACTTGAATTGAGTCTATTTCTCAATGTATGTATTGTAACCTGAACACCAGGAAGACAGTTTTCTATGTACTGCTTCCTTGTTGTTCAACTGGGAGAGGATCTGAATTTCTAAAGCTGACATGGGGCAAAAACATCCTTCAGATTCTCCTGTTACCTTCCCCCTGGGGTGGGGGTTAGGAGGACGGGAAGGCTACTCCTTCCTGCTGAAAGTAAATGTCCAGGAAAAGATTGTCTGGACTAATAGCCTGGTTCCTCTAACAGCAACGATTGTAAGGATGAGTGTTGAGAACATACAAGATTCAGTATCCTATGCTGTGTGTTTTAGGTATGTTACATGAATCGACTGTTTTAAACAGAGTCTGGCATACAACAAGTGTGATATGAATGTGTGCTGGCATTATCATCACAGTAGCTCATTCAATGAGGTAAGAACTTGTGTTCACACCTTAGAGATGAGAAAAGCAAGGCTTAAAAAGGCCAGGGACTTGCCCAAAGATAATGGGCTAGAGCATTTGTGTCTGCAATACAGAAAACACCTCTGAACGCACTAAAGCCACAAGAAAGTGGATCCTCACATGAAAAGCAGTTCAATGGCAGCAGCACCAGAGCTGGCTGCCTCATCACCTCTCACGATTACCAAGCCCCCTAGTTCTTTCCTGCTTCCTGTCCTACCATCTTCAACAAACTGGATAAGCTTTCACCTCATAGTCACAAGGTAGCTGCAGCTCCTCCAAGCCTTATATCCCCACAGGACAATAGCCAAACCTTCCCCAGAAGTTAACCCTTGCAGGGGAGTTCCCTGGCTGTCCAGTGATTAGGACTTGGTGCTTTCACTGCTGTGGCCCAGGTTCAATCCCTGGTTGGGAACTAAGATCCCACAAGCCGAATGGTTCTGCAAAAAAAAAAAAAAAAAAAAAAAGAAGAAGAAGTTGCCCCTGCAGCTTTAGTGATGCCCCTTCATGTCTCATTAGCCAGATTCAGGCCGCATGCCCACCTCTAAAGCCAGCACAGACTCTGGGAAGGGAACCGACTCGAGCCCCTGAGTACATTGAAAAACAAGTCCAAAACAAAACCAGAGATCTGCCCCCCAGGGAAGAGGAGCATGGACGTTGGGAGGCGTGCAACAATAGTTGGGACTTTGTCAAAGCCAGACTGGACCCAGGGACATAAAGGCCCTACCCTTACCTCGTGCCACACTTTCCACTACAATGGAAGGTTCTAGATTTCCACCGTGCAGGATGGTAGCCACAGCCATGTGTGACTCTTGAGCCCTTGAAATATACGTCACGTGACTGAGGATTGAATTTATTTTTTAAGTTTAATGGAATTCAAAGAGCCACCAGGTCCAGTGGCTATGGCTTGGAAGTTGCCGTAGGACCGGCACATCTGCAGCCTTGCTGGAGGCATCGTGGAGGCCTGCAGGCTCTGGGGCTCTAGAAATACAACGTGAGGCCCCAGGGAAATCGAAGTGTTCCAACAGCTACAGAGAGAAAGGAAAACGAAAGAACTAAAATTCATTTCATAATACACTGTCTCTTACCTCTTGATCCAAAATATTATCACTCCAACACATAACTGATGTAAAGAATATAGTGAGATATTTCATCTTCTTTCGTTCATCTTAAGTCTGAGATCGGGGGTGTGTTTCACACCCACAGCTCATCTTTACATTTCAAGTGCTCAGCACCCTGTGTGACCTGCGCTGGTGCAGAGATTTCAGAGCCTCCACGTCCAATTATCTTTCCCGACACTGGTTCACAGCTCTGGGAGGTGGGCCGGATGAGATGGAGGCTCAGAGGGCCACACCCGTGTGTCCCCAGAGCCCCTGGAGGGCTGGTCCCCACTCTCCGTGTTCTGATTCAGCAGGACGAGGATGCGGGGCCGCGCTTGGAGAAGCACTGCTCAGGGCAGCTACCCAAGCCCACACCCTCGTAAACAGAGGGTGTGAAATTAAATCCACGTTTTCTGTGCCCCAGCCCGTTCTCTTCCGCACGCAGAGCCGTGAGGCCAAGACGCTGAGACAGTCTGAAAACAAGCCCCAAAGAAGAGAACAGCCCTCAGCCTCCTCGCTCCAGAGGCTGACAGCAGCGTCTGACATCTGGACACTGTAGACAGGTCCCCAACCCAGACCTGTGTCTTTGTCATGCTGACCTTTTGTTCATAAATTCTTAGAGGGACCCCTGTATTTAATGCGACAGCTGGGTCTTTGGGGCAGAGTGGGCTGTTGTCAGCACACGGTCTGGATGTCACCGGAGTTCAGAGGGGCATCTGAAGAAGGGTGATTATGTAAATCACTCCTGACAAAGCCGTGCGCTCAGCCTGGCTATGCCTTTAACACGCTGGGCGCAGAAGTAGTCAAAGCCACACTGAGAGCACTTCAGATGATTTTCTAGTAGCTGTGACAGAAGCTCTCAGGACCAATGTCCTCAAGCTGCCAAGCGCCAAGCCCCTCCTCGTTGAGGCCTCTGAGTAGAAACTTCTCCTGAGACCTGTGGACCAGGTGCAGCCATCCAGGTGCCTGAAGAGCACTTCCAACTTGTGAAAACAGGCGAGATACTCCCATGTGCAGCAAAGGAGGCGTTCCCGTCCCTTCCGACTTGAGGAGGGGCTGAGAGGCTCCACCCCCTCCCTCATCACTCAGCCTGGAACCCCCACCAGGGCTCCGGCAGCTGGGACGGGCTGGACCCAGGGCGGCCCTTCCACCACCCGGAGGAGAAGGTCCCTGAGACCCAGCCAGGGTCCAGCTCTGCGTGGCTTGTGATCGTGTGCAGCGGAGCACTGGGCCTGATGCTGGACATTTAATCAACAGACCCAAAATAGGTCCCACATTTATATCCTACAGGGAAGGAACAGGTGAGTTGGAAACATCGTATGAATGGCCTTCATTCCCACCCCTTTTACTCAGTGAGACCGTGGCCCTGGGAGTTCTCTCCCGGTGGAGAACTGTAGAGGCTGGTCCCCTTCAGGCATACCTTTAGTGCCATGGGGAGAGGACAGGTCTGGGGGCCCAGCGGGCACAGCCACTTCCCGCCCGGGGGCCACCAGGCTGCCCCCCTGAGCAGAGAGACCTCCGATTGGTTTTCCAGATGTTCCTCCCAGACTCTCCCTGTAGCCCTCCTGAGGGCACAGTGAATTCCACACACCGTGGCCCCTGGCTGCCTGCCTCTCTGTAATGTCATTCAATTAAAAGTTGCATCAGTGCCTTTTAGAATTACCTGGAGAGCCTTCAAAACATTCAGATGCCTGGGCCACCTCTAGACCAAGTAACTCAGAGTGTGCGGGATGGGCCCGGGCTCCCAGGGGGTGCCAGTGGACAGCCAGGGGTCAAGTTCCCACACTGCAGAGGGTGCCTGGCTCTCTGGGAACGAGTCCCTCAAAGCCAAGGCTATGTCAGGCACGCCCCCCACCACGTCCCAGGCTGCAGTGGGGATGGGACCTCCGCTTCCACGGTCAGCCTCAGCGGGGTCTGCACCCAGCCTCTCACATCCTAGCAGCTCCCGTGTCCCAGGAGCGACGCCTGCCCCTCTCAGCTCGCCCGCACTGATGAAGGGGGTCCACTGCCTAAGTCAGCGTGCTCGGGGCAAACACACACGCACCCAGGAGCTCTGAACTACCAAGCTCCCTGGTTGGGGGTGTTAATAATAGTGATCACATATGTGCTTATGGGTGCCAAACACTGTTGGAACTGCTTCCCATGTGTCGGCTTATTTAGCCCACGTGACAGCCCATGTGCCATAGCGCCAAGACTGATGCCGCTTCACAGAGAGGTTGAGTAACTTGCTCAGGGTCACACAGCAGGGAGGCAGCGGAGTGGGGATTCCGACCAAGGCAGTCACCTTAACCTACGCTGCCTTCAAAACCACCTCTGTTCCAACCTTGCTTCCCCCTCACACACCACCAGCTGAACCAAACCCCTGGCAAGTCAGCCGCGTGGCGTTTTCCTGACTTTGAGGACAAACCTCTGCATTGACCCTGGATTTCCCCACCTCTCGTTCTTCACGTCTGTGAGGCTTTGTCATTATGAGGACGCTGTGTCAAGGACGGTGATGCTTGGTATCAACTCAACTTTGTTTCCTCATTTTAGTAATTTTTCAAAGCTAAGGCATCCTGCTCCCAACCTGGACCTCGGGTTCAAGGTGCGAGGGGGCTTGAGAGTGAGGTAGGGAAATGGGACAGCACAGGAGAGTGTCCATCTCAGGACAAGCCCATCTTGCCTGAGGGCCCGTGTCCCCGCCCCCCATGTCCACTGCAGGAGAAAGACCCGTGCCCGTGTGCCCACCCACTGGAGAAGTCACTACTGTGGGGTGGCCCGCATCTCAGCTGCCTCTCTGATTCCTCTCTAAACACGGAATCTGGGGACCTTATTTGTGCAAACACTATGATTCCCTGCTAGCGGCCTCCGATACGCCGGATTTCAGTTTAATCTGGGAGCCCCTTCCTGATGTACCAGAGGCTTTCAGGACTGATCTGGGGCTCAAGGAGGCCACCGTCCACAGAGGCGGGGCACCCAAGGTCCGGCAGCCCACAATTTTCCAGGGCAAACCCCCACTTCAAGAACTCTGCTGTGCACTGTGCTGACTAGCAGAGACAGCTGGGACTGGGGGCTGCTTGGTGGGTGTCCAGCAGGGATGCTCCAGCCTGGGGGTGTGAACTCGCATTCTCCACAGTTTAGGAGGAGAAGGAGACCCAGGGAGGACCCGCAACCCTTCCTGACCACCCCTCCCAGGCACATTTCAGATATCTGGGTGCAGACCCCTCCTCCGGAGAAGCCGAGTCGCGGGGCGGTTTCCTGGCGTCTGGGTCTAGTGCTCTCCGCCGTCGTCCCTGCCGGCCCGCGCACGGAGCACCTGGGTCAGAGGCTGGCCTTCTCCTGTGGCATCTCTGCTTCCGCGTGTCCATTTCCCACCTCAACCCCCAGCCCCACCAAAATCCAGTGGAAAAGGTCGCGGGATCCGCGGCCGCGCGGGGTGCGGGGAGGGAGCGATGAGGGCCCGGGCAGACGTGGAACTCCCCGCGACGCCAGCAGGAGCCTCGGGCTCTGCCCGTAAAAAGAGTTTCAGGCGGGACAGACCCTGCGGGTCTTCAGAGGATGAACGGGGCAGGGGCGGGGTTGGAGATGGGAGGATGTCAGCGCCGGCTATTGGCTCTGTGCGCACAGGTGAGTCCCCGCCATCCCGGGGGCCTCAGGACCCAAACGGAGGACTCCAGGCCCCCCTGCCCTCGCGGCTGCGGGTCCCGGAGAGCAGAGCAGGGGAGAAGGTGGCAAAGGGCCGGAGAAGACGGGGTCTGCGTGGGGCGGGGCTGGGCGCGGGTGGGCGGGAGCGCCCAGCTTTGGGCGGAGCAGGGAAAGGCGCGCGTCTGCCCCGCAGCCCCGCCGGTCTCCGGGGCGCAGCGCCGTCCGCGCCCGCTCCGCCCCGCCGCCGCCGCCGCCGCCGCCGCCGCCGCCTTCCCGGGATGAGCGCTGCCCCGACGCCACCTCCCGGGAGCGAGGAAAGACTCGAGACGGCCTGGCCCCCCCGGCGACCAACGCCAGCGGCACCCGGCGACGACGGAGGAGGAGGCGGCGGCGGCGGCGGCGGGGACGGGGGGCGCGGGGGCGGCGGACACGGTAGCCATCCAGTGCGTCTCCGCGCTGGTGTGCGTGGTGGGCAGCGCCCTGGTCATCTTCGTGATCCTCCGCTACGCCAAGATGAAGACGGCCACCAACATCTACCTACTGAACCTGGCTGTGGCCGACGAGCTCTTCATGCTGAGCGTGCCCTTCGTGGCCTCGTCGGCCGCCCTGCGCCACTGGCCCTTCGGCCCGGCGCTGTGCCGCGCGGTGCTCAGCGTGGACGGCCTCAACTCATTCCCCAGCGTCTTCTGCCTGGCCGTGCTCAGCGTGGACCGCTACCTGGCTGTGGTGCACCCGCTGCACGCTGCCACCTGCCGCCGGCCCGGCGTGGCCAGACTGATCAGCAGGTGTGTGGCTGTGGGCGCTGGCGCTGCCGGCCGGCTGGCAGCAGCCGAAGCGCTGTGAGAAGAAGATCACGTGGCTGGTGCTGATGGTGGCGGCCGTCTTCGTGCTCTGCTGGCTGCCTTTCTACGCGGTGCAGCTGCTGGACCTCTCTGTGACGGGCCTGGATGCCAGCGTCCACCACGTGTCCCTCATCCTCAGCCACGCCAACAGCTACGCCAACCCCATCCTCTATGGCTTCCTCTCTGACAACTTCCGCCGGTCCTTCCAGCGGGTTCTCTGCCTGCGCTGCCGTCTCCTGGATGCCTCTGGCGGTGCAGACCAAGAGCCACTGGACTACTGTGCCACCGCCCTCAAGAGCAGAGGGGGTGCAGGAGCCGCATGCCCCCCACTCCCCTGCCAGCAGGAGCCCAGGCAACTAGAACCCAGCCGCAAGCAGGTCCCCCTCACCAGGACCACCACCTTCTGAGACGCCCTCACCACCCGCCCAGCGTGGCCACCTCCAAGGGATCTGCACCACCCTACAGCCCAGCAGACCGCCCGTGCTGGACGCTCCCCTGAGAAGCACCACCTTCCTCCACAGGCACCTGCTTCCCGCAGGCTTCGCGCAGCCCCAAGAGAATCAGAGCCCCTCAGGCTTTCAGAAGGATGCTTCCATGGGGGTAGGACCCTCTGAGACCTGATCTAGGATGTGAATCATTCCTGAAACTCTGGCTGTTTTTTGAGGAGGGAGAAGGCAGGATGCCAGGGAGGAGTGGCCACCTGCACGTGACTTGTTACAGCAGCTCTGCCTGCGAGAGGGCTGTCCGGAGGGTGGAGGGAGCCGGCACCCCTGCTCTGCGCAGACTCTCTCTCTGCCTGTGGTGGGGACACAGCGTGTTTGGAAAGAGGGGAAGGAAGGGAGATGCCTCCCAGTGCTCTCCCTTTGCTGCTGTTCTGGGGCCCTTGTGCAGAGATTTGTGTGTGACAGCCTGGGGCCCAGACTCTGTCACCCCCTGACCACCCCCCCGGCCCAATGCCTGCTTGCAATCACAAGTGTCACCCTGGTGGTCCTGGGCCGGTAGCAGGCTTTTTGTGAGTAGAAGAGGTTTAGAGAGACCTGGACTGGGGTTTATTACGAGGCATGAAACCAGGTCCGTAATAAAGAAGCGGAGAGGATAAGGCTCATCTAGCTCCAATGATGGGATTTCTTGTCCCCTCCCTCTGGGTGGGAGGGGAGCAAGGGAAGGCGAAAGAAGACCAGAGAAGACAGATGGAAACCAGCCCGGATTTTGAATGGAGGAAGCAACTCTATCACCGCTGTTAAAAAAAAAGTCGATATTCAGGAAAACATCAGCCAGATGTAGCTAATAAACAAATGTAGGCTGAACACAGTAAAAGGCCATAATTTTTTGCCTGATGTTCATGCAAGGATAAATTATGTTTCCCCAAAGGACAAAACTGGCCTAAGAGGAGCTTTGATCCTGCTTTCTGCCAGAAGTGGAGGCGGGGGCTGCGGAGATGCGGGTAGGGCTTCTGTGGGAGGCTGGATGGCAAGCGGGCTGTTCTGTGTGCAGGGAGCGCCACAGGGGCCCCAGCTCAGCTCAGCCAAGGACACTCGTGGCTTTGGCTGGGGGGTCCTGACGGTGAGAGGAAGATACTGGGGCGGGAGGGGAGCAGGGCCTCTGAGGAGAGGCCCGTCCGCTCACCCGAGGGTCAGGCTTGTGGAGCTCACGGCTTCCTGGCAGGGCGGCTTCAAGAGAAAACGTCCTGGGCCTGACGTGGTCCAGGACCTGCCAGACTCATGTCTCCTCCGGCAGCCTGCAGGCTCCAAGGTGGGCACAGGGGGCTGCTGGGGAGCTAAAGAGGCTGAGGCAGGGCCCAGAGGGTAGGGCAAGGCCAGAGGGGACGCCCCGCTTCCACCATGGGCCAGGGCTCCTCCCTGAGAGCCGGGACAAAGGGAACAAGGCCCTTCCCTGAAGCGATCGGGCCAAAGCCAGGCTTCAGGGATGTGAGCAGACCCCTGATGTTCCAGGAACGGGCAGAAGAGCCAAGTTCGGGTCCTGGATCCAGTGTCATGTGAGCCGGCAAGGGACTGAACCCAGCTCCTCAGAGTTCTGCCTCTAAAATCAGGAGGCCCTTCCCCAGCCAGCACATGGTGACTCTTAGAGGCCTAACCTGATGGGTTTGTCCACGTGGCTGTAGATGCCAGCTTCTCCCTTAATGAATGAATAAAGAAACAGCCTTACCATTGGGCACTTACTCCTGCACGTGACTAGCCAGCCCAATGACCTGGAAGCAGTGATCAGTGGCCATCAGTGTGTTGCGTAGGCTGGGGACGAGGTGGATATGCAGATGTTCCGGATCTGCACTGGGTGGTCCCCATCTGTCTCAGAGAGAAAATGCGTAGCCAAGTCTGCACTACAGACTGGAGACATGGCTGTGGATTGGAAACTCCTAACTAAGACACGGAGCCCCTTGAACCCACATGCACACGTACACATGCGCACACAAACACATGCACGCGGACACGACCAGACCACCCCCGCCCTGGCAGTACACACTAGAGTTACCCTGGGCATCTGGAGGCAGTCGGTGCTGGGTCTCGTGTAACCGTAACCTCTTGACAGCCTTTGAAAGTGAACTGTTTCTTTGTTCCCCAGTGCCTGGCAGTGCCTGGCAGGGCGGCCACTTGATAGATGCGGTTGAACTGACCTGTGTGAACCATGCAGGCTGATGGCAGCGAGGTGAGGTGTTCACAGCACAGGCAGGGGTCTGAATGTGCTGCCGGGCCTCTGCCACAGCCTGGGTAGGGTCTGGGGTCCTCTCTTGGATCTCCCACAGTGACCCACACTGGGCACACTCTCTGACGGGCAAGACGGGGCACCGACCCAGAGTCTTGGCAACACTCATGCTCTGCTGAGTACTTAAAAATGCAACCTTTTCAACTTAGTTGATGATGGTTGAAGGCAAGGCAGCCTCGGGTGTTGGAAAGAAAGTCCCTGGGAGGCAGGGGAACTCCGCGCCAGCCAGCCCCGTGGGGAGTGGTGTAACCTCCCTGAGCCTCAGTTTCCCACCTGAAACATGCACAAAGGGAGACTGTGAGTTTCGAGGTCTTTCCAGCGGTGGCTCTATTTTTTCAGGAACGCTGGAGCAAGGTGCTGTGGCGGTGGTGGGGGGGAACGACAGCATTCTTCTGTGCATACTGCTCTCTCCATAACCTGTTAAAAATGAGCCTTGACACTGCCTTTGACCTTGGAGTCATAAATCATGCGGTGGAGCGGGGAGAGTCTTGCTGGCCGTCCTCTTTTTCAGCTGCAGGACCTTCTTGACCCCTGGGGCTTAACTCGGTAGCCACAAAACATGCCGATCATTGGTCAGGGATGCGGTAGAGGTGAGGTACTGCCAGCTGGAGCAACGGGGGCCTTTGTAACGGCTGCATAAAACCCTCCCTCCAGGTCTGAAGACACTTGCACGTTTTACTGGCCTGGGGCATCAGCTGTGCAGACACCCTTTGACTTCAGTGCTGCTCCACTTACCAAGACTAGGGGATCACAGCTTTTGGCTGTATCAGGAATGAAAACATTTTTTATTTTGGTTGAAATCCACTGTATTTCAAGCACACAGTTGTTGTTGTTTTTGTTTGTGACTATAAAAACAAATAGATCAACACACTAACCAAAAAGGAAACAAGACTTCTGCGTTTCTGACCAATGCAAGAATACCAGCAGGAATGAAAACATCTTTATCCAGGTAGAAACAGCCTTCAGGTACCCTCCACCAGTAAGCTGGCTTTACCTTTTAAAATTGCCTTTAATTTACTGTTCAGTGACCAGCCAGGTGTTTAATTTTTCCAGACAATCAGGAAGATGGTATTTGCACGTGACAGGTGGTCACTCATCGGAGTTCTTGCCCAGTTTGTCAGCACTATGTTTTCTGCAAACGTGAATGCAATTTGCACATTTATCTTTAAATTCTTGGCTTCACTTCACCATAAAAACATCCCACCTAGCACGCCTTAGGGGCCAACACTGATATCAAAGGGAAAAACAACCAAGAGAGGTCTGCGTTGGCTGTGCTACCTCAGAAATCGAACTTGGCAGCCTGAGCAGTGGCTGGGAAAATTCCTGCAAATCTGCACATCGAAGCTGTTCTCCGTCAGGCGGTCTGCCGAGAAGCATCCCCATTCCTCATCCTCCCCCTCCTTAAGGAGATAATGGAATAACCTCAGATTCCTTCAGCACAAGTGTCAGAATCCGGAGGCCGGTCCTGTTGCAGCCGGTCAGTGGGCGCCACACCCCGAGGCCCTGCTCTGGGGAGGCGAGTACAGGGGGCAGGGGAAGGGGGCAGAGGCATACAGACTGCACGCCCCCTGCCGCTTCTGTCAGGGCAGGGCGGGGCTGGGGCCTCTGTGGACAGCGCTCTGCCCTCGAGGAGCCTGGAGCTTGGTTAGTAGCCACCACGGGGCATTAATCAGATCAGCACAGGAATGAGAGTGAGCTTCTAAGCCAAAATAAGAACGATCGGGGAAGTGATCTGGTCTCTGTGAGGCGATGCACTCAAGGACCCAACCTTGTGCAGGGCAGCCTCCCCAGGAAGGCTGAGGGGGGCGACGTCCTCCATGAGTTGTGTGGGAGAAACCAGGATGAGAAGGGTGGGCAGAAAGGCCGAAGCAGAGGGGAAGGTGTGTGCCAGCAGCCAGGAGGGGAGGCACTGAGAGTGCCCAGGGTCACTGGAACAGAGGCCAGAGGTGCCCGGTCAGTGGAGGCATTAGCAGACGAGGACCTCATAGGCCCCACTGAGGACTTAGGACCCGGCCGTGGGACGGTGGTGACAAGGAGAGGTGCATGACACCTGGTGTCATGAACATATTCTATATACTGAGGATGGCAGTAGTTCCACGAATGTGTGTTCTTCAGGACTCATATTTCTTTCCACCTGCTCAAGAAACACATGGACGACCCCGAGTCCCTGTGAAGGCCGGGGCGCTCCACTTTTCAGGGGAACGTCGGCAGGAGGATCATGTTCTCATCGTTTTAATGTTTTTAAATCATTTTATCAACAAGAAGGCAGGGTCCCTGGTCCTGTGACTGGATTGGCCTAGTGTCTAACAGGGAGGGGCTCTTTTGAAAATGAGGGAACCAATACTGAGAAAGTCCCAAATCATCAACCACGTTGCCTAGAAAAGGAGCACTGACCACCAAAGTAAGACCCGAGGCTTCCTGTCATGAGGACACCGTGAGCCCCACCCAGCACCTGACGCGGTGTGGACAGTGCGCCGGGTGAGAAAACAGATTTGGGGACACACAGACCAGGGGCAGGTCACTGCTCACCAGCCCAGCATGGCCGCAGGGATGCTGCGCGGCCCCTGGAGAAAGGACAGCGCAGAAGCATCCAGCCCCGGTGTGCGGGGCAGGCCCAGGAGGCTCACCGCTCAGAGAGCAACCCAGCGGCACAGGAGGACAGGGTGGTACACGCAAGGGGCCGGGGGTGTATTTGGGGGAGGGGGTTTGTGTTTGGTTGGTTTTTGTATTTTTTTGCATCCAGCTTTCTTTAGCCATTCCGAGGAGGCTGTGATTTCTTTCTAATCTATTTTTATGGGAGTATAATTTATACATGGTAAAAGTCACTCTTTTTAGGTGTACAGTTCTGTGCGTTTTGACATGTATAAGGTTACCATCGTTTAACTGCCACCTCAGTCAAGACGGGGACTGGCTCCAGGACCGTGTCGTTCCCTCTCAGTGGCTGTGATCCACGGGCTGAGGGGGCAGCATGGGGAGGACCCGAAGGGAAGAGAACTGGGGACGGTGCTCCCCAGATGCAGGCAGGCCACCCAAGCACACCATCTCCCCACCTCCCCACGCAGGGAGCTCTGCCCTCCTGATCGCCTGGATTTGAAGCAGCAGCCTGGGCTCCAGAAACCACCCCCCGCAAACCACAACCCGGGGCTTGAGCAAGTGCCGGGCAGGTCGCTGCCTCCCCAGCATGGCTGCCCCTCCCCTCCGGGGCTCAGAGCTCCCCCGCAGCCCCGCAGAGCCAGCTCTTCCTCAGGACCCAGCCCCGTCTGTCCATCGCGGCCTGGACGGCTGGCTGCTGGGCTCGTCCTGCATCGTCTCAGCCCCGTTGATGGAGGCTGATTCCCTTGCTCTGCGAATGCAGACAAACCACAGAGAGGGGGGCTTGCCTTGTGCCTTCGGGCTTCCCTTTCTCCTCCTGTCCCCGTGGGATTCCCCATGTCCCACCTCTTAGGACAAGGGCGAAGATGCTTGAAGAAAGGGGGGAGTCAGTGCTGGCAGAGAAGGGCCAAAACTGGTGCTTCTGGTTTCGATCACCATTTCAGGATGAATTGAACGACGAGCCGTCTGTCCAATACGGGGGTGCAGGGTAGGGGGTGCGGATCTCCGGCATGGCTGCGGGAGGTAGGGGTCCATGTATTCAAGGAAATCGAATGGAATTAAGGGGGGAGGCGGAAGGCAGGGGGGAGGGTATAGGAGACTGAGGCAAGCCCCCTCTTCCTCTTCCTCTTCCTCACTGGGTGGCCGAGGGAAGGTTTGCTTGAGTCCAACAGCCCAGAGTGAGCAGCTGGGGCCGGCCTCCAGGCGAGGACAGGAGAAGATTCCAGGAGGACTGGGAAACCCTGCCCTAAGTCGAGTGTGCAGGAGAGAGGCTTCCCAGGACGGTACAGCTCGTGGGTGTCTTGTCCAGGAGAAGGTTATTTCAGGTGCATTTGGGGGATATGTCTGGCCTGGGGCGGGGGCGTCATCACCACGAACCCCAGTTTGGAATCTTGGGGGTTTTTTTTCCACTGGATCCCTGAAACCCTGCCGTTTCTGCTGCCCCGTTTTGTTTCCACCGTTTCCAGCGGTCGTGACTGAGCTAACCATCCCCAGGGTCCTTCTGTCTTTCGCAATCACACTTTCAAAACAGGCTGAAGAGGATTTTGATTCTGTTAGAATCTTAAAACAATATTTCATTTCTCTTGTGAGAGGAAATCTGTTGTTTGCCTACATCTGAGCCTGCTGACCAAAAAAAGGAAGGGCTCTCTCAAAACAAAAAGAGATAGCGCTGAACCCGGGCACACGTTCTGAACAAGACAGACAGACAGAGTCGGGCGTAGCCTGTATTACTTTCCAAAGAAATGCCGAGAAGGTCAGGGATGTTTTCAGATGTGCTCGGGGGCCCCCCACCGAGTCACAACAACCGTGGAAACATGTTTTTCTGTCTTCTTCGTAACCTCGGTTTTCCTCGAAGAGATGACATAATGATTAACCCCCATTCTACACACGACCACTGTGAGCTTGGGGGTCTTCTGCCTCCTGCCCAGTCCACATGAGAAGGTCACGCCCAGGAGCCTCAGGAAGGGCTGTGGCCGTGCAGGGGGGCCGCTTGGGATTCCGTGGGCGGCAGCAGCATTTCCTTACTTCCTACTGCGTGCCTCAAGGTGCCCCTCCTCCCTGAAATGCGTGATATGCAGGCTTTCCGTCTTGCTTTGTGTGTCTTTACACACTCTGGTGGGCTGCCAGGATTTCGGTCAACCCGGGCCCGAACGCAGGGTGAATGTGCAGGGCTTTGGGAGACATGTGAGCTGGGTTTTGTTAAAACCTGTTTGCTGAAACGGAAGAGAGGCTGTCTGGTCATTCCTTGGAAAATCTTGTCTTTGTGATTCAAACATGAAAACACAGAGTCCTTGGTTTGGGGAGATCCTAAGGGCATAGCGAGCATCAGAGCGCAAAAAGGCTTTATCTGGCCTGTTGTGTAGACAACTCCAGCGTCAGTAGAGGGGGAAGGACAGGAGGGAACTTCCTGGTGTCATGAACATATTCTATATACTGATGATGGCAGTAGTTCCACGAATGTGTGTTCTTCAGGACTCATAGAACTGTTTGCTAAAAAGGGCAGGTTTTACAGTCCAGGGGCCTGTGACTCCCCGGGGGGCTGGGTGCCCAGGCCCACGGCACCCTGCGGTGCCCTCTGTGGCGGACAGATGGCTGGAGAGGCCAGGCACTGGCCCAGAGTCCCAGCGGGACAGTTGTGGACACAGGGCCAGTCCCTTGTTTTGAACTGAAGTTTCGTTCCTCTTTGGCAGGTTCCTCTTTGGTGTGACTAGACTTGGGGCCCCACGTGGCAGCTGGAGTTGGGGGGCACTTCGGGCTGTGGTCACCCCTCCTCTGTGGCCTCCCTAGGAGCACAGGGGAAGGGGTTCTGCTCCCCCAGACTCTGATGGACCTGTAAGCAGGGAGAATGGGTCTTTGAAATGGAATTTACAGCTGAGGAGGGACTGCATCTCTGCTGTGCGAACATCCCCTCCTGCGGCTCTGCCTGATGGCTGAGACCCGACCAGGACACTTGTCCAGGTGGGACAGCAGCCCTTCCAAATGACCACACCGTGCCTGGAAAGAACCCTTTCCACTTTCTGGAAACCTTGAACTTGCCCTCAAGACACTCCAGATCCCAACACGTCCTTTTTCTTTATCCACTTACACACCCACCAGTTCATCACCTGCTGTGTGCCAGACCTGGGCCAGTTCCCTTCGCCTAATCCTCATGGAAACCCCAGAGGGGGCCGGGTTGGCATCCTGTTTACAGCCTTAGGGTGTTCTTTTTTTTTTTGGTTGCACTGTGCAGCTTGTGAGATTTTAGTCCCCAACCAGGAATTGAACCCAGGCCATGGCAGTGAAAGCACAGAATCCTAACCACTAGGCCACCAGGGAACTCCCAGTCTTAGGGGTTGTGTGGCGCCCGTGGCCATGTGACCACCCATGTCAGGCTGGGATTCAGATCTGGGGTGCATGACACCCACACTCTTTATTGGCCCTGCTGGATTCTTACAATGCAAACTGTGCAAGTGTTGCCGCAGGGACATGTAAATAAGTCTAGAAGCAGGTGTTACCTTCTCAAATGATTTCAGTGCGTAAGTGGAGCACCAGCGCGCTCTTAGGAAACTCCTCCACTTGCACCAAGGATAGCATTCGACATCTCTAAGCTGACCTATGTTCCCCCCCTCCACGTTTCTCTCTGCATCCCACCCCTGCAGCCTCATCCTGGACCCCCTCCTCCTTGCTCACCTCACTCCACACCCTCTGCCAAGACTCTGCCTAGCACAGGGCCTTTGCACGTGCTGTGCTGTCCACCCGGACTGCTCTGCCCTCCACTCTGTGTTTGACCAACCCCTGCTTCTCCTTCACGTCCAGAATTGTCAGCTGGTCTAGCAGGCTCTCCAGCCCTGTCGTGCTGTGCTCCTCCTCCCCGGCTCCTACCACTGTTTCAGAGGCAATTACAGTTTGGTGGCGGGGGGCGGGGAGCGGAGATCATTTGTTGTATGTCTGTCTCCCCCACCAGAGCTCGAGCTTCTCGAGGCAGGGGTTTGTCACCATGCCTGTCACCCACCAGTGACAGAGCACATGCTCAATAAATATTTGCTGAACTGATCCAAGCGGTTCGGTCTGAGGGCAAAAAAGTCATTTGAGTCATAAAATCAAATTCTGACTCATCCACCCTGGCCTTCTTCCCCAGGCCCCATGAACCCTGGAACGCCATCAGCGAACACACACCGCACACCACTGCTGAGACTGGGAGACCTGGATGACAACGATGTGAATAGAAGGCAGGGCCCACGGCCCATTTCGCAAGGGCCACCCAGGTTTGAAATGCTGGGGGATCATTTTTAGAGTTAAGTGATTTGTTTATATGTTGTCTTTCTCAGAGAGAGGCTGAAGTTTGGAAATCTCAAGTTCAGGTGAAGCCCGTACACAGGGAGTTGGATCTCCCACAGGACAGGAAGTGAGGCACATCGCGAGGGTCTGCACCTCGCCTCGCCTCACCTCACCCCGCCGGTGTCCTGGGGTCCAAGATGCCCCAGTAAGGGTTCTTGCCTCTGAGTCTTGAAAGCGTGTTTTGGTTTTCTTGTGTTCTCGAGAAAGGATCTCTTCTTTGGGGGAAGACATCCTAAAGCATTGAGACTTTGACAGTCAATTTGACTGCTCCTGGGAGCAGACCCTTTTGAAGGGTGGCAGGGAGGGTGATGAGGATGATTGGTAAGGTATCACTCTCCCCTCTCAACCCCCAGCATGATTTATCTGCACCTGCTTTGCTCCCGCTCATCGAGTTCTTCCTTCACACGTGCCTCTTATTGAATCTGGTTTTCTGCTAGCCTTCCAAGTCCTGAGGGCAACACTGCTGCACTGGCCATCTCGGGAAGGCACCCCTCACCTATCACCCACTCCACACACACCCCAAAGCCTTCTCTTTCATCCAGGATGGACGCTGACCTCTCCAACTGCATCTTCACGACAGCAACTACTCAGCTTAAAACTGAGAAATTCGGCATGATCCAAATGTATAAAAATATTTGGATATTTGACTGAATTCAATTTTCTTCCAACTTTTGCTTTCTGAAAACTTTCAGAACACTGCATATAAAATTCAGCCCGTTTCACCATCCCAGGAAAAGGGGCCCAGGAAATGTGTGTATTAAAAAGTGTTTCCTATCTCCAAGAGAAATGAGGATGATTTACTACTGCATGAGACCTTGGTCTCTGAGCCACAGACTGACTTTTGTGTTTGCATATCTCTGAGAGCAGATAATGCCAAACCATTCACAGAGGGACACACAGCCAAGATTCTAAGAGATGCCCCAAGAAGGGCTGTTTAACTCGTCCCAACAAATAATCCTATAATGTATTTGAAAACACTTAGGCATAAGTCCTGTGTATGAAGTTGTTATGGTTACAGAAAGAAAAAATAAATATTTGTGCACACAGACATAACATGAAGTCCTTCTACAGTGAAAACACTCTCCTCTGGAAAGATCTTTGAAAGTCAGAGATGGAGCCTGGAGCAGACGGAGCTAGTGATGGGGTGGGGGCGCAGCATCTGCATTGTCCATGAGCCTCGTTTAATAACATAAAATGGGGGGGCTGGGGGAGAGAGGTGAACAGACACAAAACGCAAGAGCACTGTTATTTGTTTATTTTCTACTTGTGATGTCATAAGCAGGAGTTTTGCCTGTGTTCTAGTTTATCTCCAATAAATAAATAACTATGTACAAATGTGCTGAGTTTACAAAATGGTAGAGGAAAACCTTTGCATTACAAAAGATACATTTACATGATACACTTTTTTCCATACACAGAAGCATGAAGCATTTCATTCCTAGCTTACTTGAACCAAAGACCCTGTGTGGCAATGTCTAAAGGTGTGTACCTAGGCTTTTCTACCAGAAAGCAAAGCTATAAAAGGAAAATTCCTCAGTTTCTTGAGAATATAGGGCCTGACTTGGCCTGCTACTTATTACTCATCCATATTTAATCTATTCCAGAATGTTGGAAGCTGTCTGGAACAGCTCTCCTCAAATATACGAAGCAGACAACCCCCTGCTGATCTCATTAAAATGCAGATTCTTGTGCAGTAGGTGGGATGGAGCCTGAGTGTCTGCATTTCTAACCAGCTGGCAGGGGCAGCTCCAGCCTCTTGTCCCGGGACCACGTTTCCAAATGGCTGGCTTAGAAGGCGCCTCCGAAGTGGGAGAACTTCTCGAGGGCCTGATCAAGGTGAGGCCCTAATTGGCCATGCTCCAGGCTGCATCCCCAAGCTCCCAAATTCAAGAAACCAGTAGAGCTGGTCTTACTTGGGCCTACAAATGACAAGAACAGTGAGAGTCCAAATGGTCAATGGCATGAATCCTGCAGCTCAAAACTTTCTTACACTGCCTGCCGGGAGGTGCTTCCATCTTCTCTCAGTTTAGAGCCACCATGTGAACAAACATTTTCAACACTGTCAAAAATAACTAATAACAATAATAATAGGAATAATAATAATGGGAAAAGACACTGTATAAGAAGCTTAACAACAATGACTACTTTTCAGTCCAAATCGAAACAACAACAACAATAAAACGGAGGTTCATTGTTTCAAAATAAAAATGAAAATCTCCTTGCGTTGAATTCCTGTGATAGTCCGGCAACATTAGTCTAACAAGTGCCTTTCACATCTTAACCTTTGTTAAAATGATATCGCTCTGGAAGCCTGAAATTTCAGGATAAATGAGCAAATCTGCTGAAAGAACAAATTCCCAACCATTCTTATTTCTAGTGTTTTTGTTTCTGTTTCACGTAACAGTTCCGCCCAGGCAGAGAGCTAAGGGCAGGAGTAGGGTCCAATACAGGTAGGGTGGCTCAGGTGGGTTGGCCGAGTTCCCGGGAGGGAGAAATTGGGAGAAATGAAAGGGCTGAAATGCGGCTTGGCTTCATAAATGCGAGAGGGCTGGAAAAGATAGTATAAGGGCCCCATGACAAGTGGGAGCACATAAATATATAGACAGGGAAGGCGAGAGAGGGGAAGGGAGAAAGGAGGGAGGGATACAAAGTGGGTGCCGGAGACACAAGGGCAGGGAAAGAAGCCAAAGAACAAAAAATACTTAAACAATAAATATCTTGGTCATTATCTATGACTCAGTTACACTTCACTTAGTCCACCGGGATGAAGTCTGCCCCAAGGCTGCCAACCAAGAACACTCACCCCTCCTGTGCCCCTTGGTGAGGGCATCGGACACTTTGCAATCTTGTCACTATAAAACTGCCATCTCTGCTCACTTGTCCGATGACATCATGGAAATGGCTGGGGCCATACTTCTTCCAACGCGCCCCACCCCCCATAGCCAAGTGTAGAAGCAACGAAAGAAGGGGAGGGTCTCTTCTCCAGTTCTGACGCCTGCTAAGGTGCTTTGGGGTAGTGGGAGAGAAAGGCTGGACAGGAGAGGAGCAATGAGGCCCAGGAGGGAGGAGAAGGCCACCCAACACCTGGGCCAGGGACGGAGGTCCCTCAGAGTTTCTGAGGCGTCCGCTCGGTCTTCACCTGCTGCAGTACCACCTCCTTGGCGGGGACCCCGCACTTGTACTCCAGCTCCGCCCGCGAGGTGCCTTGCTTCTTGCGCAGGTGGCAGAGGAGCGCCAAAAGCGCCACGACCAGAGATAGGCTCGCGATGGAGATGCCAACGAGCACGCCCGAATGCAGAGGCCCCGCGGGCGGGGCCGAGGGGCGAGGGGTGGCGCCGGGAGTCGGGCTGCCTGGGAGCGCCCCAGAGCCGCCGTCCTCCTCCTCGTAGCCGCCCTGGTCGCCGCCGCTCACCTTGATGGGGTCACAGTCTGTGCCAGCCTGGCCGAAGAGGGCCGTGTCGGGCCCGCAGATGCACTCGTAGGTGCCCGGGAGGTTGTGGCACTCGCCAGGGCAGTAGCCGTTGTTGCACTCGTTGATGTCCGTGCACACGGAGCCCTCGTCCAGGATGTAGCCCTCGGGGCACCGGCAGATCGCCAGGTTGTTGGGGTCGCAGTCGGCCGGGCACGAAGTCTGGTTGCAGAACATCTGGCACTTGTGTGGGTCATGGGGGGTGGGCGCGAAGCCCTCGGCGCAGATGCAGAGGTAGTCAGTTCCGCCCACGGGCTGGCACTGGTACTCGCAGTTATTGCCGAAGCACGGGTCCACAGGCTCCACGCACTCGCCGTCCACCAGGTCGAAGCCGGGGAAGCAGTGGCACTGGAAGCCGCCCTTCGTGTTGACACAGCTCTGCGGGCACGGACTGGGCACCTGCGTGCAGTCATCCACGTCCTCACACCGGTGCCGGTCCGCAGCCAGCCGGTAGCCCGTCGCGCACATGCACGTGTAATTGGTGGGCGCGTCGGGGAAGCCGGGGACGCAGAAGTGCTCGCAGAGTTGGTGGCACGGGTGCTCGGCCGGCACCGCACAGGAGCGCCCGTCCGCCTGCAGGGCGGCGTCGGCGGGGCAGAGGCAGCTCGACGCCCCGGCGCTCCCGTTGCACTCGTGCTCGCAGCCGCCGCCCTCCACGCTGCAGTCCCAGGCGCCCGGCGCCTCCCGGCCCCAGCGCGCCTCGGCCTCAGCGGGAGGCACCGCGCACTCCAGCTTCACCTCGAGGGGCATCACGGCGGCCGAGCTGCCCAGCGGCAGAGCCTGGAAGTCCGCGCCGCGGGCCCCGAACGGGGTGCTGTAGGTGACGGAGACGCCGGCGGCCGCCACGGCGCCGGGCTCCACAGCCAGCGGCCGGCAGGAGGCGGCGAAGTTGAACTCGCAGAGGAAGCCGTCGGCCTCCGCGCCGCACGGCAGCTCCTCCCAGGCTGGCTCTCCCGGTGCCGGAGACCCGGCCGCCGAGACGGCGACGCACAGCGGGCCGCAGAGGGGCGTCCCGTCGTCGTGAGGCCGCGCCCACCTGCTGTAGCTGGTGCGGTTGTCGCCCGTAACCCACTGGAAGCCGCGCAAGGGCTCGTGGTGCCCCGGGTCGCCGCAGCCGGGCGGGAGCTGCAGGCCGATCCAGAGCCGCGGGCCATCGCCGCCGTCGCCACTCAGTAGCAGGGAGATGACATCCGCTGCCACCGAGGAGCGCACGGTCATCAGGTGGCCCCGCAGCTGCTCGCAGACCCGACTGGCGGCGAGGAAAGTCGCGGGGCCCCGGAAGAGCGCGAAGCAGTCGTGCTCGACGCACTGGCTGCCGAGGGGCTGCGGCTCCGGGGGCGCCGGGAGCCCCAGGCCGGCGGGGGCCAACACGCCAAGGAGCAGGACGCGGAGCATAGTGTCCGCACGCTGCACGCAGGGGCCCGGCCGGGGCTGAGAGGCGCAGGGCGCCGCAGGCGACAGCCGCTCGCGTCGGTCCCGGACTAGGCGCGTCCGGCTGCGGCGCGCAGCCCCGGCGAGGCAGCCTCTGACAGGCGGGCGGGCCCGGGCCCGAGTTTATAAGTGCGCGGCCCCCCTCCCTGGACGTTCGGGAAAAGGAAGGAAGTGCCTGGTGGGAAGGGCTGATGCTGCATTCTCGGATTACTGGGTTCTCCGGACGCCCTGCGCCCGCCCTCGCGCCCGGGATCACCTCTCGGGGATGAGTAAACTCGGCCCCGGCTGGGAGGTCCTCGGGCGGGGCCCGCAGCGCAGGCTCCCGGGAGGACAGCACCTCTGTCAGCGCGGCGACAGGACCCGCTCCACGCGTGCAGCCCCACAAGGGGCTTAACCCGCAGCCCTCCTTAACCACCTATTTCAAGGAAAGGCCGGATTGCGGAGCTCTGGGAAGAGGAGACTGGGCGAGGAGGGCTTGGAATGAGAGGTGGGGACGTAGCGCCCAGGACCTGCAGAGCTGCGGGAGGAGGTGCCCGCCACCCAGAGGGTTTGGGGAGGGGCTGCCTAGGGCGTGGCCTTCCCCAAAAAACAAGAGCGCAGGGAGAGCGAGCCACGCCCGCCCCGGCCCGGGCGCCTAGCTCCGGAGAAGGAGGCGCTTGGAGACAGAGGGCGTGGCTGAGGCGACCACGCGCAAAGGAGGAGGACCGGCCTAACACCCGGTCGCCGAGTGGGGACCCACGAGTCCCTGAGCGCCAGCTGCCACGGCCAGACCTCATCTCATCGCGTGAGAAAGTCGTGGGGACACTGTCAGGGCGGCAAGGTCTTGCCACCCTTCGGAAGTGGTGGCAGGCGAATTCCCGCCGAGCCCTGTAGGGGCGAGCGAGTTTAGCCTGTTTGGTCTGAGTTCTTCCAGCATCGCAGAGGGACAGTGCAACTCGAACCCCCAAAGGGACGCATGGTGTGCCCTCGCAGGGAGGGTCTGTCTTTTGAGGGTTTTTCCCTTTGGCTGAGCAATCAGATTGACACAGAGGAGCACATAAATGCCACTTGGGCGGCAAAGGACATAGACGAGGGGCTGTCCTGGGCAGGCGCGGGGTGGGGAGCGCTGGGAGGAGACTGGAATCTGTCACTTTCGCGACCTTATCCGCTCACTCTCGGATCAGGAATGCGGAGGGGTGGGTCCAAAGCAGAACGGTGAGGGGCAAACTTTTTTTTTTTTTTTAACACCCTGCGCCATCCTCCGCCGCGGTCACTTACTGCGACGCGCCAGGCGGCGGCGCTGTTGAACTCTAAACGAAACCAAAGACGTTGGTGAACTCGAACTTGGGCTGAAAGGGTTAGGGTGTGGGGACGCAGAGGCTTCTCCCAGGGCAGGACACGCGGACCCCTTGTCTTACCCGCGGATCGGGCCCCCACACCCAGCAGAGCCCAGGACTTGCGAAAGAACAGGAGAGTGTGGTGTCTTCACCTGCGGAAGACAAGCACCTGCCGACGGACGGACTGGCCGCAGTGAACAAGGGGGCGGGGCAGGGCGGGGACACTCCGAAAGTGAAAGGGGGGAGGCACTGTGGTCCCCTGCACTCCCGGACGCCTGCCCGCGGGCGCAGAGCCTCCTGAATATCCCGCTGCCCACCGGCGCCCCACTTAAAGGGACAGCGAGGTCTGAGGCTCCCCGGAGTGGGAGCGACTGCCCCTCCAGGAGGAGGAAGGAAAGACCCCCAGATCGGAGAGCCGCGCAGCCCCGGGTGGGGGCGGGGCAGGCGCTGGCCTGACATCCCACCGGCTGCAGAGCTGAGTCAGGGGTCACGACTCTGGCCGCTCTGGAGAGGCTGTCTCGGAGCAACGGGCCCGGGGCGGGGCGGGGCCTCCAGACACCGGCTGGAACTCGCCCTTGCAGAGACCTCAGAAGTGGGCGCGTGAGACGGGAAAGGGGACCGGCCCAGCCACACCCTTTGTTCAGCATTTACAAAGGATTTCAGGACTACGGCGGGACAAAGCCGTAAACGAAGGGCGGGGCCCTCTGAGCCAGTGCCAGCCCTTAAAGGAGTTGAGGGACGTTCAAGCGTCAGGTCTGGCCGCCACCAGGCTGGGTCACTTCACGGATGGGTTCTAGCTGATTCACCCTTAGTCAAAGAGCTTTATCAAGTGTGGCAAGCAGCTTTTTTCTTAAGAGACGTAAAAAAAGAACTTTCTAGTTCTAACATGAACTCCTGCTCGTAGACTTGATAACCCCTAGGTCCCCTGATGAAGACCCTGCTTGGCACTGTTTCTCTCCAGAGCACGTGGGCAGCTGTCCCCGCTCTGACTTAGAACTTAAGCCTCTCCCGTGGGGAAGGAGAAAACCGATGTGTGGAAATGCACAATTCAGGTGCTCAGGGCTTCGGGACTGTGAGAAGTGGGGACCGACTCCCAATTGTTGCTTGTGATAAAAGCCCCAGGCCCCCCGGGGTGGAAAAGGCTGTCACTAGCACCTGAGGACCCAGGACAGGGTGGGGAGGGGTGCATACCCTGTCCAATGCAATAGCCATAATCACCTGTGGTTATTTAAACTAAAACTCATTACATTAAAGTTAGAAATTCAGTTTCTCAGTCTCACTAGCCACATGTCAAGTACCCCACAGGCTCGTGACTACAAATTGAACATTACCGAGAAAACACTTGATCATCACAGAAATTGCTATTGGACGGCGCTTGTCTACACATAGAGCCAAGTAATGACCTCAAGGAAGCCATTGGTGGGGACATATGAGTGTCTCTTCTAGGATTCCAAGAACACCGTCTTGCAACCATTGTTGTTTTCAAGGTAACTGTTGTGAAAACTGCCATCAGAATCTAGAAGGGAAACCGTAAGAAGAGTAAAACTGTATAATCACTATTAGTACTTGACTAATAAATACATCAATATTATTTTTAACCTGGATGTTAAGTATAATAATTTAGATATTAAGAAGAAAGACATTTAAAAGATAAAAACATTACGCTTATAAGCCATAACAATGTTAAAATCCAGACACAAAAATTAAGTCTCTGTGGTGATGCAGCAACATACGAATCTAATAGTGGAAATTAAATGCCTGGTGAGCAAATGTTACTCAATAAACAACAGCCTGCCACTGTAGCAGAACGCAGGCTTTACTAAATATTTACTCTCAGCCAGACTTGAAGAAAGAAGTGAGGTGAAAATTAACAGTACTTTATTGGCCCATTCTTTATAAAACGAAAATATGTTGCATCTACCCAAACCCCACATTTGATACCATATTTGATGATGAAAGACCAGAAGCTTTGCCCCTAAGATCAGAAACCAGACAAAGGTGCCTGCTCCCACCACATTACTCAGTAGCGTGCTGGAGATTTGAGCTAGATTCTAGCTAGGGCAGTTCCACATGGAAGTCAAATAAAAGGCATCCAGATTGGAAAGGAAGAAATAAAATTATCTCTTTATTCACGATATTGTCTTGTTTATATATGGAAAATCCTAAGAAAACTATTCAAAAACTATAAGAACTAATAAACAAGTTCAGCATTACAGGTTACAAAATCAATACATAAAAGTCACTTGCATTTTAGCAATGCACAAATTGAAAATGAAATTAGAAAACAATTCCGTTTACAATAGCATCAAAAAAGAATAAAATACTTAGGAATAAATTTAACAGAAGTGCAAAATTTATACTCTGAAAACTGCAAACAATGTTGAAAGAAATTTTAAAAGACCTAAATAAATGAAAAGACATCCTATGTTTACGGATTGGAAGATTTAATATGGTTAAGGCGGCAAAATTCCCAAAATTCATCTACAGATTCAGTGCAATCTCTATTAAAATATCTGCTGATTTCTCTACAGAAATTTTCATGCTGATCCTAAAATTCACATGGAAATTCAAGGGACTCTGAATAACCAAAATAACCTTGGAAAAGAGAAACAAGACAGAAGGATTCACACTTCTTGATTTCAAAATTTACTACAAAGCTGCAGTAATCAAAACAGTGTGGTTCTGGCATAAGGAAAGACATAAATCAATGGCACAGAATTGAGAGTCCAAAAATAAACCCTTTGAAGATATACAAATGGCCAATAAGCACATGAAAAGATGCTCAAAAATAAAACTTTTTGTATTTAAATTTAGTCAATTAATTTCCACAAGGGTGCCAAGACAATTAAATGGAGGAAAGAATAGTCTTTTGTATTCTAGCCATCCTAGTGAGAGTGAACTGGTTTCTCAGTGTGGTTTGATTTACATTTGCCTGGTGGCTAATCATGTTGAACATCTTTTCATGTGCTTATTGGCCATTTGTATGTCTTCTTTAGTTGAATGTATTCAGATTCTTTACCTGTGTCTTAATTGGGTTAGTTGTCTTTTTATTATTGACGTTTTCCAGCGACTTACAGATGCTGGTGCAGGTACACGGCCTATTTTCATCAACCAGGGCTGCAGACCAGCTACTGCAGACCTCGGGGGTCTGAGAACAGGCCTGCAGGATGGTTTGGCAGCTCCCGGGTGAACAGACTGAGAACATCTGGAACTTGGGCAGATGGGCCCCCCGGGGGAGTGAAGGAGTCACAGAGAGCAGCTGTGGGGAGGGAGCTCTGCTCTGGGGTAAGGGGCTGCCAACATTTGAGTTCATCACTCAGAAATCTCACTTCCACCCATGGGCCTGGGGGTGCCTGGGGTTCCGTCTAGCTCTGTGGGAAGAGGGAAGGGAGTGGCTTCCCACTGGGAGTACCTGACCCCACTCACCTGCACCCAGAGCCAGCCCACCCACCAAAGGAGGGGGAAGGATTCACCCATACCCAAACCACTGGGAATGCTTTTCAGACTGGGAATAATTCTGAAGCCAGATCCCAGAGAAGCACTGGCAAAGGCTTCTCTTTAGAGTTTATTCTCCTTTGGATGGGACTTTTGGGACATTTAGCGAGACCCAGCCTTCCGAAGTCCCTTAAAGGACCCCCCAGGAAAGGGGACATACTTATCTCATGTTCCACAGGCAATGAGGAAGGATGCTTCCTCCTTGGAACTGGGCGTCAATTTTATGCTCTTGATGGCCAGCTGGCCACTGAAGAATTCGGAGTCAACAGATGCAGGGGAGAATCCTGGCAGCATCGTCCATGGTGCATATTTAAAACTCCAGCTGGTCCTACCACAACCAGGATAAATACACACTGCTGATAACATGTAAATCCAGAACTTGAAATATGCTACAGAGAAACTATGACTCTGTTTTCTCACAGTGTTTGCTCTTCTGCTGTTTTCCTGAGGTCTTGAGCTTGGACATCATTTTGGTATTTTATCCTGTAATCTCGAAGTCGTATTTCATGGGGAGTTAAGCAATGTCTAAATCAGGGGAAAATAATGATTGAAAAAATATATATTTGGCTTCCTGTTTCCCAGAAAGTATTTGCCGCCATTTCCATTTCTGGCCCAGCATCTTTCCAAAGAGTTGAGAATGTCATTTAAATGAGTCAGTCCCCAGAGCTCAGTAGAAGTGACAAAAATGTCGACACTCTGCCCCAGACTGTTCGTGCACCGCCACCTCTGGCCAAGTGAGAGGCAGCTGGGGTCGGAAACAGGCAGAGGGAGAGGAAAGGATCTGCTAGCCAAGCAGCCGCCTTGTCCTTCCAACATGAGGTCCCAGACCAGCATCCTCACCTGGGGGCTGGTTAGAATGCAGCACCTCTGTCCCCACCCTGTGCCTCCTGAATCAGAATCTGCCTCTGACCAGATCCCAGAGACAAGGGGCGCACACACTCCCCCAGCGTGGTTGTGCTGGAAAAGGACCCAGCCAGGCAGCAGAATGGCCTCATTGAGACCTCGCACCAAACCAGCTCCTTCCCTGACCCCCCCATAGAGGTTCACTGACCCGCTCAAGTTTGTGGAAAGGAGCCCTCAAGACCAGCAGCATCAGTGTCACGTCTTCTCTCTATAAACACCATTTGTCACCCTGGACTTGTCAGAAAGGCAGACTCCTGGGCCCAGCCCAGACCTCCTGAAACAGAAACACCAGGGCTTAGGCCCAGCCATCTGGGTTTGGGCAAGCCCTCCTGGGGATTCTGATGCACAAGCATGAGAACCACTGGCTCACCATGTAGATGACGTGGCCCCAAGGCTCTGATCACATCCTCATCCTCATCCTTCTCCTGGGCCGTCCACTTTGGGTCCTGGCCCCGCCAACACATCCATGGACCTGCAACCACAGTTCCTGCTTGCAGGGGCACAGCTAACCCAAATCTTATTCTGATGAGGTCATGGAAATACATTTTTAAGCCAAGCTAAGTGGAATTTGTAGGATTTTGCCACAAAGAAGGTGCAGCAGGCATCATGATCAGGAGGCTGAAAGTCACACATCGGGATAAAAGCAGGAAGGTTGAAGGGATCCAGGATGCTAAGAGCATCAAGAATTCAGAGCCCCAGCCTTGGATCATCAACTTCTGGACTTCCTGTCATGGAAGGCAAATAAATCTCTATTTGGTTCCTCCACTGTAATCGGATTTCTGTTTCATGCAGCCAACCACCTGCCCAGTTGGTGCAAACTTGAATAAGTTGAAGTGTAGCTTCCTGGATTGCCATTTATCTGATCTAATTTATTTAAATTTCAAAAATTGATTCTTATTTTTAGTCAAATGTCATCATTAAATAGTACCTTCTGTGTATTCATGAGGTCACATCCCTCAAACCAGAGTCAACAAAAGGGACAGATAGTTAGTATTTTAGCACAATGTTGGGCACATAAGATGAACTTGAACAAGTATGACTACTCTTAGCTCTGTTTCTATGATAGAAAAGCTCTCTGAAACTCAACTTCTCTTCTCAAAATGAGGATAAAAGCTACATCCTAGGGTTAGATGACAAAATCTGGGTCCTAGGGCTACTCTGAACCTCTGGATCTGCTTCATGGACACCAGGATGGGCAGGGGAAGCAGGCAGGCCCATGGAGCAAGTACCGAGTTATTTGTTCCAGAAAACAGCTGCTGCTGTGTATCTGCTGTCAGCAATTACACTTCTGTTTATACTGATATCCAAGCCTCAATGTCCAGAAAATTGTTATGAGGATCCAGGGCCCTCAAAACTTCAAGCTTATGAAGATATATGATCATCTTCAAGAATCTACACACCAAGGTCACACAGAACTAATGGGTTCATCTTCAATTTTAATCTAAAATTACTGTGTCAAACCCCAGTCATTTAGATGAAATCTAGGAACATGTGTTTGTCTTGCTGGGTGAGGAAGGAAAGTGGGTCTGGAAAATATGAAAAGTCTGAATTAGAGAATGTTTTAAATGGCAACGAGGCAGACACTCTTGGTTGACTGACCCCTCCCCCATCCACACCCTCTCACAGGTCTGTTCTCTAAGGACCCTCCCAGTGGTCAGTCTAGAGACGGTCGTGTTGTCCAATTTTAGCCAATGGGTTATTTTTAAAAACTGCTTGGTGGGCTATCTGGAGGATCCTTCAAAAAGGATAAATATAAGATCTGTTTCTGGTAAAAAAGAAATTTTTAATTCTGGACAAAATATAAAAAACAACTATTTGAAGACACTGGGTAGTGACCAGAATCAGACAGAAACTGGAGGGATTTAACCCTTCAGAGAAGGAAGCCACTTTGGGTGAGATCCATGTTTATTCATACTTTCTCCTCAGCACACTTGCAATTCGCAAGGTGTGGGGCAACTAAAACCCATTAAGAGAATGAAGAGATAAGCCACAGACTGGGAGAAAATCTTTGCAAAAAATTTTTTGATAAAGGACTGGTACCCAAAATATACAAAGGAACTCTTAAAACTCAACAATAAGTAAATAACCCAATTTTAAAATGGGCAAAAGACCTTAACAGACACCTTACCAAAGAAGATACACAGATGACAAATAAGCATATAAAAAGATGCTCCACATCATTTCATCAGGGAAGGCAGATTAAAACAAAAATGAGGGGCTTCCTTGGTGGCACAGTGGTTGAGAGTCCGCCTGCCGATGCAGGGGACACGGGTTCGTGCCCCGGTCCGGGAGGATCCCACATGCCGCGGAGCGGCTGGGCCCGTGAGCCATGGCCACTGAGCCTGCGCGTCTGGAGCCTGTGCTCTGCAACGGGAGAGGCCACAACAGTGAGAGGCCCGCGTACTGCAAAAAATAAATAAATAAATAAATAATAAAAATGAGATGCCACTACACACCTATTAGAATGGCCAAAATCCAGAACACTGACAATACCAAACGTTGAGGAGGATGTGGAGCAGCAGGAGCTCTCATTCATTGCTGACGGGAATGCAAAATGGTTCGGCCACCTTGGAGGACAGTTTGGTAATTTCTTACAACACTAAACATATTCTTATAATATACAGTAATCACACTATTAGGTATTCACACGAATGAATTAAAAACTTAACGTCCACACAAACACGTGGATGTTTATAGTAATTTTATTGATAATTGCCAAAACTTGGAAGCAACCAAAATATCCTCCAGTAGGTAAATGGATAAATAAATAGTGGTATATCCAGACAGTGGAATATTATTCAAACCAAAAAAGAAATGAGCTATTGAGCCATGAAAAGACATGGAGGAACTTTAAATGCATATTGCTAAGCCAATCTGCAAATGCTACATTCTGTATGATTCCAAATGTATGACATGCTAGAAAAGGTAAAACTAGGGAGACAGTGAGAGATCAGTGGTTGCCAGGGTTTTGGGGAAGGGGGGAAGAGGTGAACAGGTGGAGCACTGGGGGTTTTAGGGCAGGGAAACTATTCTGTGTGATACTGCACTGGTGGATACATGTCATGATACATTTTTCAAAACCCATAGAATGTACAATTCGAAGAGTGAACCCTAATGTAAACTATGGACTTTAGTTAATAATAATGCATCAATATTGGCTCATCATTTTACCCTATGTACCTCACCAAAGCCAAATCCTAATAACAGGAAACTGTAAAGTGTTGAGAGGTTATATGGGAGCTCTCTGTACTTTCAACTCAATTCTTTTGTAAACCTAAAACTACTCAAAAAATGAAGTCTAGTAATGAAAAAAAGAATACTTGATTAACCCAAAATAAAACAAGAAAAAAGAATCAGAAGAAAAACAAAAAAGTAGAAAAGGCAGAAAACAAGTAACAAAACAACAGGCTTGAACCCGATAAACTCTGATTCCATCAACTCGAATGTCTAGAACAGGCAAATGGAATGGATAGTGATGGGTAGCCGAGCGGCGTTGGTCTTCGCAGTGGGGGTGGGAAGGAACTGGGGAGAGCACAGGGGACCCGCTGGGTGGTGGGAGGTCCTCTTGATTGGAGCAATCGTTATGGGGTGCTGTGTACACTTAGCACAACTCAGCAAATTGTAGAGTTGGGATTGGTACATTTCTCTGCCTATAAATAAGAAAAAAAGGATTGCCTTTGTAGGGGTGTGTGGTAAACATGAGGATGAAAGCCACAGGCTGGTGATGAAGGACCTAAAAGATGGAAGGCAGTTGACAGCAGCTGTGGCAGCCTGAGATTTCCCATCTCTGGACCCTTTGTCATGTGAGAAAATAAGCCTTATGCTAATCAGGCTTTGTTATGGGCAGGCGAATTCACCACTAAGTACTACAGGTTCACTTAACAGAAAAGTAGAAACAGAATAAAATACCCAGAACAGATATTGAACAGATATTGATTCATTTGCATTCATGTGAGAATATTTGTAATTCCTATCTATTCTATACAAATGGATGTAAACATTGGGATAAGTGCACCGGAAGATGAATTTTGTAGGCTAAACAGCTCAGCTAAAAATCTCTTATGAACCTCATTTCCCCCAGCAAAACTTTATTTATTTATTCATTCATTCATTCTGGTTTGTTTTCTTGTTTGTTAAGCTAATGCATGAGTTGATTCCAAACCATGTGACTCCAAATTTTGAAACAACAAGGTCCAAATGAATCATCTTTTCCTATGCTCAAAAAAGGATAAGTGCCTCATGTTGAAGAACGTTCAGCATGTAACTAAAGTTAACAAACAGCATTTCATTTCAGCCTCAAACCATTAAACACCAAATCCAGTCTCTGAACATCAAAGCCATTCTGGGCATCTGGTCCCCTCTGAAAAAGCCTCTTAAAGAAAGGCCATGACATTACTGCAGACAGTGGTCTCACTTCAAACCTGGCATCTGCAGTGCCCAGGAGCTTTTCCAAGGTTGTTCTTACCTATAAATTTTAATAACTTGAACGGTTGTTCCCATGGTAAAAATCCTTCCCTAAAAGTGCGGGGCCTGAAGACCAAGGGGAGGCTTTGACCATTGCTCAGAAGGAAATGCAGTCAGATGACTTGAAGGAGGGGGATAAGAGAAGGAACGGGCCACTGTGAATCTGAAAAGAGAATACTCAGCATGGTGTTGTGGGGGGAAGTGGGCGTGGAGCAGATGAAGGGGTGGCGGGGAGACCTCTTCTCCACGAGGTACGTGCATCTTTGGGTGGAGGCCAGGAAAATGAAAGGGATTCATGGTTCCTGAGCTGCCCTGGAGGGAGGTAGAGAGAAGACTGGGCACAGAAGGTGTGTCCAGGTCCAGGCTCTGTAAATAAACCTCCTGTGACTACCTGTGGCCAAGAATGTGAAGATCCTGGTTTCATTGCCCTTGAGTAAATGTCTAAGAGCAGAACTGGTAGGTCATATGTGTATGCTTAACTTTTTAAGAAACTAGCCAGCTGTTTCTGATGAAGGTGCACCTCTGACATTCCCATCTCTGTGCACAAGAGGTCCAGTGGAGAAGTCACCTCTGACGGCAGGATACAGCCACATCTCCTCCTCCGCGACACACGAATGTACCATTGTGACCAAGACGGAACCGGGAAGGCCCCTGCGGGGTCAATGAGGGCACAGACACAAGATGCGCCCTCAGATCATGGCGGGTCTCAGGTGCACAAGCTCTCTGGGGATGGCAGAGAGCTTTTGAACAATACGTGTGTGTGTGTGTGTGTGTGTGTGCATATGCGTGTGTGGTTGGGGGAATACACAAGCGCAGTGATACAGGGATGCTCATTTGGACATAAGCTATTATTAGAAATACCATCATTGCTCAGTGCTCCACCTTCCTGTCTCACATAGGTTGAGAGCCAGCCTGTCTCCTCACTGGCTGCTGGTTGACACTTTTGCGTTTAATCGGAGGCAGTGAGACCTAGTGATGTGGTGAGGCTGCAGGATTTCACAGCCCTACTTCACCACTTGGCAGCTGTGACCATGGACAAGTTTAGCAACTACTCTGTGCCTCCGGTTCCTTACCTATAAAGTGGGGAGAGTGATGTTGGCTGTTTCCCAATAAATAAATCAACTTTCTATCTTGTAGTAGTAAAAGTTTGGTGAATTTTCCTGCCACATTGCTTTAATAACGTGTCCTGTGATCTATCCAGGTGGCCTTACGTTGACAACATTTGAAACCTGGTTGTGTGTAAAGCTCTGTGTGAGGCTCACCCTTCCCTCAGGTGCCTCCCAACCTCGCAAGAAGACAGACACGGGAACACTGAGCAGTCACGCCAAGAACAAAGGGATGGGGCCATCAGAGAAATCTGGAAAGAGAACTCTCTCTTCAAGGACTCAGCTGCCTCCTGAAGAAATCTGCTGTGACTTGTGGAGGAAGGAAGGACTGTCTCAGCCAGCTGTAGGGGACAGGAGAGGACAGGTGAGGATGCGACCGGGGGCCCAGCCACAGCCCTGAGACTGTCACTGTGGTCAGGTCAGATTCCATCCTCCCATGTCTGCGGCTCTGTACCTGAAGTCTTCCCCTATCCCAAGAGTGGAGGCCCCTCTGGAAGTGCCTGGAATTACCCATCACCCTGCAGCGGCCCCATCCATTATTGGCGGCAGTTAGTGTATCAATACCCTGGTTCCCTTGGCCCTCGGGCAGAATACATTCCCAGAGCTTCCATGGTTGTATCACCTCCCCGTGACTCTACCGCTAATGCTGTCCTTCCCAATAAACTACCTGCACTGGAATCCCTGTCTCCAGGTCTGCTTCTGGAACAAAGGGAGCCTGGAGACCAGATGGATATGAGAGCAACTGTCCAAGAGCAGTAGGGACGTCCTGAGTGTGCGCAGTGCCCTCTGCCAGAGACGGGGCGGGGTGAGCAGACAGCAGCGGGGCAGCTAGTGGACTCTGGTCGGAGAGGAGGCCACGGACAACATCAGGGTTTAAAATAGGGCCCTCTGGGTGCGGCATTGGCTCCCCCTGCCTGCTGTCCTGCTCCAGGGCCCCCAGGGCGGCCATGCATCCGACAAACAGTTATTGAGCACCACTGTGTGCCAGGCCCGGGGCGTATCAGGGACCAAACAACAACAATAATCTGCCCTGGAGGAGCTTACATATATATAAATATAGACAATAAATAATAAATCATAATTACTGGAGAAGATGATACACCATGTTAGAAGGTGACCAGTGCTTTGGGAAGGGCTAGGGCCACTGGGAGGGCTGGAGAGAAGGTGCGATTTCAGAGCCACCTCAAGATGGAAGAAAGACAAGGAGCGGAGGAAAGTCAAGAGACACAGGGAGGAGGACCATCCAAAACCACTTCCAGAATAAGAGACTCAAGAGGATGACCAGGAGGGAATACTCCCAATAATGAGAGAAGAAAACTGCCCCCAGATGGATAAAGGAGAGGTCCTCCTGGTGGACTCCCAGACCAGCAATAGCAGCTTCCCCTGGAAACCTGCTAGAAATGCAGATCCTCAGGCTCCAGCCCAGACACACTCACTCAGACCCACTGGGCTGAGGCCCTGCAGGGGCTCCAGGCTCCTATGATGGAGAAAGAGGGCCCAGAGCAGGCAGGATGGGAACACATAGAGAGATAAACATAAAGAAAGCTGAAAACAAAGAAATTTTAACTGAAAAAGTTTGTATTCATAAAATGCCACAGATTAACTAGGTATATCAGTCTCAAGGGTTAGACAAAATATAATTTGACGTGAAAATGTCCAAAAAGTTATATTTCATATTGGTAAAGAAAGCAATATGCCAAATGCACTTCAATCATCCAACGGCACAGCTTTAAGGAGAAGACAAAGCAGACAGAAATACAAGGAGTAACAAAGCTGACCCCCATGAGAGACGACGACTTAGACAAAGATGATGGACAAACTGGTGTGACGGGTGTGCAGGACTGCACCCCACACACACTGTGACCTTGACCTTGACCATGAGGGTGAGGGCTGGGACACACAGGGGCCCTATTCTCGGGTGCGGAGATGATGGGTTTGACAAGAAAGTGAAACACTTAGGTTTGGGACATAATCTTTTTGGGAAAGGAAGACCCTGGAGAAAGAAGGTAAGAAGCACAATTATTTTCCTCCACCTCACAAGTTTCCTTATTTTCATGGGATATTTAAATTCAGAAGGAGCTCAACAGAGCAGACATCGTGGACCCAGCTTAAGACTCTATGCGAACAAGTGTGGAACGTGAAGGGGACGAGATAAGCAGTGCTTTTCAGGGAAAGGTGACGAGCACAATGCGAAGCGTTTTGGTCCTCCACTGGAATCAGCAGAATGCAGCTTGGCTGTTCCACCATGTGACCCAGGAGGTTAGAGATGGCACAGAGGGAAAACGGCTCTGCACTGTCTCAAACTGAAAGCCAAGATGTGCAGTTGCGGCCCGATGACCTTCACCTTGACCTTCATCTGAGCATCCCCTGCCCCCTTTCCCTCCCTCCCTCTCCTTCCTTTCTTCCCTCTCTGTTTATCCTCCATTCTTCCCCTCCTTCCCTCCATGCAGTTGAATTCTATGGACCAATTTCTACCACAAGGGAGGACTAACATCCAAGTCAGTGGTGACAAACCGCAAATAAAAATCCCAACAGAACCCAAGCAGCAGCACATGGGGAACTCTGGCTGTGGGCTCCTGGAGGCTTGGGATGGTTTGCTCAGCCCTGCGAAGAGCGGCCCCTCAGGTCAAGTTCCCTGGAGTGGCTGCTGGCCTCGGGGCTTCTCCCCGACCTTTCACTCTGGGCCTCTTTTTTCACTCTTCACCGCTTACCTGGCCTTCATTTCCTCCGAAAAGGATGAGCCAGGGTGTAAAGGGGATGAGACACGGTTCTCTTTTTAAGCAACTGTAATGTCACAATATAATTCAAGGAGAGACTGAGCTGAGGCTCTTTGGTTTGGGGTTTATTGTCTCTGTCTCCTCTTACTGAATGGACTTAGGAGTCAGCTGAAAACGGGGCATACTCATTCAGTCCATGTTAAAGCTGTGGAAGGTACGTGATGTGTATGTTGGTCTTTCATTTTAATCTACGTGTTGTCTGTCACAGATATACTTGGGTTGTGCAGTAGGTATAACTCTGTATAAATCGATTTTTTTGTGAATGAATCATATTTGAAAGATTTACTAGCATTTACGTCATTTTAAGTCACTAAGAGGACTCGCCGCTAAAATGTGGCATTTTTGTTCATGGGCTTTTCCCATAAATCAGGAAACCCTGGCCTCAGGTTTTTCAGTATGAAACAGAGGATGTTAGGACTGTGTGTGTTTGTGTGTCTCTTTGTATCTGTGGGGGCCCTCGCATTTCTGTGTTTGTGGTGCGTGTCTCTGTGCGAGTGTTTACGTTGTGGTGGGGTCAGCCATGGTTCTTCATATTAAGATATAATTTCCAAATGGATTTTGTTAGTGACTAGACAGCTCAAGGATCAGCTTTATTGGACCCCAGTAATGATTGTTTATCACAAGTGTCTGGGCCATTAGCATCACTGGAGAGCCCTTGATCCTCCGTAAGCCCTGTTCTTACCAAGTACACAATCTGAAAAGCAGGTGGACTGGGAATCAACCACCATCTGCTGCCCCAGCCTCACCCCAGTCATGGTGAGGTTTATGCAGCCAAGCAATGAGCAAGCCAGTTGGTCTGTCCAATCAGTTAAATAAACTGGAAAAGGTTTGCTGGCCAAGTGGTGATAAATGCTCCTATGATCATTACAGAACGGTGTTTACACATCACACCAATTGGACACGTTTAATCCCGCACCAGGTGTCACCCATGCAACCAAAAAGATGCAGGGAGGGGCTTCGCTGGTGGCGCAGTGGTTGAGAATCTGCCTGCCAATGCAGGGGACACGGGTTCGAGCCCTGGTCTGGGAAGACCCCACATGCCGCAGAGCAACTAGGCCCGTGAGCCACAACTACTGAGCCTGCGCGTCTGGAGCTTGTGCTCCACAACAAGAGAGGCCGCGATAGTGACAGGCCTGTGCACCGCGATGAAGAGTGGCCCCCGCTCACCGCAACTGGAGAAAGCCCTTGCACAGAAACGAAGACCCAACACAGCCAAAAATTAATTAATTATTTAATTAATTAATTATTTTTTTAAAAAAGATGCAGGGAATCGGACGGTGGAGGTGGCGGCATGGAGCACGGGCTCAGGATCAGAGGGCAGCGTCTGGAAGCACAGACATGGGCCTGGGTGCCCCCCGGGTCTCCCCCAACCTAGGTGCCCTGGGGCCAGTGTCACCTCCAGTGGGTAAGGAGGCAAGCCGTCAAGGTATCTCTGAAAAGGGACACAGATACATTTGAATGTAGTTTCTGCTGTGTATTTTGAGCTGTTATGAAACATATTAAAACATGTTGACAGCAATGTATATCGGAGTTTATTAGGCTAGGTGCATAACAAAGCACAGAGGATGACAACCCACTTCTGAGGCTGACCGGAGGGGCCACTTGGCTTCTCAGAGGCCTGAGGGCAACGCAGCGTGCAGCCCACCCTCCCCCGGCCCGGGGTGAAATAACCCCACATAGAAAGCCCATGATTCCAGCATCAGGGGAACAAACTTCAAATACACACATCCAAAAAGACTTACATTCTCATTTAGCGCTCATGGAGGGACTGCTGACCTTTACATCTAATATCTAATATCATTGCATCTAATATCGCCGAGCCAGACCTCGCCTATGATCTATTTCAAGCTTAAGCCAAATATGCAAAAAGAGCTTCAGGCCAGGGGAACAGTGGGCAAAATCTGCTGAAAGGAAACACTTGCCCCCTTGCAGATAAGAGGAACAATGCGAGAAAGGAACTCCAAAATTTCTTCCTAAAACGGATGGGCATTATCTCCGTGAACAGACCAAACACACTGCATTTTTTTTTAAAAAGCACTTCGGTGAGTATTAGTCCCTGGAATCTGGAGTGGGGTAAGGCACTTGATTATCGAACACGTGGAGAATTTTATCATCTTCTATTTTTTGGCTGACAAGCTCCACAAACCACACAGATTTAAGCAGTGGGTTTTACGGCCAGAGAGGGACAGATGTTTTCAGGGATTTTATATCTCAGATTCCCATGCTAAACCTATTGTTTCAGGGATGGAAATATGTAGGGGACATTACACCATTTTGCAGCTGCTAGAAAGCAATGCTTTCCTGTTTTCCTGGTTTAGACAATGGAGAAGCTAAGAAGAAAAATAATAGGAAAAGGCTTTCCTAGATTTGCTTTAAAAAAGACTGTGTCATTTTGAATTTAGTGCTTTTTTGGGGGGTCAAATCTCATCTCTGCTCTCTTAGTTTTCACAGAAATATATATGCGAAAGAGATTTGGAATACAAGTAGCTAATGAGGCTACTGGTGGCGCAGTGGTTGAGAGTCTGCCTGCCAATGCAGGGGACACGGGTTTGTGCCCCGGTCCGGGAAGACCCCACATGCTGCGGAGCGGCTGGGCCCGTGAGCCATGGCTGCTGAGCCTGCGCGTCCGGAGCCTGTGCTCCGCAACGGGTGAGGCCGCAACAGTGAGAGGCCCGCATACCGCAAAAAAAAAAAAAAAAAGTAGCTAATGATCAAATCCACATCCTTCAGAGGTTTTCAGGGGTGAAATCCAGGCACCTCACAATGTGCTCAAATGAGGGCTCATGACCAGGACATAAAAGATGCAGCTGCACACATGTGTGCAAGAGAGAGACTCATTCCCAATTCAGCTCCTCCTGCACGCTGTACACAAGCACACACACATACATGTTTAATTTTTTATTCCACTTTTTTGCCTGATCATGGGGAAGATGTGAGGACGAGCCTTTAAGAGAGGCTGCTTGTCTCTCGTTGACAGGCACTTAGGCCTGAGATGGCCTTGCCAGGCCTGGTGGTGACCGCAACCTGTATCCCTCCCGGCCTCAGGCCAGAACTGGCAAATTCACCCACTTAATGCCGCTGGGAACATGGCTCAGGCACCAAAAGGGACACCAGCACAGCTGCTTCTTCCTCAAGGCCACACTGTGGAGCAGCTGTGGCTCATCGCACAAAGGACACTCACCAGGTCCTCCATGCCCGAGGTGATTTGGAAGAATCGCCCCGCCCTTGGCTGTCTATCCTCGGCTTCCCCAGGAGACTGTCCTCCTGCATCAGCCCCTCCAAATGGCCAACAAGAGAAAAGAGCAGTGATCGCAGTGATCGCAGTGATCGTCCCTGAAATTCAGGAACGGGTGTGTTTAGGGAGACATCCTCCCTTTAAATTATCTCCTCAGGAGGTGGTGAGTTTGTCCCGAGTATAAAATTAGTGAACCATGAGGGGCTTCCCTGGTGGCGCAGTGGTTGGGAGTCTGCCTGCCGATGCAGGGGACACGGGTTCGTGCCCCGGTCCGGGAGGATCCCACATGCCGCGGGGCGGCTGGGCCCGTGAGCCATGGCCGCTGAGCCTGCGCATCCGGAGCCTGTGCTCCGCAACGGGAGAGGCCACAACAGTGAGAGGCCCGCGTGCCGCGAAAAAAAAAAAAAATTAGTGAACCACGAGAAATTCTTTGGAGGAAAGTCCAAAGTGTCCTTGAACCTGTTGCCAAGGGGAGCCTCTCCTTGACCCAACACTCAGCTTGCCCTGCCTCTGAGCAGGTCAGGGAATCAGGGACAGAACAGGGCCTGGTCTGCCCCGTCCAGCCCACGGTCATGGCTGGAGGAATCTCTGTGTGGCAGAGCCCACCTCTCCCCATGTCCATCTGTCCGTTTCCCTGGATGTCACGGCCGAGCCACCTGGGCCTCTGGATACATGGATACTTTGTCAATTGGCCCCGAGCTCCCAAAACAAGGATTCAAATACCCTGGCAGAAAATGACAGCAGTGTTCAATGAGAGGAGAAACCCTCGGTTTGAGGCTTTTCATCAGAGTCACTGCCCGAGGAGGTCCAGTTTGCGGATTGCGGCCACTGCTGGGCTGTGGCTGTGAGGGCAGGTAGACCCCACTTGCCTGCAGAGAGGCTGACTCTGACGGAGGGCATTTGGAGAAATTGTGATTTATCCATCCATTTCTCCCCACCCCCCCCCCCCGGGGGGATGTCGCAGTGTGTGGGAGGCAGGACAGGGCTGCATATTCACCTCCCCGCCACCCGCCCCCCCACCGCCGCAACCAGAGAAGCATTCAAACACGGAGACCAAATGGGGCTGGGCTGTAGAAGAAACCTAATGAACACTGAAACCAAGGGCACATCGGTGACCTCAGCCAATTCAAAGCCAGGGGACCACGGGGGTAAGGGGCAGCCTGGATTAGCAATGTCTCCCTCACCCCAGTGACAAGGGTGAGGACCATAAAGGCCTAGAGGAAAGCACCTCCTGTAAGTGCAGATACCAGCCACGAAGTGCACACACTGCCACGAGCAGCCCGGCGGTCAGCGCCGCCCGGCACACCACCCCGGGGCCGAGGGACACAGCCTTCGCCCCCTGGAATGCTAAACCCCAGTGTTCCGAGTGGGAGCTGCAGAATATTAGGTGGCTTTAAACAGCAGACACTTCGGGGCTTCCCTGGTGGCGCAGCGGTTGAGAGTCCGCCTGCCGATGCAGGGGACACAGGTTCGTGCCCCGGTATGGGAAGAACCCACATGCCACAGAGCAGCTGGGCCCGTGAGCCGTGGCCGCTGAACCTGCGCGTCTGGAGCCTGTGCTCCGCAACGGGAGAGGCCACAACAGTGAGAGGCCCGCGTACCACAAAACAAAACAAAAAGCAGGCACTTCGAACCCCCTCCTGGGTCCTATCAGGCCTCTATCCTTCCTTCCTTCCCCCAACCTCCTCCAGTTTTCCATTTTCTTTTCTTCAAAAACGGAGCTATAGCACCTACATTTCAAAACTGGCAAAAGGGCATCTCCTTGGCTCTGAAGGCCGTGCACGCAGAGTGCTGACCTCTGGGGCAGAGTGTGGATCCTGGCAAGTTCCCTCTCTCTGTCCTGCGCCAGAGCGGCAGAGGCCCCGTGCCCTCTGGGTGCCCGGGCCTCCCGTGCTGCTCAGGCAGCTTCTGAGGGCTCCGGCCTGCAGTGAACTCGGGCTGCTTTCCAGGCACCCAGGCAGAACTGGCAGGGACAGAGAGCCACCGACAACGGTCTTAGTTGTGGGAAATCTTCGCAAGTGAGCACTTAAACACGAGGCTATACATTAAAACGGCTGTGAGCAGTGTCTGCGGTTGCACAATATCGTGGTTATTCTCTCGTTCTTGCTCCCTCCCCTCTCGACCCCTTTTTTAAGGAAAAGAGCCAGGGGATTCCTGTGCCGTAGGCAGCTCTGCGCCAGCACCCGCGGGACTAGTCCTGACTTGGTGGTGCTACGGCCGCAAGCCAGGATCAGCTCTCAGGGGGCATCAGCCACCGTGAACTGTGCTAAAGGCTTATGACAACACGTGTAAACCTCAGCCCAGCAGCTCGCTCACATCATCCAGAAACCATCAGGGCATCCAAGCCCAGACAGTTGCAGAGGGGGCAGGACAGCAGCGGGGACATGGGGCCGCCTGGCCCAGAGACCAGTGGTCCTTGACCTTTGTCCTCACGAGCGTCTGTCTCATCAATCAAGCCTGTGGTAACATCAGTACATTTATTTAGACGGGTTGATTCAAGTAGTTTTGAAACAAACTCTGCCCTCTCACTCTAGCTTCCAGAAACACTTTTAACTCACTTTGTACAATTTTCCCCACATTGTTCAGATTTCATCTGCAAATAAACTGAAGACTTACTGGAACCTGAAGAACTAGAAGATGCGATTTCTAAACGTTCTGCCTCCGTGCCACCGAAGCAGATGGAAACCCAGGAATGGAAAGGAATGTCTCCAGCCTCAACATGTTCCCTCGGACAGAAACAGAGCTTCTTGCGTAATCAAACAGTTGATCGACTCAGCCTCTGTCACACCAGGAGGCACAAATCATTTCAGTCCTAATTTTTCCTGGTTCACAACTTCTTCTTCGATGGTTACATGGGCAGAGAAGCAGTTCAAAGGGAGCCCATTAGCACCTGACTCGTCACGCCCAATCCAGAATCAGGGTGAAATGAACTCAGTCACATTTGAATTTGAACAGGGAGAGGGAGGGAGAATTGTTAACATGCATCAACTTCCTGAAAGGACACCGGACCCA
This sequence comes from Hyperoodon ampullatus, assembly GCF_949752795.1. Lineage (NCBI taxonomy): Eukaryota > Metazoa > Chordata > Mammalia > Artiodactyla > Ziphiidae > Hyperoodon > Hyperoodon ampullatus. The sequence goes on along the minus strand of NC_136927.1, from coordinate 16,781,453 downwards.
CCACTTACACAACACACGCGTGTGATACCTGCACAGTTCAAGTTGCCAGGCGTTTAAAGAGAAGGTTGACAACTATTTGCTAAGATTCCAGTCCAGTCTTCCAGGAGGATGGGGGTCCTGCTTCCAACAGGCACCTGCCTCTGAGGACGGTGGTCACTGTCAGTGTCTTGAGGCCTCCTCAGCTTCAACAGTCTGTCCCCGGCGTCGGACTGTGGGGAACAAACGGGGACACATTGGAAGCTGCTGCCCCAGCTGTGCCGCCTGGGCCCCGGGCATGGGGACAGACCCACGGGCACCGAGCCACGGGCAGGGCGGCACCCCCCGTGAGCACACGCAGGCCTCGGGTGACCCCAGCCTGGGCCATGCCTGCTCCTCGCCCTCTGCCTGCTGCACGCCATGGCCACTGCCTCCGCCCCAGGCGGTGCCTGCCGCATCGCCCCTCCCCCCCCTTGGCAACCCAGCCTCCGTCACCTGTAGGGGTTCTCCGTTGCCCTGCTCTCGGCTCGCTCAGGGACCCAGTCGTAGCTGTCCGCTGCACTCTGCGGCTTCTTCTCCTTCTCCTCCCTCTTGGCTCTGCGCTTGCGATAGACCAGGAGCCCCAGAGCCAGAGCCAGCAGGAACAGGATGGCCACCACAGTGCCCAGGATGTAGAACAGGAGCAGCTTCTGCCCGTCCGTGCCATCGTCGCTTTGCTTGGCGGTGAAATCCTCACCTGCGGAAGCCTCACGGCCAGTGGTGGCCGTGGGGTGATGGGTGCTGGCCTCCATCCAGACACCAGGGGACCCACTGGGGGCCAGCATGTCAGGTGGGGCAAGGGAGATGGGGACGCTGTCTGGGAGGGAGGGTCTCCTGGCGGCGGGCGCCACCGTGGAGGTGCCCTCAGAGTTGTCCCCGGTGGGACTGGACGTTGCGGCAAAAGACATGAGCCTCCCCTCTCCATCTCCTGTGTCCTCCCCTTGGGGAGGCCCAGATGGTGGTCCTAGGGATGTGAGGCCCCCAGTGCAGGAGACCCCATCGGGGGAGAGGTCCCAGCCTGGCAGGCAGCCACAGCGGAAGGACCCCTCCGTGTTGAAGCACAGGCTGTCACAGAGGCTGCGCTGCGGGCCCGCACACTCGTCCACGTCCACGCACCGGGTGCCGTCCTCCCCGGCCAGGACGTAGCCCTCCTCGCAGGAGCAGTAGAAAGACCCATCTGTGTTGGTGCAGCCCTGGGCACAGGGCGAGTGGCTGGGGGCACACTCGTCCACATCCACACAGGCCCCCTCTCCGGGGCCACCAGGCTCATAACCCACCCAGCACTCGCAGCGGAAGCCCCCGAGGGTGTTGACACACTCCTGGGCACAGGGAGCGTCCTGGCACTCGTCCATGTCCACGCAGTCCTGCTGAGTCGAGTCTAGCCGGTAGCCTGGGGGGCAGTGGCACGTGAAGTCCTTCCCGAGGGGCCCAGGGACGCACGTGGAGCCCCCTCCACACGGGCTGGAGCTGCAAGGGTTCCGAGGGGTGCAGGTGACCAGGTCGTCCAGCAGCCGGAACCCCGGCCGGCAGCCGCAGCGGAAGGAACCTTCCCCACCCTCGAAGCAGTCCTGCTGGCAGCCTCCGTTGTTGAAGTCGCAGCTGAACTTGGGGCTGACACAGAGGGGCCCCGAGCTGTCCCAGTCAAACACGTCGGGGGCCTTCTCCTTGCACAGGAAGTAATGCTGCCAGCTCTCGTCCCCGTCCCCACAGGCCACGTTGGCCATGGAAGCGAAGGGCACGGCCTGCAGGGAGGAGCTGGTGGCCTGGAAGGGGGTGGTGTAATTCACCTGGCCCGGGCCCCCCAGGGTCAGCGGCCGGCACATGCCTTTGAAGCTGAACTTGCACACAAAGCCCTCGATGCTGCTCCCAGAAAACCTGGAGCTGCCACACGGACCCTCGGTCCACTTGGAAAGGCGGCTGGCCAGGGCCGGCACGGACAGGTCCAGCATCAGGGACACGCAGCGCTTGGAGGTGCAAGAGTTCTTGGCTTCCTTGTGCCAGTTGGTATACGACGTGTCCTCCCCGCCGCCCACCCAGCTGAAGCCCTTCAGGGGCAGGTTGCTGTCCAGGCACTTGCCCTTGTCTCGCTGGAGCCCAATCCAGAACCTGCCCATGCGCTCTGCCAGGGCCGCCCCCGGTGGCAGGAGCTGGGCCAGGGCGCCCTGGACGTGCAGGGCCTCCTCCTCGCTCTTCACCGTGGCCAGGTTGCCCCCTTTCTTGCTGCAGTGGAGCTGGGCATCGTCCGCACTCAGCTTGACCCTGTGGGCCGTGTAGCAGGCAGCCCCCGCGCAGACCACGGCCTCCTGGGCAGCGGCGGCCCCCGCCCAGGGCTGGACCAGCAGCAGCAGCAGCAGCAGCAGGCCGGTGGAGCCGGCCATCATGGCCTCCGTGTTCCCCTGGGCGGGAGGCTGGCGGCCCGGCGGTGACAGCGGCAGTCCCGGCTGAGCTCCGAGTCCGAGGGGAGCCGAGGGCTCAGACGTGGACACTCCGTCGCAGGAAAGGACACAAAGGCTGAGGGCTTTCCGCGGCCCCCTGACCCAAGGCGCATCCTGTCGCTGCACTTCTTATTCCTCACCGGATACGGGGGCTTCCTGTGCTGAATAGCTTCTGACTCCTGTTGCCTTCATCACGGTTTTGTTGTTCATAAAAGGAGCCAGGCAACGTCGTCGCTGGGTCCCGAATAAGGAAGCACGGTGGCATGCGGGGGGAGACGTTCTTTTGCAGCTTGGAGATACCGGCTGCTTTCTTTGGGGGCCCGCCCTCCTTCCCATCCGCGTGAGGGCACGCCGTGGAGTGAGTAGATTTGGGGGGCCAGGAACTTGAGAAACTCACTTGGTATCCCATAATAAAATTCCACTTTGGTTTTCAAACAACCAGAAGAGGAAAAAGCTAATCCGCAGACTTGAGACGCGAGGCCACGGATGGTTATAATTTTCAGCCTTTTTTAGAAGCAAACTGGACTTTCCTTTTCCCTCTCTCATGTTCCCTTTGGCTTTGAAAGTCTTTTTTCTCTTATTCCCCCCATCGTGAACTTTAAATAGATAGGCAATTTTAAAATAGGAACTGGGCCGTGGGAATGTCTGAGTTTCTAACACAATGCCAAGCTCCTCGAGAACATTCAACCAAATTGGGTGAAATTTGGCAGTTTTCAGGGTTTCATAGTGCAAATATTGTGTTGTGATGTAGCAGCGTCACAGAAAGCACCAGAAAGGAAAAATGAAAATGTCTCTGGCCTCACAGCCTTGGGCTTGCACGCCTGTTTTTCCTCAGCTCGGGGGTTACAGGCAGGGCAGGAGATCTGGGCCCAAAGTCAGTCCAGGCCGTGGCTGACCTCCTTCCGCACGGCGACTCATCAAAGGCCCTTGAATCTAAAAGTTCTTTTCCTGTGATGACAGACGTGTTTTGCTTATCGGGGCTATCACTGGTTGGGGTCCCTGAGAAGTAGACCCCAGACAGGGATTTGGGACAAGCAGTTTATTTAGGAGGGGAAGTGATACAGGGACAAGGAAGGGGCCAGCACAGGGTGACACTGAACAAGCAGGTGACCGGGGGCTCCTGGGACTCCTGGGATCCCCAGGAGACTGTGTGGACCATGCGTCAGTCTCCCCAGTGAGGGGAGGGGGCTGGACACTCCCCCTTCTGCTCCACTCCCCACTGGAGCTGCGAATCTGGTGCTCTGGGTGGATGGTAAGGGCCCAGTACCCAGAGGGAACGCTTGGTGGAGAGTGGCAGGACCTGCCCAGGGGCTGAGCGGGGGCACCTCAGAGACTGTCCCTCCTCAGAGATTCGAGAAGGGCGTCCTGGGAGTTGGGAACTCACTGGCTTTCAGCCTCCACAAGGGATAAAGCACCCATCTCAGATTCCAGTCAGAAACCCCTCAGGGGGTGCTCCCTATGCCCTTTTTATCTTAATCAGATGTTTGCGAGAGTCCAGAGATGCTTTCTTAGAACCCATAGAATTCTCCCTGTGCTCTTTAGTGCCTATGGAGATCCAACCATCCACACACCCATCTATCCATCCATCCATTCAACCATCCATCCATCCATCCACCAACCCACCCATATGTCCATCAGTCCAACCATTCATCCATCCATCCATCCACCCATCCTTCTATCTATCTATCTATCCATTCATGCATTCATCTTTTTATCTATCTACCCATCCATCTAGCCATCCATCCATCCACCCAACCAGTGTTAATGAAGGCCTTATTATGTGCTGGGCTCAGCACTGGGATTCTAGGAGAAAACTCCTGCCTTCATGACCCTTGACTTCTCTTAGAGTGGACAGATTTGAACATGTTGAAGGGTTGTAGCTGTGAAAGGTGCCTCAGGGTGTCAGGAGAGGTCCTGACGGGGTTGGGGGGTGGGCAGTTGGGACAGGCTCCTCTGGGGAAGAAAGGCAGTGGAGCTGGAATTTAAAGGAGGAATAGGTAAGAGAGGAAATGACGTCCACATGGGGGAATAACATGTACCAAGGCCCTGTGGAGGGAGGGACATGACCTTATTAAAGAAGTGAAAGAAGGATGGTCCTACGAGAGCCTGAGGAGTAAGAAGGAGGACCCGGGGAGGGGGAGGCCTGCGAGCCCAAACAGTGACCACTGGGGGCTTTGTTCTGAAATCCGGAAGGAAGCACTGAAGGGCTGAGACCTGCATGTAGAAGCTTCCCTCCCTCTGTGCTGCGGGGAGCGGGCAGAGGGACCCAAGCGGTGTGGGAGGACCACTCGGCTGGCGACCGTGGTTTCAGGCGTAGATGAAGCTGTGTCTTTCCCTTTTCTGTGGAAGTAAAGCAACTCTAAAAAAAGTTTAAGAATAAAAAATTTAAAAACTAAAGAACAAAGAAAGAATGAAAGCAATGCCCTTGTGCCGCGGTGTGAGCTGCTGCGCTGACCCTCCTCGGTACACTATCCCACTGTGCAAAACTACACGAGGACACATCTCCCGGGGTGGGGGGGGCTTGTGAGTTTCCAGCTCTTTGAAGGGATAGAACACATTTACACGAGGTTCAAATCCCTCTCTGCCACTCACGGGTGTGTGACCTTCGACAAGCTGCGGGACCTCTCCGTTCATGCACAAGAGTCTGTGGCAGTTGCTCGCATCTCATGGGGCTCTGTGAAGGTTCAGTGGGCTCACACCTGTGCCGGGGGGTGAGGAGAGCCACTGTCCCACCAGAACGCTGACCAGCCAAGACCACGCGAACTCTGCCTCCGGCAACTGGCATCGAAGCCTCAGCTTGGCCATTTGCTGGCTTTGGGATGGGACCCAAGCACTACACCTCCAGAGGGCTTGGTTTCCTGGTCTGTCAGAGGGGCAAATGGGAATCCTGATGCCATCACGCCTGGTGTGGATTCCGTTAAAGTAACCGAGAGACAGAGGCACTGCCCGTGGGGCTGGAGCACAGCAGACTCCCTGCTGCTACCCTGCCTGCGGCAAAGCCCAGCAAGGCAGACCCCACACTCCCACCCATCCCCACGGGGCAAAACTGAAAAGGAGGAAACCTCTGTTGCGTTGGCTGCAGACAGGCAGCTTTTCTTTTTCAGACTCTCCACCCCGCACCGCACCCCCGCCCCTTTAGAGCCTTGGTTTGGTTCCTTGGCTGATAAACATGCTTGTAGAGCATTATTGATTTTTCCACATTTCGTAAATAGTGTCCTCATGTAATTTATCATGCACAATATTTACAGAAAACTTGACTGGGTCAAGCGTTGTTGTTAAGGCTAACTTATGCTCACCTTCTGGATCTGGCTCTGACCAGCAAAGCCGCCTGTCATCACTTGGAAAGAGATAAATCACCAAAAAGAACAGCGCTTTCGGCAGATTCTGTCTCCAGGACGGTTCGGGCGTGAAACACAGGGTTGTAAATCCTGCTCGTGCAGCTGGTCTGGTAATTTTCAGGAACCGTTTGGCATTTACAACGTTCTCAGTGGTTCCAATAAGTGGGCTTACAATTTAGCCCTAATCAGACAATATAATTTTATAGAAATAAAAATGATCTATATGCTTCACATCCAAGATTCAATTCTCTGTGAAAGAAAAGCGATTACACAACCGTTGTTAGAAAAGAGGTCATGCAGGTTGAATACATAGAATTCATTTTCTTCGGGAAGCGACAGGGAAATCTTGGAGATTTCTGAGGTGTGTCGACCGGATCTGGATGGGCGGATGTCTCAGGGACGCATCGGAACCAACCAGGTACATCCAGGTCTATGGCCAGGGTCTCTCAGGTGGGCACTGGGCCACCACTGACAGCTGGGGAGCCTGGAATGCTGAGGAGCCCTGTGTCCTGCCCCAGAAGCATGAGCGGAAGCTGGGCCTGTCTGCCAGGCCAGGACTGCTGCCTCTGCCTTGCTTGGCATCCCCAGACAGGAGCAAATGAGAGTAGTAATTCCCACCTTCTGTACTTGTGATCAGTAGTCAAAGTGCGACACAAACCCAGGGACGTCGGGCAAGTATCTTTCCTCTCTGGGCCTCAGTTTCCCAGAATACAAATGGTGCCACCCCTCACCCCCAGAGGCATGGGATTAAATGATGACCTAGCACAGGGCTGGGTGCAGTAAGTGTGTCATTATTACTCATGTGAATACTGTCTCACATTTACTACAAAACAGTTCTTATGGTTATAGCTACCATTTTTGCCCCAGCTGATTCTCAAGGGAGCCCCCAGAGGGTGGAAATGTCCAGGGGGCCATCAGGAGGCCCACGCACTGCTGGCTTTTGGAGCAGAGACAGCCTGTCTCCCCTGGAGGTGAGCTGGGAGCACGACTGCAGGCAGCGGAGAACTGAGACCCCTCGGTCAAGTACTGGGGTGTCCAGTCTGTGGGAGTATCGGTTATGGAGTTCCCTGAGTGCCCTGGGAGCACCCTAGAATCTGGTCTTTCGAGGCTATTCCACAGAAACTTGGCGTCATCCTGAGATGTGAGGTTAGAAGTTCCAGATAAAGTCACCCTGTGAATTCTTCTCTTACGCCTGGCCCAGGCTCCGTGAGTGCAGGTGGGTGACTCGGCGCTCCTGGGCCCTTAATTTTCCATCTATGAATGGCCACTGTGACCCCTGACCCTTTCTGCACAGCAGGGAGAGGTGAGGGCAGGGAGGGCTGGACCCAGTGGACCCCCAGCCTGTATCCATCGTCCGGTGAGGGCATTCTCTGGGCAAACAGAAGAAGGATGCCGCTGCCTTGACCTCCCATGAAGAACGGACTGACTGAATTTAGTTCAATGCAGTCATTTTGAAAATGGACCAGTTTGCTTTTTTTTTTTTTTTTTTTTTTTTTGCGGTACGCGGGCCTCTCACTGTTGTGGCCTCTCCCGTTGCGGAGCACAGGCTCCGGACGCACAGGCTCAGCGGCCATGGCTCACGGGCCCAGCCGCTCCGTGGCATGTGGGATCTTCCCGGACTGGGGCACGAACCCACCTCCCCTGCATCGGCAGGCGGACTCTCAACCACTGCGCCACCAGGGGAGCCCCAGTTTGCTTTTTTAATAACCCTTTTCTTGAAATAACCCTTTGCAAGCTGCTTTGTTTCTGTCCATCTCCACAGCTGCACCTCCTGAGAAGAGGGGCGAGCGTAAGGAGAGGAAAGGGGAGGTGGACGGGGCAGGAGCTATAACACAGGAAGCTGGGGGCGGGGCTGCACACTTGGGCTTGCTGGAGGTGAGGGCGGCACCTCGAATCTACCTTGGGTGCAATGGAGAAGCATCCTTATTATTTAGGCCCTCCATCAGTGACTGGATTTTCACAACTGACACCCCAAAACCAGCACCGAATCCTGTTAAAACTAATGAGAGTTAAGGTACAGACAGCCCAGGGTGTGCAGAAGCCCCACTCAATTTCTGGTGGATTCAGCTGCCATGGCTCCCCTTAGCCTGGATTCTCCTGCCCGAGCTTGGGCTCATTTGTCTAATTTTATTTCACTGGTGGCTGTGTCATCATCACCTTTCATTTCCCATAAAAGTTCTGCATTATGTCTAATTTCCATGTGCAACGATGAATCACGGTGTCCACACCCTACCTGTTTCCAGCCTGGCCATGGGGATGTTCCTTTGCAGGAAACATCCTTGGCAATTTCCTCTGAGTGTCCTGGTTTCTCTCGTCCCCCTTCTCCAGTGCTTTTTGGAAGATAAGTGTTGGAAATTGGCCTGGTCCCCAGATCAGGAGGATGGTAACGGTGCCCTCGGGCCTCTACTGCAATGCATGGTATCTCCCAAGGGGGAGGTGCCACTCCCAGTCGGTGCAAATAGGTCACAGCCAAGCCTTGTCTCAACTTCCAGACGTTGGCCTCTTTATCCAAAGGAGAAGAAGCATGGGCCCCAGGTTGGGTCCAGCTCTTAGACATTTTTTATGAGACCCATAGTGTTAGTAAAAATGTGAATTAATTATGACTATTTTAGTAGTGTAAGATTTTACATAAAGATCTGGATTTCTGGCTTCTTTTGAAAAATAAAGTCCCTGACGATGCTGGCCCCCCTCTGACATGGAAACCAGTGGTCTGGTCAGTGCCCTCTGGGTGCTGCAGGCCGGGTCCTGTAGCCCTGGGGGCCTTAGCATCACTAAATATCAACCCAGTGGCCCACCCGCCCTCCTCTAAGCCACAATAGTTGTTCAGCTGAAACTTATTTGGGGTCTATCAGGATTCTGTGTACATTTCTCTCTGTAGGAAGTGGGCTGGGAGATGCACTCTCTCATTCTTCTTAAGAGAAACTCACCTGTGTATCTGTTGGCAATAAGCTTCAGGAGATGCCAGAGACTCCTCTATCCAGGGGTAAATCTGGACAGGTCCGAGCCAGTGATGGCATGTCCACCCCCTGGCCAGCACCTGGACCAGGGCAGACACGTGGCACAGGCTGTCCGTGTGGGGTGAGGGAGAGTGCTGGATGCTTCGGGAAATTTCTCCTTGCCCTCAAACAAAGACATGAGAAATGGTCTCCCCATCCTCGGAATGGTCTTAGGAGTGCTGGTTTGCAAAGCTGGTGGAGTCAGGATGAGCTGGCCCACTCAGAAGGGCAGAGCATGAAGAGGGAAGGAGGCTGACCCTGAAGTCACCCTGCCTGAGACTTCTTATATGAAATTATTAGCATTTTTTATTAAAGGATAGACGAATTACAATATTGTATCAGTTTGGGGGTGTACAACATAGTGATTCAATATTTTTGTAGATTATACTTCATTTAAAGTTACTATAAAATATTGGCTATATTATACAGCACAGGGACTTGTTAGCATTTTTAATTGTTTGAGCAACTTATACATTGGCTGTTACTTGCAGCCAAGGGCATTCTTTCCAGATCTTGGGTTCTAAAGATTTTACTCTGTAGGACAAGAGCTGACCCAGTGACCTTGGAAGAACTCCCAGATCTGCAGGCCTTTCGTCTGTTTGCAGAATTAAATTTCCACACAACAGCTCAAGGGGCCAAACTCTGTTCCCCCCACCCATACTGGAAGAGAGAAAAGGCTTCTGGTTGGGCTCTTCCTGGGGGAAGAGTCAGCCTCCGTGCCTGGTGCCGACAGGGAGAGAGGCAGTGGGAAGGCGTCCCCCCTGCAGATGCTCCAGACAGGGGCTGGGACAGTGACAATGAAACTCTGGGGAAGACTGGTCTTTGCTCGTCCAAACCCCAGCAGCCTGCCTGCACCTCAGGCCCCATGAAGGCGGACACAGTAGGTGCCCAGAGGGGACAGAAAGCAGACACGCCCGAGCCCGCTCATGCCACACGCCTACCTGTCGCCCTCCTCTCCCTGTGGGAACGTCATGGGCGGCAGGAAGGAGGGGGAGACTCTAGAGGCTTCAGGTCCCAACACGCAGAATGCTTTCTAGACCCACACGGGGAGTAGCCACATCCTCACCTGCTCAGGATCACATGTGACGACCTCACAGCACCCAGAGCAGAGGCGGTCCCAACGGTTTCCTATAAAAGGGTGAAGCCAGGAGGCACGGCGGCTGCCCACATTTCACCTGAGTGATTCAGCGAGTGTGCTTTCTTTTATCCCTGGTGTTTTAAAGGCAGAGTGATTGTGTTGTGTTAACAATTCATTTCTGAGCTCTCCCCCCCCAAAAATTATAATTTAAAATGGTGACCAATTTTCAGGAGTGAGGTTGTCACGTTGCAAAAGCAGCCGGTTCCACAGAATTCAATGAAACAAATATATTTTAATTTGACGCAACATTTCTAGTTATGGGTGTTGAGGGTGCAGAAACACAGGAGTTTCCTTTACTAGGAAACTGCATAACTCAAGGGGTCCATACAGCTTTATAAAGGATGTGGGGGACCTGCCATGATGGAGCTTTACTGTTGGGTTCTCCCCCGCGATCCTCAAAGATGCAGCGGGTAGCAGACTTTTCACTCAACTCAGCAGGTGCTCAGGCCTGGGAGTCTGAGTCAGCCAGGCCACAGGCACCCAGGTCCCTCCATGCCCCGAAGATGCTGCAGAGCATCCCCCCGCCCCCACCCCAGACGATCCCACCGCCCTTCCTGTCATAGACATGCTGCTCACGGCCGTGGGCTGTCCCCTCTGTTTCCCTATTTCTCTCTCTTCTCTCCTTTCTGCCTCTTTGACGTCCCGACGCTGCTTTCACGAAGGTGCCCTCGGACCTCAGTGGGCAACTACACAGCCCGTGTCCATCCTCAGATCCTGGACCCCCAGGAGTTCCTTCCAGAATCCTCTCGAGAAGGACAGCAGGTAGACCGCAGGTCCCGGGGTTCTTCGCAGCCCTCTGATGGCCGTCCTCCTCGGCCAGCCCCTGGGCCCCACTGACCTGAGGATGCCCATTCCACATCAGACCTGTCCTCTCGGCTCCACGCCCGACTGTCCAGCTGCCTATTCTCACCTTGACTCTCAGAGTCACTAAGTCCAAAATCACACTTATTTCTGCCGCAGCCCACCATCCACACGGAAATTCAGGAAGTAAGAGGCATCCTCAATTCCCACCTCCCCAGACCTCTGGCAGACAGCTTACCATGAAGCCCTACCTGCCTTTTCTGACTGCCCCGCACCCCACACCCTCCCCCGGCAACCTCTGCACCAGCTTCCTCGTTAGACACCTGCTTCAGCTCCAGACTCTTCTGCTCAGCCTGGGGGTGAGACCATTTGAAATAGAAACCTTGACATTTCTTTCCCCACAAACACACACACCCCACAGGGAGACACAGCTGGGGCTTCCCACTGCCCTCGGGAGAAGAGTCAAACCCTAATGGGACCTCATTTAGTCTGGTACTTTCCTCTTTCTATCTTCATCTCCACTTCCTCCAGCCACAGTTCTGCAGACTGCAGGGCCCCTCCCATGGGGCCTTTGCAACACCCTGTATGCAGGCCTACATATACACACAGCACTCAGAAGCATGGGGCCTGGAACGTTCTGAGCATTCAACACACACACACCAAACAGAGAGGGACACAACCGCACCTCCAGGGATGCTCCTTCCTACTGGATATGCGTGTGAACCTTGAGAACAGGACCCCTGGGATGAGGCCGGGACATCCTGGAAGAGCCATATCTGTGGAAACCAGGGTTCAGAGAGCGCTCTCCTCACTTTGCTTCATTACTCCTCTCACTAACCTGCAAGAACCAAATGCTGAAATGAGTAAGAGCAAGCTTCTGAGACCCAGGCTGCCCTGGCCACGATCACACCTGTAGGGATGATGGAACAGGCGGGAGTGATGGAGGAAGCAGGTGATGGAGGAGGCAGGGGTGATGGAGGAGGCAGGTGATGGAGGAGGCAGGGTGATGGAGGAGGCAGGTGATGGAGGAGGCAGGTGATGCGAGAGGCAGGTGATGGAGGAGGCAGGGGATGGAGGATGCAGGGTGATGGAGGAGGCAGGTGATGGAGGAGGCAGGTGATACGAGAGGCAGGTGATGGAGGAGGCAGGGGATGGAGGATGCAGGGTGATGGAGGAGGCAGGTGATGGAGGAGGCAGGTGATGCAGGAGGCAGGTGATGGAGGAGACAGGATTCTCACCTAGACTCGCAGGCGCGGCGAGTGGAGACACATGGGTGGCACCCACTGGGGATGCTCTATTTTCCTTTTCAACCAATTGAACCACAGGTCAATGGAGACCATCAGGAAAGGGTACCCACACCAGAGTCCTTCACTCTCTCTGAGTCAGGCGCCTCTGAGACTCTGCTGTATTAATTCCACGTTCACACGATAACCTGTACACATGTCTATGGCAGACTGATTTATAATAGCCCAAAACTGCTAACAATCCAAATATCCTTCAACAAATGAATGGTTAAATAAGCTTTGGTCCAGCAATACCATGAATAATACTTTGCAGTAACAAGGTAAGAACTATTGACACACATACATCAATCTCCAGAGATTATGCTGTGTGGAAAAAGCCAGTCCCACTGTTTACATGCTGTGAGATTCCATGTATAGAATAATCTTTAAATGATAAAGGTGAGCAATGAGGAACAGACTACTGGCTCCTGAGATCAAGGTGAGGGAGGGGCTGTGAAAGGACAACAGGAAGTGTCCTTGTGATGCTGAAAACGCTTGGTGCCTGACTGAATGGGGGTCAGCATCCCGTCTGTGACACTGTCCTCTGGTTCTGCGAGATGTTGTCATGGGAGAAATGACCCAAGTGAGGACTAGAGGGGTCTCTCTGTATTGTTTCTTACAAACTGCATGTTAATCCGCAAGGATCTCGAAATTAAAAGTGTGATTTAAAAAAAGGAGAGTGTCTTGGCCACGAGTTTCTCCACCCCTGCATGAGGACTGGATGGAAGGAACTCCATCTCCTGCCAGCCACAGGGAAGCCAAACCCACCCACTTGGGCCCACTCGCTGCCGCCCCAGGTCTTAGGATTCAAGGCTGGGTTAGTCCCCCATCTCCAAGGCTGCAGTCTTCGACAGGGTCAGGCCTAAGGCCTTGGAAAAGTGGGGTCCAGCCCTGTGCAGGGGGGACCTGTGAGCAGCAAGGCCTCCATTGAAGAAGATACCCAACTGTCAGCACCGACGCCGTTCCTTGGAGACAATGTCTCCAGAAGGTTCCATCTAACTGGTAACACTCCAAGGACAAAATAGCTCACTGTCTCCTAGCATCAGGGGGCCCCAGCGTTTCCTATAAAGGGCTGGATAGTAGATGTGTTTTCAGTTTTCTGGCCCATATGGACCATGTTGCAACTACTTTAGCTCACAGCAGCCACAGACATTGCGTAAACAATGGGACATGGCCGTGCCCAATAAAACTTTATCTACCAAAGCAGGCTGAGGGCAGGATTTGGCCCACAGGCTGTGGTTTGCCTAACACTACTTACATTTACACGATGCCCTTGCGGTTTACACAGCATATCAGCCGCAGCCACCACCAGTGAGCCGTGGGTCACTTTTAGCCAGCTCAGGGGTGGACCCCATTAACAGGAGGGAAACCTGGGATGACCAAGGGCCAGGAGAGGACCTGGGATCCAGGGAAGGGAAGTTGAAGGCCAGCTTGGACGCCACACGTTGTCAGGACATGAGACCAGTGGGACAAAGCCAGGAATGGGGTGCGGTGATTCATCCATCAGCAAACAATGGAAGAGACCTGTCTCTCTCCCTCTTGTCAGCTAAGGTTAAGTGTCTTCAGCCTGGTTCTGACCCATGCTGATGCTTGGGATTGTGGATCAGGAGAGAAAACTCCTCTCTGGAGCAAGAACACAGGTCTTCTCCCAGCTCCGGCCCACCTCCCCAGCTGTGTGAGCTCAGAGCACCCACTTCCCATGCAGTGTGGCTGGAAAACGGTGGCTCTGATTGGAAGTATCCTCCTGGAGTCACAGACCCTTCATGGCCGTGAAAAGCTGGCTTCCCTCCCTATCAGCAGTGTCCTCTATCTACCGGAGGAGATTCAGTCAAGATGGCCTCGTGGAGTCTCACCTTCGTGCAAACTCTGCTCGTTTTTATGCTTTATTTCTCCCAAACCTTCTGCCCAGCTGGGGCCTCTGTCTGGACAGAGGTCCCTGGAGAACAAACAGTAGGACTCCCAAACCATCTTGGGCACTGAATTCCTTAGCTAAGGCAGACAAAGAACTTGGGAAATGACTCAAATGCCAGGAAGGAAGTTTAAAAAAAAAAAAAAAAAAAAGGCTCATTTAAAGCAAGCACAAAAAATAATGAAAGGCTAGTTAAAATAATAAGGAAGGCACATGACATCAGCACCATTTTCCTAGCGGTGATTCCAGCACCCACTCCGGGGAGCTGGGTGAATTTGGTGTTGGGAGGTGGGGGAACAGAGGGATGGAGCCCTTTCTGGGGACGTAGAATAGGTAACTTCCTTTGTGCATTGTTATCTCTGTTGACTGAAATCAAATGCACAACCTAAAAGTTGAGTATTATGTTTTATCTGGGGGACAAAACTGAGGACTTAAGCTAAGGAGACGGCCTCTCAGTTGGCTCTGAGGTAAGGGAGGAACCAGGATATATAGGAGTTTTTGCAACAAAAGCCAAGTAGTCGGAACATCAAGCGATTACTGTTAAAGAAAACCTGACATCTCAAGTTACTGAATTTAGCACTTTTCTGTGTACAGGAAGATGCAGGGGTCTGGGTTCACTGAAATCATTCCTCTGATACATATCTTAAGTACCTGGAGCCAGCATCCTGCTTTTCTCCCTCTTGAATCCCCTCAGGGTACACCACTGGTGTGGCCGCATTGGCTGAGGGCTTGAAGGCACAACATCCTTTGTTTACTGATATGGTAGGTGACATTCTTGGTCCACATCACTTACTTATTGTTGAAGCATCATTTACCCAGAGGAGGGGGCACATACTGTACCTTGACAGTCCTGTGCATTTTCATCAGCTGAACTCACTCACGAAACCAGATTGAGAAACAGGATATCCCCTGGAGGCCGTGGCACCACTGTCCCCGACTAGGACAGCTCAGACGGTGACTCGGTGACCGTGATTTGGTCAGTGGAGACACGTGGGAGCCTGTCACCCAGCCCCAAGTCTGTGGGGCTCAGCCGTGTTGGGCGTGGATGGCTCACCTACGTCTCTGTGCCGTGTGTCCCTCTGGGTGAAGATGCCACCGTTCTTAAATCCATTCTATTGATGAGATTTGGTTGTTTGGGGATTTTTTGTGCGCTATTAGGGAGGAATTCATGGCACTAGAGGCACCTTTCTCACGGTGCCTCCTTAGCAAGGGTGAGTTCCCAAGGAGGGCTGTGATGTCATCAGCTCGCCGAGCCCTGAGCCCCAGTCCCTTCCTTCCGGCAGAAGACGGAGGGAGGGGAGACGGGTGCGGGTGTGGGCTCCTTCCTCATCTTGCACTGGACCTGCATCCACTGACCTCTTACACCCCTCAGAGGTCCTTCTCATGCCCCTGCCTCCATCCCAATCACTGCGGTCTGAACACCTCACTAAAGCACAGGAGCCTGAGATAAAATAGACACCGTTGCCTTCCAGGAGCTCACAGACAGGTTAAGAAAATCAAAACAGACTTTGATAGATGTAATTAGAGAAAATGTGGCTAGAGTCTGGGAGAGGTTGAGAAGGAATTATGTCAGGGAAATCCCAGAGCCTCAGATCTGAGCTGGGTTTTAAAGGCTAATGTGGATGCTGTCCAGAACTAGGTGAGTGTAGACACCTGCCTTATTCAGGACCAGAAACAGCATGGACGGACTCGGAACCAAGCCCCACCTTTGGAGTAGAAATGGGAGTGGAACCCGGTGGACTCAAAGATGCGCCTTCCACTCAAATGCAAGCTCACTTTTGGGCGGCCGCTGCAGGGTGAAGGGTACAGATGAGGAGCAAAGCTGAGGCCAGGCACCTGGGACCTCAGTCCTGACAGGTGGGCTGGCGGTCTGATGTCCAGGGGCTGCACTCGGCCTCCCATTCAGGTTGCCGCCACCTGGCTGGCCGATGTGTCCATCACAAGTCTGTCGCTGGCTTGGTGGCTTTTCCGGCCATTTCCTCTCTTTCCTGGAAGGTGTTCTCTCACCTGTGATCCAAGAAGGCTGTCATCTCACCCCCAGGGACACCCGTGCAAATGGTCCCCAGGCCCAGGTCCACGTCAGTTTACTATGTGCTCACCTGGGCGAGCTCGGAGGACAAAGTTCTGCGGGCACAGACCTGGAGGGCCTTTCCAGAGGCACCGCCCGCAGTGGCTTCTGTATGATTTGTGGACCTCCCTCCCCCCAGTCCTGCAGGTCCTCCTTCCTCCCATAGTGCGGAGTCCCACTGGCAGCTTGTGGAGGCCGCTGGTGCCCATCTGTTTCCCATGTATTTTCTGAAAAATTACCAAGTTTTAAAAATTGGATATGAACGTATGTATGTGATTTAAAATTCCAGCGAGATTTAGGAAGATGCAAGGAAGTGAGCTCCCTTCCTCCTCCAGAGCTCCAGGCTTCCTCTCCGAGGCCCTGGCTGGGAGCGAGCATTCCCAGGACATCTTTCCACAGTCCTCTCTTCAAGGATAAACATCTCCATATATGTGCAGTCCTGTCCTGCTCAAACTTTGTCACTTAGATATACATCTCGGGGGACTTCCCTGGTGGCACAGTGGTTAAGAATCCGCCTGCCAATGCAGAGGACACAGGTTTGAGCCCTGGTCCGGTAAGATCCCACATGCCGCGGAGCAACTAAGCCCATGTGCCACAACTACTGAGCCTGCGCTTTAGAGCCTGCAAGCCACAACTACTGATGCCGCGCGCCTAGAGCCCATGCTCTGCAACAAGAGAAGCCACCGCAGTGAGAAGCCTGCGCATCTTAACAAAGAGGAGCCCCCGCTCGCCGCAACTAGAGAAAGCCCGCGTGCAGCAACAAAGACCCAATGCAGCCAAAAATAAATAAATAAATTTATTAAAAAATAAAAAAGAAAGAAATACGTCTTGGGATTGTTCCTTATCAGCCCCACAGCCCTGGCCATTCTTTCCAAGCTTGCATCAATGATCTAGTCTAGTGCATTCCTTAACCAGACCCCGAGAACTGCTTTTTTGGGGGGAGTGGGGAGGAGGGTGTCTGTTTTCCTATGGAGAGTTTGTTGTTTTTCTTACTGAAACATAATACATGGTTATAAAGTCAGCCCTGTGTGGTATGTGTGTGTGTGTGCTTTCTTTCTTATTTCTATTTGTCATTTGCCTTTGGACTGCATTTCTGGTATTGCTTTCTTTCCAGAAAATTCTAATTTTTATCTAATTAAAGTTTCTTACCCATGTTCTTGATGGCATTGGAATTTGTAGCGTGCTTAGACAGAACTTTTCTAACCCCACGCCCATAAAATAATGTTTCCATGCTTCCGTGTTTTCAGTAGTTCTACAGTTTTACATTTTACTTAAAGTTTTTTCTTACATCTGGAGTATATTTTGATGAATGGAGTGAGTTAGAGATCCAATTTAATGTTTTTCCAGATGGTCATCTAGTTACCTAATTTCATTTAACAACCATATCTTTCTGCTCTATTTATTTAAAGTGCCATCTTTATTATAGACTGAAGTCTGGTGCTATTTGGGTCTATCTCCATACGGGGTTCTCTTCACTGGTCCGTGTGTCTATTCACACCCCACACACTGCCTCACATACTCCTCATAGCTGCAATGTTTCAGTACATCTGGATTTATGTATCTGAATCTCCTTGTGATCTGACTCTTCCTATTTTACCTCATTCTTCCTTTTTCTTGTGAGAACTTTCCATAGATAAAAATTACCTTATCTTGCTGAAACCAAACTATTTTTCTGTTTTTATTTAGACAACCGTAACATATAGATTAACTAGAAAAAAGTTTCCAGCTGATAATGTGAAGTTATCAAATCCCAGAAGACAGAATGGCTTTCCATGTAGTCAGAGTATTCTTTTTCTTTTCTCTCTTTAATATTTTAAGTTTTTGTAGTAAGGAAGATGCACTTTGTTTATTCTATGATTTTTTAACATCTTTATTGGAGTATAATTGCTTTACAATGATGTGTTAGTTTCTGCTTTATAACAAAGTGAATCAGTTATACATATACATATGTTCCCATATCTCCTCCCTCTTGCGTCTCCCTCCCTCCCACCCTCCCTATCCCACCCCTCTAGGTGGTCACAAAGCACCGAGCTGATCTCCCTGTGCTATGCGGCTGCTTCCCACTAGCTATCTATTTTACGTTTGGTAGTGTATATATGTCCATGCCAATCTCTCATTTTGTCACAGCTTTAAAGTCTTTCCTTATTGCTAACATAATTGGAATATTTTTTTTCATTTAATTTTTTCTGACTGGTTTTGGTTTTTATAAAGTTATTGATTTTGCAAAGTAAACATCTAGCCAGGCACCTCACTGGACTGCTCATTACTTCTAATAATTGTTCAGTTTTGATTCTCCTTCTCTTTCACATAGAATCCATCCATCTGCAAAACGTGATAATCACACCTCCTGTCTTACAGGTTTGAATTCAGTGCTCTCCTGTGGCATTGCCCTAAAGGGCTCTTCAAGAGTATGGCACATGACATGGTGTCCCCATAGAAGTGTCAGCTTCCAGGCTTTTATGTGACTGTTCCTAGCTTCTCACCATTAAGCATGTATTTTTATCATAGTTTTATCATGTGGTGGAAGCAAATGTCTACTATTCAACTGATTGTAAAATCGGAAACATGCTGAACTTTACAAAACGTTTGGTACCAATGTTACCAAACGTTTCCTTGACCTCTAAGGAAATGATTATATGTTTTTTCCCCTTTGACTTAGCAGGAGATGCTGGGGGAGACCCCTAACCCTGGATTCCCCATTCAGGGTGGGCAACCCATCTGCCACCTGCTGAGAGTGTGGGCGGCTAATGGCTCGCAGCTGCCCCTCATCCCAAGAATGGCCCTCAGCCCCCAGGGGCCCTTTCCCCAGAGATCCCTGGGGGGCAGGGGCCCACAGTCACACTGGGCTGTAAGGGTGACAAGAAGCCCTGGTCTCCCAGTGGGACAGGCAGCGTGGTGTAATTTACACTCCGGAGCCCCAGCTGGACGCCAAGGGATACCCTATTGGCCCCCGAGGCTCCCTGCCTGCTCCGTCCCCCTCAGCCTTCTCCTGGGACCTCCCACGAGGAAGCACCTGCTGGGAATCCTTGCCTCAGGCTCTGCCTCCTGGGAACGGGCTGCAGGCTGACTTAGGGGAAGTTGTGTGAATGGTAATTGATTTTCTAAGATGGGCCCAGCTTGCATTTCGAGGAGAAACCTTACTTGGTGGGATTTACTCTTTCTTTATTGCATTTCTGGGTTGTATTTGCTAACATTTCACTATGACATTTCCATCAATAATCATAAGGAGATTATTTTATTGTTTTCTTCTTGTGTTTTCTCAGGATCTGCTTTCATATGTACTGAATAAAAATACATGTGAAGCTTTCTCTTTTTATTGACCTAGAGCATTTTAAATGGCACTGAAGGGACTTCCCTGGCAGTCCCTTCCCTGGTGGTTTAAGACTTCCCCTTTCAATGCAGGGGGTGAGGGTTTAATCCCTGGTCAGGGAGCTAAGATCCCACATGCTTCACAGCCCAAAATCCAAAACATAAAACAGAAGCGATATTGTAACAAATTCAATAAAGACTTTAAAAATGGTCCACATCAAAAAAAAAAATCTTAAAAAAAATAAATATAATGGCACTGAAAATACTTGTTACTTGAATTTGAAAGTTCCATCCAATTTCATAGAACTTATCTGGACCTTGGGTGACGGCTCAGACCTTTAGTGACCGTCTTAATTGCTCCTTGGAAACCTGTCTGGTTAAATGTTCTATTTCTTCTGAGGTCAGAAATATTTTTTCTAGATAAGGAAAAATACAAATTCTGTTTGTATTTCTAGAATAACATCCATTCTATTTACTTACATGGAGTTAAAACATTCTCTCAAAGTTATTTTTATTACCTCAGTTCCTATGGTTAGTTCCTCATTCTCATGTATACTTTCATGTTTTGTGCTTTCCTCTTTATCTCCCTGCTCTGAAAATAGTTTTGTTGTGTTTTTTCAGTATAAAAACAAATAAAGTAAAAATCACTCCAAATCCCATCCCTCTGAGATGACACTAATAATAATTTGGTGGCCTTCTCTTCATAACCCATTTAGGCATCTATGCATGCAGATATATGCAGTCAACGTAAGTGGGATAATGTCCACCCTATTTTAATGGTAGCCACCATTCTTTATATAAAAAAGGAGTGTTTTGTTTATCTCTTCTTTCTCAATCCCCTTCTTCCTCTCTCTCTCTCTCTCTTTCACGCACACACACACACACACACACACACACACAAAGATTTTAACTGAATTCCGTAGCTAGTGATTTAGTCTCCAATATTGCGGTTTGGGGTTCTTAGTGCTTTTGTTTCTTCAAAGAGGTAATCTTCTCATGCTCATTTTCCTTGCTGCTTTTGGTTGGTTTGGAGGGAGCTGGACACAGCTGCTGTTATTCTAACATCTTTAAAGGGAAGACTCTTGCACTCATTCCCATGGTGACTGTAATAAATGAGCACCAATTTAGTGCCTTAAAACAACACAGACATGTTGACTTACTGTTTTGGGGGTTAAAATCAAGATGTGGGCGGGGGCTGTGTCTCCTGCCGGGGCTCAGGAGAGCCACCTCCTTGCCTTCCGAGCTTCTGGACCTGCCTGCATTCCTTGGCTCGGGGCTCTTCCATCTTCAGAGCCAGTCACGGGGGTTCAGAGTTTCTCCAGCTATATGGTCCTCACTCAGACACCTCCTCCCCACCTCCCTCTCTCACTTATAAGGACCCTCGTGATGACACTGGGCCCTCCAGTTTATCCAAAAGAAACTCCTCATCGCAAGATCAGCTGATCAGTAACGTTAATTCATCTGCACCGTTGGCCCCCTTGCTGTGTAACATAAGGTATTCCCAGGTGTGGGGTTTCGGATGCAGGTGTCCTTAGGAGGGGAGTACTGTTTTGCCTGCAGACAACTCCCAAACACTTTTTCCCAAATCCACTCCCTCGCCCCCTGGGATTTGGGCCCCCTGACATTTGCTGAGCTGCATCTGGCAGCAGGTGTGAGCAGGGAACCCATCAGAGACGTGAGCAGGGCAGGGACACAGTCCAGAGGGAGTCACCTTCCTGGGTCTGAGCTTTGTACAGAAAGAAGCCCCACTCCCCCATGGAAGCCTCCCTTGGGCCCACCTCTCCTTGAATCCCCTCAACAACCATATTAGGTAGTGATTTTCCTCTCAGCCATGATTAAGGAACTGAGGCCCAGAGAGGTTCAGGGCTGTAGAAACTCAGCCAAGAATAAAGAGTCTGGAATTGCAGCCCCGTGTCCTGAGTTCCCCCAGCATGCTGGAAATACCCCAGGAACTTAACTCAGGAGAATGTGGCAGGAAATCACTCCTCTCCCCTCCTTATCAAGGCTCTCAGCTGGTCTCCAAATATGGCACAAGAGCAGAGAAGTTGTTTCACGGACACACTCATGGATTCTGAGCCTTAAGGGTGTTTTCTGTTACAGAAGGGACGCTTCCTCTCAGATTGCTGGCTGTCTGTATACCACACAGAGCCGGGGATGGGGCCAGCGCCCCGGTAGCCCCACCTTCTCCCACGGCACACCATCCCGACATCCAGCTGCTCCCCCCATACCTCTGTGCTCGGGGCAGGCGGGGGCTGGGATGAGGGCACACAGCTCTCTCTCTCGTCCAGCAGGAAAGCTCTGAGCTCGCACGGTGGTCACCTGCTAATAACACAGTCCCCTCTGCTGCAGAGGAAGGCAGCCAGCGCCTTTCAGTGAAAGAGAAACCTGGCAGATGCACCCACCCGGGGGTCTGCCCCTGCAGCCCCCAACTCCTTGCAAGTGACGCCCCCAGGGACGGACCCCTCTCAGACCTTCTTCAGGCCTCCTTGTCTGTCTCTGCCCATGGAGAGAACGGGGTGTTTGCGGGCAGGGTCTGTACACATAGGCATGCTGGCCTGTCACGCAAGTGTACGCGAGACACCTGGAGGTGCAGAACAGCTGGGGAGGAAGGGCAAGGAGGCTATGGCCAGGTCAAGTTCCGCCCAGGAATGTGGAGGGGTCCAGGAGCTCTAAATTCAGCCCTGAGTTTCTGGGTCATTAGGAAGGCATATTTTTCAAGATAGCAAGATAATCCATGTTTTATTCAACACTTTGCTAGCTTGAGTTAAGAATTTTAAATATTTAAACCTACAGTAAATTGCCCAACCGTCTCTAGGGCCAGCTGGGAACTGGATGGAGGGGGTGTCAGGAGTAGGTGATGGGAGCACAGCAGGGTGTTTGGGATCAGAAACCCCTGAGCACGCCTGACAACCTCACCCAGGCTTGCAGCCTCCAGGCCTTGGTGGCAGCCCCTCGTCCACTGAGGTTCACATCCCCAGCTCTGGTTTTTTTTTTTAGAAAAAATTATTGATAAATAAAAAGACAATAGCCAAAACATGGAAGCAACCTAAATGTCCATCAACAGATGAATGGATAAAGATGTGGTACATATATACCATGGACTACTACTCAGCCATAAAAAGGAACGAAATAATGCCATTTGCAGCAACATGGTTGCAACTAGAGATTATCACAGTAAGCGAAGTAAGTCAGAAAGAGAAAGACAAATACCATACGATATCACTTAGATGTGGAGTCTAAAATATGGCACAAATGAACATATGTACGAAACAGAAACAGACTCACAGACATGGAGAGCAGACTTATGGTTGCCGGGGTGGAGGTGGGCGGGGAAGGGAAGGACTGGGAGTTTGCGATTAGCAGATGTAAGCTTTTATGTATAGGATGGATAAACAGCAAGGTCCTACAGTATAGCACAGGGAACTATTAATAATACATTCAGGGCTTCCCTGGTGGTGCAGTGGTTGAGGGTCCACCTGCCGATGCAGGGGACACAGGTTCGTGCCCCGGTCCGGGAATACCCCACATGCTGTGGAGCGGCTGGGCCCGTGAGCCGTGGCCGCTGAGCCTGCGCGTCTGGAGCCTGTGCTCCACAACAGGAGAGGCCACAACAGTGAGAGGTCCACACACCACAAAAAATAATAATAATAATAATACATTCAATATCCTGTGATAAACCATACTGGAAAAGAATATAAAAAAGGAATGTCTATATGTGTATAACTGAGTCATTTTGCTGTACAGCAGAGACTGGCACAACACTGTCAATCAACTATACTTCAATAAAAACATAAAGAAAAGGAGAGAATCAAGTGTATATCCTGCCTTTCCTGTATTAGCTGTACGTTGGGGCAACACAATAGTTGATGAAACTAATTTTTTCTCTATGAAAATATTCCAGCTATTAAATGAGATAGTAATAATAGAATTAAAATATCATTATTTTGTTGCCCCTGGTCAAATAATAGCAATGAGCATCAATGGCTGTTAACAAAGCAAAAAAAGGGAGAGAGAGAGAAAAGTGGGCATTCTGTACCTCCTGAGGGAAGGACCCTACACCTTCCATGATGGGTCATTGCAGATAAATAACCAGACAAACAAACAAACCCATTCCTGAGGTTGATCAAGCTAGAAGATCTAACTACCCCCCTTGCAGACAGTACAGGAGATAGGAAGACATGATTAAAAAACACCGTGGAGATTCAGCCAACAAATCCAGACCATAGAAAGCTCTGCAGGACAAATAACTAGCTTCTTTAACCAAGTAGAGAAAGGAACCTACAGATGAAAAGAGGCTTAAGAGACATGACAGCCAACTGCAGTTTTGCACAATATTTGGATCCTGGCTCAAACAAGCTGTAAAAAACAGCCCATAGGAAAGTTGGGGTAATAGGAACCCGAATTGGATATTTGATAGTGACTCTCATTTTTAGGTAGGTTCATGACATTAGACTATATACTTTAAAAGATTCTTTCCCTGTTGGAGATATTTTCTGAAATATCTGCAGATAAACTACTAACCTTTCTGGGATTTGATTCCAGTGGGCTGGGGGGATGGGTGGGATACAGGAGAAATGGGGTTGGCTGTGCAGTGAACTTCTGAAGCTGGTCATTATATTATCAATTTTTATTACATCATTCCCTTGACTTTTATATGTGATTGAAAAAATGTCCATTTTAAAACGTTAAAATTGCAAGGAAAGAGCCGGAAGATACTGCAGGACTAGAGTTTAAGGGACTGGTGGTTTTTTCCCATGGAAGCGTTCTCCTGCATGTGGACATAGAAATGCAGGAGAATTTGCCCTGAAGAAACAAATCTACGTGCCCTGAACACATTCACTACATGAAATGAGGAGTGACCCAATAATGGCTTCAGTGCGGAATTAGGTAATAATTGTGAAGAAAGCTCTCTCCCTTCCCGACTGCTGGTAACTCCTCCGTTTCTTCCTCATGTAATTGTTCTGACTTTTATAACTGCCTGTTGAGTAACAGCATGTTTCTGCAAAATCTCACTTCGGAATGAAGGGAGCTTTTGTTGAACTAAAGAGGTGTTTGGGAAATGAAATGTTTGGTTGGGTTTCGAAGCTGAGTGCTGATTCAAGTGCCCGAGATCACTGTCAGCTCCAGCCATGAGCAGACAGTGCCCCGGGGATGAGCCGAGGAGGCCGGTGCTGGGACTGAGGTCAGAGCCCCAGGTGGGTGGAGGGTGGAGGAGGAGTGCTGAATGGGGGTCTCGGTGTCGATTTGGTTCCAGAGCCCACGGGGGTAGAGGCTGGTCCAGGAGTGTCTGTGGACGATCGGATCTACACGTCACCCTCCCGTTTCCTGAAACAACAGTAACTTTTACCTCTGATGTTATCCAGGCCTGCTGACCCCTCCGATGCCAAATGCAGGGGTCCACTGGTACCGGTTCGCAGCCCGTTAAGAACCGAGCCGCACAGCAGGAGGTGGGTGGCGGGGGAGCGCGCGAAGCTTCCTCGGACACCCCCCATCGATCCCCATCGCTCGGATTACCTCCTGAACCATCCGCCACCCATCCCCCGCCAGTCCGTGGAAAAATTGCCTTCCACGAAACTGGTCCCTAGTGCCAAGAAGGTTAGGGACCGCTGCCTTAAGGTATCCCGTCCACTGCTCAATCACGTACGCTGAAGCGTGCCTACCTGGCTGGACCCAGGGCTCCCTGACCTCCGCATCAGCTCCCATAGCCCTGCGTGCCAAGTAAGGCCAACAGAGGTTAAGGGCCCCCTGTGAGGGGGCCAGGGCTCAGCCCCGGATATCGGAAAGACCAGTCATGACCACTTTGGTCATTTCTTTGTCATGTCTTTTTTATCTCCATGGCAACCCCAGCAAACCCTAGCATCGCCCCATTTACAGACTAGAGACTGGGGTGCATGGGAACCAGGCTCCTGCCCCAGGGTCGTGGCCAAGGCGGACTTTGAACTCCAGGTCCTCCTATACCTCCAGGTCCACGGCTCCTGGAGCAGAAGGCCCAGAACCGGGGGCAGGCAGGGCCAGACAGGCAGAAGTGGTCACCACGCTGGTGGAGATGGCCTTGCCATTATCTTGGCTGGCACTGCCTTCAGACACCCAGCAAGTTGGTCCATGGTAAGAAGGTCCAGAGCAAGCGTGGAGGAGCTCCCCGGAGGAGACTGTGGGGAACACTTGTCTCCGTGTGCCCAGTGCTGTGCTGGCCGCTGGGAGCACAGCAATGACCGAGAGCATCCTCAGCGAGGGGTCCCGGGAAACTACTAACTGCCTGCTCCCCAGGGAGAAGCCCCTCCGTGTAGCGGTTGCCTCTCTCCGAGGTGTGAATACCTCCACCGTGGCCAGCTTCCATCTGCCCAGCGACATTGCCCAGCACGGAGCAGAGAGGAGATGGAGCCAGGGGCTTACCTCCACTGGACAGGTGTGCAGGCAGGCATCACACACGAGCACAGAAGGTCCTAGAACAATCGGGAAGTCAGAAGCGTTCACTAGTTAATAGAACTCAACTATTCTTTCGCAGTTTACTTTTGAGAAAGGCTGTGTTTGTGCAGTTTCCCCAGTTTAGCAGTTGTCTCTCACAAGCCGGGGGAGCCCAGGCTCCAGCTCCCAGAGAAGAAGGCACCGGTGCCCATAGTCTGGTTAGGTCTGTTTCAGGCCAAGTCGCAGGGCGCAGCCGTGCTGGAGGGTGGAATTGTTCTTCTTAAAACACAGCTGCCGGGGACCGCAGGTGACCGCTTAGCTGAACCTGCCCTGCAGATTGAAGTGGAGGCTAAGCGGCCACGACAACCTAACAGGGACCCAGGGTTTTCCTCTGCTGGTCCAGGGACGGGAGCTCAGGGAGCTTGTCGTGCTGCTCATTCCGTTAGAGTCACGGGCCGGGAAGTGGCGACAGCCTTGTTGTTCTCCATACCCACGACCCCTGCCCTCAGCTTGTCTGCAAGGCCAGCTCTGCCTGGCACCCTGGGGGCTCCTGCCTGGACCACTGCCAGCCAGTAAGCAGAACAGAGGCTGTGCAGGGGGAGGTGACAAGGGCGCGGGAGATATAAACTGGGAACACCCGAGTTCCATGGCCCAGGAACCTGGACACAGTTTGAGGCGCATAAGAGGCCCGTGCGCAGGGCCGCGGGGCTCGGGGCATGGCTTTGGGCCTCGTGGCCTCTGGGTCCGCACCGCCCTCACTGAGGGCTGCATTCACTCTGCACAATTGTCTTCTCGTCAACCATCACCTGTTAAAAATCCACTTTCAGGGAATTTCCTGGAGGTCCAGTGGTTAGGACTTGGTGCTTTCACTGCTGGGGCCAGGGTTCAATCCCTGGTCGGGAACTAAGATCCTGCAAGCCAGGAGGTGTGGCCAAGAAAAAAAATCCACTTTCAGAGGAGGTGAGTGGGGAAGGGAAATAGGTAGAAAGTGGCAAAATCTTCCAGTTATACGACAAATAACGTCCTAGGGATGTAAATACAACACGATGACTATAGCTCACCCTGCTGGGAAGGTACATAGGAAGGTTGGTGAGTGAATCCTAAGAGTTATCACAGGAGAATTTTTTCTTTTCTTTTCAGTGTATCTATAAGAAGGTGGATGCGAACTGAACTTTTTGTGGTCATCATTTCACAATATGTGTAAATCAAACCATCATGCTGTACAGCTTAAACCTGCACAGCGATGTGTGTCGATGATTTCTCAATAAAACTGGAAAAAATCTGCTCTCAGAAAGATGACTAGACTAGGAAGCAGAAATCCGTGTTACCACAAAGTTGGTGGCGATTTTAAAACTTTGGGGGAAGCTGGCTTCCGCTTGGCCTGTTTTCTATGACACACAATCATGGTGTTAGTAAGACCTACCTCCACGACGTCGTGAACGGTTTGTAAACTCAGTTGTGTTGACTCCCTAATTATTCTTGGCCTTACCACCAACCACACCTGTATCACTTGCTTCTGACCTGGAGCAAGATTAATGAATCTCCTGGGGCTTCAGTTTCGGCTCCTGACTTAGTGATAGCCTATCACTGGGGAAAGCTTTGGTGGGTTCCATCTGGTTCCAGAAGCCCCCCCACTGTTGGGTGGACTCAGCCCCGCGGGCATGATTAGCAAGGTAACCCCAGAGGTCTGGGTTCCCCGGGCTGGAAGAAGGAGTAGCCAGGCCTCAGCACGAGGGACCCATTGCAGGTGAACAGTATGGAGACAGCCAGGTCAGGCTGGGCATCAGAGGTGGTTGGAGTGCAGAGTTTACGGGGAGGAGGGCTCTGAATCCCTGGGAGAGTGCAAGCCCCCCTCTGCCCACCCCGAGGTCGCTGGAACGTGGGGTCCCAGCAGTGCAGCTGTTCAGTGGGCCTCCTGAGATCCACAAACACACACGCCTACCTACACATTGTAGCTCCTGGACGTCATTCATGATTTAAACTGTGAGTTTCTCCTCCAGGTTTAAAGCAAGGTGCCTGGGGGACTTTGGAGAACTCTTTCATTTCCAGTCCTTAATTCAGGGCCTGTGAAAAAATTGGGACAAAAGTAAGTGAAAAAAGGCCAATGACCTTAACAAATGATCTTCAATATTTCTGCCGTGCCAGCCGGCCAGGCACCTGCTTCAAATCCGTTACCCTGGGCCTCACTCAGGTCTCCAGGACGGAAACTTTGGAAAGACCAGAGCAGGCCCACGTCCACGTTGTTCTTGGACGCTCAAGCAGGTGTGATAGAATCAGGCTTTTCTTCTGGATTCTCTCGGTTGTGGTTTTCAAGCTGCCACCTTTCCCAAGCCCATGGCCCTCCGCAGTGGACATGAGGAATGCCCGTCTCTGCTTTGGGAATTCTGGGAGGCGCCAGCCACACCGAGGCCACACACCGGTGGAGCAAGCCGGAGGCTGTGCTATTTTCAACTAAAAAATAAGACAAAACTTAAGCGTTACAAAGTTTTCATATGTGGATCAACAGAAGTACCTAGTTGTAATTTATAAACAAACACACGTCCACTGAGGGTGATATGAAAAATGGTTAAAAAGAGATGCTTACTCACAAACCTCCAAGTGCCCAGGCCCACACGGACACGTGTCCACCACAGAAAAGGCCCTCACGCCAGCACTTCCAGGTCACTCCAACAGAAGGGAACTTGAGGTCACTTGCTCTGACCCCTCATTTCACAAATACGAAGAATCAAGTCCAGAAAGATTGAGTGACCAAGAGGAAACATTTGCTTAGCAGTAGAAACCAAACTAGAATCCAAGATGTGTGTGTGTGTGTGTGTATGTCTGAGTGTGTGCATATGTGTGTCTCTGTGCCTGCATGTGTCTCTGGGTGGGTCTGAGTCTGTGTGTGTGTCTGCGTGTGTGTGTGTGTGTGTGTGCGCGCAGAACAAAATCAGTGTTCTGCATTAAGATCATGGAACCATTATTGAAACAAATAAACAAACACGAGTAGGGTATTGTCGTAATCCAACAAGAGTCTGGTCAAGTAAACTCTCCTGATTGACGTACTGTGGGTAAATCATGTCCACAAAGGGTTTATACTTGGAGACGGAAGTGTTCATCTTTTAACATTCAAGGTTTAAAAGTCTCTGCTGAGTGAATGCAATCATGTCTGAAGCTGCACAGAAATCCCCTGATCTGCCTGCAGGGAACCCCTCTGGGTGGTGGCATATGGGTGACGTTTTTGTCCCAAATACTTCTCTCTCTTTTCCAACTTTCTATAATAAGTATATATAGTACATTTTTAAAACTGGAAAGAAAATGAGAATTTGTAGCTGGAGGTCTGCACATAGGCGTCCTGACCTGAAGCAGTTTCAGGCGACACTGCCCGAGTCCTACCTTCCGGTCAGCTTGGCGGGCGCTCCTGGGTGCCTCGAGGCCAAAGTGGGGCCACCCGCCTGACCCGGCCTCTTTCTTGTAAAGTCTGCAGTTTTTGTTCTGCATCCAGCTTGTGTTTGGCGCCCAAGGATGGCTCTGAGGTTGAAAGCCCCATTTTCCAGGCTTCTCTCTGTTCGCACTCTGTGATCACACGTGGCGTCACTGCAGGGCCTCAGGCAAACATCTGCCCCAGGCCTCCGGAGAAAACAGGGCTGCCTGAGACATCTGACCTCGAATTCCTTTGTTTATTTCCCTAAAGCGTCTGGAGAATCCGCAGCCCCTGGCTCTGCTGCGACTCCCATGGGCCAGGGATGCACAGCCCACTGGGGGAGGGAGCCGTCCCCTCCCCTGGCTCCAGGCCTGCGGGGGAAACTGGGTTTTCTCCCCCTGATTTTTCCCTTTATGAATATCAGTTTTGGCACAGTTAGAAAGTGGCCGGGGCAGATGCTGGCCACCAGCCGAGTCAAAACCGTATCCTTTCCTGGGGCCAGTGGTGGTGGGAAAGCAAAGTTTTATGAGTTAAACTCCCGCCATCTCTGCTCTTCCTTTCACAACATGGAGGAACTTGCTCGGGAAGGGCGACGGGCCTCACCTTTGTCGTCCTCTGTTCGTCACCAGGGCCTGTTCCACAGTGGGCTTGGCTGGTCAAGGGAGGGCCAGCAGAACCCGCTCCTCCGCTAAACCAGCAGCACTGCCCAGAGCACAGGGGCTCTGCCATAATAAACGCCCTCACACCACTGTCAGGGGAGAGAAAGGGAGCTAATTGAAGTGCCAGGGAAGCTATTCGAAATAACCTTGACCCAAACGACTCTGAACTACTCTGGAAAAATGTGTCCACTGTGTTCGCCGCAGACCCCGGGACAGCAGTGCCCAGCTGGACACCTCTGGACATACAGCCTTTTATTGGTTCTCCTTCTGCTCCCAGAAACATGGATGAGTTTCCACAGGGCTGGGCAGGTAAATGGGCTCCAGTGGGGCTCCAGGCAGAAGGGAGACAGGCGTGCAGAGTGTCGCTGCGGCAATGGCAGCTCCCGGCACCCTGGGGACGCACGGACCACGAGCTCTTTGGTAAGAGGGGACGCAAAGACACTGCTTGTTCCCGGGGAGGGGCGCGAGGACGGGGTTGGGTGTAACAGCTGAGCTGGAGTGTTCTGGGCCAGGGGTGCAGGGTTTGCAGGCAGAGGAGAGAGTGTGCAAATGCACAGAAGGGTGGGGCACCAGCAGGAGGCAGGGTCGGCAGGGTCAGGGGAGGCGAAGTTGGGAGGTGGCAGCTGCGGGGCGGGGGTCAAAGGCCCGCCTGGACAGACGTCCTCTCCACGTGCCTGTGTGTGGTGGGCAGGGCTGATCTGGCCTGACCTGGGTCAGGGATGTTCAAAGTAAGGTCCAGACCTGGAGCATCAGTGTCACCCAGGTGCCTGTTAGTAATGCAAATTCCCACCCCCTCTGAATTAGTTTCCTGGGGTGGCTGTATCTCAGTACCACAAACTGGGGAGCTTAAGATAACAGAAATTCATCCTTTCACAGTTCCTCGGGCTGGAAGTCCTGAGTCAAGGTGTTGGCAAGACCGTGCTCCCTCCCAGGCCTCCAGGGAAAGATCCTTCCTCACCTCTTCCAGCTTCTAGCAGCCTGGGGTGTCCCCTGGCTTCTGGCCATGTCACCCCCATTTCTGTCATCACCTGCCGTCTTTCTCCCTACGTGTATGTCTCCCCGTTTCGCTCTCCTCTTCTTATAAGGAGACCAGTCGTACTGGATGACGGTTCACCCTAACGACCTCATCTTACCCTGATTACATCTGCAAAGTACATTCACGGGTACTGGGGGTTCCACACATCCTTCTGGGGAGACACAACCTGGGCCTCAACAAGCCCTCCCGTTTGAGACGCGCTGGTCTGGGCAAGCAGAAGGTGTTCCTGTACCTTCCGAGTCATTCCCCAACCCCAAGGCTGCAGAGCATGGCTGCTGTTTGAACCTACAAGGTCACCCAGAGTCAGGCTTGGGACCAGCAGGGGTCAGGTTCAGGGATGTGTTTAGTTTGATCAGTAATAAGACTCATAACCTTCTCTCTGTGTCTCCAGGTCACAGAGAGCTTCTCACTCCTCTACCTGTCACGGCCAGGGCCCCCCAGAGCCCACCTGAGACAAGGACCTGGATGCCTAAGTTACAACTAGGTACTACTGTCGACCCACATATGAAAACTTTGTAACGCCTCCGTTTTGTCTTACTTTTTAGTTGAAAATAGCACAGCTGCCAGCTTGCTCCCCCGGCTTGTGACCCCAGCGTGGCTGGTGCCTCCCGGATTTCTCAAAGCAGAGACGGGCATTCCTCATGCCCGGTGCAGAGCGCCGTGGGCTCGGGAAAGGTGGCGGCTTGAAAACCACAACCGAGAGTATCCAGAAGAAAAGCCCGATTCTATCACATGTTCTCTAGTGTCCAAGATGCACAGGTGTTTTGGGTGATGCTGAAGCTGGTTCGTGGACAGGAGGGCTTCATAAGGCTGGAATGACCTGTGACCAAGAAGCTCCGACCGAAAAGTGCTAGAGATTGAGTGTCACCCGGGCCAGGCACTGCCCCTGGACCCTCACCCCTGACAACTCCAGTTTCCCGGGGCCAGCATGTGCATCCCCCCGGGCCTTCTTTCTCCTGGAAGAGCCAGGAGCTGACACCCCTGGGAGCAGGCCTGAGCCAGTGGGAGGTGAGGGTCAGAGGACAAATACCCAACCTTCTCATGTGGTGTCACAGTGACCCATCAGGACAGAGAACCCAGCGGAGCTCTGCTCCCCAAAGCACGTGGTCCAGCTCCCTCACCCCCACCTCATCCCCCCACTTCCCACCTGATACTTCCAGGGTTCATCTCCCCAGCTTATCTCAGGGTTAGCTTATGGGGTCCCAACCCGAGGCACGGGTCCTCTGTAAGGCAGCCCACCCTGGACCTATGGACAGAAGTGGACGCAGAGGTCGGACCCAGACGCTTGCCGCTGGAGGATGAATCTCCGGCTTGTACATGGGGCTGGGACAAATGTGAGCTTCAGCCTAAATGAAAAGGACCAGGAAGGAGAAACTGCGAAACGTACACAAGGTTTATAGAGCTTAAAGGCTCATTCTGCTTACCCAGCCTTCCTGTGAAGCCACAGAAGAGCACAGGAGCTGAGGGCAAAATCCAGAGGGCTGTCTTCACGTGGCCCGCACTCCAGGCTCCCCTGTCGCAGGCTTGGAAAAATGTAGATGGGCTTGAGCTTTCTGAACAGGATGCAGTGGTGTCTGAGAGGTCAAAAGACGTAAATCTTAACAAATTTCCTGTCACTCCATTTCCCTGACGAGGATCCGAATGCCACAGCATAAATCACACTTAAGTGTACCGCAGAGTACAACTCAGTGTAAAATCGTCATGATCAGCTTTTCCAGCATTATTTGGCAAGCCTTTGTCCTGGATCATGTATTTTTCACAATAAGTCCATAGATTTTCCATTTTTTAAAAAAGTACAGGGCTTCCCTGGTGGCGCAGTGGTTGAGAGTCCGCCTGCCGATGCAGGGGACACGGGTTTGTGTCCCGGTCCGGGAAGATCCCACATGCCGCGGAGCGGCTGGGCCCGTGAGCCATGGCCGCTGAGCCTGTGCGTCCAGCGTCCAGAGCCTGTGCTCTGCAACGGGAGAGGCCACAGCAGTGAGAGGCCCGCGGACCGCAAAAAAAAAAAAAAAAAAAAAAAGTACAGTATCAGTGTTTTGTCAAATAAGTCTGGATCTAGCTGCATACTCATCCCCTCGGGCTGATTAAACACATTACCATATTAAAGGCAGCAACAACTCCTAAATAAGAAAACTGCTTTACTTTAAAGTAGTGTTTTCCAAAGTCAGTGGATCATGGGACCTTCTTTTTTTTTTAAGTAACACTCATGAATATCCTACAGCACAAGACACTGGTTCGGGGAACCCTGGGCTTCACAGGTCACGCCTTGAGTGCCCTGCATGACCTGCACGGGGCTGGCGGTGGGTGACTGGAGCCTTCTGTGAGGTCTGATCCCAGAGTCTGGCAGACGCCAGACGCCTGGCATCTTGAGACACGTGGAGATGCCAGCGTCCACAGTCGTGTCTGCGATATTGGGCGGGGCGGGGATGAGGGTGACATTCCCCTCTTTTGGGCATTCCGAGGGTGCACTGGAGAATAGCCCAGTTTTCTATTTTTCCATGAACTGGTATGTATTTCTGCTGTCACCGGAAGATCCAGCCACACCAGCACTGCCCCTGTGTGTTCCTGCAGCAGGATGTTGCAGTATCGGTCAGACTGGCATGGCACCCACAAGCTCAAACTGACCTTAAACCTCAAGAACCTTCTGAGCGCTAGTTGGAAACACGCCAACCGTTGGCCAGGCCTTCTAAGAATCCCAAAGAACTCCTGGTGACCCACTGCCCCCGTAGGCCAGCAGCAGGGAATGAAGGTCGCCAGGCCCCTTCCCTTTCTTTCTCTGGTAAGTCCAGTTCCTTGTCATTATATTATCATCACAATCACTGTTTGCTTTCTGGTTGTGTGGATCATACACTCTTTAATTTTCTCATTCTTATCTTTTTTCCCACACCCAAGAGAAACAGCCTGCACATCAAGCCAGCCTCAGCATGGGTTTACTCTGCCGGGAAGGTGGGTCCCAGGGAACCAGCACAGAGCTCATGCGATGATGTACATTCTGCACCTGGGACATGCAACTGAGTCTCCCCTGAGACGTCCTCCACCCGTTTGGTCCTCAGGGACTAAGGCCCCACGCACTTCCTGGGGAGAGACTGGGCCTGGAGTCCTTGGGGTTGCTCCTTCAGCCTGAGTGGAACCAAGCTCTGGCCTGGCGGGGCCCAGGCCCAGGGCCACGGCTCCGCCCTCCCGCCCCCATTTGTCCCTTGCCTCAAGGACAGCATTTGTTAAGCGCTTACTACGCACACACTAATTACCAGCAAAGTGTTCCTACTCCATTTTCCAAGAGAATCGGGACCGGAAAATGTTTCTTTCAAAGCATGAGTGAGCGGCAGCTCTGAGGCAGTGGGGAGCTGAGCCCACGCTCTACAGCTGGACCCCTGTGGATGCTGTCCCACGGGAGGAGAATTGGGGAGGGGATGGGGGAGCAAAGCTGGAGCAGGCAAGTGAGGCCTCTCCCCGTCCTCTGCAAGGAGACCCAGCCCCAGCGGTCTCTACCCGTGGAACAGAGCCAAGTGGGCCCTCACGTACCCACACCGGCTCCATGCTGCCCCGGCCCCAAGTCGGCAAACACTTGTCAACTGAATGAAGGATCGCAGGACCCCACTTGCCAGGGACCAAGCCAGGACAAAAGGGAAGAAGTTCCGTTTGTTGTGAAATCTGAGCCGTAACAGGGCGGTTCGGCACCTGGGCCTCCTCCTCAGGCTGCCTTCTCCACTCTCTGGGACCAGCCCAGGGTGGCGCCCAGGTGTGCTACCTGTGTGGTCACTGGCCGTGTTCAGAAGGGCCTGCACTTGCTTTACTGCCCTGCTGTCGTGGTCTCAAATCCCCACGATTCGTGAACGAGGACCTTGGAGAGTCTGAGGCTGGTCCTGGACACGCGGCTGCCTTGCCTCTCCGTCCTCAGCTGTGAAATGGGGTGATGGCCATGGCCGCCTCACAGGTTGTTGTGATAACTAAACAAGGGATGGGGGTCAAGTTCTTTGCTGTGTCAAGCATGTAGTGAAAGCCAAAAAGGCGCTGGCTTTCGATAGCCTCTTTTCCTTCCTCTCTGTTTTCTTCGTTTCTGGGCTTCATATTGAAGAGGAAGCGCTTCCTAATGAGGTGTGTAATTCTTCACCCTAAAGCTTTCCCTTTGGAGGCCTGGAGGCCAAGAACATGAGAACCGTCCAGCCCTGTAGGGCCTGGGCTTTCTTCCACGTCCTGGGAGGCAAGACCAGCAGAAGGAGACAGAATCTAAGCCCCCTCCCCACAGGCCCCCGAGAGTGGTGGGGTCCCAGGTCACACGGCCCCTCAGTCAGGCCCGACCTCACCCTCTGTCTCAACGCACAAGTGGTAGTGTCAAGGGACCCAGCCATCCTCAGATTTCCAATGGGATTTTTCCAACAATTCCTGGAACTGAGAAGTCGGTGGGGAAGGTCATGGGTGAAGCGAGGTCACTGGCCTGACTCCAGGAGCGTGGCCGCAGATAAGTCCCCTGGGGCAGAGGCTCCCTAGGCTGCAACACCCACACAACCCGCCCTCCGGGCTTCCCCTTGGGACTGCAGAGTTTAGAGAAGCAGGAAGGTGACAGTCCTGATAATGCAGGGTGGGTCTACTCCACCCCCAGAAGCTGCTGCCTTTGCCCTGGAGATAAGCCTTCTGAGGACACAGGCAATGTGAGGCCCCCAAACACTTTCAATGACACGAGAGCATCACCCTGCAGAGCCCAGGATGAGTGCCGCCTGCAACTTCTGGTCCATGACCTTCATCACCTTTGTGGATGGAGGGGGTGTGGCCCTTTTCTACAGGGCTGCACTGTGATTTCAGCTAAGGGTTTTTTTTAATGTCTGTTTATCTATTAATCAATTTATTCCAACTACAGCCTGAAAGAGATGGGCCAGGATTTAGGGAACATCAGAATCAGTTTATTGTATTTGTCTTATGCAGGCGCCATCGACACAGTGCAGATTCACTCTGTGGCTGTGAAGTTCTCAGCACTCTGAACTGGAAGGCATGGGCCCTGGGCAGGATGCGGGGATGGCTAGAGCCAGGGCCCTGCTCTCATGGCGCCCTTCATGGGATGGCTGCTGTGGGCGGTGGACCCCTCTGGGTGAGAGTCCCTTCTCTGGAAAAGTGTGAGCCCTGAACCAAGGCTGTCAGGGCTCCTCCAGCTGCACAGGCATAGGATCCCAAGACCTTGGGGACACAGCTAGATCACGCTCTCCACGGCCTCTCCACGCCCTCCACACAGAATGTACTAACAGTGAACAATCTAAAACGGAAATTAAGAAAACAATTCAGTTTACAACAGAGTCAAAGAGAATGAAATATTTAGGAATATACTTATCCAAGGAGGTGAAAGACTTGTACACTGAAAACTACAAAACATTACTGAAAGAAATTAAAGAAGGCACAAATAGCTAGAAAGATATCCTGTATGCATGGATTGGAAGACAACATTTTTAAGATGTGAATACTATCTAGAGGGACCTACAGATTCAGCACAATCCCTATCAAAATCCTAATGGCATTTTTTGCAAAAATAGAAAAATTCATCCTAAATTTCATATAGAATAAGGGACCCTGAATAGCCAAAACAATCTTGAAAAAAATATTGGAGGTGTCACATTTCCTGATTTCAAAGCTTACTGCAAACCTACAGTAATCAAAACAATGTGGTACTGGCATTAAGACAGATATATAGAGCAACAAATAGAATGGAGAGCCCAGAAACAATGACTCACAGGACTTTCAACAAGGGTGCTAAGACCATTCAATGGGGAAAGGAGAGTCTTTTCAACAAATTATGTTAGGAAAACTGAATATCCACATGTACACTATATATACAATTATTGTATATATATACAATTATTTCAAAATGGATCAAATACCTAAAACTATGAAATTCATAGAATAAAACATATGAGAAAATCTTCATGACACTATATTTGGTTATGATTTCTTAGATGTGACACCAAAGCACAGACAACAAAAATAAAAATAAATAAATTGGATTACATCAAAATTAAAAACTTTTTATTCATCAAAGGACATAATTGACAGTGAAAGACAATCTGTGGAATGGGAGAAAATATTTGCAAACATTATATCTGATAAGGGGTTAATATCCAAAATAAACAAAGAACCTGTACAACTCAACAACAACAACAAAACCCAGTTAAAAATGGGCAAAGGACTTGAATACAAGTTTCTCCAAAGAAGATATACACCTGGCCAATGAGCACATAAAAAGATGCTCAACATCACAAGTCATTAGGGAAAAGCAAATCAAAACCTCACATCCATTGAGATGGCTACTATTCCAAACAAACAAATAAAACCACACAAGAGAAACAGAATGCAACAAGTGTTGCAGAAGATGTGGAGAAATTGGAAACTTGTGCATCTTGGTGAGAATGTAAATGGTGCAGCTGTGGTACAAAATAGAATAGCAGTTCCTTAAAAAATTAAAAATTAAATTACACAACGATTTCACAACAATGTGAATGTACTAAGTCGTGCTGAAATAAACATTTAAAAATGG
The DNA here is from genome assembly GCF_949752795.1 of Hyperoodon ampullatus. Lineage (NCBI taxonomy): Eukaryota > Metazoa > Chordata > Mammalia > Artiodactyla > Ziphiidae > Hyperoodon > Hyperoodon ampullatus. Next base: position 16,744,141 of record NC_136927.1, on the reverse strand, counting down.
GTAAGATGGTGAGATTTTTGTTATGCAGATTTTACCACAATTTGAAAAAATAAAAATTATAAACACACACACACAAAGTAATCCACGCAGAAACCCTGTCTTCTAAGGAAATACGCCGTGTTGGTAGTGAGTCCGACCTGGGCTTAGACTCCATACCTATTGGGCCAGGCCCTCTGTGGGCCCAGAACCTGCTGAGGACTCAGGGTGACGGGGGAAGATGTCTCTTGACTACAGCCCTGTGACCTCCCTGCAGGGCAAGAGATACTTCCCTGCACCCAGGAGAAGGGAGGGAGAGCACCCAGGTGACACACGCACCTCGGGCTCCAGGGAAGACCTTCTAACAGGGGCTGCTGGCTTCCGGCTTCCCAGTCGGACTCCCAGACTTCATCTCAGAAAAAGCCAGTCCGGGGATGCTGGATGCATGTTCTCTGCCCTTTTGTTATGCAAACAGAAGCCACAGCATTTATCCTGATGTACAGAGTTCCACGCTGAGCAGTATTATCTCTGTTCTACAGGCTGTAAAGCTGAGGCTTCAAGAGGTTAAGTCCTGGCCAAGGCCACACAGCCCGCTGCGGCAGAGGCGAGAGGACCCGGGCGTTGGACTCTGCTGGGTTATTTCTTAGTACTTAACAGACCACCCACGTTTTAGGGGCTTAGAACAACACCCATCTTGCTGTCCCTCTGGTTCGGTGGGGTGGCTGGGCTCAGCTGGGCACCTGGCCTCTCTGTGTCCCCCATGTGGTTTCAGTTCGAGGTAACCAGGGCTGGAGCCGTCTGGAGGTGTGGCCGGGAGGGAGCCTATCTCCCTCTCCTGGATCCTGGGCCCATCTTCTCCACGGGGCCTCTCTGCTCTCGTGTGGTCTCCCCGGCAGGGTGACTCGGGGGTCCCAGGAGTGAGTGTTTCATGCCACCTGGCCTCTCGAAGGCAGGCCTGGAACAGCAGAGCCTCATCTCTGCCAAGGTCCACGGGTCAGCGTGACTCAGAACCCAGCCCAGATTCGACACTGCAGAGACCACACGAGGGTGTGAACTCTGGGAGGTGTGCTTTATTGTGGCCTCTATGGAAACCGGTCCCCCTAGGCCCCGGCCAGAGTCCCAACCAGGCTGCGCCCTGTGAAGGACAGCCGGGCCTGCCAAAACCTCCTGCGCCCGCATGGCTGCGGCCTTGGGCTGGTGGGCGCCCGCACTTGCTCACAGGGAGGCTGTGCTCAGCCCCTCGGCAGCCTAGCTACTCCGCTGGGCCCGCAGGAGTGGAGGGAGAGGTAGCCCTTCCTCTCGTCCTGGCAGTCGTCCAGTTATTTTCTCCATCTGCGCTGACGGGGAGACAACCAGGAACCAGTGGGGACCTGTCCCAGGTCGCGGGCGGCAGGCAAACCCCGCCCACTAAGCCCTCCCTTCCCCAGTCTTGCTGGGTGCACTGTCAAGGGGGTCCCAGAAGCACGGCCATCGTGGTGATCGGGGGGAGTACACCCCACACCTAGACATCACTCTGTCTTTGGACAAAAGTTTTCCCTTCATTATGAGGCTGCAAGATGGATGCAAGCGGCTGAGCCCCTGTGGGGGGACTTTGTCCCCGGGGGCAGCTCGGGAGGGACAGCAGCTGCAGGGGAGGCGGTGGGGACAGGCTTTCTGTCTCAGTCATTACAGGTCCCAGTCATCATGCCAGCATCTCTGCTCTGTATTCTGCTCTCCATTTGAGGTCAAATTTAGATTTTCAGGCTGATATTTATTATCTGTCACAGAGTCAGCCTGATTAGACCTGCTGGCATTTTTTATGATCTAACCCAATAATAACAATAATAATTAAAAAAAAAAACCTTTAGGCATCCAGACAAGCAGATTTGCAAAATCAATGTTAAAAATGTCAGAGCACCTTGGCAAAACTCACATTACAAATATTTCCTGCATCCCCACCCATCTGCAGAAGGCTTGCAGGTACTGTGGCCACAGCAGCCTCACCTGGTTTACCTGCATCTCTAACCTGTCCATCTAGTTTCTGAGACTCTCAGGCTCTTCAGGACACCCAGCCTAAGCTGAAGCCCAGCGTCCTCCCCAGGGAAGGAGGGAGAGCAGGGCTGCTAGAGGAACGTGGATGGAGAAGTTCCATTCGTGTTTCCTGGCCAGTGTCCACTGGCCTAACAGCTACAATGCTGTCAGTCCCCAAAGCCATCTGGTTATAGATTCCCAGGTGCTTGGAGTCCAGGACAACAGCATGGGAACTGGTCTCAGGCCAAGCAGAGGGGACATGCAGAGCCCCATGGCAGCTGTGGGCCACCAAGTGGGCTCTCAGGTGACAGAGATGCAGGCATGGATTCTCACAGGTCTGTTCTCCCTCTGGTTGACCTTCTTCTATAAATGAGAAACCGAGACACACGTTTGAGTTATGCTGAGTACATCAACATAACATCCAGGACTGAGCTAGAAAATAAGACCACTGGGTGCTATTCCTGCCCAACGAAGCATTCTCATTACAAGGGATTGGTTAGGTGGTGCTTCAGAACTCAGAAGCCATGACTTCCTGGTCTCCTGTGTACGCAGGTAGGAGCACAGAGAATATTCTCTGTGGATTTTACTCAGAGGCTAGTCTAGTGTACACACCTCTCTACCCTTAGCTTTTCTCTCTGTCCCCTGCTTTTCACGCTCGGTAGGCCAACCTTTGGGGGCTGTGCCGGGCTGGTATATGTGTCATCATGTTGAATGTCGGCTGTTGTAGATACACAGACCCTTGTGCATGCAGGGACAGGACCAGAAACATTCCTACATGTGCACCTCCCCTGCGAGTGGTGTTAGCACTTTTTATTCTGACGGATGCTGCCAAAAGCCCCGCATAAAGGTTGTGCTGCCAGCTCAGCTTTGTCCCCTGGGGATGACACTTTCCAGTAGGTCCCGACCTACGACACGACGCGTGACCATCTTGTAGTTTGATCACATTTCTCATCTTTTCCTCTGCGTAAGAGGCAATTAGTCCTCTGTCTCTATGTGCTCTGCCCATTGGCTATGGGGTGGTTGGTCTTTTCGATGCATCTTGATGAAATACAAAGTGAAGAAACTATCCCCTTTAAATTTGATATGTGATACAAATGTTGTTCACACTTGGTTATTCTTTTTAAATTTTGGCTTTTCTTAACATGATTACTGTATATAGTTAGTATAGGAATCTTTTCTTTTAACGGCCCCCTGTGCCTTAGCCATGTTTCTCTCTTTCACTCCAAAGTTACTTATTTTTCTAACTCTCCCATATTTTCTTCTTGTAGTTTCATGGTTTAGTGTTTAGGGGGTTCGTGTTTTACATTTAAATGCTTAATTCAGCCCAAATTTTAGAGCTACTTGTTCTTAGCTCTGCCCTCAGACTTTCTATATGAGTTCTTTCTCTCTCTCTCTCCCTGGTTTGTATTTGTGTTTTCTTTGCTGAAGGTGCATGTGTTCCTTCTGATTCTTTCAAAATTTCGGATTTTGTTTCTGGTCCATCTTGCAGTCATGTCCTGGGTGTGTTGCTCTGAGGGGACAGGGACGAGATTTATTAGTCCACTGGGAGAACCACTTTCACCTCCCTCCATTACCCAATTTTAGTTGATTTTGTTATTTTTTAAACTCTTCTGGGGTTTACTTCTGCTTTAAATATGACCTGATGTTCTCAGCTTTTGAAGATTTCGTTCGAACCCTAGGACTCAGTGCAGTGATCTCAAAGGTGTTTGACTTGTAACCAGGGGCACACAGATTGTTTCTTTGAAAGGAAAATCCCAAAACATACTTAAAAAAATGTTAAACTGAGAGGCATGAGCCATTATGGCATAAACCGAATGACCTCATGTTATTAGCTAGAGCTGGGAGGGGTCCTCAGGGTCAGATATCCAGGAAACAGTGCTGGCCTGGGCCCCTCCCCAGCAGGGCGATCTCGGGTCCTCCTGAGCTGAGGGTCATCATGTGAGGACCAGACACCGCAGGTGACCTGTCCACTGAACTCCCTCACCCCCCATCCCCAGCGTGTTGGCTTTGAGTCATCCTGAGACAGCTTCGTCATCCAGCTGTCCTGTGGCCCGCGAGCCCCAGAGGGGAGGAATTTAGGAGCACTGACCTAAACCAGGGCCTTGCTCTTCTGTTACGGAGACACAGACTGCAAATGCTCGCAAGAAGACTGTCCTGGCGAGTGCCTTCCCTTTCCTCTGTCCTGCCCTGAGGCATCGGACACCAGCTCTGGTCCAGGGCCAGCAAGAGCCTGTTGACACTCCCTGAGCATCTGGGTCCTGGGCACAGGGTGACAAAGACAGTGGGACGTGCCCTGTATCTCAGGCTCACAGTATTTTGAGAGCAGACACTTGAATATGTGACTAAAGGCAAAAGGGCAGCAGCAGGTGCAGGGCGGGGACACTGGTGAGAAGGGACGCTGCTTCCAGGGGACACTGAGGAAGGAGGTAGAATCCCAGCTGAGGTCCCAGTGGTCAGGGGACCAGGTCGGGGGCGGGGCTCCTCTGCCCCCTGCCGTGCTCCCAGCACAGGCCCTCCACCCCACCCCTGCTTCCCACACCCCCCGCTGGATCTTTGCAACAGGGTCCTCGTAGAAAGCACTCACGTGGCCTTGGCCACCCCAGCGCCCCGTGAGGACTTGCACCCCTTTCCTCAGAGTCACGGTCTCTGCCCTGAAGCTCAGGGAGCAGGGAGGGGCCCTGGGTGGAACAGTGCATCCACGCCTGCACTAGTCACTCAAGTGCATTGATCAGTACCCACTGTGACGCACTCGGGACCCAGTGACGAACAAACTGGGCCCCTACCCGCCTTGGGCTCACCTTCTAGTGAGGCAGCCAACACGCAACCAGACGTGGGTGTGAGGCCAGGTAGGCAAACGTTATGGATGAAAATGCAAAAAGGCAGAGGGCTCCAGGGGGTCGGGTGCTGACATTTAAGGCAGGGCGGTCAGGGAAGGCCTGAGGAGATGGCATTTGAGCTCTGGGTGTCCAGAGGCGATAGAACGGGTTTGACAGGCCGGCCCCTGATGTGACTTCCTAGAGTGAGGAGCCAAACTTGCCAAAAGAACGAAGTTCCAGCTCCTTCAAATCAAGTCTTATGAAATAGCTGGCTTCCTAAGCAGGAGGTGGTCACAGAGAGTGGGACAGGCATGGGGAGACCCTTGGGGATGGGTCTTAGGTCAGCAGATGCCAGTCCAGGGAACATGCCAGAACAGAGCTCCTGGCCAAGCTCCAGAGCAGCAGGGGCAGTGTCTCGCCCAGCCAGGGCAGCCCGCCAGCCCAAGCCAGAGGAAGGTCAGCAGAAGGCCTTCGCAGGAACGTGGCAATGAGACTCCCGCAGTCACCCCGACCCCGAGTAGACAGGCCCATAAATATTTACAGGACAAGTAGATGAGAGTTTTCTCTCTTTTCTTCTAAAACATTTATTTCCTACATTTTGGCTCATATACCATTAAGAGGCAAAGACCACATCAGCTGAACACTGCGTGTGGTGGTGAATTTTGCTGGTTTCTGGTAGCAGATTGAGTCAATAAAAGGTAGTGACCCCTCTGAAGGCAAGAGGGGTCTCTTGTGTCTCCATAGCAAGGATTACAAGGCCCGAGTTTCTAGCTCCTGTTAAATGGTGATGCACTTCTGGATGGTGGGATGTCTAATATCTCACTCTTGTGTGTACTTGTCCACTTCGTATTTTTTATTTCAGCGTGTCTTTATCATTTAAAAAGGAAGCTCTTGGGCTTCCCTGGTGATTGAGAGTCCGCCTGCCGATGCAGAGGACACGGGTTCATGCCCCGGTCTGGGAGGATCCCACATGCCGTGGAGCGACTGGGTCCATGAGCCATGGCCACTGAGCCTGCACGTCCGGAGCCTGTGCTCCACAACGGGAGAGGCCACAACAGTAAGAGGCCCGCGTACTGCAAAAAAAGTAATAATAATTAATAAAAATAAAAAGGAAGCTCTTTTCCTAAATGTAACATTTCTGATTTTCATAACGCAAAAAGGAAAAGTCGTCATCTCTGCGCTGAGTGATCAGGAAAACCTCAGAAGACTCTGCACCACTGAAAGCGGGTCCCTCCAGCGTGTGGGGACACCGGCTGCCAGCCAGTGTTGGGGATCATGTGGCTGCCTGTTTCCTAGGAAGGAAGGACACAGGAGTCCATGCAAAAGGGATCTTTACGGGGAGGGAACACCAGAAACTCATGGCATTGTGTGCGTGGTGAGCTGGACCAGCCCAGGTGGAACCGGCCTCCTGCAGGAACTCGAGATGCACCTGGAACAAAGCAACTTGCCCACCACATCGTTTCTCTTCCTCAGAACAGGGTTGGTCAGAGTTTACTCCACAGACCAAAATCCCTTGCGATGCTCTGAGGGATACAAAAACTTCCTTGGCCTGAGAAGTTTGGGAAATGCACATTCTCCGGGCTAGAGACCCAACCTCCACCCGAGCCTCACTCAGGCTCTGAGGAGACCCCCGAGGGCTGAAATCACATCGCCTCACAACCCTGTCCCTGACACTCCGACCTAGATGCTAGTGTGACAGGGGCCCCAAACGCTCACTCAGCAGGGCCAGGAAGTGGACCAGCACCTGGCAGGGGGGCCTGAACTGATGGCAAGTGTGGGTCGGCTTTCCTGCGGCTGCCCTGCTGGCTGGTCAGAAAGAGTTAAGGTTTAGGACAGAAAAATGTGGCACAGACAACCCACATCGCTCCTGACATCCAGGGCCGCTCCCCGTTCATGGGAAGATGCTGGGGGCCAGGAGCTCCTTAGGAGGCTCCTGCGGTAGGTTAAGCGGGAGGTGACAGTGACGGGGTTGAGGACGTAGCAGGTGGAAGAGAGCTGACATGGAGAGCAAGTGCGCTTCCCGTGTGCCCAGGGGGCTCGGGACCAACGACGGATGGGCAGAGAAAGTGCCAGATCCTGGCCTGACAGGGTCACGGGGGGTGCAGGGGGGAGCTCTACGGTTCACTTGACCTGACACAGCACAACATAAAGCAAGTCAAACTAAATTAAAATCCCCGCAAGAACACCTTGTTTAAGAAAGCAGCAATGTGCAATTTGTTCGCGAAAGAAAGTCATCCATGAAAAAATGCTTTTATAGAGATGGGGAAGTCGGATTTAAATAAAAAATGGACTTGTGCAAACCAGATTTTTCGTGAGTAATGAATAACTATTGTTTTATCTAGTCAGTTACGTATGAACGGCAGATATAAATTGGTTGCATTTCATTTGAACAATTTTGAATCATGTCTTTAATTCCCTGAAGAATGATAAAGGACGCCTGCGATGACTCATCATTCACTCTCTCCAGTCCGTGACCACCTACTGCCGCGTCTGTAACCACCCAGGGTTTCACAGATGTTTAAAAGATAAACGTCACTGGACAAATAAAAGCACTATTCCAAGATCTCAAGGAAGTAATAGATCCATCTAAGATTGGCCCTTTATCTTGGAAGATCGGGTTGACTCCCAATGATTCCTCCACTTCTCAGAAACCAAAAGGCTCAGCTAGAGGTCGGCTTATCAGAGCCAAGTCGCCTCCGGGCAGAGCCAAGATCAGCCCGAAGTCATCGGCGTGAACTTGTCCACTCAGACCACACAGATTCACAGACTCTTCCTCCCAGGACACGGTGCGCATCCACTCCAGTTAATCAAGCCATCGGTTTAAGGACCGCCCCCGGCCCCCCAATTATCGCCATTTTTCCTGTCTTTTCTCCACGGGCTCTGTCCTGGCCTGGGGACGTGGCAGGTCTCAGGGGACAGACAGCTGCTGAGGGTCAGGGCCTGGGCCTGGTCCAGGCCAGAGTTAGTGAGGACATGGGTAGGAGGGGATATTTTGGAAAGAAAAACAAGGAGACGAATTTGTCGTGTGGAAACGCAAAGACCAAAGAGAAACAAAAAAAGAATTGTGTGTGGAGCTCGGGGAGAAAAGCATCCGTTCTCATCTATTTTCTCCTCCCTCCTGCTTGCCCCCTCACCCGGGGCCAGCCCTCCAGTGAGAAATCAATGATCAAAGGTGCCTCCCGGTGTAGAGCCGTTCCCGGCAGAAGCAGCAGGGCAGGAGTGGAGCCCTGAGAGGAGCTGCCTTTCGCTCCCTCCGGCGAGCAATGGGGTGCTGGTTTACCGGCATGTTAAAGAGGCTCACCCGGGCTTCCCTGGTGGCGCAGTGGTTGAGAGTCCGCCTGCCGATGCAGGGGACATGGGTTCGTGCCCCCGTCCAGGAAGATCCCACGTGCCGCAGAGCGGCTGGGCCCGTGAGCCATGGCCGCTGAGCCTGCGCGTCCGGAGCCTGTGCTCCACAACGGGAGAGGCCACAGCAGTGAGAGGCCCGCGTACCGCCAAAAAAAAAAAAAAAAAAAAAAAAAGAGGCTCACCCTCAACTCCTCCTGTGCAGAGGAGCCGTGTCAGCCCCAGGAATCTGCATCCTGAGGGGCAGCCCAGGGGACGTGGATGCCAGCAGCTCTGTGACAGGTGCAATTCTGAGGCTGGCATCTCCCATTCTGTTGATTCTCTCCTCTCCAAAGGATAATCGCTGGGGCGGCCAGTCCTGCAGAGAAGTTTAAGTGACCTCGTAGCAAAGGACCTGGGGTCACCCCGCCTGTGATAAGCCCAAAGGCGCTGTATGTAACCTGGTGGGGCCGGTCCCTGGGGCCCATTCAGTGATGGGGAATGGAGATCCCTTTCATGACGCATTCTTGCTTTGGACAGAATCCTTCCCAGCTCCAAGATGAGGACTGGCCAGGACTGAGAAAGTCTCCGGCACTGGTTACGATGCACTGCTCTCGCTTGGTGGGGAGAAAAAAGGTCCTGAGTGCAGCTGCAGGCGGTGTGGGGCCGGGAGCACTGAGCACCTCGTGGGGAAGCCCCCCGGGATAAAATCCAGAAATGTTCTCTAGAACACGCCCCAGAGCCAACCAATTCTTCACCTGGAGCTCTTCTCTCTTCCAAACCAGCTCCTTATTGAAATTACCTGTGGGGTTCATTGAACAGCAGTGAACTCAGAGGGCCTGGAGTTCAGCTGGTGTCATGTTCCCTCCCTGATTAGGAAATTAGAAGGCAGGAGGGTGTGTGCTCTGACTCATTTTTAGACAGATTTTTTTTAAAGTAGTCACAGTCTTAGAAAAATCTACACCTGTGCTCATGGGATGCTGGGTAGCTTTAAAATTGATGAATTCAATGTATTAACATAGAAAGACCTATACAAGGTATTGTATATGAAAAAGCACGTTAGAGTCGAGTTTTACAGTGTGACTCTATTACTGCACTGACACACATGCTCACACACGCATGCACATCAATGCCCAGAAAAGCCCAAGTTGTTTCCGGCTGGTTCAGTTTCAGGGAATTTGCTTATTTTGTCTGGCTTTTCCTCATCTGTATTGCTAATTTTCCTCTCACAAGTGTGTGTCCGTTATGGAATAATTCATTTTTTAAATAAATGGAAACCAATGTAGTTCTTATTTGTTACCTGGTTAAAGAGGTATGGTTCAGTCATCGAGAACATTCATTGGTTCGAGAGATTGCCACCCACCGCCCTCCCCAGGATAACCCCATGATGGAATGTTCAGGTCCAAGAAGCCCTTTGCTGGGTCCTGAGCCCAGTGACTGACGACTGTGACAAGGATGACGGGGTGACTCACGAACAGGAAGTTGCCACGTCCCCCCTGGGGTCTTGTGTGTGTCTGCACCGTCAGGGCTCCTGGCCTCGTCCTCCTCCTGCTGCAGAGACGTCAGGAAGCTGGAACCAGGGTCTGATGCAATGATGGGTCGTAGTCCCCCAGGACTCAGAGTTTGGTTGTCAGAACACAAGCAGTGAACAGAAGAGCAGCACGAAGGAAAGCCTGCAGGGCTGACTCTGCAGAGTCATAGGAGCGAGTGGCACTCCTATTGCTGGGGACAGGGCGCCCACACCCAGAGTCACCGTCACCTGTCTCCCTGACCACCACCTGGTCCCACTAATCAACACAACGCTGCTAAACGAGGGAGTGACCTCAGCTGAACCCCTACCTAATGTGGTCCTTTCCTTTACAACATACCTGACTGGTGGTTATGCAGCCTCCTCTTGCATGCTTCTAGAGACGGGGTACTCACTACCATGTGTGAAAGGCACAGCAACTTGACAGGTGCATCTCTTAGACAGTCATCCTCGGTAGACGAGGGGGTTTGGCTCAGTGGTGCTGCCGCTGCCTGGCTCCCTCCCCCAGGGGCACTCAGGCCTTTGCCACAGTGACGCCTTTGCCACCTTTGCTGCCAGGCCTCCAGTGGCCCCACGTGGACATCCCGTGTCCTCCGAAGGCTCAGACCGGGTGAAGAGGGGCTGAGGGGTGAGACTTTAGGGGGACCCAGGACCAGCCACTGGGACCTGGGACAAGGCTGCCTCCAGTGCAGCCTCCTGGCCACCCCCTGCTGCGGTCTGTGCCCCCGCCTCCCCTTCCCAAGCACAGCCCTGCTCAGCCGGTCAGGCGCCTCCCCGAGGGGTATGCTGGGGGGGTCTGTAGCACCCCAAGTCAGGAGACAGTGGATACTGGAGGGGACCAGTCCCAGAAGACAGTCTACATGCTTCCCGAGGTCCCAGACCCCAGACTGCACTCCCTTCGCCTCGTGCCCTGCCTGACCCCCGACCCTCGTCCCTCTCCCCGATCTCCCCCAGGCTAGGGTGTCCCCCCCACAAACCCGTCCTGCTTCAACAACTGTCTGCTAAATGAATGAATGACCCAACCTGGGACTCAGCTGGAGCTCTCATCTGACTGGTACTGTCGCCTAGGAAACAGGTCCATCCCAGAGAGGACCCCACTCACACGGGCTCTCACCAGTCCAGACGTGTGTGTCATGGCCTCAGGGCAGAGAGGTCAGTGCAAGGGTTATCGTCCCAGCTGGAAGTTTGGTCACTACCCTGGCCTACTTCTGACTTCCAGGTCACCCTCTGGGTACCACCTGGTCATCAGGACCCACACTCTAAACATGTGGTTGGGACAGGCCTGGTTTTCACGTCAGATCTGCACTTGGGAGAGAAGAATCGGGCCAGACTTACACCACGTCTGTCCTCTAACTCCTCTTCCTATTTCCTGTGTCCCAGAGAGAGAAGCTGTTATGCTTCCTTCATCTGCAGCAGTGCTGCCTAAACACTAGAAGCCTACAGAGAGCTGGGCTGGAGCAGGGACTTCCAGCGCCTGACCTGGTTCTCCTGGGCTCCCCCCACCCCACCCCAGGCAGGGCCAACTCTGCTGCTCAGAATACTGCTCAACACCCAGCTCCAAGCTTCTCCTCCTGTCTCTGGAACTGACCCATGAGAGGAGCCGTGGGGCTTTCCCTGAACCTTCAAAAATGCAGCTGAGTCCGCTATGCCAGGGGCTGTGTCAGGGGCTGTGTCAGGGGCTGTGCCGGGTACACTGGGCTCTGCTCGCCACCCCACCCCCCGCCCCAGGGACTCAGAAGATACACACCCACAGGGGAAGACGGAAAAGGTCCGAGGGATCTCCAGGGGCAGAGACGGGCCATCTACAGGGAAGGCCTCGAGCAAGAAGGGGCCCCTGACAGAGCTGGGATCTGGGCCGGCACGGGTGCGAGGGCAGCGTGTACCTGGGGATGTGGCAGCCCCCGGGTGACCACAGGGGGCAGAGGGCCAAGCCAGCGGGGCGGATGGTCAGGTTCAGGGGTGGGGAGGGCTTCTGTTCATCCAGAGCCACACCTGTGATCCATGGGCTAGTGGGGACGCCTGCCGCTCCGTTAGCCGACTACGCAGAAGAGGCTGGGCTCTGAGGGGCTCTGAGATGGGCTCTGAGGCCGGCCGTCTGTGTGCACAGAGGACTGGCAGCCGCCATCGGCAGGGTCCACGGTGCCTCGGGGGCAGGCTTCAGAGCTGAGGGAGGCCTAGGGACACTGCCCAGCTCTCTCCTGCCGCTGGGATGTCACCTCCCGGCGCCCAGGAGGTCGGTGGGCAGCAAGAGCCTGGCCGTCTCCCCACGGGCTGCTCCAGAAGGAAGCAGGACAAGCAGCATGAAGCCAGCCCCTCTCTGTGTACAAGGATATCCTCCGCGGTGCCCGGGGCTGTGACCCTTTCCTCCCCTTGTCCGGGGAGCGCAGAGGCAGCCCTGAAGCTCAGCCTTGCTCCGCGGTTAAAGTCCTGCTCAGTTAGTGGGAAGGAGCCACTCCTGGTTCCATCCTTAGAGCCCCGGGGCTGAGTCAGGATGGTGCTGACCAAGGGGAGGATCCTCGCCCCCCCCCACACGTACAACCACACGTATACACACACACCACACACAACACACATACATACCACACACAACCACACACATACACACACCACACACATACACACACCACACACATACACACACACCACACACAACTACACACATACACACACACCACACATACACGTTAACACACACCACACACATCACAGGTACACGTACACACACACCACACACACATACAACCACACACACAACACACATACACACCACACACAACCACACATACACACACCACACACAACTACACACATACACACACACCACGCATACACGTTAACACACACCACACACATCACAGATACACGTACACACACACCACACACACATACAACCACACACACAACACACACTACACGCATCCCCCCCACACACATACACACACACCACACACACCACACACACAACCACACATACACACCACACATACACACACACCACATACACACCACACACAACCACACACACATATAACCACACACATACACATACACCACACATACACACACACACACCATACATACACATACACGCACCACAACCACACCCCACACACACATACAACCACACACACACACCACACATCTGAACACTATACATACACATACACACACACCACACACACATACACACCACACAACCACACATATACATACACACATATACCACACACACCACAAACACACACATATACACACATGCACACACACACACGCCCTCTGGACGCCCCACATCTGGCTTGTGCTCTGCAGGGCCACTGAAAACACTTAGAGGGTCGCCCGTCCCTTTTAAGTTCTGGGTGGGTGGTGGCCCCCCAGAACCCCGGGGTCCTCCCAGGAGGGAGACTTGGCGGGAAGGCTGGGCCGCAGAGAGCTGGACTGCAGGCCCACCCCCGGGAAAGCCGAGGCCTCGCTCTCTGCGCTGCTGAACTCTGCTGACCGCCGGCAGCTGGGCCCGGGCTCCCCCACCGTGACGCTGACACCGGTCACAGCACGAGGGCTCCCGCCCAGGCCCCTGCTGGCCTGACCTCACCCTCCAGAGAACGCGGTGACTCACGCCCACCGAGCACGGGGAGGAGGCGGCACACGGCGGAGATCATGGTCAGCTGTGGCCCCAGGCTCGTCTGCGTCATCCACGCCTGCCTCAGTGCCTCTGCTGCACAGTGAACCACCCCAAGCCCTAGCGGCTTCAATCAAGAGTAATTTATTATTTCTCACGAGTGTGGCTCTTTTGCTGAGCGTGATGCCGGCCTCGGCTGTACCATCAGGACCTCACCCGGGGTGGGACACCCACCACAGCCCCATCCCAGGCCCTGCGCCTTCGGAGATGGCCGGATGTCGGGCTCATCCAGGAGGAGTCTGGGTGCAGTCTCAGGACCCTCAAAACACAAACTAAGGGCTGTGTAGGCCCAGGGGTGACCATCCCCCCACCCACATTCCATCAGCCGCATGCCCAGCTTCACGTGGCAGGGACCACACGGGGCCCCGATGCTGGGAAGCCACCTGTGGGGAGTCCTCCTTCCACCTAAAATCTCAGAGCAAACCCTAATTTCCACTGCAGGAGATGCCGGCCACATAGGGACTGAGGTCAGTGACATTATCACGGGACCGCCTGTTCTGAGGGATGATAAGAACGCCACGCAAAGGCAGTGCCTCCCCTCAGCACCTGATGATTCTTGTACAACTTTATTATGTTCTTGAAGACACTGACCAGGGTCTGAATGTACCAGACGCCCCAAACCAGCCACTCCCTTTACGTGAAGCACTTGCTCAGGGCACATGCTGTTCTCTCCTACTGTAGTCACCTCGTGTCACCCTCTGACACAGTCCCCCAACCCAGTGCGGGGGGAGGGAGCCTGCACGGTCATCGGTGTGGCTGTTCCAGCCTGGGTAGGCTCTGAGGTCACTTAGCTGAGACTGGCTGAAAAACAGCAACTCTCAGTCCAAAGCACAGACTCCTGTGTCACAGACGTCACCCTGACGTCCGTGCCTCCCCAAGGACAGAGTCTCCTCCTCTCCCAGCACAGTGCCATGTCAGGTGTGACTAAACGCTTCAGAGTTTAGCTTTTGGAGACGTGTCTTGATTAATAAGCATTAATCACGTCCCTCTTAAGTAAAATGGTTGAGCCAATTTGTATATTCAACTAGGAATAAAATTCAAGCGTTGGGACATATATAAACAGTATTCGGTGATGTTAGGTTACCATTTGGAAAAGAAGGGAACGGAGCGTGTACTTAGGCCTTAGCTCAGGGCCTTGGGGCAGTGCCTGGGATTTCTCCATGGGGGCAGCATGGGAAGAGCCTTGGGAGGAGACCTCACCAGACCAGCATTCTTACCAGAACCCTTCCAAACATGACATCCCAACCCCCAACCAACAGGAGATAAATTATTTGCCCATAGATAGAAAATGCCTTTTCGTGGTAAACTGAAAGGTTATATTAGAATTCAAATGATATTAAAATTTTCATGGAAGACCCAAAGAAACACAATGATAATCATAACTACCTCCCAGAAATTGTCTTTTTTCTTTAAGAGGCGACATATAAATAAATAACATGGGTAGACTGGTTACCGAGTCCCAGTTTGCTCTGCTTGCCGCACGACAGGCCAGTGAATCAGAGACGAGGTGCTGAGACAAAGGAATACGACTTTATTCGGAAAGCTGGCAGACGGAGAAGATGGCGGACTAAAGTCTCAAAATAACCATCTTATCGGGGTTTGGATGCCAGTTTCTTTTATAGCACAGAGAGGGGGAGGAGATGGGGAAGTAAAGTAAAAAGGCCGTAAGTTTTGCAAATATCACCGGAATGGCCAGCCTCGGGGAGGGGATGTATTAGTTTCTTCTTTCTTGCAGCCATCCACAGGTGGAACAGGGTCTGAATGTTTGCCTGAACAAAGGCACTGTGTTTCAACATTCAGGCAGAGGGGCAGGGTCCCCCGAGGCAGGCCATTATGTACAGACGGTATCCTTTCAGCGAAAAGAAAGCAGTGGAAAGCAAAGGATAAAGTAAAAGAAACTGATCCAACATGCAGTCAGATTTGGCTCTTCCCTGGTACAGAATTTTACCTGTTGCTGCCCGGGCACCATCCGCCTCCAACACGAGCGGTCAAACCATTTTCCAGGTTAAGGGGGTTAATGACCCTTTCTCTCAGGGAGCAGTTAGGATACAAGCAAGATGCCTCCCTTATTCCATCACAACGTTCAGAGAAGGAAACAGAGCCCCCCAGCCCCCTAAGCCTGGGTTCCCTCGTGATGACTGGGCACAGGCTGACATCTGTGTTCAAGATAAGCTGTAGTGGACAGCAGGCCTTAACCTCCTTTCTCCCTACTGGGGCCTGAGCAAAGCCTCCCCAGACCCCCTGCTCCCAGGGCAGGGGAGGGGCTGCAGAAACAGCAGGCTGAGGCCCCTCCTCTTCCCAGGAACGAAGGCCTCTTTCCTGAGAAGCCACTTCCCATCCATAGGCAGCTGGAGCTCTGGGTCAGGATGTGCTAGGCAGAAGCTACCACTGCAGGCAGCCCACCATAGGACCACTCTCCTAGTTAGAGGCGGTCCATTCAGACAGCTCGGTGTGAGGAGGGGGCATCCCTACGCAGAGGCGGCTGCAGGTGTGGATGGGAGTCGGAAGCCAGTGCGGGCTCAGCACACCTTTGCTGAATTTAAAGGAACTCAGCACACCGTGTGTGGGGTACCTCCATGACCGCTCGGGGAGAGGCTCTGGCTGGGCCCTTCCAAACTCCCAGATGCTGTGAGACAACTGAGTCTAAAAACTAGTCCGTTCGTGACCCGTGGGAAAGGTTTTGGGTCGGAGACTGCGTCCTCTGCCCTCCACCACCCGACAGGGAAAAGAGTGAGAAGACTTCTCTTTCCACTTTCACCTCCATCCACCTCCCTAACAGTGGGAGAGGATTTGCTTCCTCGTAAGGGGCTCTTAATACATTGATCATTTCGTCCCCCTCACTGGAGTTTTCTGCTGCAGGGAGGCGGGGACAAAGAAAGGTAAGGGAGAGATCTTCCCACCCCCAGCCAGGATGCGGCAAAGAAACAGCCCCAAGCAAGCAGCCCAGGGCAGGGCAGGCTGGCTGCGACACCGCTGGTCTCTGAGGGCATGAAAGCCCCATCTGCTCGCTCAAGGGTACCATGAAGATCTCATCAAACAGCATGAGGAGAGCTCACTGCAGGGAGGGGCTCCCTGGAGTACTTTGGGATCAAGCGCCCCGTCACCCCGACCCCAGCCTATTGCCCGATTTTGTGTCACTGTGGCCAGGCTGAGTCTGGCAGGAGTCGTACCAAGTGCATCTCAAGGCAACTAACAGTCTGTAGTGGCTGGGCTCAGCTGGACAGCATCCCCCTGCCATCACCATTTCCAGATAAACGTTGGTGACTGTTTGATTAAAATACGACAGCCCGGGCCCCAGGCCTGGACCCTAACAAAACCAGAGCAGGAGACTGGTCTAAATCAAGAAATTTCAGAGGAGTAGTTCTATAGCATCACCAAGAGGGAAGTGCAGGTCAAGGGAGCAGTAGTGAAAAGGCCACATCCGCCAGGGCCTCTGAGGACATCGGACGCAGCCGTTCAGGGATGCACCCCGCTTCCCCGCATCACACCCAGGGAGGATCCACCTCGTACGTCTCCTCGATGGGGAAGACCAAACCCAGGGGCCAGACGTCCGGCACCATCCCCACCCCCAGCTATGTCTCTCTGGGTCTGAAATGAGCTATTGTAATTCTCTATCAGCATGGAAGCAATTCTGGAAAACTTACTTTGTACTGGTGCCAACATCTGGGGACGGTACGTAGCAGTGGTGTCCAAAAACTGGGGACAAGCACATTGCATGAGTGTCCGAAATTTGCCTTTGGCAATATTTGTATTTTAAAGAAGAAATGGAATCTGAAAAATGGAAATTACGTTTTCTTATTTTTTTTGCAATGTTTCATTTTAATGTCTGAGGCTGGAAGCTATTAAGCTGTCATTGCATTAAAAGTGACTAAAGCTTGTGTTTGGGGTGATCTATGACCCCTGACTTTGCCCTGGGGACTTTGCCTTTCCGAAGACAAGTGCTGGGATGAGTTATAGGTTCATCGCACCCCATTATTTAAACACCTGAAGCCATTCTTTTCCTTATGAATCAGTGGGGGCGAAGACAAAGAAAAGGGCTTCATGTAACATTTCCCTTCCTCCCTTGGTGACCAGGAAAACAGGAAGGGGGCGAGGCCTGGCTGGAGAAGGGAAATGCAGAGGAAGTGTGGGCCGGGGAGAGGCAGGAGATCCAGGCGAAGCGCAGCTGAGAAGGAGGCCCCTCCAGGCCCAGGAAAGGGGCGGGGGTCCTGGCCTGGGGACAAAGGGGGAGCCACTCCCAGGGTTGTTTTCCAAGGACAATTTACAGTCCCCATTGTTGGCCTTTCCTCTGGGTAATTAAGCACTAAACGGGAGCCAGGGATGCCCATCCATCTTGTCACTGGGCTTCACTTTCCCCGGCACACCAGCAGCTGGGCCGTCCACAAATGCCGGGCAGTTTGCCGATGCTGGTCGGCATTCACCTTGCCCAGAACTCAGCTCTGATCTCACGGGGCTAGATACACTTTGGGGCTGTCTGCCGCAGATGAGGGAAGGGTATCTCTTTTTATGATTTATTTCTGAAGTAGGCTTCACTGTGAAATTTAAACCAGAGAGGGGACTTCCTCCCTTGGCCTGGGCATCCTGCCTTCTGAAGGTGGCTAGAGCACAGACGTCTTTGCCTAAGAGGGGAGAATAAATGGGTCCGTAAAGGGAATAAAAATGGACCTTAATCCATTTGTTAGACAGAGATGGGTGCTTAATAGAAGAATGAACAGTCAATGAGCGTACTCATGTTGTGATGGATAATCTCAGCTGTTTTCTTAAAAGTGAATTTCTGAGATGTGTTTCTGTATTTTGTGTGTGTGTGTGTGTGTGTGTGTGTGTGTGTCCCAAATATGAACTGGAGCTCCATGTGGCCCAGTCCATACGTGGAGTCACGTTCATAGAAGCACAGCACCAAAACCCAAAGAATGAAAAATTAGTTGCCGTTTTCGCCCAAGGGTCTGGGGAAATGCAAAAGGGCATCCAGCTTATGGACCAGAGAAACACTTCTTAAAATTCTATTTGGGCTTCCCTGTGGCACAGTGGTTGAGAGTCTGCCTGCTGATGCAGGGGACACGGGTTCGTGCCCCGGTCTGGGAAGATCCCACATGTCGCGGAACGGCTGGGCCCATGAGCCATGGCCGCTGAGCCTGCGCGTCTGGAGCCTGTGCTCCGCAACGGGAGAGGCCACAACAGTGAGAGGCCCGCGTACCGCAAAAAAAAAAAAAAAATTCTCTCTATTTGATTCTCTTTTTCCTCAAGAATTCTGTAACCTCTCTCTTTTAAGGGCAAAAACTCTCCTTACTTCCAGCCTTTTCTATTTCAATCCCCTGGGTGCCTTTTATCAGCATTTTACACTGGCTGAAAAGTTGTGCCTCCTCTTTGTCCACTACCTGAGTTCTTCCAAACACAGGGAGGCTTGGAGGCCTACCCCAGAAGCAAAACTCTCCTCCCTTCCTGTCCTCCCACCCCAGGCCCATCTTCCTCTCTCTCCTCTCATCAGTTTGGGGGACAGAAACTGGTTCCCCAAAGAGCTGAGGCTGAGATGTAATGCCCAGAATTCCCTTTCTTAGGCCTGTGTCAGGGGGAGAAGGGTAGGGGTGTACAGTTTGGAAACCTCAGTCCTCATGTGAATTTTTACGCTCTTCCCTGGCCAAGCTCTGCAGACTCCTGCACAGAAAAGTGCCAACCAGGGGCATCCTCTACTCATGGTCAAGCCCCTCCCATGCAGAGACACTTTCCCCAGGGGTGGTGTCCCCTCTGGGGCCTCTCTGAGACCCTCTGGGGCTGTACCATCCTGGGGCTTCCCGCACTTTTTTCACAGGCCTCAGGGCTGTGCGGTGGGACCCTCCAGGGTCTCTGCCTGTGAAAACTCACGCAAGAGGCTCTGCCACCGAGGAAGAACTGGCTGGTAGGTCACCCCTGCCTTACGCCACCTCCGCTGGCAGGTGGGGGGCAGGAAGAGGAATCGGGCGATGCAGAGGCACAAGACTTCACGACACCCTGGGCTGAAGCAGGGGAACCTCCAAAACCCCCCACCCGCCCAACTTTCACAATCAGGGACTTACTTTCTGTTCAGATGACAGGGAATCGGACAGAGGGTGAATCCCCCATGACTGTGCGTTTGGATGTTCTTGAGCAATCTCAGCCCACAGGAAGTGTCTGTGCACCCGTGCGCAGGAGCACAGATCCTCGACCCTGGAGGACAGGCCTCCCTCACCCCCAGGCTGAGAGGACTGTGCCCCAGCTGCCCAGCTCTCTCCCCGTTTGCTCTCACACAGGAATTTTCCCTCATAAAATCAGGACAGGGCTTCCCTGGTGGCGCAGTGGTTGAGAGTCCGCCTGCCGATGCAGGGGACACGGGTTCGTGCCCCGGTCCGGGAAGATCCCACATGCCGCGGAGCGGCTGGGCCCGTGAGCCATGGCCGCTGAGCCTGTGCGTCCGGAGCCTGTGCTCCACAACGGGAGGGGTCACAACAGTGAGAGGCCTGCGTACCGCAAAAAAAAAAAAAAAAAAAATTCAGGACACATTGAACCCCGCTGTGGCATCTATTTGGCTCAAAGTGGGCACACCGTGGACCCCCGCTGGGCTGGCTAGAGCAAGAGCCCGAAAAACAGACCCCGAGAAATCCTTACACCCTCCATCGTGGAGCCCTTTCCTCGAGGGGCTCACAGCCAGTGCAGAGAAATCAGAGCAATGTACGCGATGTAATGATAAAAAACAGGGAAGGAGCCTTTCTGGAACCAGCATGGCTCTGAGGGGGCTGGGGATAAGGGGGGCAGCTTTGCAGCAGAAAAGACTTAACTCAGGCCGTGAAGGCCAGGCCATCCCTGCTGAAGGGACAGTTGGCACCGAGGTGTTACCCCGGGGGTGTGGGGTCAGGCCCTGGCATCTAACCTTCCGGAGGAAGAGGGTCTCGTTGAGCAGCCCCCCAGCCCCTGGAGCTGGTAGGACCCCAACTTTCCTCTGTCTAGCACTCCTTCTTGTTTTCCGTGTACTCATCACGTTTGTAACTTGGCCTAATTGATTCAGTTGTGTGTTGAATGTCCATCTCCCCCACCAGACAGCATAGCACGTGAGTGAGGTCTTAACATCTCGGGTCAGCCAGTGTCCGGCGCTGTGGCCAACAGGCATGTCAGAAGGTTCTCAGCAGCATCTGTCAACAGAGACATGAAATACCTTGGCTGCTGCCTCCCTGCCCCCCACCCCGCCCCCGCAGACACAAAGAGGAGGTCGGGTCTCTCCTTGAACTGTCCCGGCCGCCAGCCCCCGAGAGACTGACTTCCAGATGGTCCTGGCCTGTTCCAGGGACACCAGGGCCTGGGCCAGGACCGATGGTGGAAGGAGCCACAGAGGGGGCACCTGGGCACCCTCTGCTTTAGGGAGCTCTACTTGGGGGAGCCCCTCGGGGAGGGATCCACTGCTGTGAATTCCCTCAGGGACCCCCGTGCCTCAGCCAGCTCCCACCAGCCACTCCTTCTTTGCAGCTCTTGACAGCCCCGAAGGGTGAGCCTGGAGCAGCAAAGGCCCTGGGAGGCTGCTCTGGGCCTGACTCCCAGATGGGGGGGACCGTGCCCTCTGCTGGCCAGGCCTCGTGGAGCCTGGGAAATCAGCAGCAGGAATCTGGAGTATTCTGTAGGAACATCTGTAAAGCCGGCTGCCCGAATGGCTTAGAATGATGGGGTTAGAACCCCCGGCTCTTGGGCAGACATCCCCCTGCCCGGGGCCAGGGTGGGACGGGAGGACGGCCTGCCATGTGTGGACTCACGGCATACACCCCTCATCTTTTCAGTCTGGAATCGCCTTGTTCACAAGCCTCAAAGGAGAAGTGACATTGAGCCTTTACGACCAAACTGCCAACCTTTTCCCCAAACAGCATTACCCAGCCTGTTTGACACTCCATTATATATGGTGGTTTCCAGCAATATATCCAGCCTTCAAGGATAAAGGCTGGACATTCAAAAGAAGCCACGAATCCGACACCTGGAGCCAAGGGGGCTCTAGAAGCACGGTGACCACGCCTGGCCCCAGGTCCCCACGGACAGCATTGCAAGGAAGGCAGTGATGCTGCCCACGGCCCCAGGTCCCCAGCCTGGGTGGGAGCTGAAAGCCACATCTGTTAGACAGAGCCCCTCAACAGAGGAGGGGTCCACCCCCGGGATGCCTGGGGGTGGGACAGACAGACCACAGGGCTGGTTTGGGGGTAGGGAAGTGGCAGTGAGCCTCTTCTCACCGGACCATGTATAAGAATCTACTCTTCAGTCAACAAAGATTTACTGAGCATCTCGTGTGAGCCGTCTCCCTGCCGTGCTGGGGGTCCAGCCGCAGGCTGGGTGCCAGAGCTCACTCAGAGGAAGGTGTGCTACACTGAGGTGGAAGGAGGGACGGCGGGGGGGCGCGGGGATCAGCACTCACAGAGCCCAGAGTGGGCAGGCGAGGCAGCACAGCCGAGGAGCAGAGAGGAAGGCACTGTGGCTGAAGGGCTGAAAGCAGGGAATGAACAGAGAGAGGCTGCGGGCGGCCAGAGCCCTGGAGGCTTAGTCCTGAAAGCCAGGGGAGGCCGTGGACATCCATGAAGATTGAGGGAGGAATGGGGGGGCGGACATCTATGGTGGTGACGTTGCTTGGACGCAGAGGGCAGCAGAGCAGACTATAGGTGACGTGAACAGTCCCGGGGACAGTTGGTGACCTGGAATTTGAGCCCCAGAGGCGTGCTCAGCTCTTCTTCCCTCACACCCATGAGGCCCAACCCGTCTGCTCATCAGAATCACCGGCAAGCTGTACAAAATGCTGATGCCCAGGCTCCGCCCCCAGAGACTCCGGTTTCTCAGGCCTGGGGTGCAGCCTGGCCTTCTGGCTTTAATCCAGACCATCCTGATGAGTAACAAGGTTTGAGGGTGCTTCCCCGAGAACGCTAATTCTTCCTCTAACCTCCGGGGCTGGTGTAGCTGAACGGTGCAGCGCAGGGATGAGGGAAACAGGCAGGCTGCACCTGACGGCCCTCACGGCCACGGGGACCCCGGGGACCCGCCATCCGCCATCCGCCATCTGCCATCCACCTTCCTCCATCCACCGTCCACCATCCGCCATGCATTCGACAGGACTTAGTGTCACCTTGCTTCTCCCTCCCTCCCGCTCTCTGGAGCCTGTCTGGTGGCAGAAGCGCAAGAAAGGGAGGGAAAGGAAGCTCAGCCAAGCCAGTTCCCAAGTCCATCCTGGGGAGGTGATCTGGCTGGTGAACGGGGCTCCCGTGCTGCCCCTTCTCCCCGCACAGCGAGGGCCCGGCCGCAAGCTCGCACGGCTGTCCCAGGGCGCCTGGCCTTACAGAAATGCCTCCTTCCAGGCCAGGGTGAGAGCGCCACTTCCCCTCCCAGGTGGCGGCAGGGCTGCCCGTGGGCCATGCCCTGGGTCAGACTCTGACTGCTCTGAGAGTTTCTTCCCAGGTCTGTCCATTTGGGGCCTTTTCCAGGCAAACGCTGTCAGCTGTGAGAAAGAGAGCACACATTCTGGAAATATCGAAAAACAAGTTTATTCCATTACCCACGTGACCAAAAGGCACGACAGCTGTGGTTCGTGGTTTCTCCCTGGCCCGTCCCGCTGCATCCCCCTCCTCTGCACCCCCTCAACCTGTGTATCCCCCTAGCCCACCCTTCTCCCCGCCCCAGGCCTTTCCCCTCTTTCCTCACTGTGCTCAGCTTCTGAAATTCACGTCTCAGCTGCTTAGGCAGCACCCTGAGGCTCTGAGACCGAAGAGGCACAAAACTTCTCATCAGAACCAGCCTGCGTGGCCCTCCCTGTGTGAAGCCGGGGCTGTGTCACCTGGCACATTTCTCTAGCAGCGTCTGTCACTCAGGAGCCCCGCACCGCCAGCTCCATCACATTCCTGGCACTGACACCCCCGAGGGTCTGGCGACAGGCAGCCTAAAGCGTCAGGTGAGCTGCGTGCTCAAACCCGACGGCTCAGGAAGAGGCCTGTGTCGGTGCCGCCCACTTGTTTCCTGAAGACCCACGAGTCTGTGTTTAATATATTTTAGAACAATGTCTGGAAACTGCAGTTTACTTTTGCAAACATACTTACATGTCTAAACTTCAACAGTGTGGACAATTTTACTCATGACCTAAGGATGCCAGACAGGGGACCTTGAGTGTCATGGCCATGCCACTGTGGCTGTTCCATCTCTGGGCGCAGGGGGAGCTTTGAGAATCAGAGGCCACATGCGTCCGGGTTCTCATGGCTGGCACTACGGTGGGTGCTGGGGTGGAGACACAGAGGCAGATCAAGTCCCCGTGCTCAAGGGGCTTGTGCTCTGGGTGGGAGCTGCAGACATCAAACCAACAGCTAAACAGGAAGAAGTGCAGCTCCAGCGCTCACACCAAATGGTCCTGTGACCGTGGCTGGGTGGGGCGCCTCCGTGGCAGGACGACCAGGGAGAGTGGCCTCTGACCCGGCCTCAGGGTGGAGCCGCTGCAAAGACCCTGGGTGGGGCTTTCCGTAGAGTCCCATGGCCCTGGAGCCTGATGAAGCTCGAGTGTGCAAAGAGATCAGTGTAGCCAAGTGGATCAGGGCCAGGGCATGAGGGGAAGGCCTGAGGACTATGGGCAGAGGCCAGCACAGCTTCCGTCACAGGTGATGGGGACACGTCGTGTGCTGACAAGCCACATCCAAGCAGGCGTGGCAGGACCTGAGTTGTGTTGTAAAAGGCCACTCTGGGAACTCCGTGGAGAAGAGAACACAAATGCATCCTTTTGCTTTCTCTTCCTTTAGGCAGTGGGAAGTCAGGGGGAGGCCCCAGCAGGACACCACCAGGTGGGCCACCGTGCCCAGGCCACTGCAGGCGTGAGAGAGCACATGGCCAGAAAAGAATGGTGCGTGCTGCCACTCGGGACTTTTGCCTCCGCTCCAGTCCTCCCGGGTTTACTTCCTTTTTAAGAAATTTTACTTTAGAAAATGCTAATTGAGAAATGCAAGCAGAGGACAGCTGAACCCCACCTGAGGACCCCTGCCGAGGGCCCATCCTCAGAGGGAGTTTTCTCAGGCCGTCCTCAGCCTGTAAGAAGAGGACACATGGACACTGGCTGCAGGGCAGCTTCAAGGGAGGTTTGGTTTGGTTCATGTTTTGTGTTTTCGTGACTATTTCAGCATCCCCATCACTCGGCACACTAGCTCCTCTGAAGGACTTGCTGGTACACGTAGCCCCTTCCCCTCTCAGCAAAACTCCAGGGCAGCACTAACAGAGGACCTTCAATGGGGCAGACTCTCCCCGCGCCCCCAGAAGACGCATTGCAGCCGGACAAAGATCTCCCTGTGGAGCACAGAGCTCTGGACCACAGTCTGTGGTGAGACAAAGCTGACGCGTTCTTTGTGAGATCATTGAGTCCCTAAACCACAGGAAGTGCCCCAGAAGCAGCGGTCAGAGTGGAAGACACTGAGGACACTGGCTGTCACGGCAAGGACCTCAGACAGCTGGAGGGGGCGAGTTTACCCTGCCTGGGCAGCTAGAACCACGTACCTAGCTCAGGTGGACCATAAACACAGGAGTTTAGTCCTCCCAGCTCTGGAGGCTGCAGGTCCAAGATCAAGGCACCGCAAATCCAGTTTCTGCTGAGAACCCTCTTCCTGGTTCACAGACGGCCATCTTCTCGCTGTGTCCTCAAGTGGAGGAAGGGGCAAGGAAGCGCTCGGGGGTCTCCTTTATATGGGCACTAATCCCTTTTATGACCTAATCACATCCTAATGCCATCACGCTGGGGGAATAGATTTCAACATAGGAACTTGGGGACTCAGCCCATAGCACCCCCATGTCAGCTGTACGAAGCCAGACCTACAAGGACCAGAGAGGGCAGAAGAAGCCAAGGTGGTACGCGCCCAGCAGCCGACCCAAGACAAGGATGCGGGTGTTCGTAGGTTATCTGATCCCAGGACACCGGAGTGGGGAGGTGGAGGTGAGACAGAGACGGGAGTGACCCACACAGCAGTCCTGCTACAGGCAACCAGGGCCCCCCATGGAGGGAGGTTGCGGGCTGCTTCTATCCTCACCCCTGTGAATCACTGGTTGGGGTCTGCTCCTGGGAGGTGCTAATTCCCCCCACTTCGGTCCTGCACCCTAGCAGGCCCCATGGCCCAAGGGAGCCCTCAGGCAGAGGCAGGAGGCCCTCGTGCCCCGAACGGGGAAGGGCATGGGGCCGCGGAGGGCACGGACTCTGCTCACCAAGTGGCCCATGGACGTCTCAGTTCCGATCCGCAGGGTTCTTCTCTCCACACTTACGATATGCTTCACTCTGTCCTCTGTCCGCCCGTGGCCAGGCCCACCCATGACCATGGCACCGCCCTTGCTTTGCGTCCCTGCCCACCCTCCGTCGTGAGCACAGTGCCCCAGCCCCCCGGGGCCACGGGCAGTGGGCGTTTCATCCATGCTCAGCCATATTTTAGCAGCTCAGATACTTTAGCAACTAACAAAGACCCAATGTGTCCTCCCAGGGGGGTTCGCTTTATTTTATTTTACAATTAATTTTTCAACTTTATAGAGGCTTTATATACATGGAACAAAATAGACCAAAAAGGTACAATTCAATGAGTTTTGATAGACCTCTACTCCTGTTTAGCCACCAGCCCAATTAAGATATTGAATATTTCCATCACACTCGAAAGTTTGGCACATCCCTTCAAAATCACCCAAGTCACCCCAGACCAGGAAACCACTGGTCTGCCTTTTGCCCTACACATTAGTTTCACTTACCCCAAATTTCACAGTTTTCCTTCGGGTCTGGCTCCTTTAGGTGTCGCCTCCCTCGCTAGGTCATTCCTGTTTATTGCTGAGTCGTGTCCCGCTGTACAATGGACCACAGCTGGGTTGTTTGTCCAAAAGCACCCAGGGCTGGTGCAGTCCGGGGCTGTCATGGAGGAAGCTGCTGTGGAGGTTCGAGTTGGGTCTTTGTGTGGCTCTAGGTTGCCGTCTCTCTTAGATAAGTACCCCAGAGTGGAATTGCTGGTAAATTAAAATTTAACTTTATAAAAAGCTGCCAATCTATTTTCAAAGTGGATGCCCTTTCCATTTATTTTTTTTAACAATTAATACATGAATGATCGTTGTAGAAAAAATAGAAGATACTGAGAACTTTAGAAAAATAAATATCTGAACTACCTCTACCTGGAAATAAGCATCTTAACCACGTGTTCACAGAGCATTGCCTTGTCAGCCGTCATTTGGGTGCAAAGAATGGAAACTATGTCCAGCACAAAGGAACTTTCTGAGCAGGACACAGAGGCATCTATGGGTGACAAGGGGGAGGGGACACAGCTGAACTCCGTGACGGTGGCCATTCTGGAGCTCTCTCTGTCTCTCTTGCTCGCTCCCAGGGGCCATGGGCCCTCCCTCTCTAGCCCCCGGTCCAGTCTCCCTGCAACAGGTGACTCCCTTGGTTGGCTTCTGACCCACATGCCTCCCTCCCCAGTGGTCACATCAACAGCACTTGAGCTCAGAGCTGTCTGCTTTCCAGGACTCGGTTTGTTTTCCCGAAAGAACGAATCTGGTTGGTTCAGCCATCCTCTCCTGGTCCCTGACACAAAGCAGGCCATGGGCCATGAGCCGCGGGCCACGGGAGGCTCTCCATGGGGAGTTGTGGGTAGGAAAACAGTGATGAGCGTGACTAACACGGCCCCCCGACCCAAGACTGTTCTAAAGAAAAGTTTCGATAACCTGTATTTTTAAAATGTATAATCTCTTGTGTACACCCTTTCGTGTCATTGAAAATATACCTGCACCATCGTTTGAAGAGACCACATCCTGGTAGCTTACAAATGGATGAACCTAGACGGATTTAACAAATGCCCTAAACATTCAGATTGTTTCTGATTATTCCCTCTAAGAAACCACTTTTTGGTGAACATTCTTGTACATAAATATTTTATTTTTCTCTTAGGAAGACTTTCCTAGGATATTCTATAGCCAACATCTAGAGCCACAATTTCATTCCATCTTCACCGCGAAACAGGGAATAACGCATCCACTTTACAGATGTAGAAACAGAGGCAACATGAAAGCAGCCAAACACCCGCAGGTGAGAGAGCTGGGATTCAAAAAGTTCTGTCCCCCGGGCTTCCCTGGTGGCGCAGTGGTTGAGAGTCCGCCTGCCGATGCAGGGGACATGGGTTTGTGCCCCGGTCCGGGAAGATCCCACATGCCGCGGAGCGGCTGGGCCCGTGAGCCATGGCCACTGAGCCTGCGCGTCCGGAGCCTGTGCTCCGCAACGGGAGAGGCCACAGCAGTGAGAGGCCCGCGTACTACAAAAAAAAAAAAAAAAAAAGCTCTGTCCCCAAAGCTTTCAGGAAGGTCCTCCTCCACCCTCCCCACCTGTGGGCACGAAACCACATTCATGCCTGGACCTGGGCCGGGTAAACAGTAGGTACCAAGCCCATCGCCCCGAAAGAAGTGCCTGTTCCACACAGAGCCTGCTTCTGGGCACAGACAAGGACTTCCAAGGTGGTGCTTGGGGTCAGATCTTCCCCTGCACACACCAGAGGTGTCCTCTCCAGAGTAACACCCCGCCCACAGCCAAGAGGAGCATAGGGTCTGGATGAAGGATGCCACAGAGGAAGAGACGAGAGCCGTGAGCTGTCGGACTCTCTCCAAAGACACAGGAGCCCTCAGCGGTGACGGCCTGAGGCTGTGAGCAGCCCAGGGATGGGAACTGTCACAAGCCAACAACAGGGGATCTGCTCCGTTTTTCCCATTTTATTCTTTCCTTTCCAGAAAAAACTGCACTTGGGCTGCTCTAGAGGTGGGGTCCCCAGAGTCTCTGTCCTGGATGTTGGCAGCTGCCTGGACAAACCTTTCCAAGGGAGTGGCCAGGTCACTGTGAGGGTCAGAAGGCAGGAATAGGACCACAGCAGCTGTGGGCGGATGGTGTGTGGGACTCGGGGAGCGGCAGTCTCCTCCCCGCCCGGCCCCTTCCTTGGTGTCTCTCTCCAGGCCTGGACCACACACTGAGTGCAGCGGCTTCATCGCTGCCTTGGAGGTTGGGGGACAGTCCTGCCAAGCGCCATCCTGAAGGTCAGCCGCCCAGGAGACCCAGACCAGGCCCTGCCCGGGACCCGCAGAGCCATCAGGCACCCGGGAGCTGGGGCAGCCCCTTCACCTTTTCTGGACGGGAGAGGCCCTTGTTTGCGGAGCCTATCCTGAGGGTGACGGTGGACAACCCCTCATTCCCAGAGGAGGACGATGCAGCAGCTGCAAACAGCTGATGGGGTGGAGAGCTTTCCCAGACCAAAAAGGCCCCGTGAGCTGTCCCCCACGCATGTGTTAAAGGGAAAAGGAAAGAGAAAGAAAATGGGATTCCACCTGTGGTCGGTCACCAGGGCCCCGCTCAGGAGGAGGGTTAAACCCCCTCGTGTTTCAGAAGCCAGGTTTGCAGGACGGCTCGCCTCCCCTCCGGCTCGAAATGTCCCTCGAGCTGCTTACTCATGAGGCTGCCCTGACACAGCTGTTCTGACCATGCCTGTGAGGCTAGGATGGCTCGTGGTGACTTGGTGTGGCCCCTCCGCACACTGGAACAGTTAAGGAACTCGCTTACTGTGCTTGGTACCAAGAGATGCTTCATGGCTAACTGCCATTGTTGTTAGCATTGTTATCACGTATACGGTAAGTATCCTTCACCGCAGCCCCTGCTCACCATGCTGAGCTCACACTCAGAATCTACACAACGCATCCCTTTTCAGTCAAGCTCCATCGCCATCCTGAAGCCAGGAGGGCGTCTTGCAGGGGGTTTGTGGCTCCAACAGATGCCCACACAGCCACTGCTTGTTGAGATCCAGCTTGTCTGTGCCACCAGGAGAAAGGACGTTCTCTGCTGCTGGGAGGGTTTCCTGGCCACTGGACTCCTGAAAGGAGCCCAGCCTGCCTGAAGGAGGACGTGAGCGAGTGTGCTCCATGACCCTCTACCAGCCCCCACTCGTCCGCTGGCCCGTGTCCCCTCCCCAGGCCCTTCCTCTTCTTCAAAGCATCCCAGACCAGAAACTCGACTTAACGTGTGACTTGCCCCCTTAGCTGTGGTGAAATTATATCACTCAGAGCAGTTTTATAGACAAAGATTCAGAATGAGGGCACGGCACCAAGAGGGATATGCTAGCCACTCAGGTGGGGTCACAAGGGTCATTCATGGCCAGGCTTTGAAGGCTGAACGGGAGTTCAAGCAAAGCAGGAGAGGAGGGAATGATGATGGCACAGGCGGTAGAGGGGGTGGGAAGGTCCGGGGGAAGGAAACAACGTGGAGCTCAGGGCACTCCCACTGCCCGAGGAGGAGGTGAGGGAGGAGAGGAAGAGCTCCCAACCTCCAGCCATGCTGGCGGGAGAGCCACACCAGGGAGAGCCACGCTGGGGGTGCTGGCTCCAGAAGGCCCAGCGGCACCTCAAGATTATAAACCATGATTTTTCCTTCTTAATAGAAGTGACTTGTTTGATGGATAGCCAAGACATCAGCTCCAACCCCAAGTTCTACAAGCTCCCCAAGATTTCTGCCCAGCCCCCAAATCTATGATTATGTATACAGAATGCCTGCTGTGTACCAGGCACAGTTCAAGCAGCAACAATGAAACCATAAAGCAGGGGTCCCCAACCCCCAGGCCTCGGATGGTACCAGTCTGTGGCCTGTTAGGAACTGGGCCACACAACAGGAGGTAAGCAGCGGGCAAGCGAGTGAAGCTTCATCTGTATTTACAGCCGCTCCCCATTGCTCACATTACCATCTGAGCTCCACCTCCTATCAGATCAGCGGTGGCATTAGATTCTCTCAGGAGCGTGAACCCTACTGTGAACTGCGCGTGCGAGGGATCTAGGTTGCTCGCTCCTTATGAGAATCTAACACCTGATGATCTGAGGTGGTGATGCTAGTGCTGGGGAGTGGCTGCAAATACAGATGATCATTAGAAGAGAGGTTTGACTGCACAGAGACCATAAGAAATCAATTGGTTGCAGACTCATATCAAAACCCTATCAGTGAGTGGCAAGTGACAAGCTGTATCTGGTGGCAGGCTTTAGGTCAGAATCCAACACTTATTTTAGTCCACGAGTAGCCCGCCCATTGTGTCATTTACCACTTCGTCCGCGCCGCTTTCCCGCACTGCGCACTTGTCTCAGTCACAGTTTTGGGAAGCCCACAGGCTAACCCTAGACAAAATGAGTAAAAAACAAACGTTGCTGGAGAGCTTCTTTGAAAAAGGGAAATGACCCAATGATGAGATAGCAGAAGACTCTAAGACTGCCAACAAAAAGAAAGCTGCATTTAAAAGAAAATACCAAGAGTCCTACTTAAATTACACGTTCAATGCAACAGGTGATTCACATTCTCCAAGCCTGCTTTGTGTAATATGGGGCCACCAGCTATCCAACGAAGCCCTGAAACCTTCAAAATTGCTTCGCCACATGGAGACCAAGCACCCTGCATTAAAAGACAAGTTTTCGGAGTTTTTCAAAAGAAAAAAAACATGAACACAAAGAACAGAAGCAATTATTGAAGGTCACCACCTCATCAAATGTGTCTGCACTGAGAGCACCATTCTTAGTTGCTAACCGCATTGCTAAAGCTAAGAAGCCCTTTACTCTTGGTGAAGAGTTGATCCTGCCTGCTGCTAAGGACATTTGTCGTGAACTTTTAGGAGAGGCTGCAGTTCAAAAGGTGGCACGTGCTCCTCTTTCGGCTAGCACCATAACTAGACAAATTGATGAAATAGCAGAGGATATTGAGGCACCATTGTTAGAGAGTATTAATGAGTCACTGTGGTACGCAATCCAGGTTGACGAGTCTACCGATGTTGACAACAAGGCAACAATGCTTGTTTTTGTGCAATATATTTTTCAGGAGGATGTGCATGAGGATATGTTATATGCACTTTTGTTGCCAACCAACACCACAACTGCAGAATTATTCAAGTCTTTGAATGATTACATATCAAGAAACCTGAATTGGTCATTTTGTGTCGGTATATGCACGGACGGAGCAGCTGCCATGACAGGACGGCTTTCTGGTTTAACTACTTGAGTCAAAGAGTCACTTCTGGATGAGTCTATGCACTGTGTCATCCATAGAGAATGCTGGCTAGCCAAAAAATGTCACCTGAATTTAACAGTGTTTTGCAGGATGTGATTAAAATGATCAACCACGTTAAAGTACATGCCCTTAACTCACATCTGCTTGTGCAGCCCTGTGAGGAGATGGATGCAGAGCACACAAGTCTTCTCTTACACACGGAAGTGAGATGGTGTTCTAAAGGTAGATCACTGGCCAGAGTTTTTGAGTTACGAGAGCCACTCCAGAGATTTCTTTTAGAAAAACAGTCACCACTGGCAGCACATTTCAGTGACACAGAATGGGTCACAAAACTTGCTTACTTGTGTGACACATGCAACCTGCTCAACAAACTCAATCTGTCACTTCAGGGGAGAATGACAACTGTATCCAAGTCGGCAGATAAAGTGGCTGCATTCAAAGACAAACTGGAATTATGGGGGTGACGAGTGAACACTGGGGTTTTTGACCTGTTTGAAACATTAGCGGAGATTTTGAAAGAGACTGAGCCAGGGCGTTCTTTCTCCCAACTGGTGCATGCTCACCTATCTCAGCTTTCAAAAGAGTTTGAGCATTACCTCCCAACCACAAAAGGCCCCCAAACTGGGAAAGAATGGATCCACGACCCATTTGTGAATAAGCCCGGTGAATCGGCTTTGTCCGTGCTAGAAGAGGACCAAGTGCTTGAGATCACAAATGACGGTGCCCTTAAAAGCATGTTTGAGACAACTTCAAATCTCCATACGTTCTGGATTAAAGTCAAGCCGGAATATCCTGAGATGGCCACAAAAGCACTGAAAAGCCTGCTTCCATTTCCAACATCCTATCTTTGTGAAGCAAGGTTTTCTGCAGTGACAGCGACCAGAACAAGATTACGGAGTGGACTGGACATAAACAACACACTTTGGGTGTCACTGTCTCCCATCACCCCCAGATGGGACCGTCTAGTTGCAGGAAAACAAGCTCAGGGCTCCCACTGATTCTGCATTATGGTGAGGTGTATAACTATTTCATTATATATTACAATGTAATAATAATAGAAATACAGTGCACAATACATGTAATGCACTTGAATCATCCCGAAACCATCACCCACCCAGCCCAGTCCGTGGAAGAACTGTGTTCCACGAAACTGGTCCCTGGTGCCAAAAAGCTTGGGGAACCGCTGCAATAAAGAACGTCTGCCCTCACGGGGCTTCAATTCCACTTGGGGTAAAGGAGGTGAGGAGAAACAGATAACAAACAAACAAACAAAGCAGAATGTATTGAAGGTCCCGTGGAGATAATTGCCACGAAGAAAAACCAGTGTGAGGCTGAGTAAGAGATGAAGCTCAAAGCCATCCCTCTTCCTCTCTCCCCGCCCCTTCCTCCTTCCTCTCTGTGGATTATGACGCAAAGCTTGTGTCCTCACTTCTCCTTTGCTGCCTTTGTTTCCTCTGGAGCTAATGAGCCTACGCACATGTCTTTCCATACCTGGTAAAACATTGAGCTCAGCTACTCAGGGGAGCACTGTGTCTCCCGTTAATTTCCAAAAAAAAATCACCTTCTCTATAAATAACTTGGGCAATTAAATTGTCCAGAAAACCTAAGGGTTTGCAGAGAACAAACATCATATTGTTCACATGTTAACTGGAAGGTTACCGAATGATTCCTGTTTTCCAATCTGATTGTTAAAACCTGATAAGTCAGCTTCTTTTTGTTAACAAAATCGCTGGATTCCTCCTGCTACGTGATGTTCAAGTGAATTAACAGAGATTGGAGGCAAAAACTGGACATGAGGAGTAGCCAGGTTCACAGTGAGTTTCTATTCACAGACTAATTAGAATGAGCTGTGATGACTTTAGGAAACGTGGGCTCATCTAGGTGTGCAAACAAGGCCTCCTGGCTCATGGAAGAACTAAGAAGAGCACGGCAGCCCTTCTCATCACACTGGGCTACTGAGACCTTGTATTGTTCTACCCTCAGGAAAATATTTTTGTTTTGAAGATTTCTAACCTGCTTTTTCTCTGGGGGGGTAATCTTAATAGAAACAGGCTCTTTTCCCCCCCTTAACACTTCAAAGTTTCCCCAAATGGTCCTTGTGGAAAATACAATGGCACCAAAGAAGAAAATAACATTATCACCTCCCTGCCATCTGTGGGCATAAAAAGATTGGTCCCCAAACCTCTGTTCTCTGTGTTGAAAAGCTTGCCTGGAACAAGGTCATGGTGTGGACATGCTTTGGACGGGTCAGCTCCTGAGCAGGCCCTCTATAAATTCTTGGAGATGTTAGGAAAAGTATTTAAAATGTGTTAAAAGGACCAAAAAGTGGGTGGCACGACCTTCTATGACACACTGGGTGATGTTTAACAAGACCACCCAAGGATTCTTCAGTTATCTGGGGGAACGGGGCTGTATTTAACCTGCTATTTCCTATGATTTGAGGTTAGACATTGTGAAATTACACAGTACATTAGAAACCAAATCTAGAACAGATGCATATAATTTCTGCCCTGTAGGAAAATAATCCCAAATATTACACTTTTATTGCCCTGTAGGGTATTAACCAGCCATTGTTGGTCCTGAGGCAGTAAACTTATCTCAGGATGGTGTTTGGGAGGCGGGAGGCTGGAGCCCTGACCCCCTCCTCTGTTCTGAATTAGCTCCTCCACCTTACTGACTCCCTCACTGATGAGCTAAATGCAATACTGGGCTTGTATTCCTTCTGCATTTGGGTGAGTCTCATTTTTAACTCTTTTAAGACTGGGCCTTGACGGGAAGGACAAATTACCAAGGTGATGCTGTCCTGGGTGTTGACTATGTCGAGCTCCCCTGAGCCTGGCCCTTCTTTTTTTTAATTTTATTATTTTTTTTGCAGTACGCAGGCCTCTCACTGTTGTGGCCTCTCCCGTTGTGGAGCACAGGCTCGGTGGCCATGGCTCACAGGTCCAGCCGCACCGTGGCATGTGGGCTCTTCCCGGACTGGGGCACGAACCCGTGTCCCCTGCATCGGCAGGCGGACTCTCAACCACTGCGCCACCAGGGAAGCCCCGGTCCTTCTTTTAAGAACTTGCCCTCCCTCTGTTCCTGGCAGGGGCTCGCTGCAAAGAACCACCCCCCAAGGAACTTAGATGAGACGCACAGATGACCTCCCTGCTCACCTATGACAGGGCCACATACACCACCCAGATGCCCAGGTGTGGCCTTGTAAATGATTAGCTGAGTTGCCTGTCGCCTCTGGACCAACTTAGACAAACACCCGCTCACCTGACTCACCTGAACTACCCAAACTTTAGTGAAGCTTCTCCTTATCCCCCACCAGGCCCCTGGACTTTGGCCCAATGCAGTCTGAGCTCATCGGAATGTGGACACCCTTCCACAACACCCCCCTTTAAACCCCCTCCCGAGAACTGTGCCGTTAGGATACCTCCCTATCAGCCCCCCGCCCCTCCCTACCCATAGGTCCTTGCTGGCCTCGCTGACCCACCCTTTCAAAGAAGATGCCCACGCCCCCCAGCCTGCCCTCAGGGCCCCTTGCAGACCTCATGGTCTGACCATCTCCCTGCTGCAACGGCCCCTCCCTTACTGAGCAGAAGGCCCTCCTCGCCTACATGGGGATCTGTTTTGATTCAACCCCGTTCTGACCCTGTGAAGAGGAAGGACCCAGCCTGAGGCTCCCTCACAGCCTATTTTTCCTACCCTACCTGCCTCTCTTCAGGACCCAGATCTAGGGCCACCCGCTGTCCACACTGCTAGCCATGTGCCTGACCCTGAAGGGGACAAGGCACTTCTAATATGCAGTGGTTTTCTCCAGAATCTTGTTACCCAACATGTGTGCACATCTCCAGGGCATCCAAGCAGCTTGAATCGGTGGACACAAGGGTCGGGGTCAGGGAGCAGAGGCTGCCCTGGGCTGGGGGGACTTCCTTCCACCCCCACCACTGTTGGGGCCCCTCCTCACTGTGTGGGTGTCCTCACAGTAGCTCTCTGTTCAGGTAGAAACTGGGCCACAGCTTTGTGTGGTACTGTCAAAACGTACAGACTCACTTACGTTCACTACAGGTGAGCAGGGCTCTCTCATGCCCTCTCTTTCCATCAGCCTTTTTAGCCCCAGAAAAAGGGGAGAACAGATGCCACTTGGAAGAAGCAGAGTGCGTGACTCAGAGCTCTGGAGCATCATCGAGAGGGCATGATGTCACCTCCATGCGGGGCACCGGGGGTGGAGGGAGCCAGGTCAGCGGCTGCCTCCGTCTCCAGGCCACCGACCAGCCTGAGGGTGACGCCTGGAGCAGGAAGGCAACTGCCTTGCTCCTTCCAAGCCCTGGGGGCAGCAGACCACCCCAGCCTCAGGGCAGCACCTGACCACGAAGACCCTGGGGCCAGCCTCAGGCCAGGGCCACAAGGCTGGTCAGATACACCCCATACATTCCCACATTTCTGGAGAGGAATGCAAGCGGTGCCTGAGGACCAACTCTGGAAGGCGGACCATCGCAGAGCAGCCTGGTCAGTCTGCGGAGGCCCCCGGCAGCATCGCAGGGGCTTCCAGGGCGGGTGACGGCCACACACTTGGCCCACTCTCCTGCTGACTCAGAACAAAGCAGCATGTCTTCATGAACCCAGGGGCCTGGCACCCAAAGAATAGATTGTAGAGACTTACTTCAGCTGTCTCAGAATCCTCTGTGGAACAAGGAGAGAGACGAGGAGGGAAGGAGGGCAAGAGGGGCAGAGAAGATGGCGGGGATGGAGGGAGGAAGGAAAGAGAATGGAGGGGAGGGGAGAGGAGGGGAGGGGGAGGGGAGGGGAGGGGAGGGGAAGGGGAGGGGAGGGGAGGGGAGGGGGGAGGGGAGGGGAGGGGAGGGGGAGGGGAGGGGAGGGGAGGGGAAGGGGAGGGGAGGGGAGGGGAGGGGGGAGGGGAGGGGAGGGGAGGGGAGGGGAGGGGAGGGGGAGGGGAGGGGAGGAGAGGGGAGGGGGAGGGGAGGGGAGGGGAGGGGAGGGGGAGGGGAGGGAAGGGGGAGGGGAGGGGAGGGGAGGGGGAGGGGAGGGGAGGGGAGGGGAAGGGGAGGGGAGGGGAGGGGAGGGGGGAGGGGAGGGGAGGGGAGGGGAGGGGAGGGGAGGGGGAGGGGAGGGGAGGGGAGGGGAGGGGGAGGGGAGGGGAGGAGAGGGGAGGGGGAGGGGGAGGGAAGGGGGAGGGGAGGGGAGGGGAGGGGAGGGGAGGGGAGGGGAGGGGAGGGGAGGGGAAGGGGAGGGGAGGGGAGGGGAGGGGAGGGGAGGAAAAGACAAGGAGGGAAGAGGATAGTCCCCTTCCTCCCCTCCAGCCCCACCACTCCCTCTCAAGTTCAGGAAACATGATGGAAGGATGCAGGGATGCAGGCTTAGGGTGGCCCGTGCTCGTCCCCTTTCCCTGCGCCCTCCTGTCGGCCGCTCTGCTCTTTGTGTTTTTGTCCCTGGTCCCGGCAGGAAGGTGAAATGACCCACTTGCCTGAAGTGCCTGTTGAGCTAACCCGTCATCAGGGCCACCGTGAGACGGATTTCCTGACAGCACACTCTTGTGCAAGCGGGTCCCTGCTCGGAACTTCTCGACAAGGCAAAGACCCTACAGAAGGTGGGAGCTTACATTCCAGCCATAGGCTGAGCTTCCCCGGAAGAAGGGCATGGTAGGGAGTGGGGCTCAGGACTTGCTGGAAGGGGTCATTTGTCCTGATCGTGAGGCTTTTGAACGTGGCACATAACGGCTTGTTCTGAGCCTACACAGTCTCACCAAACCCTGCCTTTCCCTCCCCGGCCAGGCCCTGCAGGGAGCAGGCCGCCCCAGACTCTGTGCTGGGTGTGTGGGGTGCAAGCCAGACACCCCGTGACCATGGCCCTGGGGAGGTGCAGCTAAAGTGATGTGCCGAGTCCCCTCCTGGCTGGAACACTTTGTGAGTTAGTTTCCTATTGCAGTGCTGATGACAACAGAACACAATAGCAGGACCTCTGAGAGTTTGTGCAAGTTAAATGAGATCATGCACAGTAAGTCCTTTGACCAGTGCCGGGGTTGAAATCAATGATGAGCTGTTGCTGGATTAACTGCTGTTCTTGGGGGGGGTTTTGTTTTTTTTGTTTTTGCGGTACGCGGGCCTCTCACTGTTGTGGCCTCTCGCATTGCGGAGCACAGGCTCCGGACGCGCAGGCTCAGCGGCCATGGCTCACGGGCCCAGCTGCTCCGCGGCATGTGGGATCCTCCCGGACCGGGACATGAACCTGCGTCCCCTGCATCGGCAGGCGGACTCTCAACCACTGCGCCACCGGGAAAGCGCTAACTGCTGTTTTTTTTAAATACACATTTCTCCAAAGAAAGAAGGGTAGGGTGGGGGGTGTACTTCGGAGGCATATAACTAAAGCTGTGGACACCAAACCATCATGAGAGTCTGGTGAGGGGTGTTTGGGGCCATGGCACCTACCAAGCGGGCAGCAAGAGGAGTGGGGAGGTTGCCCTGGGGTGGGGGAAGGGCACCGCACCAGGCCCGGAAGGTGACTCGGCCTTGAGAGCGGAGCCCCATCAGTGATGGTTCGCAGAGGGGAGGCCCCAGACCTGCTCACTCCACGCTGCCTGGAGAAACCCCAGCCTCTTCCCAGGAAATCCCCCTT
This sequence comes from Hyperoodon ampullatus, assembly GCF_949752795.1. Lineage (NCBI taxonomy): Eukaryota > Metazoa > Chordata > Mammalia > Artiodactyla > Ziphiidae > Hyperoodon > Hyperoodon ampullatus. The sequence goes on along the minus strand of NC_136927.1, from coordinate 16,706,162 downwards.
CCATTTCAACTGACTCAAGCCGGTCTCCTCTGCCTGCAGAAGAGAAAGGGGCCTGAGGCGAGCTGCCAGCTGCTCTTGTGTGTTTAGGTGCTTCCCTCTCTGTGCCCAATGGCTGACGTGCAGCAGAGACCGTGGTGGTGGTTCCAGCAGAAGCTTCTACACCCCGAACAAGCTTGGAGACTGTCTCCGGGCAACCAGTCTTCACTTGGGAAATCAGGAGGTGGTCCTGCCCTCCTACCAGCTCTAGCGGGCCTGGGTTCTGGGGCTGATGCCAAGTTCTGCAAGCAGTGGACAGAGACCCTATGGGGGATGGAGGACAGGGGCCGGGGCAGGGGGGCCAGAGATGGGGGATGATGGGGCAGAGATCTTGCAGCGTGGACCTCCCTCTAATACCAGCCCCAGAAATTGTATTTAGCCGCTATAACTAACGAATTAACCACTGGAAAAAAATATTTGTAATTTTTCCAGATCTTCTTCCTCTCAGCAGAAATCTAGGATGTGTTTTTCTAGTTCCCTTTCCTTGAAACGTGTGTGTTTTGAAGGAAACGTAGCCCATATGTTGCTTATTCATGTTTCACACAAAATGCTCTAAGGGAATATTTACTCAAGGTCCAAAACATCTTCCATTTGTTTGTGTTTTTAAAGAACTCTCCTGAACTTAAAAACAGGAAGTCCTTGCTGGCGGAGTACATGAACGTAAACTCTACGGGTTTCGTTGGTTTGGGATTAGGGTCCACGAGGGGTCAGAAGAGCTCTCAAACCAGAGGAGCTGCGTTGGCCCCGGGGCCTGGTGGAGAAGCCCAGAGCTGACGAGCAGAGACCAGCTCCACAAACTAGCGGCCAGGCTTGCGGATGGCAGTTCCCAGAGGAGGACAAGGAAGGGCCAGGCCTTGTGAAAAATCAGCTCTGACACACAGCCCCAAAAGGCTTTGGCCCCAAATGCCCATCGTCCTCCCCCGGCCCGGAGAGGGGAGGGACAGGGCATCTTGGAACCAGCTCTGGCAAGTAGGGCAATGTTTCGTTGCAGAAAGAGTTAGAAAACTCTGCCTTGGTGGAGGTGCCCCTCCCACCGCCAAAGGGAAGAGAAGCCAGGCAGCTGATGGAAGGAGGTGAGATGGAGGCCGGGGACTAGTGGACCGGGCGTGGGGCAGGGCCACCCTGCCGCTCTCCACCCTGTGGTCTCAGTCCTACCATCTCTAAGATGGGAATAAATGCACCCACCTAACAAACTCACACGCATCAGAAACACACATCTACTGTTCCCAGCACGTACCTGGTGACCCATCAGCAGACAGCACAGCAGAGTCTGGTGGGAGGATCTGCCCTGTCAGTGTGACAGTGCTGGTCACACTTGCCCTGACCAGTGTGCCAGGAAGGTTTGGGGCCAGTTTCCAGAGGACACTTGTGCAGGCGCTTGCTCAGGCAATAGAACCTGAAGCTCCTTCCCATCAGCACTAAGCCTAGATCAGGGGTCCCCAGTGTGGACCGCGTGACCCTAAGAGTGTGTGAGAAAGTCCAGCGAGACCTGGAAAGGACACCAGGGCTTTCTTTACATTAATGTCACCAGAATGTAAGACAGAGCACCTCCCAGTATTCAGTGTAAGGACTGATGCTTGTGGACAAGTACTACCGTCACAAACGTCCACTAGCCATTGGGAAGCCTGGGCAGCCTCAGTGGGGAGAGGCTGGTCTGCGGCCTCTGCCCGATGTGGTGGTTTTCATGTGCCTGGTGTGTGGATACAGACACGGGAGGATCTTGGCAGTACTTTGACATGAGACGGGGGTGACCTTGTAAAGCTTTACGCCCCTCGGCTGGCGTGGATCTGTGTACTCGGACAAGCAATTCTAGAGACCAGGTGGGCAATTCTCTTTTACAAAAAGGTGGACACTCCTTTAGCTGCACTGTCCTCTGTGGACAAAGGCAAGTCACTGAGAGCAGCCTGGCAAAGTTTCTGAAAAAATAAACCCACTGAAGCTGTCTTTTCAAGGAAAACGTGGCGTTTTCACAGAGGAGGAGAAAGGGACTGCTTTCCACAGAAACTCATCCCATGGAGTGATTGAAAAATGTAGAATGTTTTCCATCCTCATGCGATTTTGTTACCAGAAACGTATAAACACGTTGCATATAAAAACCGCCATATCTGTACACTGAGAAAACTTGCAAACATAATTTGGTGCCTGTGTCTTCAGCCAGAACAGCCAGGGCAGGGTTCTGTAGAACCAGGTCCCAAAGTGCCCTAAACCCAGAAGTTTGAATCACTGCTTCAGAAAGTGTGGTCAGGATTCATAAAACTAATAGTGCATGTTCAGTCATTCCATCATATTAATGTTTCCAATACCATTTAGTTAAAATAAAATAAAGAGAGATTGTGTCCACAATAATAAATAATACAAATTATTTTAAATGTTGTTTATTTCATCTTTGTTCTATTATCTTTTTTTTTTTTTTTTTTTTTTTGCAGTACGTGGGCCTCTCACTGTTGTGACCTCTCCCGTTGTGGAGCACAGGCTCAGCGGCCATGGCTCACGGGCCCAGCCGCTCCGCGGCATGTGGGATCCTCCCAGACCGGGGCATGAACCCGTGTCCCCTGAATCAGCAGGTGGCCTCCCAACCACTGCACCACCAGGGAAGCCCTGTTCTATTATCTTTTTATTTTGATGGGTATTCTATTATCCAGATAATATACCACTTCAGTGTCACGGGTATAGAATATGTGTGTGTGCACATATACACATGTAATGTGTTAGTATTTTGGGGATGAGTTTTTAGATTTGGGGGGATCGCCCTGGTCCAGATGGTCCCACTGAGTAGAGACCCCACAGAGCCGGGTGATACCAGCCCCTGCCCAAAACCAGACGAAGCCCACCTCTGCCCACCAGCCTTCACCTCACCTGAGAGCTGGCCTTTCTGTTCCTTGTCTGCTCCTGCCCGGCCCCCAAACACTCGGAGCCTGTTTTTAGGCCAATGTAGAAATGGCACCCAAGTGAGGTCCTTGGATATGAGCCAAAGCAAACTAGTGCCCGTCCCCAGAAACGTGGCCTGGGGGCGTGACTGCTCTGCACGTCTGCGGAGAAAGCACGCCCTGCTGTCGCCTCCCCTTTGTCTCCCCCACACGCTCTCCTGGCTGGGATAGACATTCCGTGTGCGTGCACACAGGTGCACATGCACACCCATGAACATACGCACACGCATGCAACACTTAACAAGTCTGTTGGCCTCTGATGAGCAGATACTCTTCATAATAGTTTTAATTGCCCAGAGAATTGGCAATGGGATGACCAAGTCATAGAAAAAAAGCAAGAAAAAAAACTTGAAACCTGAAAGTTTAGGCTCCAAATGGAAGGAAGAACGCTTTTAGATATCAGGGGCAGCGAGAAGAGGATAAATACTTCTTGGATGAATAAAATAAAGTAAAACTGAAATGCAGGCGTACCCCCAGAGCCAGGCCCCAGCAGACATGTGGTTCAGGCCGGCGAATGATGATCCAGGGAACAGGTGACGGGGAGCAGATGCCTGGCTTCCCGCCCCGCTGGGCACTGCTCTGCCAGCCCCACCAGCCCCAGCGGGCCCGGCTCATGAACACTCCCTCCTGCAGCCCCTCTCACTTCCCCATCTCCTGCTTCCTGGGACCCCCAGGTACACCCCCGGCCCCCATGTCCTGCCATGGCTCTGCTTATAGGGACCAGATTAGACACAGGGCATCTGTCCAGTGGGCACGGCCTCCCACCCAGTGGCACCTGCAGTGTGGTCTGAACGACACGTGCATTTCTTATCGTTCAGAAAATCAAAAATCATGCTACCTGTGGCTTCACGGTCACTGGCTCTGCATCTCCTGGGAGCATGTGCACCAGCGCTGGGGGACCAGGGTTGCCTCCATGCCACCAGCTCCAGAATGTGCTGGGCGGAAGACTGGTCTGGCCTCGGCAGGAAACGGTCCACCTCGTCTGACAGACGAGCTTCCTGAGCCGGCCCCACGGCCCCCAGGCACCTGCCATGTTTTCCATCCAGGACTGTGGTCTTGGTACCAGGGTTCGTTGCCAGCTACTGGCACAGAGCCACTCTCCAATCCTGTGAACTACCTCTGACCAGTCCACTCCAGATGGAAGAGGCCAGGTGGGTGGGCTCTAAGATTCCTGAGCCCCGGGCATCAGCATGTTCGGAGCCTGGACCCCCTGGGTTTGTTCAGTCCACAGCCCAGACACCCTTCACAGCCCTCCCTCCCCATTGGTCACCTTCACCCTTGTGCTGAATCGAAAGGAGGGCTCGGTTGTCATCCCGTGGACTCCATCCTCGTCCCCGCTCTGCTGTCCTTTCCCACCTCGCTCTTGTGACTTGCGACAAGGCCATAAGTCGGCGTCTGTGTCTGCAGATTCTAAGTGCAGAATCTCCACCAGAGCTTCCCCGGAGCCCCCTCCTCCGCGCCCTCCCTCACACTCCATGCCAAGGCCTCTCCCTGGTCCTCCCACCCCCCTTTGTGCCAGCGCCCAATCCACTCGTTCCTCTTAAAACAGTGACCCGACAGGCTGCTGGCGGGGCCCACACCCTTGTTCTCATAGCACTTTGCTCCTGATGCAAGTAGAGAATTCCCCAGATAGCATGAAGGGATTCTGGGCCCAAGCCTAACATAGACTCCCAAGCCTTCCCTGAGGAAGCAAGGGCAGCCTGGGGGTCCTGGAGGCCTTTGAGAGGGTCGCTTTCCCAGCAGTTATCCACACATATGCCTAGCCAAAGGGGAAAGATGGAGGCGCAGCTGGGAGGAAGATGTGGCTGTAACCTTGAGACTGGCTTGTTTCTCAGAAGTAAATGAGAGAGAAGTTCGCCAGCCAGACGGCCAGGGAGGTCTGTGGGGCGGGCACCTGGAATTGGGCAGAGGGGTGGATGGGGGCGCGGCGAGGCCAGATCCCTCAGGAAACTTGGCCGAAGCCCTTACATGGAAAGCCCTGCACATGGTCAAGCCGGGCAGCTCTTGCAGGAGTTGCCCTGGTCAGGGCAACAGCAATTTCCACGAGGGCACAGAGAATGTCTCACTTCCCACCCCAGGACATGGCGTGTAAGTGCTTGTTAATTAATCAATTCACAAGTAAATGAATGACTTCAAGATGGTCATTTAGGTGATAAAAAAAAAAGTGTCTTGTAAAACGCTTTCATCAGAATGTCTGGGAAACATTACTTTTTGGTGCCTCTCGGTGCACCCCCTTCCCACCCAGGTCAGTACCATCCCTTTCCTCTCTTTCTCATTGTAAAGCACCCACAAGGGTACGGGGTATGTACATGTATCCATTAGCTTTTGCCGCATAACAAACTGCCCCAAAGTTTGGGGGCTGTATAAGCTCTCTATTGCTGCTGTAACAAATGACCAGAGATTTAATGGTTAAAATATCACAAATTTATTCTCTTTCAATTCTGGAAGTCAGAAGTCCAAGATGAGTTGTTATGGGGCTAACATCCAGGCATCACCTGGGGCTGGTTCCCTCTGGAGGCTCCGGGGACAATGCATTCCTCACCTCTTCCAGATTCTAGAAGTGCCTGACATTCCTTGCTGTGGCTGCATCCTTCCAATCTCCTGTCTGTTGTCACTGTTATCACATCTCCTCCTCTCTGTCTGACCTTCCTCTATCCCTCTTAAAAGGGCCCTTCTGATTATATCATGTTCACGTGGATGATCCAGCATAATCTCCCATCTCAAGATCCTTCTCCTTTTGTGGAAGGTAACGTATTCACAGGTTCCAGGGATTAGGACGCGGACATGTTTTTTTTTTGGCCCTGGGTGGTGGGGGAGGTACATGATTCAGAGCCCACAGTGGCTCAGAACAACAGGGTGTGCTCTTCTCACCATCTGGCCAAGCTCACCTGGGCAGTTATCTGATCCCAGCTGGGCCCCCTCCTGTCTGGGTGAGCCGCTGGCTCAGCTAGGGGCTGGCTGGCCCAGAGGGCCTGAGCCTGGACAGCTCATCTCTGCCATAATAGCCTCTCACCCTCCAGAAGGCCAGGATGGACCTGTTTACATGGCTGGTCAGCATTCAGACAGGGAGGGCGGGAGCATGTGAGGCCTCAGGGGGCCTCGTCTCAGAACCGGTCCAGCATCACTTCTGCCTGTTCTATCGGCCAAAGCAAGTCAGTTCAGCTTCAAGAGGAAACAAGTGAACTGCAAAGTCAAATTTCAGAGGTCTGGATACAGGACGGATGCAGGGCTTCAGCCCTTTCTGCAGCAGTAAGTGTCTAACCGCTGCGGAATCTGTAATTCCCTGCGTGCTCATCAAGCACCTACCGCGGGCTCTGCTCACACACAGGCAGGCGGCACCACCCTGGTCCCAAACTATCAAACACTCCGTGAGCACTCTCCGCTCCTAACTATCACGTGCTCCGAGTGCATTGCCCACTCACACCCCTGCCCACCCAGGCGCGCCCACCTGCCTGCCCTCCCCAGCTCTTCCTCCCAACCAAACCCAGCCTCCATCGAGGCCAGAGCTATGCCAACATCATGAAGTCCTGTCACGTCCCCGGGGACATCAGCCACCACCACGGCACCTCATAGTCACAGGTCAGCCTTCCCTCCAAGTCCAAGGAGCCCAGCAGGTGTCAGGCAGCTCGGGGCCCACTCCGCACAACTGCCGGTGGACGTGCTGCCTGCAACAGCGCCACCGTGTGGCGGGAGGGGAAGGGCAGCGCGGTCCAGGCAGGTGCGGGCCTTGGCCCCGGGGGGGGAGGAAGGAACTCTGTCCCTCCCCCACTTGTGTCTAAAGCCTTCCTGCCTTTAACGCATTAAGGCAAATAGGACAAGAAGCAGGTCGTGATTGAAAGATAAGTGGCAGGACCCTACTTGCTCCCCATGTGCTGCAGCAGGTCCTCTGGTTATAGACCTTGTCCACAGCACACTTCTTTTGTGTAATTTTTATTTTGAAATAATTTCAAACTTAAAAAATAAGTTTCAAGAATAGTACAAGGAACGCCTCTTCACCTTTTACCCAGATTCACCAGTTAATTATATATTGCCCCATTTCCTTAATCATTCTCTCTCTCTGATACATATAGGTATATATATATATGGATTTATATTTTTTCTTAGTTGTTTGAGAGTTATTAGGAGAAACTGTCCTCTAGTTTGCTGCTAATTTCAGTGTGTAGTTCCTAAAAACAAGGACAATTTCTTACATACCTATAAAGTTACTATCAAAAGCAGAAAATTTTACATTGATGCAATTCTATTACCTAAAGCATAGTCCATATTTAATTTCCCAAACTTAAAAAATAAGTTTCAAGAATAGTACAAGGAACGCCTCTTCACCTTTTACCCAGATTCACCAGTTAATTATATATTGCCCCATTTCCTTAATCATTCTCTCTCTCTGATACATATAGGTATATATATATATGGATTTATATTTTTTCTTAGTTGTTTGAGAGTTATTAGGAGAAACTGTCCTCTAGTTTGCTGCTAATTTCAGTGTGTAGTTCCTAAAAACAAGGACAATTTCTTACATACCTATAAAGTTACTATCAAAAGCAGAAAATTTTACATTGATGCAATTCTATTACCTAAAGCATAGTCCATATTTAATTTCCATCAATTGTCCCTATAATACCCTTTAGGGCAATATTTTTTCCAGTCGAGTTTTTAAAATCCATAATGACTAAATATGTAAATTCAGTTAAGAGAATGTTAAACGCAGTTGACTAACAAGTCAAACTCATCCACACCTTTCACCTAGCAGCTCAGGTAGCAGAGACCTTGCCATGTGATATGGATATGGTCAGGGTTAACTGCAGGTGACTGACCTGCAGGTAAGTCACACAGAGAAAGACTGTGAACCATTTTTTCAGTGTTAAACCTTTCTGCAAGCCTGAAATACCCCCCACCCCCCACCCCCGAGGGTCTCCCAGGCGGAGGAGGATTCCAGGTAAACTTATGAGAGACACTGTTCCAGATAAACTATACCAGGTAGTGGGGACTATGGGGCCTGAACAAATAGAACTGAGGATGCACGACAATGGAGAGAAAGCAGAGACGGGGGTGACGGTTGCCGGGCTGTGTTTCCAGGACACCTCGGGGGCTGGAGAGCCGGCTTCCCACTCAGTCCAAATCTTACCATTTGCCTTATGATATGAAGTCATTGTTCAGAACAAAAAAGGGGATGAGTAAGTAGGGTCATGTTTGGTCAGGATGGTGCTGATACCTGGTCATGAAATTCCATCAATTATTCCACTGATCATGGAAGAATTCAGAAGGCATCTTAGGTGAGTTCTTCCAGAAGCTGATTCTAGATTAAGGATCCAAGTGCGAGTTCATTTGGAAGGTGAGCCCAGGGACTCAGGTAGGGACTGAGAAATTGATTCAAAGAAGGGAAGGCAGCAAATAAAAGTGGCCCATCAAGCAAGATACCATGTGGGCAACTGCAGTGCAGCCTTTGTGGGGAGACAGTGTAGAGCACGCCCTGCAACGGCCCTGAGACGAGAGAACTGGGGTATTAACACACCCACCCCTCCCTCCAGCCCTGGGTCGAGAGCCCTCCTGGGCTTTTAATTCCTTGGCACTTCCAGTCTGCCATGGGCAACAAAGCTGCATCAGGTGACCAGAGAAAGTGCTCAGACAAAGAAATGTCCAGACAGGCAGCTGGAGACGGTGTGCCCTGACAAGTTAATGGTGAGGAGATTTGGGCACAGCAGCAACAGACTCTGTCACAGTGACATTACCACATGTGACCCGATGCACCATTAAGTCACGAAGTGCAATTAAATCCCAGCACAGACACTAAGTTTCTAATGATGTGTCAAGTCGAAAAGTACATGAGGGCTTCCCTGGTGGCGCAGTGGTTGAGAGTCCGCCTGCCGATGCAGGGGATACGGGTTCGTGCCCCGGTCTGGGAAGATCCCACATGCCGCGGAGCGGCTGGGCCCGTGAGCCATGGCCGCTGGGCCTGTGCGTCCGGAGCCTGTGCTCTGCAGCGGGAGTGGCCACAACAGTGAGAGGCCCGCGTACTGCAAAAAAAAAAAAAAAAAAAAAAAAGAAAAGTACATGAAAAGTTAGGGAAATGAAAAGACAGCACCACCAACAGTTATCAGAGAGAGTTCCCTGCAGGAGGTGGGCTCAAAACTGGTATTTGGAGGGTGTTGGAACTGCCCACCCTGCTCATCAGCGGGTCTCCCGTGTTCTCTGTTAGCCTGATCAGTCCAAGGTCCCTGAGCCAGTTAGAGAGCACCGTGGGCTGGAATGCCAGGGGAGCCAGCCTTTGCCAACGGGGTCAGTGTGGACACAGAGCAGGATGTGGTGCTTCTGAGCTTGTGGGGCAGTGCTGCCTCCCCCAGCGTCCTCTACACGTGCCCATAAGGCTGACCTCAGAAGGTTTCTTCAGGACATTGAGCAAAAGATGGCCACCTTGTAAAGCTGCTAAAGCCCTGCCAGACGGATCCCTGGGGAGCAGCCCACAGACAACGTCCAAGGGGTGGCTGCCCGTCTGTGGCCCACCGAGAGAATCCCTGCCCTCCCCAAGAAAGAAAGAACGTGGATGAGACCTAAGATTCCAATCCACACACTGGGAAGGAAACGACGAGCTCTCCACCATCTTCGCTGTTACTAGTCTTACTATTATTATAATGACCACGACTATGTATGCAGCATGTGCTCCATGCTGCCTGTCGGTTCCTTTTCTTCTCAAAATGTCATCTCATTTATTCCTTAAGACAAATTCTTTGGGTGGGTCCTATTGATACCCAACTCATCCAATGCAGAAACTACAGCTTCGTGAACATGGGTTCCCCACTTACAGACACACAGCTGTGACGATTCCAGAATTCCAACACATCACCAATCACCCATCGCTGTCTGCCTATGAAATCATCCTCTCATTATGCCATCCTGCCTCCCCCATACCTTATGTGCCCCCCACCAGGACTGGTCATGCCCCCCACCTGTAACATATATATGTTCCCCACCAGGAACATATATGTTCCCCCCCCAGGAACATACATGCTCCCCACCTGAAACACTGCCTGCAACCAGGAAGAAAATTCACCTCCTTCATTTTTCCAAATAAATGTGGGTCAGTTAAGTGATCCTCGGGACTAATTCTGCCAGGAGCCAATAACTAGTCCTGCTAGTGTTTCCTTCAGGTCTCTGCTCCCCTCTGGGGAAGCCATTGTCCAGGGTGACTCAGAGGACATTACCACAACTTGTGAAGAACCACGTTCTTGCCTCAGGTCGCTTTGGGCAAAAGCCAAGTTCTACCTCAATTCATTTTCTTCTAACAACAAACCTTACTTACCCCCTAAACCAGGGGTGCTTATTGTGTAGAAATAGTCCATGTGGGTGAAACCAGGAGCTATTGTGCTGCCACATCAAGCCTTAATGCACCTGCTTCTGTGGTCAGCCTTGGCCAGGGGGCCAGCAGCCTGGCCAGCACAGCCCACGCTCAGAGCTGCTGGAAGGATGCCATCTTATATTTAAACCCATTGTGACTGACCTACCTTCCCGTCCTTATCCTCCCTCTCGCTGTTTTCCTATTTTAATGTCTCACCTAGGATCTCCAAGCCTCTATACCGATGACAATGTGATCATTCCTGTATTTTTGAAAACACTGTTTGCAGCAAGTAAAAACTAAAATGACCTAAATATCCACCAGTTTCAAAATAGATAAACTGCGATATATTCATACAGTGGTCCACTAGACAGTGGCTAAAGTCAACATGTTAGCTGTGTATTTTCAACGAGGTTAAATCTTTAAAATCAAATGGTGCTGAGGAGAGAATGTGGAGTTTTTGTTTGATGGGGACTGAGTTTTGGGGAAGATGAAAAAGGTCTGGGGATGGATGGTGGAGATGGTCGCACAGCAACGTGAATGTGCTTGATGCCAGAGAACTGCACTCTTAAAGGTGGCTAAAATGGCTAAATGGTACATTCTGTATATTTTACCACAATGAAAAAAACACAAATCGTCATTTGTAAATAGTTTGAGGTACTTTTCTGTATGTTTGAAATACTTCATAAAAATAAGTACATAAATAAACAAATAGAAGTGAACATAAAAATAGCACTGCTGACCCCACTTCACTCTGAAAAGATCCTTTAGGTAAATAAGCATCTTCTAAAGCACATGGGGATGTTTCAGCTTTCATGTTCATGTGCATTAGCGCCCCACCCCTGGCTCTTTCCACCAACCTGGTAGGAAGTGGATCACATGAGTTGGGTCCGTGGGTCACGGCTCAGAGGCAGAAGGTCGGGTTGACCTGGTGTCCGAAGGGAGCATGAGCCGGAGGACACCAGACACCCGTCCACGGCCCAGGCTCACGCAATTCAGGACCACTCGGTCACCCATTCAGCTCACTGACCACCGTAGGACCGCATGATTTTTCTTGACTCTGAGGTTTTTGTGAAAGTAATGAGAAAAATGCCTAAAATTGGACCCATGATGAACTCAAGATGCACATGGCCAACCCGCTTGTTGGCAAGACCTCCCTGAGTGAAGCTTTTCCCAAATGGTCCCGGGAGCTGTGGGTGAACATTCCCAGAGGCTGGGACCGCAGGGAGGCATTGTCACTGCTGTTGGGCCACCAGACCTGGGATCTCTGACCACGAGCTGCCCACGTCACTCCAGGCACCTTGTCCCCCGCATCCCCAAGCTTCTCTTGAGCACCGTCCACCCTCGGCTTCCAGACCGGCTATCACGGCAGTGGAAGGGAAAGGCCAAGTTAGGTCAGGAGGTCCCTGCTGGTGAAGCAGGCACAGAGGGTGGCCGCGCCCTTGCTGACCCTCGGGCTGACCTGGCTTCCTTGCAGGGCAGTCCTGTCGGCCATGGTCGCCTTCTGCAAGGAGCAGACATAAGTGGTCAGCCTTCGAGAGCCGTTCAGTCTCTGTCACACTGGTCAGCAGCAGCCGAGGCGTGAACACAGACACAGGCAAACACAAGCAGGTGGGCATCTCAGTGTGCCAAGTAAACGGGGTTTGTGGGCACTGGACTTTGAATTTTCCCATGTCATGCAATACTAACATCCTCTTGGTTTTTTTCCCAACCACCTAAAAATGTAAAAACTGGGAATTCCCTGGCAGTCCAGTAGTTAGGACTCCGCGCTTCCACTGCCGGGGGTCAAGTACAATCTCTGGCCAGGGAACTAAGATCCCACAAGCTGTATGACGTGGCCAAAAAAAAAAAAAAAAAAAAAACTAAAAATGTAAAAACTGTAATCAAGCAGGACCCTGTGGGACCTTCCCCGGGACAACTCCCGCCCCCATGTCTTCTGCCTGCCTCTCATTTGTAGAAAAGCTGAAGTCTCCCAGGCCTCCCCTGAGTCACAAAGAGCAGGCTCAAGCAGTTAATAATCAGGACGATAGAATCACAGGACTCCTAGTTCCTCCCTGAAGGACACAGATAACAGTATCTGAGACACATTCCTAAACTGTTTTGCAGATACTATAACCGCCACCAGAGGAAAAAGCTAACTTCATGATGACCAGCCTGCAGCCATGACACCAGCTGCCCCATCCCGTGCAGCCCCGAGTATGTGACCTGCATAATTCTGAGAAGTGGTCTCAAGGAAACGGGAAAAAACCGACCCTGGAACTGAAGATTAACTGTGCTGAAAACAATCAAGATGACACTGACCAGACCACCACACGACCAAGATGACAATCAATATGATTTCAGAGCTTGGCGTGCTCTTTTGCACGTAGCCCCCGCCATACACCCCTGAAATGTCCCGCTTTTCCCCTGTAAAACCCCTTTCCCTCTAACTGACGAAGGGGAGACGGTGTGGGGGATGCTAGTCCGCCATCTCCCCAGGTTTCCAGCTTCCTGGATAAAACATTCTTCTTTTTCTACCAGCCCTTGTCTCTAGAGCACTGACTTTTGAGCGACGAGCAGCCTGAGTTCGGTTTCGGGTCTGGCCAGTAACAAAACCCCTGGCTGTGCACAACCAGGTGGAACCACATTGGTGCCAAGGGTCATAGGCTGCTGACCCCTGTTCTAAATGCCCAGAAAGGTTCTTGGAGCTGACATCACGAGATGCCTCCACGAGGGTTGTGAGTATGAGAGGACCAGCCCTGTAGGAGGAAGAGAAGGAAGAGAGGGAGAAGGTGCGGACTCTCCCCATAGACACCGCCCACCCCTCTGTGGTCAGGCTGGTCATTTGCTGTCCACTCGGTTACAGCGGCTGAAGCTGAAGCATCAGCTCCAACAGCAAGGCCTCTCCTGGCTCCTGTGTGGGGTGCCTCACTGGTCCCCACAAAGGCTGAAGCCGCTGCTGTTATCCCATCATTTGGAGGAGAAAACTGGGACATGGACGCCAGAAGGAAGCTTCCCAGGACCACACAGACAGCGGGGTGGGCTCAGTGTCGGGCCTGGGCATCTGGTCTCAGCCTTGGTGCCCATTGGTCCCACATCCGGGGTTCTTGTTCAGAATGTGTCAGTGCCCCCTCCTCCACCCAGGGTCCTGAGGTCTGTCCTGTTTCTGCTCTTCTCAGTTCTGTACTCCTCCACCCCATTCTCCACATCCACAGACCCAGTGAAGCCCTTGGAATCCATGCCCAGGCTGTACGGGACAGGAAACCACTGCTGTGGCCTGCTGTCCGAGTGACCACGTGCGCCTACATCCCTGTCCCCTGGTCCCCTTCAGGCTGGGTTGAGCTCCATCTGGGAGATGAGTAGGATGGATGGATGGGGGAATTAGGGGCCTGGCTGGGGCAGCCATGGGATAGAGGGCGGGGCCGTGGTGCGGGCCCTGGAATGCCCCATTCACCACCTCGGCAGCTGCAGTCCCGGTTCTCACCTGCGATCGCCCCTGCCTTCCAGCTGAGCCCGTTTCTATTCCCATCAATGGAGTCTGAGAATTCCCAGTTCCCCACCTGGTCCCCAAGACTTGGATTCTTGGACTTTTAACTTTTGTCGCTTTGCCAGGAGTGAACTTGTATCTCATTGCTTTAATTTGCATTGTGCCTCTACCCCCAACCCAGTGGCCCCATCAGCTGTTCTCCCTGCCCCAGGGCCTTTGCACCTGTCATTCCCCCAAGGCTGAGTGCTTGCCCCAGGTGTCCACACGGCGCCTCCCTCTCATCCCCGCCCTCCCCTCACACATCCCTTCTGCCTTTGTCCTTATGATAACTGACATGGGAACACAGGGTTTCCCTCCCTGTGGCACCAAGGAAGCCTTCCGGGGCACAGCTTGGCCTCATTTCCCCCTGTAGCGCTGCGACGCTTCTGTGAAAACAAAGCACAGTGCTCTCAGCCGCAGAGCTACAGGTGGAAGACAAGCCTCATGACCAAGAGACCATTAAGTTAAATGTATGTACAACCAGGCCAGTCTGTACCAACAGTGACAATAAACACAGGACACGGGCTCTCACTTGAGGATCAAAGAGAATGGCCAGAATGCATCTTTCTCTTAGAATGCACCTCCATGGAAGTTGGAATTCTGATGTTTTTGAGTCTTTATTTTGTTGAACTTGGCATTGACCATTTAGACTATGTGTCATTGTTTACAGCTTTCAAAAAATAAGATTTTTATGCTCCATGGAATTGTTCGGGGTGAAGCAATAGCCAAGTTACCCAGAGGCATAAACCGCCCACGTCTGGGGGGCCAGGGAGGGAGGGGGGCTGAGCCGTCTCTTCACAAAGATAGTCACCCACTTCCCCATCGCTGCCACCTCCCCCCTCAATCAGCCCCAAGGCCTCAATTCTCAGCCTAAATATGTCCCCGACCTGCTCACATTCCCTGTCCCTCAGTCCCAGCACGAACCACTGTCTTGCCAGACTTCTGCAGAATCTCCCCCCAGGCTCCCAGGCAGCACGCCCCCCCGAGACCGGACCCCACACCTGCCCGTGGTGTCCAGCTCAGGGACGGGCACCGAGATGGCCCCATGGGAGGGAGGGTGGCCACTGATTTCTCTGAATGCCTGTGGTCACTGCTGGTGTGAGTTGGTGGGGCATCTCCCTTGCCCGCTGGCCCCTCAGAGGTCAGCCTTAGGTCCTGGGGAGACGCCCACAGTCCCCATTCTCCATCCTGCCCTCGATGTGTGCCCACTGCCCCCCGTCCAGCCCCCGCCCAGGTCACAGGTGGCAGAACCAGACGGCAGCAGACCACCAGTCGGCCACGCCGCCTTGTCTCTATGGAGACCCAGCGTCCTTCCCACATCCTAACGGGCTTTGAGTTAATCAAATGAAAGACAGTGGAATTTGTCCAACAGTGTATATAAGGAGAACTGCTAAAATAAGTGATATCAACAGTAGCACGTCTGAGAGATGGGCTGCGACCCCTACTTCACAGTCCAGAGACAGAGGCCCTTGCCCGTGACCCCGGCACCACGCTGTTATGCCATTGGTTTGGGGGGTCACTGCTCACGAAGAATTGGAGGAAAGGAATCTTTTCGAAAAGATGAATATGAGAATGAGGAATGTTCCCACACTCCGAGGAGAGTGGACGGTGGCGGAGGACCCGCGGCGGGGGCTCCAGCGTAACAGAATCACCAGCTCTCCGGAGCCCTCGGGGAGGGGGCGGGGCTTGGTACGTGGCCCAGCGCCGGGGCGGGAGCAGCGGGGGCACTCTCGTGGCTGCCTCGTGGCTGCCTCGTGGCTTGAGGGGCCAGAAGACTTTCCCCGAGGCGTTTAGGCAGGGCCGGTCCTTTGAACCCTCACTCGCGCTGGAGCTCCGCCAGGACCCTTCAACCCTGCTCCCCTGCCTGCTGCCCCGCGCTCACCCTGAGTCAGTTTGGCTGTTGTTTGCAAAATCAGTCCCAGGGTCAGGACCTTCAGCTCGGTCTGGAATTTGGGCTCCACCTTTTGGAAGAGGACTACGGAGGTGGCTTTTGGTCCACCCGCAGGACGTTCTGCCTCCATGTTTTGAGAAGGATCTGCTGACTCTGGATGGCCCTCTCCTGCTGACAGTGGCCGCTGCACCAGCGACACTTGGCACAATCCGTCACGTTCACCGCGTGACCCATGTATACCCTTTTCCCCAATTTGCTCCAATGCTTATGAGAAACATTTTCTCTCTACGGTTTGCGTTGCAAAGGGTTTTGTTTCCTCAATCACTGGAACCACTGGATTCTCAGTGATGGTCAGCGCTTCTCGTGATGCAGAAGGATGCACAGTGACACGAGCCTCGTGTCCCGACCAGACACCTAGAGCGAGGTTCTGGTTTTCAGTAAATCTCCTTGAGCCTGGAAACAAAAGCAGAAATCTTGTCCTACCACCAATATTTCTAACACAGCCCGCCTGCATGGAGACCCTACAGGACTTGGGGGTCTCAAGTCATAATACTTATAATTTAGTCAAAACCCCAAAGCAACGTGTCCTTTTATCAGGGCTTTCGTGGTGGATCTGATCCCTGGGAAATCTGGAGTCCGGAGACCTGTGTTTCCTCCAGTCCCGGCCGGTTAAGCAAGACCAGATTCCTGGGCCAGTTCCTCCTCAGAGGCCATGACTGTGACCCCGGCCTGGCAGGCTATGGATGCCCAGGGAAGGTTCAGATTTCGAGAAAGTGGATGCCGCTTGGAACCACAGCCGAGTCCAGGGCCCTCACTCTGGACTCAGGTCCCAAGCCCCCTTGGAGTGGCTAAAGCTCCTCATACAGCTTTGTCCAGACTCCCAGCAAGGGACCTACTGGTCTTGGAATCTGTTCCTTCTTGGAAACTGTTCCTTCTCACTGCAGCCTGTGGGTCTCTAAGGGCCTTTTAAACACGACCATCCAGCTCTGCTTTGTCCCATCCCCGTCCGAGAGGCTTCCGCAAACAGAACCTCCAGGCCCCCTGCAATGACCCCAGGAGGCGGGGGAATGAGTGAGGGGGCGATGACCTCCTGGCTCAAACTGTCCACAGGGGGCAGCAGGGGTGGTCGTGGTACCCTCTGCACTGCCACGTCCGCCTGGGTCCTGTCAATCTCAGGACGGTCCACCCTGGAGTAATGCGTCTGTCTTGCTCTATTTAAGACCTGCTCAAACCACATGGAGAGTCCAAGCAAATGGCAGAATCTGCAGGGGGTCTGGGTAACGCACAGGCACGTGGTCCCCACCCAGCCCCCAGGCTCATAGCGAGGGGGTGAGAGGGGTGCCCTGACCTCAGGGGAGACAGGGCACCTCCGGTCAGGGATGTGGGGTCTGGACATCCCACAGGTCCCCATAGACCGTGACAGTCCCCCTCTTGCCTGGTCCCGGCCCTCCCAATGGACCAGCTTGAGGTCTGCCTAGAACGCGGCCACTCCCAAGGCTCACGGTGCTCCGAAATCAGCACAGGGTGCTGGTGGTTCCCAGGCAGCGGCCTCCTTTAAAAATATATTACAGAGAAAATCTATGCTTTTGTAGAAAAATCAGGAGATGAAGAGAAGTGAAACCAAAAAGTGTCTCAAATTATCTACGATCCCACTGTGCACCACTAATGTTTTGATGTTTTCTTTCCCATATGTATTATACATATGTCCACGCATAATTTTTGTTCAAAAACAAGTTTATTCTGTAATCTGTTTTTCTCACCTAGCAATTTATTGTTTTAAATCAGTACCTGAATACATTACAGAAGAGTCAAGCAATGTGAAAATACAGAGTCCCTCCCCATGAGTCCCCTCCCCGTGGACCAGCCCCCCGATTCAGCCCCTGCGACCTGAGCCCCTGTCTGGTGACACCACCACCCTGAACATCTTCCTCCACCTCCAGCGTGCACTTGTTTCTCTACAGTGACACGGAGCAGTGGAATCGCTGAGTCAAAATCCGTGCTTATTCTTTATTTTAATAAATACATCAAATTGTTCTCAAAATAGATGTACGGATTTGCACTCCCCAAATCAGAACAGCTGTTTTCCCACCTCTGCTAACATTTGAAATCATCACACACATCTTAATGTTTGCCAGTCTGATAGGTGAAAAGTATTATCTCATGGTTGTTTTAGTTTGGATTTCCCTGAATAGTGGTGATGTTTACATTGGCTGGTGAGCTTCCTCTGAATAACCTGGTCATATCCTGGCCTCCACGTTGTTAGCCTTTTAAAATGATTTTCAAACTTCTTTCTATGGTCTGGTATTAAATCTTTATATGATATATATATATAATATGCATGATGTTTTTCTCCCAGGTTTTTCCTGTGCCTTAAAACTTTGCTTGTGATACCTTTTATCATAGAGAAGATTTTGAAAATTATTTTTATGTAATCCAAACTTTCAATTTTGTATAATAATTTTGTAGTTTTTGCCTTATTACTTACCAACTACAGATTGGTTTTTATATTTACTTCTTTCTCAAAAATACATTCTACAAATACTAATGATATTAAAAAGGAATCTAATTTTGTTCCAAAGTTATATCCAAGTAGCATAATTGAATCCAAGTATCATTATTGAATATACCAAAATTCCCCTCTTAATTGGAAAGCTGCTTCCTCATACGGGGTTATCACTGGTACCACTTCGTACCTGTGCTGAAATCACATTCTGTTTGCTGTATTTTCTCGAGTGTCATTTCCATTTGTTGAGTCCAATGCCTGTCTTCTGTGGCTCAGACTTGTCATCTGTGTATTTGAGAACCAGCTGCTTTGAGGAGGTATGAAGCTTCTGAGGGTCACAGTGGGCCAGACAAGGGAGCACTAAACTCAGATGGTTCCTTCTGACTTCCTGGGCCTAGAGGGCTTATTTTTGTCACCTGGGACATCCTTCGAGCCCGCTAAAAACTTTCAAAGGGGCCCAGGGTGCCGTATCTGGCTTGTCCTGGTCACTCCTCGGTCACTTGGTCAGTGAATGACCCCGCCTTGGGGGTATCGTAAGTGTCCACACAGGGCACCTGACTCGTCTTCACGGTGTGTGCAGGGTGTTAGGACGTTGCAGAGCCATCAACTTCTCATCACCAATGTTGTATTTGAATTTCTGACAACTTCTATATTTGCTAGTAGAGCGTGCCCAGGGGAATAGCTACTAATCAAAGGGAAGGGACATGTTATTCACTGGGGAAGAGCTATGCGATCGAGGTGCAACTTTGTGAGGATGTGTAGAGAATGGATCCAGTAATGAGATGTGTTTCGAGGACTCAAGGTGAGAGAAACATAATCTGAGATAATAAAAATCCTCACTGAGGCATTGCTCTTTACGATTCCATCCTGAATTGGTAGTCAGGGGGGATACTTTTTAGCTGATCTATTTGTTTCTTGATAAATTCCATTCTCTGCAAAAACAGACGCTGTGTCGGCAAAGGAGCCTTGCTTTCTACCGTGAATAGATATCTAACATTTTGTTAAATAAATTCTATTCTGAGTGTCCCAAGAAAGGTTGCTCTTTGAAGGTCTCACCCCATAAAACATGTATATGGTGTTTGGATGAGGTGGTTGACCTACTGTAACTGGGAATAAAAGGTAACAGGTCTGTGAACAGAATCAGTACCACGTGAGTCTCAACAGACTAAAAAGATGGGCCAAACCAACTGGACAGTATTTAACAGGAACTTAGCAGTGGGTGGGGGAGGGCTTGAAGCAGCAGGAAGCGTACCTTGGAGAAGAGAAAATGCAAGGAGGGGGTGGGTTGGGGGCAGCCCTTTCTCTGCATGGTCTCTGGGAGCTCTAGCATCTGTCCCCAGGGGCGACAAGGCCTCATGAAAGGAGGGTCTGAAAATAACCTTATGCCAAGAAGGTAACGTCAATTTCAAGTGGACGAGGAGAGAAAGCTGAAAGGAAGGCTGGGATCTGAGAGCAGGTGGCAGGACAAAGGTGCAGGAGCACTGGGGCTCCGATCTGCACGCTGCCCAGACCCTGCACGGAAACCGGTGGGCTGGCAGGGAGCGTGGACTGGATGGAAGAGAGAGACATCGGGGAATGAGGGAGGGAGGGAGAGAGGGAGGGAGAAAGGGATGGAAGGAAATACCTCCTTTGAGGGGAATCAGTATATTATGAGACATAAGACTAACTCAACTTTGCCCTAAAGAAAAAGAACCTTTGAAGAAGTGCTCCAACACCCACTGGTTCGAAACCCGTTCCTTACTTTCTCGTTCATCCTTCACAAACCCGTAAAAGCACAGTCTCATCGCCCCAGTTTTTCAACGTGACCCCAGAAACACTTCACAGGCTGCCCAGGTCACACACCCAGCTCCCCCTCCCAGCCCCACCCCCGGAGCTGATTCCAGTGGGGAGACACAGGGAACCTCAACTCAGCAGCCATCTGTGAATGCTAAGCCCTTGGGGTAAAATAAGCAAACAGGAAAGGGGAAGGGAGCGGGGTGGTGCAATTTAAAGTAGGAGGACAGGATAATACATGCAGATATTTCCCTGGGGGGTGGGGGGCGGTGATGACCCCCTTCTCCCTGTTGAGACTGAGCTGGACTCAGTATGGAAAGGGAAGCCTGGTCACTTGACAGCAGGAACCTGGCAGATGCCACCTTCACCAACACAGTCAGGGGGTGTCACGTGACCCCAAGTTCTCTGATGAGAAGGCACTAAACCCCTGTGGAGTTCTCCCCAGCAAGCAGTCAGGAGGAAACATCAGAGAAGCCAGATTGGGGCATTCTACGGAGTTCAGAACGGACTTGGGGTCTAGAGCTGGCATGAGTTGCCCTCAGATATTAAATCATGCTGGTGACCTGGCTCCCACCCGGCCTGGGATGGGTTGAGTGGGATCCAGCGACCTGGAGTCCCTCAGAGAACAGGCTCACAGACCTTCCCCTGCCACCTGTCTGAAGAAGGTGGCACCCTCGGGAGAAGCGGCTGCGAGGCTGGTCCCAGCTCTGCTCCTCTAAGGCCGCACGCGGGCCCCCCGGCATGATGCTCAGAGCCTCTGACACCGGGTCCAGGAAGCTCCCTCCCTTCCGAGGAAGGGCCGGAAGGCCTCGCCCTCCCAGCCTCGCAGGAAAGGCAGCCAGGCAGCAACCAGAGCCAAAGGCAGGTGTCGCTGGGAGGAAAGAGTCCATCCGACGTGACCCCACAGGCCTGCGGTCTGACAGGTCATCTCCAGAGAGTGCTGAGTGTGCGGGTTCGTGTCCCAGGGCTGCCGCGAGAAATCACCACAAATGTATTGATAGATAGGGCCTAAAACAACAGAAATCCTTCCCTCAGAGTCCTGAGGCCACAAGTCCAAGCCAAGGCCACGCTCCCTCCCACGCCCCCTCCGAGGCTCCAGGGAGGGTCCTTCCTGTCTCTTCCAGCTTCTGCCCCGGTGGTCTTGGGCTGGTGGCATCATCTCTCCAACCTCTGCTCCGTCATCCCACGGCCTCCTTCTCTCTGCACGTCTGTGTCTGTGTCTCTTCTTATGAGGACACCAGCCGTACTGGATTCAGGGTCAGCCCTACCCCGGGATGACACCCTCCTAACTAATTACAGGGCAGTGACTCTGAGATGTGACCTTCTTTTTTAGTCACAGTCACAGAGGTTCCGAGGTTCCAGGGGCCGGGGGGAGGGTGGGGACATGAATCTGGAGGGATGCTGTCAGCCCAGGAGAGCCTGGAAGTCACATCGGACTGATCCGATGTGAAAGCAGCACACGAGGTCACACAAGGTCACAAAAGGAGCCATGGCTCTCAGTGGGAGGGGACCGAGGCGTCTCTGCTCAAACTGAAACAGTGAGGACCCTGGGTCCGACCCCCGGCCTCCAACCTCAGTCCGGCCACTTGGCAACTACTGTCTGACTTTGTCAATTCCCCTTCAATCCCTCTAAACCTTGGTTTCCTCACCTTGAAATGAAGACGCCATTCGTCATGCATAGAAAGAGGTGAGCACAGTAAGTGCTCGATCCCTGGTGACGGACTGTCCTCTCCAGGCCCAGCACAGGGAAGGGTATTGCAGAAAATTCCCAGGAACCTGTACCTTATGCAGGTCATTCTGCATTTGCCATTAGTAACAACAACTTGGGAAAACGAATTTGAGAGTTTAGGCCTGGAAGGCTTATTCCAGACATTTCCAGCCTGCTCCTTCAAAGTGCTCTCTGTCCGTTCGCCCCCCGCCGGTCCCCCATTGTCACTCATCGCTGATGGTACCTGGAAGGCATTGCTGACCCTGGGGGCACAGACTTCGTGGATACAGAAACAGAGGTCTCTCCCACCAGTGAAACGTGGCAGCGATGGAAGAGGACATGGGCCCAGCCCCTCCTGTTTCCTCAGACCCAGCCCTCCCTCCTGGCCAGAGCACAATGCACACCACACCCACTCCCAGGGGAAGAAGCTCGTTTCCACACTGGGCTCCAAGACATGCCTTTCTCCTTTCCCCAAGAGGCAAGGGTCCCAGTGTCAGTCCCAGGAAATGCTGGTCACTCCTTCCCAACAGCAAAAGGGAAAAGTCCTGTCACTTATGTTGGCAGAAAATGCACCCGGCTACCTAAGTGAACAGCCTTCCCATTGGGACAGCCATCCTCGTGTCCACGTGGCCACCAGCAAGCGTTGCTTCACAGTTTCTAAAATGCTTAGCAGACACCATACTCCCCCTTGGTTCTCACAGAGCTCCGTGACCCTAAATAGGCCACATTTTCACCCCTGACCTACAGATGGAAAATCTGAGGCTCGGAGCAGCTGACCAGGGAGGCCCCACTAAGTGTCGGAGCCTGGACTCAGATCCAGCCCTTCATCCGGGCTCGGCACACCTTCAGTGGCCCATGCCACCTAAGGAGCAGTTTCTATGCTGCGGGGTTTGGTCGGACGTGGACGTGGCCATTCTTCCCTGCAGAAATGTCCCACCAGCATGCTCCCCTCCCAAGGATCACCTCACAGGTTCCCATAGGTTTTCTCGTATGTCAGCACATATATTTGCATCTGAGGATCAGGGGCAGTGTGGCCCAATGGTGAGAGATGGGGATTGGGTCGAAAAAGACCCGGACGTGAGTCTGATCTCTGCTGGGTTGCAGTGATGTGTCTCCGTTCATCTTAGCTGGCGTGGAGGGGCGGGTAGTGACACCTGTCCAGCATCGTGGTGCAGGGGCGAAAGCACAACACTGCTGCGGCCCAGCGCCATTCCTCCCGGCAAGCAGCAGCCTTGTTACCCATCAAACACCAAAAGCCTTTCTTCAGAGGAGAAAAGACCACATCCTTGATGAGACAAAGTTTGGCCTGAATTCAAGGCAACTCTCCATCTGTGAGAAGCCTCGGTGTCTGATGACTGATGAATCCAAAATGCCAGCTGACAGAATCCCAGCCAGCCAGCCTGTCCCTGACTCCACTGCTCAGCCCGGAGCCCTCGCTTAGGCTGCGAGGATGGAGCTGGGCCAGCCTGGAGTGGATCCCCACCAGCCTGCCCGTCTTTCAGCAGCTCCTCCGTCAGCACAATTGAGTGTCATCGGAGCCTGGGTGTTGTCTTGGCTCCCGTGAAGCCATTATTACTTTAAATATGTGGAAAGTTCAATTGCAAGCACAGCATTTTTGACAGTTTGTGATTTGCACCAGGAAGTGACTCAACTTCCTCAAGGACCCAGGCGGTCACAGCGCAAATGTGCCAACTCAATCAGCCAGGAGCGGGGCAGCGGCCAGCTGTATCACAGCCACATACTCGTGGAACAAGCGCTGCTGGTCTGGCTCAGACACGGCCACAGGACAGGGACTTCCAGACCCAGGGAGCGCTCGCTCCATCTGAGAGACTGACATGGAGTATGGATGCGGACCCACGCCAAAAGGCCCTGCACATCCTGGGGAGAAACCGTAAAGGTTTACACCATGAACAGGGTCACGCGGCATCCACTGTTCCACCACCACTCCAGAAGCTGGAGCAGAAATCAACACCTTCTCAATTCCGAAAGTAAATAGCTTCCAACTGAGAATTCTATACCTAGCCAATCGATTGAGGATGAGGGTAGAATACAGACATTTTCAAATGTGCACAACCTCAGGAATTTCCTTCCCTTTTCTCTTTCCCAAAAGCTATTGAAGTTTGTGCTTCACAGCATGGAATCAAAGAAATGGAGCCTGGAATCCAAGAAGCAGAAAGTCCAACACGGGGTGGGTGTCCCAGGAGAAATGTCAGATGAAGGTGCTGGATGGAGCTTTGCACCAGATCCAGACCTCAGTCTGGGTTGGGGGGCTGGGGGGAAAGGAAATAAAGAGCATCTAAAATGGATAGGTAATCTGGGATGCATTTAGACAATGGAACATGATTCAGTGATAAAAAGAAATGAGCTATCAAGCCACGAAATTCATGGAGGGACCTTAAATGCAGATTTCCAACTGAAAGAAGCCAGTCTGAAAAGGCTACTGTGATTGCGACTCTATGGCACTCTGAATGAGGCGGACTCATGGAGACAGAAAAGAGATTGGTGGTTGCCAGGGGTTAAGAGGGAGGGAGGGGTGAGCAGCAGAGGACAGAGGATTTTTAGGGCAGGTGGTAGGTAGACCAAGCAGTTAAGACAGGTAGCAGGTAGGGCACGTAGTAAATAGAGGGTAATAGATACGGCAGGTGGTAGGTAGGACAAGTAGCAGGTAGAGCAGATAATAGGACAGGTAGCTGATACGGCAGGTAGCAGGTAAGACAGATTGCAGGTAGGGCAGGTAGTAGACAAAGCAGGTGGCTGGTAGGGCAAGAAGCCCCGCCTACATTTTAAGATGGTAAGTGACTCGCCAGTCACCCAACCTGGGAGTGATGAGGCTAAGAGTTAAACCCTGCCCTTCTGACCTTTGATCCTGCAGCATCACGCTCGCACTTGTCAAAGGTTTCCCTGCCCACCGCACCCTTACCCCACCCATTTCTTCCTGTTGGTGAAATCAGAGACACCCTACTTTCTAAAACCCGACACATTCCTTTGGACTCTGTTTATAGGCAGGAAATTCTACTTTTTCGTTTCCTGTGAGTTTCCTGGGCTGCAGTGGGCTTGGATTGAGCTTTGTTCTATTCCTGCCTGTGTTTCCAGGGTTTATCTCTTCACACAACACGCATGCCTGCTCATGGGTTAACCACCGCCCAGCTCCAGGCCGCTGACACGGCTCTGTTCTGGAAAGCTCTCCTCCCCGGCAGCCCCTCAAACCTCGGAGGTGAGGGTGTGTGAGTGAGACAGGCCTGACTCAGCCACCATGGCAAGCACTCCCTGCAGACGGGGGCTTGGTGGCCGCACCCGACGGCAGGACCGATGGCCGGAACACCCCCAGGGGTAGAGTGAGCGTAGCCGCTGCATCTGCCCTGAATGTGCGGGAACTCACCCACGGCCACTGTCAGATGAGGGGCTCCAATCAGGCCCGCTTCCTCTCCCCCAGCACCCCCCCACCTCAAGTGGCCAGTCGCCCACGTTTGGGGAAGAGTTCCTACCCACAGGCTCTGGCCACCCAAACCCTTTCAAGGTCACTGACTCCAGGACAGAAGGGAAGTGTCCTGCCTGTGTAGACGGCATCTGGACGTCCAGGGGTCCCGGAGCCAGGCCGGCCCCCACCCAGGGAGGAGCCTCCCCTTCTGGGCTCACCTCCTGCTTCCCTGGGCAGCAACCATGGCCAGGGGACCGAGTGGTCCTCCGAGATTTGCAGTCACTTTGGAGCCGGGATCCAGACCGGCACAAGTGACGTGTGGAGGAGGCTGGTGTCTTCAGTACTCAACGCCAGGACTTCCCAGCAGGAGCAGCTGTGCACCTGTCGCGGCCCGGCTGGTTCCACCCAGGCATCAATGAGTGTCCAGCCTCACATCGTCCACGGTCTCGGCTCTGACCTCGCTGACCTGTGGCGGAGGGGACAAGTCACGCCAGCAGGCCTCTTGCAGAGCAGCCCTGAGCTGTCCCTGAGCAGGACTGCGGCTTCTCAAAAAGCTGGCCCTGAGACGTGCCTGAGCTGAGGTCGTGCCAGGGCAAGGGACGACCCAGCACAGCGTGGACACTGGGAAGCCGAAGGGAAAAGCACAAGGTCCCTGCCTCCCCAGAACTTATATTTCTGGAGGTCGGGGGACCATCTACAAGCAGACAGACAGTAAACCAGGAAAGCATCAGGGAGAGATGAGTAAGACACCGAACATGTACGTGGGGTTGGTGATGGGGCGGTGCCATTGGGAGTAGGAGGTGTCTTCCCCACCGGAAGGTCCTTCTGAATCATAACCACAACTGCAAGGCCCCCAGAACAGCCCCATCTCAGAGAGAGAACAGTGCTGCCCCGAGGGCCCGCCTGGCCTCACTCACACCCGTCACAGAGCCTGCCTGTGACTGCTCCCCCCAGGCCTGTTATAAAGGTACAAGACGCAGAGAGGCCAGACGTGATGGCCTGGAGGGCAGGGTACCCTGCTCAGGGGGACTGGTGAGGTGATGGGCGCTCACTATCTAAGCAGCGCTAACCCTGAGTGCTCTGGAAGCGCCCAGGTGCTCCCGGCCCAGCCCCCTGTAGCATATGTGCAGGCACTGGGGCGGGGGGGACTCCTGATCTGTCCCCCACGGGGTCCCCAAGCACCGGTCAGCAGCTCGCACGCCTGACACCATGAACAAGGGGCAGAACATCCATGAAGGGGCCAGAGTGCAGTTCATTCCAAATCCATTTTACTTAAAATCTGTTCTTAAATGTTTGTAAGAGAAAGAGGCCTGCTAAGAAAATGGTGTGTGTGACAATAAAATCAGGGGAAAGTGATTAGGAAAGTAGTCCTCCGAGAGGGGCTGGGATGGAGCCCAGGGTCAGGGGCAGAGGTGCCTGAAGCTCTGGGGATGGAGGGAGGGATCCAGGGACCAGCGGGGAGGAGACCAGGTGATGGGCCTCGGGCAGGGGGAGGGCAGGCCTTGTGTGGCGCTAACTGGCCTCGGGGCCCCTCAGAGGCCGTGTTTGGAGTAAGAAAGCCATGTGTGTTTTCCGCCCTTGCTTTTCTCTTCCTCCTGAGGCGGATTGAGAAAACATCTCCCCACTCTCCAGCTGAGGGGTAACTGTGGGGTTGAGAGAGGGTGAGAAGGAGGGACACCCTGTATTCTGTGCCATTTCCAGGCTGCAGACCTTCTGCCAATACTGTCAAGAGATGTAGGAAAACAAAACACACCAACCTGGAAGCCTGGGATACAGAGCAGGGGCCCCGGGGCTCTGTCCTGAAGCCTGATCCTGTTCCCGGATGTTTCCCACGCAGCGTGGCATCGCTTGGAGAAGGGGCCCCGGAGAGAGTGGGCACCCAGGGGTTCATTCTCGGGTTTGCTTTGAAGCATCACATGCTTCCCTGATATAAGGACTGAGCACCTTTATCAGCAGGAAAACATTTCTGCAACAACAGCAGGGTCGGGTGACATCATGTCTTCATTCCAGAGGCGTGAGGTGCTGGGCGACCCCCCGCCCCCCCAGTGCCCTGGGACGTTCTTCCAGGCCCAGCAGCCACTCGAAGTCACTGATGGTGGTGCCCAGCTGTCAGCTCTGCCCGGACATGGCGTCATCACCATGGGAGCATCAGGAAGGGCGCGGAGCAAGCCACCAAGATGAGACACAACTGTCTCACTGGACCAACCTATCCCGGACGGAGAGATGGATTCAACAAGATACGGGGCTACACACTGGGATTCAGGCTTTCTGCATCTTCCGACCAGTTTCCTCCTTCACAGATGTCTCATCTCTTAATTCCTAACCCGAATCTCTCTCCCCAGCTACCACCTCAGTTTTTAATAAATGAAGTGTCAGCAGTAAAGCCTAATGCGGCAGAGCTTTTCTTTGTGGAAGATGTTTGATTACAGATTCAATCATCTTACTATTTATAGGTCTATTCAAACGTTCTGTGTCTTGGGTTCATGCCTGGTAGGTTTGTGTTTCCAGAGTTTGTCCATCTCATCTAGATTATCCAATTTGTTGATGTACAAATGTTCATAAAACCCTCTTATAATCCTTTTCATGCCTGTAGAATCAGTAGTAATGCCCCCACATTAACTTCGATTTTAGAAATTTGAGTCTTGTCTTTTTCTTAATCAATCCAGGTAAATGTTTGTCAATTTTGTTGATCTTTTCAAAGAACCATCTCTTGGTTTTGTTGATTTTCTCCATTGTTTTTCTTTTCTTTGCTTCATTCCTCTCTACTCTAATTTTTATCAGAACTGAGAGACAATATCTTTCTGTTGTTTGAGTCCCAGTCTGCGGTCTTTTGTTTCCACAGCCCCAACAGACACACACTGATACATTTACTTCCGAGGAGAGTTACCCGGGCAGGGTAACGGGATGTCAGGGTGTCGGCAGGGGCAGGGAGCAGCTAGTGGGTACCTGGTCTCATGAACCCAACAGCAGAGTGTGGACAATGAGCCTCCCGGACCCCACATGAGGGACCCAAGGCTTACAGAGGTTAGAAAGTCCCCAAGGTCACAGGTGGTCCAAGGTCACAGGGTGATGAGCAGAGTAATGTCTCAAACCTGCTCTGGGCAGTTGCAGGGCTCGTGCTGAGCTGTGATAGGAACTTTTAAACATCTTCATCCCATCCAACAGTGCTTGCACGTTTCTAGCAGAAATGAAGAAGAAAAAAAAAAAAAAAAAAGATGAGACGTTTCATTGAAGCTGGAGGAGGATCTGGAAATCTCCACTCCGCATCTTCCTCACCACTAGCAGAGATCGGGTGTTCACACGTGCGGTCCCCTCTGAGGGCCTGTTGGGATTTTCGATGGACTCTTCTGGCATGACTGATCCAGAGTCCAAGGCCTTAGGGAGTCTGAGTAAGATGCCCAAGCTCCTATGGAGGTGAGCCCTCCAGAGGGGAGTAGCATGAGCACCTTAGGGAGGGCGGACAGGACAGAAGGGGGAGGAGCCCTGCACACTGGGCGTGGCCCTGCTTCAGCTGACCCGCAGGGACTGCACTCAGAGTTCCGAGCACTGGGCAACGGCACCGGCACCGGAGGCAGGGGAGGGCTGGGAGCCAGGGAACAGAGTGAACCTGCAGGCGGAGGTTCTGAGCAACGGGAGCCCGGGCCGGGGGAGGGGAGGCCTCCAGGGGTCCCAGTGCTGCTCAGTCTCTTAGTTTGCACCCTTGCTCCAATGGAGGAGTTTCTACTCCATCAAAAGATGGTGAATGGGCCCGGCTCCCCACCACTGCACCCAAGCCCCAGGTCAATAGGAGACGGCAACCCCGCAGCCAGGCTCAGCCCCAAAGCCCCAGCCAGAGAAGCCAGGACCAACAAGAGTCCCAACTGGTGTCGCAGAGCTGAGACCCCTGGCGGGACACCTCCGACTCACCCTCGAACCCATCTTGCTGTCGACCTGCCTCCACCCCGCCCTGTCTGGGGGTCCGTCCCTGGAAAGGCAGCTTGGCAAGGAAGAAAGGGACCCACATTAATTATTCACCCTGCCAAGTGGCCTTTCTCTTATGAGCAAAATAGATAATCTCCCTACTTCACAGGGATGTGTGACTGAAGGAGATGGCCCAGGTGAAGCCCTTAGCCCACAGGAAACACCATTATGAATTCTAGGCCTTATCACCACTCCCCTGTCCTGGGAGAGAGAGCCCCGCAGGCCAGGCCTGGTACCAGTCACTGATGGGTGGAGCCCCACCTGCCTTCCCCCATTCTTCTCCGGATCCCAGCACAACCTGCTGCAAACTGGTCCCCAGGCCCAGACTCCCTGCCGCTGCCTCCCTGCCAGACCCAGACCTCTGCCCTCTCCCTGCTCCCAGGCCCTCTGGCCTCTTCCACCCGACCCTCCTCAGCGAGGACTGATTCGGATGATCCACCAGGCCTTGACAGCCCTCTGCTTTCTTGGTTCTGCTGCCTCTGATCAGGACCATTGTGTTGCCTTCACAGCCCTGGGCTGTCTCTCAACTTGCAACCAAAGAACAGCAATGCTGTCTGTGGAAAAGGAAGTTGAATGTCAGAGGCCCGTGGAGCTGGGAGGGACGCTGGCCCCAGTAGGGTGGTTTCCATCAGTGTTAGGGGTGGGCCAGGTTAAGCCATGAGGCAGAGACAAATGCCCCAGACCCCAGGGCCTCACACAGAGGGCACTTACCTCCTGCTTCTCCTCCCACAGCCTTTCGGGTGGCTGTCCTCCAGCAGTGACCCAATGATTCAGGGGAGTGTGTCTGTGCCCCCACCCCATCCCCAGCTTCCACCGTGGCTGCCATGGCTGCAGCAAAAGATGGGAGGGTGGGGACTTCCCTGGCGGTCCAGTGGTCCAGACTCCATGCTTCCACTGCAGGGGGTGCGGGTTTGATCCCTGGTCAGGGAACTAAGATCCTGCATGCCACGTGGCAGTGTCAACAAATTAAAAAATTTTAAAAAAAGGTGGGAGGGTGGAGCAGGCTTCAACAACCTGGGATGACTTGCCTCTACATCCACAGGCTGTTACCGGAAGAAAAGGAGAATTGGCTGTCACACGATGAAACTTTTGCTTTCCCCCAAATTAACCTTTACATAGAACCCCAAACTGGGTGCTTCTCTGTTTTAAGGGGGAAGGGTGGGCTCTTGAAAGCCCACCCCCTCCACGAAGGACCAGCCTCAGCCTTCTGTCCATGGAGCAGAGAGGGCAACCAGTGACAGGGTCTACATCACCCCCCCGCCATTTGGCACATTCAGAAAAGACCAGCAAAGCCAGGGGTTCCTGGCCAACACACAGCTTGCCACTGGCGGGGAACCATCCCAGAGACTTCTTGCTCTCAGACTGACCAGACTGACCGACAGCACTTCTTAAAGGACAGCACAGTGGATGAAGTCGCCCCCATCACGGACTTCGAACAAAATCCTACCCAATGTAATTGCACAATCCTATTTAAACCGTGAGGCAGGTGAGGAAAGGGAATATTGCAATACACCCACATCTGGAGAAGACTTTGCAGTACCCGAGAAAGTTTAGAAATTCATCTGACCTTAGAAAATGTCAGAGGAAGGTGCCTGATAACAAAGGCCAGGATGTTAAGTGAAGAGACAGGAATTAATCTCCATTCATTAATAGGAATCTAACGTGACCTTTAAATTAAATCGAAGTCGCCTCATTGAGGAGCAGGAGTTCAGGCGACGTTCCCTCCCACCCACGGCGCCCGCCTCTCCTTTACTGATGGAGCCTGACTGACGTCTTCCCTCTGCCTCCGTCCCTCCTCCAGCTAAGGACATGGTGCGTGTCCAGAGGAAGCCACGCATCTGTGCCAACTGGGTGAACCTCCACGGAGCCAAATCGAGACCCGCCCCCATCCTCTCAATGGTCTGCTTCCAGGAGAAGCACCGCGTCCCCCACGCACCTGTCTCTCCAACCCTGCCCCGCCCCTCCCGGCCCACCTGCCTTGCACCTGCCCCTTGATCAGACCTCTCCTGCCCCCTCCTCCCCGAGGTCTCGAGACCTGGGCTGGCTGGGTTGCCCAGGAGCCTCCAACGTGGTCTCCCAGGCCCGGCCTCAACTTGCACACACAGCTGCTGCCGGATCCGGTGCTCCCTCTCACTTCTGTAGCCCCGCGGCCCTGCCCACCCTTCCCGTTAGGCACCGCGCCTCGGGTTGTATTTTATGAGCATTCCTTCCACCCCGCTTTGTATCCTGGTAACTCCCTGGGCTCAGGGATTTGTCCTCATTATCCCGCCTCCTACGGAGATGGTTGCTAAATACACACTCACACACATGCACATATTATAGATATGTACACGCACATACATACACAGGTGCATGCACACACCCACGTACACATGCATGTACCCACCTATACGCGCACGCACATACACACACACAGAACCCCACCCCAGCACACCCCCTTGGCCCTCCATGTGGAGAAGCTCCTAGCAATGTGTTTCCAACCAGAAAGAAGCTGAGAGCTGATGGCAGACTCGGCCAGCAGAGATGAGCCTCACTTCATTGTGAAGTGTCCTCTCCAAGGCTGGGCTGTGCTGTCCAGCATGGTCCCCTGGACACACATTCTACCCGTAGATGCTACTCCAGCATGAGATGTGCCTTCCTGTAAAGCACACGCCATGTTTTGAGGACTGTGCTGGAGAAGGGTGTGAAATATCTCATTTTCAGTGACTACGTGTTGAAATGATAAGACTCGAGATGTACTGGGTTAAGTAAAATATATTATTAGAATTAATTCCACTTCTTTCTTTTTGCTTTTAAAGTGCCTACTGAAAAGGGTTCCATTACATGGGTGGCTCGTATTATCTTCCTACTGAATAGCACCTCCCTAGGAGCAGGAGACAGCAATACAGCCACGACCGGAAGCCCCTTGCTGGACCACAGCCCTGGCCTCGCTCTTGCGGCAGGTCTGAAGATGCATCACCCAGAGCGGAGCTGAGTCCTTGTGATGAGACCAGCAGCCTGCAAAGCCGAAAATACTGACTTCCAGCTTTTTAAGAAACAGCTGACCTGCTCTAGAGTTAGACAGTGGATGAGTGGGCTGTGCTGCTTGGGGGAACATGGCAAAACTTCATCTATTCGCCATCCACGAGGCTGCGACAAATTCAATCTAGTTAACCGAAAACTCTAGAAGATCTGGGTAAAATTTGTTAGAACTGCCCCAGTAATTCAAAAGTACATTTCTCAGAATCTGAAAAATAATGTGCGTGTGTGTATAACTAAATCACTGTGCTCTACACCGGAAATTAACACAACACTGTAAACCAACTATACTTCAATAAAAAACATATATAAAATAAAAGAAATTTTTAAAGTGCATTTCCCTGATAAGTCAATTATCAAATATGATAATAATTCAATTATGGATTATCGTTGTTAGAAAGTGTGAGGTCCTGGGTGGACTCCGCTTCTAACTTTGGGAGAATTTTATTTCTGGCAGCGTTTTGGTAACTGACAAAGAGGGGGCACTGGCATTTCGTGGCACCTGCTGCAGGCTGGACCCTGAGCCAGGGGCTGGACAGATATTCTTTCTCTTCTTTGAATTTCTGGTTTTTGAAATCGAGTGGCTTCGACTTAGTCTCGGTTTCTACTAAGAGGGAGCATAACTCCTCTGGGTCCTGTTATAGCCTCAGTGAGACTCCAGGATGGGCTGCACCTTGGGTGAGGAAGGCAGCGTAGGTCCTCCTGGCCTCCTCTCGGGAGAGACCCTGAAACCAGCCGCAGGGTCCCCCCATCAAGGAGACCTGGTCACCCCCCGGCCAGAAGGTTCTTTGCTGAGGTAGCTCCACGGACTGAGACCTATCAGGTCTGTGCCCCCTCAGGCTCTTCCCGGGCCGAAGGAGCACTGCGGGAACTTAGGGAAGGTGGGGACGGACCATGGCGAGAGGGAGTGCCACCAGGCCGGCAGGGAGACCAGGGACCCTTGGCCTTACAGGTCACTCACTTCCAGAAAGTCCTTGGCGAGAGACGGTGCCACGTGCCAAACACTGCTGCAGGCTAGTGTTGAGCTGAGGAAACTCTCTGTTCCTGACTCTGGCCAACAAGTGCTGACATGAAAGTGAGACACGGCCGCCCCCGGTGTCAGGATGGCTGCAAACACCCACCCACCCAACCCCAGGTCCAGCCAGCCACTCGACCTCCTGTCTCCCAACTGTGGGAGGGGAAGGCTTGTCATGAAGCCACACTGCGTCTTCTGCACATTCCTCCCCACCACGCTCCCCGTGCCATAGTACCCTTCCCAACCCACAGGGTGACCTGTGACCTGCAAAAAAAAAAAAGAAGGAGAAGAAGAAATCTGTTCTTTGACAAATGTCTAGGGAGTGTGGGGTGGGAGGGACACTCATGTGTCCCAGAGAGACGCAGCATGGGCAGTGTGCCCAAGCGTCCCCTCCGCCCCGTGGACACCTAATGCTGTGTTGGAAGCAAACAAGCTCCTTCTGCCCTGACCTTCCTGGCCTCATCCCAGCCGCCGCCACCGTCCCTGTCCCCCTACAGAGATGCCCGGAAGTGGCATCCTTGCTCCCGTGAGATTTCTAATGTTCGACGGTCTCCAGGACCTCAGCCAGGAGGCTGGGGCCTCCAGGGCTGAGCAGATGGAAGGCAGCAGGATGCTCTCCAAACCATCAACAAATGACTTGACTTTCCCAAGAAGAGGAAGCTGACAAGTCCTGGAAAGGCCTCATCCTGGGCAGAATCCCAGCCTGTCCTAGGAAATGGTGAGGAGCCAGACAACTGGCTGTCTCCAGCCAGACAACTCACGTGGCCCAGCAGCCCTCGTGCAGTTGTTCTACTTCCCTTCAGCTCTGAACAACCCAAAGGTGGACAAGCTGAGCGGGCACGCGGGCCTCCTCCTGCAGCCCATGGCATCCGGCCCCTCCCAGCGCCTTCGCCGTGGCTGTGTGCCCACCGCCCTCTCACCCTCCCTGCATCACGGCCCAGGCTCAGGCTCCAGGCCTCTGTGTCTGCCCTCCCGCCCCGGACAGCTCCCCCGTGCCCCCTCTGCCCGGTGAGCTCTGCACAGCTTCCGCCTGCCCCTCGGTGCCTGTGTCCCTGAGCGGCTCACACACGCCTCGCCTACGTCCCTCGTTGTCGTCTGTCCCTCCTCCCTGCCTGCACTCAGATGTTAGCACCCAGCTCCACACTGGCAGACGGGGGCCGGGGACCAGTGTGGAGAGTCATTCAACAAGACGTTTCCTCCCGGGTTCCTGCAGGAGCCCCCCTGCTAAGGGGTTCTGCCCTCGAGGAGCTGAGAGACACTAGGATTTTATGTACACCCCATAACTATGATTGAATGCCGCCCGATTTGTGTGTAAGGCACAGTGTCATGTGCTGCAAACACAAAAAAGGAAAGGAAAGGACTTCCTAAAGGTGCTCTGGTAGCCGCTTCCAGCAGGCATTTGAAAGGCCCAGGCTTCGTGTGGTTGGTTCACATCTTACACCCAGAAAGGTGCATGTGAAAAAAAAGTCATGTTTCTTTATTTTCGTTTTAACTTTAATTGCCTTGATCTTTTCATAGGTGATGCATTTATATGGCAGAACATTCAAAAAGCTACACAGCGAAAATTCCCTCTCCAGCTCCCCAGCACCCAGTTCCCTTCCTTGGAGACCACCTGTTTCCTGTCTGTCCTCCGAGGTATTTCTACTCAGCTACAAACTAATACAAAGGCTTTATTTTCTCAAATATTTGTAAGTCTGACTCCAGCCCCCACCTCACTTAGCCAGGCACAAAGTCCACTTCGATAGTACTAGGCTCACCGGCCACTCCGGGGTCACAGGAAAACCAGGTGGCTCGGGCTTCCCTGCTGGCACAGTGGTTAAGAATCTGCCTGCCGATGCAGGGGACACGGGTTTGAGCCCCTGTCCGGGAAGATCCCACATGCCGCGGAGCAACTAAGCCCGTGCGCCACAACTACTGAGCCTGTGCTCTACAGCCTGGAAGCCACAACTACTGAGCCCGTGAGCCACAACAAGAGAAGCCACCGCAATGAGAAGCCCGCGCACCGCAACAAAGAATAGCCCCCGTTCGCCGCAACTAAAGAAAGCCCGTGCAGCAAGGAGGACCCAACGCAGCCAAAAATAAATAAATAAATAAATAAAAATAAAGTTCCCTTTAGAAAAACAAAACAGGTGGCTCACGCTAGGCCCAGAACATGGACCCAGGGGACCCTCATCTGCACTGCGGCCACGTCTCCCAGTCCTGGGACACCACGGCCACCGTTCTTCTCTGAGGAGCTCTTCCCAGCTGGGGAAGTGTGGAGAGCGGGGTGCTACTGATCAGTGCTGTCAGAGTCAGGCTGGGCCGAGGGTGCAAAGTGGGGGAGGCCCCTCTGTGGTGGTGCCGTGGCCCGGCCTGTGAGCTGGAGCTGTCCCAGCGGGCATGTGGAGGAACTTCATTACGATTTAACTGCATTTCCCCAACGTCTGAGGAAAACAAGCACCTCTTCACGTGCTTGTGGACCATTCCTGTAGTCTTTGGACAAAATGTTAAAGGACTCTAAAAAGGTTTGGGGCCTAAGCGCTCGCGCCCAGGGGTTGTCTCCCAGGCCCTCCCACCCGGCCCTCCCTTTACCCCCTCATCCCACCCTCCCAGACTCCTTCCCCTTGCTCAGAAGTCTTAGAACCAGCAGACCCCCAGGCCTTGGGGAAGGGGACTAATATCCTGCACCCAATTCCAGCGTGCGGGTTTCTTCCCAACACATCCCAGCGATTCTCCAATGTCAGCAGGGTGTCCTACAATTCAACTCCATTCTGATGCCATCTACCTGGAGACGGCGTCAGATCCCACAGAGTAGGTCAGTCCCTCAGGACGTTCACCACTCCCCACCGTCCGCCCCTGCTTCTACTTCAGGTCCTCACCTGTGCTTCTCACCAACCAGCTATAGATCAGAGGTTCCCACAACCCCCTCCTGTGCTTGATTAATGTGTTAGAGTGGCTCACAGAAGTCAGGGAAGCATTTCACCTACTAGGTGACCAGTTTATTATAAAAGGGTGTAACTCAGGAACAGCCGGTGGACAAGATGCACAGGGCTGGGTGTTGGGAGGTGTGCCAAGCCTCCGTGCCCCATCCAGGCTCACCACCCTCCCCAAATCTCCACGTGTTCACCAACCTGGAAACTCTCTGAGCCTGTCCTTCTGGGTTTTTATGGAGGATTCATTATGTAGTCATGATTGGTTAAGTCATTGGGCATCGGTGATGGATTCAACCTCCAGCCTGTCTTCCCTCCCTGAGGTCAGAGGTCAGGACCCAGTCACGTGGTTGGGTCCACATCCTTAGGTGTTTCCAAAAGTCTCCTCATTAACATGGCGAGACACCTGTATCTCTCTCATCTCTTAGGAAATTCCAGGGGTTTAGGAGCTCTGGGCCAGGAGGGAGATGAAGAGCAAACGTGTATTTCTTATGATAAATCACAGTATCACAGGGACAGAGGTGGTTTCAGCCTTGATTCAAGCGTTTCCTCAACAAAGAACATTCTCCCCTACAGGGACTCTGCTGCCAACCACGAGGACCCATTATGGCCACCGTGTCACGTGTGTCACATGAGAATTGCCCATGGCCTTCAGCAGGTACCCTCACTCCTCAGAGGAACCTGGTGAAACAGGATCTGAGAGCCCAAGTCCCCTTCCCAGGGGGCCCCAGAGGACAGGGCAAGGTTCCCTGTTTCCGGGACAGGTTAGGGCTGGGCCTGCTCTCCACCAGCTTCCCTTCCTGATTGTACATCCATCCAGCCCCGAATCCCACCAGCCCCCTGCTCCCTCCTAGGTGCTGCCTTCCGCCTTGGACCCTAACCCAGCCTGGCCCGGCCCTAGCAGCGAGAGCAGTAGAACAGCTTCCCCACTGGGGCTCTGAACCCAGGACAGCACCCCAGAAGCCACTCTACAAAACAAGAACTCTCTCTCTCTCTCTGTCACTCTCAATCCTTCTTCCAGAACCTTCCTGCCAGCAAACTGGCAGACTTGGGGCGTTGCCTCCGTCGCTGGAGCTGGAGCTTTGGGCAACGATTCACCCACACGATGAAAGGAGCCGGACCAGGTGAGGAGAGGCCAGGCCTGGTCTCCGTGTGCCGCTAAGGGGCCAGCCTGGACAGGAAGAGCCCCACCGGGACGGGGAGGCCCCCTCGATCAGGGCCCGACTGGAGAAGTCAGGGCAGCCACAGGGGGTTGTCAGAGCCCCAGAGGAGGAACAGCAAGGAGGGGCCGGGAGGGGTCCGGTTTCCGGCCCCTGCACATCTTTTCGGATGGGTCATGCAGCCAGGAGATGGGCTCCGACCTGGGTGCCCATCCCTGAGGCTGTCCGGGGACGCTTGGCTTGAATCCTCCAGCAGCTCTGCCCCTGAGTCTGCCTGGCCTCCGTGCGGGCTCACCAAGGTTCTACCTGCTCCCTTCCCGCCACCCCTCAGAGAAACTCCCCAGCAAAGAATCAGAGCGGGCAAGCCTGGGGTAGCTGTTGGCCTGGTGAATGAGGAAGCTGGTAGTGATGGCAGCCAGAGGAAAGGCTCTTTGTTCTGGGAGAGCTGGAGCCGTGCTGCCCCTGGGCGGGTGCCCACACACAGGCCTCAGCCCGGCCCTTCCACCCTGGGCCGCAGGGCACTGGAGACAGAAGGAAGAGGGGACCCCTGAGCCGTGCAGAGAGGATCCATGTGTCGGGGCACCGGCGCAGAGGGAGCTTTCTTGGTGGAGAGGGACAGGGTGGTGACGGGGCTCGGAGGCCAGCCAGGCTCCGAGGAAATAATGATTTCTTCCTTCAGAAGCAGGTAGCTTTTGGAAGCATATACTGGAAAAAAAAATAATAATCTGTGATGAAACCCACTTTTTAAGTCCCTGAGAGATGAGGTGTGTTCTTTTGTTTGTTTGTTTGTTTTACGGTACGCGGGCCTCTCGCTGTTGTGGCCTCTCCCGTTGCGGAGCACAGGCTCCGGATGCGCAGGCTCAGCGGCTATGGCTCACGGGCCCAGCCGCTCTGTGGCATGTGGGATCTTCCCGGACCAGGGCACGAACCCACGTCCCCTGCATTGGCAGGCAGAC
Organism: Hyperoodon ampullatus; assembly: GCF_949752795.1. Classification (NCBI taxonomy): domain Eukaryota; kingdom Metazoa; phylum Chordata; class Mammalia; order Artiodactyla; family Ziphiidae; genus Hyperoodon; species Hyperoodon ampullatus. The sequence continues at coordinate 16,668,053 of NC_136927.1, read as the reverse complement.
TCTCAACCACTGCGCCACCAGGGAAGCCCAAAGATGAGGTGTGTTTAAGCTAACGCAGACCTGCAATGAGCCCCCAGTCAGATGTGGAGAGCGTGACCTCTGGACAACTTGTGCCCCAGGAGTCACGGAGTGCTGAGGATCGGAGCTTCCCCTGGCAGGTAGCATCTGAACAGGAACTTACCAGAGTTCCACTCTCTTCCCTGAGAAAGGACCCCAGTGTCTGTCCAATACGCCCCCCCCAAATGACGTCTGAGTCCCTGGGGACCACTGGGAGGGTGGGAGAAGGAGCCCTCCATTGTGCTTTACTTTGAGGGAAGCTGTGTAAACCATATTTCTCTGAATCAAAAATACCTGTCCGATTATGATTTCAAGTGGTTTCTGTCACTTTCTCTGACACATTTCCATAGCAAGAGGCCTGTCTTGGATGCCAACAGCCTCTCATTCTAATCATGCAAAATGTGCATAATGTACCTAAAGCATGCCTAAAACGTACTTAAATACATGCTGCCATCTGTGGGTCCAGCAGCCCAGAGTCCAGGGAGGGGAACCAGACCCCACCTCTCACTGGAAGGAGCCGCAGAGTGTCCAGCCGTCTCTCATCCGCCACACGAGCTTTGCATGTTCTGTGCGTCTGTGCTGTGTCGTAAGTGTTGCTGTTGGCAGAAAAGACAGAAAGACAGCGAGGTCAGAGGAGACGGGAGGAATCCACTCCCACCCCGAGGACAGGCTCTCCACACTCGGGACCTAAAAGGGGCCGGCCCCCAGGGGCACAGAGGGACAGCTATTTTAAGGGAAAGGTCCAGGGACATGAACTACGCTTGAAGAAACTTGATGAGCTAAGATGTAGCCTCATGGAAACACTGTTAAACAGCAATGGGCCACAGAAGGGGGTGGAAGAGCCAGAAACCCCTACAGTCTGGCCGCATCCAGGGACTCTCACTAAAAAGAACTGCACCACCTCCAGGCGTGTCCGGGGATTCCGGTGTCTTGCTCAGTCCGTGTGTTTTGCACACTTTTGCGTTCACGAAAGACAACAGCGAGGTGGGCGCGCACCCACCTGCTCTGCCTGAACCGGCCCACCCTCGTGTGGGCAGGGCTGCCACACTGGATCCTGCCTGTCTCAGAGCCAAGGTGCTGGTGTGACAATCAGCTGGCCAGAGCCTTCCTGGCGAGCTAAGACCACCATGACCCTGGGGCTCATCTTCCAACAGATCTGAAGGCCCTTCCTCCCAAGATTAGGGCTGGGGAGTCAGCACGCTCCAGGGAGCTGACCCACCCGTGCAGCAGAACCATGTTTGGACAAAATGCCTGGAGGACCTCTGATTCCTTACCCTACAGATTTTACCTTAAAAGAACAAAATAGCACAAATCACGTGGCGGATGATGGAGCGCTTGAAGGGAGAAGGAAGGAGGAAAGTTTTCCCAACAGGAAGTGGCAGCTAAGACCTCAGGGTCCCTGCAAAGACCATCTCCCAGGGGCCACGTCTGCAGTCCAACAGGGTGAGGAGAAGCCGTGTTTATGGCTCTGCTGAGAAGCAGGTTTGCAGAACTGCGAGGACCTCAAGGCGAGGCAGGAAAAGGGGTCCATGTCCCCAAGCCTCCCGCCTTTCATGGGTGTCAGAGCCACGGTGCACAGGCCCCCTCAGTCCCATCTCCTCTACAGACAAGCTGCTCCCCAGTCTTGGCATCTGCTTCCTGAGCTGACGCACGACCCGTGTTCACCTTGAGCCTCTCTAACTGCAGAAGTTCACAAGGAAGCCTCCTCTGCTTTGACGTGATGAAAAGAGCTTGCTTATCATCTGATTGCAGTGCTGGCAGAAAGCAGACTTCCACGTGGACGGTTCAGATGGAACCTTTAGTGGAGGGAGACGCATGTAGGGATGAGGAAACAAACTAGGGCCGATGAGGCGCCTGATGCTCCCCCAACAAACCTGAAGCTCTTTACACCCTAAGCCTGAAGCGGGGACTGTGTTCCTGCAGCCCCATGGGACTGGATCCACAAGGGTGCAGCCACTATGCAGCATGGTACCAGGCAGGGAGGGGACATGGGCTGCAGTCTGCTGGGCACTGGGCAGGATGGGGATGGACAGGAGGGGCGAGCAGAGAGCAGCATCCACGCACCAAACTGCCACGTCCCTTCCTTGGTGCCCACTTGTGGGTTCCCGGGCGTCTCCCTTGCTGCTGTTCTCATTCTGTATCCGACCCATGATTCCCCCAATATCTCCTCTCACGTTTCAGCCTGATACTCACTTTCACACTTTCCTGGGTTCACGCTCCAGGCCTCGTGATGACGCACAGGGGTCTCCCCCTAACACACCCCACTCCTCGCCGGGGCCCCTCGTGCCGTCAGCTGAAGCCAGACGGAGGGTGTGGCTCCGACGGGGACCCTGAACTCATCTCCCTACACACACATTGTATCCTGAGTGGAAACCCTTGGCCGCCTGAAAATGTTTACCAAACCGCAGAACCCTGTGGACTCTCGTTGACAGCTACTGATTCCAGAAGTCAGGGACCACCCGAGCCCAACTCATTCTACTGACTGTTTGTGGTTAAAACTAGTTTTCCAGCTGACCATGGGCCTCCCCACGCCAAGCCTACAGATCCCTGGCGATCACTGCATATCCACTCAATGCCTTGAAACCAGAACCAGAGTCCAAGGAAATTTCACCATCACTGCAAAATATATTAAAACGATGCAAAATATCTGAAACATACAAAAATCCAAATTTCCTCAACAAATCCCAGGGGAGTCAGTTGCTCCACTATTGTATTTTATGCGGGGTAGCCGTGTGGCCCATCAGGCCTGGATTTTTATCGGCAGTAGCAGCTTCACCGATGCACTGATCCAAACACGGTGCCCTAGCCCTGTCACATAAAAGCTAAGGAGCCGTGATACGGGGTAGAAAAAGGGACCCCCTTTATCAGCACGACGTCCCAGACTGTGTGACTCTTACACGGGAGAATCTGGGCTTAAAAGTACGGCAAGCTTTTTATTCTGAAAACTGTATAACCACAGCATTACAGAAAGTATTGAAAAATGACAAAAAGCTTTGCTTTTTTTTTTTTTTTTTTTTTTTGCGGTACGCGGGCCTCTCACTGTTGTGGCCTCTCCCGTTGCGGAGCACAGGCTCCGGATGCGCAGGCTCAGCGGCCATGGCTCACGGGCCCAGCTGCTCTGTGGCATGTGGGGTCTTCCCGGACCGGGGCATGAACCCGTGTCCCCTGCATCGGCAGGCGGACTCTCAACCACTGCGCCACCTGGGAAGCCCGAGGCTTTGCTTCTTAATGGTATCCTCTGACAGGTCTTTTCCAGACACGCATTTGCTACAGAAGGAAAGAACACCCCAAATCAGCCGTCTAACCCCACCTTGAGAGCGACATCGGTTTTCCAGGAGCCAAGGACCAGTGAGTGAAAACCCATGTCCCCACCCCAGGCAACATATACCCCAACCTCCCATGGACCCTGCAGAGATGCATGCCCTCTCTCTTTCTCTCTCTCTCTCTCTCTCTCTCGTTCTCACTCTCACTTTCTGTGTCTGTCTCTCTACCTCTTTCTGTCTCTCTTTCTCTCCCTCTCAATCTCTCTCCCTACCCCCAGGCTCACCCGTGGGAACGGCTGGCCATGCAGTGAGGAAGCCCAGGCCACATGGAGGCACCATGGGGCCCCTACTGAGACCCAGCAGCCTCTGGGGGCTTGTGGGTGGGTGACTTCAGGTGACTCCAGTCTCTGGCCCTCACATCTCCCAGCTGAGGTCTCGTCCTGGGGCAAACATAAGCCGTCCTGCTGTGTCGAGTCTGAATTCCTGACTCGGGGATACCGTGGCAGACGGTAAAGGGTCGTTGCTGCTTCAAAGCCCAGGCTTGGGGGGATGTGTTATGTGGTAATGGACAACTTCCTGGGCAGAGGGCAGATGGTCAGCAAGCATCTCCGAGCTCCAACCCCACCCCCGCCCCTCCAGCCTCGTCCCCGTGCCCCCCGTCCCTGCCCCGCCCTTCCCTGCCCCCTCTGCCAGAAGGCCCCGCTTCCCAGGCCCAGCGCTGTCCCCCTCAGTCTGCAGGTCCGTGTGCAGCTGGTTATGTCATTTCCAGGCTCAGTGTCCCTGCAGCCGTGGTCCCACAGCCGGATGTGGTCCAGCATCCCAATCAGAGACAACATCTCGGATGGGAGGCCTGAGGGGGCCTCTGCCTCTGCACCCATCTCCCCGGGGGGATTATGATGACAAGGAAGGACTTCTAGAAAGAAGTCTCCCCCTGGGGTGCTTTCCATGCCACAACTTCAACTGAATCTGAGTCTAATTCGGGTGCCCCAGCCTGGACGGCCACCCCTCTCCTCCAGCTTATTTGCTCCATCAGTTGGAGCTTCAGCCAGACGCCAGCCACCCCTCATCCTCCTCGCCCGGAACACTCTTTCTTACCCCTTGAAATTCCCACTACAGACAAGCTAGTCTACTTCTGTAAATGGGAATAATACTGTTAACCATGAGAACTCAGGGCCAATTTCTCCCGCGACCTCCAGTTTTCATTGTCTGACTGCCTCGAGACCAACCATGTGGGCGCCCCGTGGACCTCATGCCCCAGCTGGGCTCAGATGGGGCTCCCGCTTCCTCCAAAGCAGAGACCCTGAGACCTCCCTATCCTGGCCCATCAGGGGGAGCGCTTTCCTTCAGCGCGGTCCCCCGAGCATCTGTGAGGAGAAACCCAGCCGGGACCCGGGGCATGTGTGAGGGCACGAAGGTGAGGATGCCGTCACCTCGCAGGTCCAAGAACCGAGCAGCCCTGGAGGCTAAGGCCTCCTTCACGCAGAGTTTAGCGGGAACGCCAGAGTGGTTGTTGGGTGAGTTTCTTTTCCACCTTTGTCCTTCCTTCTAAACTCCAGCCTATGGCACCTTCACAGGGAACACACTCCCAGGAGATGGAGAGGACATTCGGGGAGTGTGGCCCCCAAATCACAATAACCTTTGCATCATCATCACGTCTAGCAGATGTTCATAAACTCTTGAAAAGCGATTTTAATGATTGTGATAACTGTAGAATACCCAGTGGAGTCTTTTCTTAAATAATTACTAAATATATAGAGCAACGCCCAGATGTCATGATATGTCACCCCTAAATACTTGGCATGAAGACATGTCAACAACTGATTCCGGTAAAAATACATTCTTCATTGTCATCCTTGATTCAGAAAGAACATGTGAAAGGAACTGGATTTTTGGTCCAAAACTTTTAAGTTTAACAAAACTAAAAACTATCGAGTGTTGATATGGAGAGTGAATTCCACGAGTTGAGTAATTCTGTGTAAAGGTAGACTGTGGTTTATTCACCTGTGATCGATATACAGCGGTTGATGCCACATTCAAAGTACAAAAAAATGACCACATGGAACCTTCCAGCCTCTCTCCAGAAAGACAGTCAAGTGTGCGCCTTTTTCTGCTGTGTAACAAACCAAGCCAGTACTTTGTGGCTTAAAATAACAGTGCTTTGCTATTTCTCCTAACGCGTGGGCTCCCCTGCAAGGCTCCATCCAGCTGACACTGGACTGGTTGGCACATGGTGCTGGCCATCGGCCGGGGCAACTCGGCCTCCTCGACATGGCCTCTCTGGACCAGGCGTCTTCCCACCCAGGAGGCCTCAGGGCTCCAGGAGAGCAGCAGCCAGAGCTGTCAGGGTCCTTGAGGCTCCAGAACTTACCCAGTGTCATGTCCTCCACGTTCTACTGGTCCAAGCAGATCACGGTGACCCAGATTGAGGGGACAGAGAAACAGGCCCCTACCTTGAGGGGGGGAGGAGCAGTGCCACATCCCAAAGGCGCGTGGACGCAAGGCGGCAACTCACCGAGATTCATTGGGCCCTCATCGTAACCACCTCTCTCGTGTCAAGCAGAGCTCAGAGCACGTGTGGCACTCTGCTGGAGGTTTATAGGAAGGCAGATGTCCCCAGATAGGGTTCCAGTGCTCAGGGGATGGGCCGCTACACCTTGGAGGGGAGGCTGGCCCAATGTCAAAGCCACCCCTTTGCCCCGCGTCTCACAGGCGTGTTAGCATCTCCTTCAAACTCCTGAGCCAAGGGCCAGAGGGGCACCTCCCGTGGCTTCGCCCAAGACTCCATAGCTCAGAAGTGTGCTCGCAAACGCATTGGTCCAGGAGACTCGGCCCAGCCAGGGGGTGTCAGCCCCCTGCCCAGTGAACGGGTCTATGAGAAAGCGTGCTTTCCTGGCCTGGCTCTGGGGTGAGGGTCAGATCATTCCTTGCTATTCGGGGGGAGAATGGGGCCACCCCAGGCGCCTGCGGACCCTGGCTGACCCGCTCAAACACGCTGTTCTTGGCGCACCAAAATCTCCTACCTCTGCAGATTGTTCTCTGGAGTGAGCGTTTTCACGCTCTGGTTCCAGGCTCGGTCCACGGGGGAAATTGCTCAAGACTCTTGAGCAAACTTGCAGAAGAGCCAGAGGTCTGACCAGCACAGACTCGCCCCTCCTGACAACTCGTGCCACCTGGCGAGGAAGTGAGAAGCAGCATCCATCGCCACCTCTGAGCTCCAACCAGACAGTTCTACAGGATCGGGGACCTCGCCCCACTTCCCAGGCAGGCTCGCCAAAGCCCACAGCACCCTGCGAGTCACAGACGGACTCCTCATTCACCACGGTTCCCCGGCCGGACCTCCGCGCCGCCAGCCCCAGGTCCCACGCCAGCCGAGTCTGCTGCTGCGTGTCTGTACATCCAACCCCGCGCACCCCTGCCCCCTCCAGGGCCCTCCCTGCCACTGGAAACAGTCAGGGGTCTGGTTTGCAAGCAACAGAATCTGAAGCCGGACAAATTAAGCAAAAGGGGAAACTTCGTGGAAGGCCACCAGAGCTCAAGGAACAGATGGGAAGCGGAGAACGGTGGTCTCACGTGCTACTCTCAGGACCACCTGGTGGCTGAGAGGCTCAGGGAAGCTTCCCAGTTAACGATCCCAGAACCGAGACCTGAGGATGAACCCGAGTGGCCTGCCCACTAGCCCTGCCCGCTAGCGCCCCCAAACTGGACTTTGTAACAAGAGAAAACCGGCCTGCAGGCCTAAAAGTGACTTCGGTGGCCTAGTTTGCTCTCATTGGTTGGGGAGGGTGGACGGGGGTGCAGGGAAGAGCTCCCTTTGGGGCCAGGAGGTGGGGATTTTTGTCCGGGATGCCCGGGAATGACACCACGTAGCTCTGGGCCCCAGTTACCTCATGTAAGGGAGCAGCTCTTCCTGACGACTCTGAAGGTCCTGTCTTACGTCCTATTTGGCTGCAGAGAATCCAGGCTCTCCGAGCTCTGATGTCAGCTTTGTAGGATCACGGCCAGGTTTTGCAGAGCAGTCGTCACGGCAGCTCCTGTTTCCTGAGCATTTACAAAGCCCGGCTCCTGCCTAATCTCAACACTGAGGCTCTGAGTCCCCCAGCGATCATGAGCCAGCAGCCCCGGACTCCCTTAACCTGTCCCCAAAGTCTCTGGGCTTCAAAGCTCTCAGGGTACCAACGTACCAATGTGCCAGTAGAGGGGCTCAAATACCCCGCAACACACACATCAACACACACACACACACAGCAGACAGCCCCATGTGGCCCACAGGCCGTGGGGCACAGCATCTGCCCACTATGTCCCTCATCCCCTCTGTGGCTATTCCTGGTATCTTTCTGCTGTTCACAAACCACCTGCCACTCGGGAAGAGCCCTGGCCAGCACCCACAGTCCACTCCAGGCCTCCCACACCATTTGGATGCCGGAGCAGCCCTGGGCGCCTGTGCTATGAGGGGCCCCTCTCTCCAACCATATCCCACATGCGGTCACTTGGCCCCCGAAGCAGCTGGGCCTTTGCCCACAGTCCGTACAGGTTCCTCCCTTGAGGAGCATCCCTGGCCTCTGGCTTTGCTCAAGCCCGTCCACGGCGCTGAGTTCAGATGCCATGCCCTTCTCTCTCAGGGCCCCAGGCCCAATCCAATCCCTTCTTCCTCCACTGGTAGAAAAACCAAAGCCCCGGGCAGAATGCTTACGTGATCTGCTGGGTCCAGTGCAGGCTGAAAAGCCGGGGTCCCCTGCTCAGAAGTTGTTAAGATTCCAAGACACAACCGCAAAGCATGGAACCAAGCTCGGGGCCCTTCTGAGCACAGGGCCCTGTGTGACGGCCCAGGTCACACACCAGGAAGCTGACCGTAGCCCCAGCACCTGGATGGGCGTCCACTGGCGGCGAAGAGGCCACCCGGGCAGCGTCGGGTGCCACCCAGACGGGGAAACCAAGGCTCTACCTGTCTGTGCACCTGCCTGCTTTCTTCCACTCACCCCTCAAAAGTGCTCGGGAAGTAGACTTGACAGTTGAAGGAGGGAGGAGTCAACAGACAAAGAATCAGAAATGGGGCTGGGCTTCTCCGGCTCCTTCTGCGTTTCCACTCTTCCCAATGCAAAGCCGCATTGCGGGCGTTGTTTTCCCCAAGGAAAATGTTCCATGCTTATCATGTAACGAGGTTGGAGGCACCCTCCTCTCCTAACCTTGCCAGGAGCTCGGGCCCCACCCTCTCGACTGACCTTCCCAAAATACTTTGCGAGTGTCCTCGGGTTCCCAGACCTCTCTGTGCTCGCTGGATGCCGGACAGGCCTCAGGCAGGTTTGGAGGAGAGCAGGCTGTCGGGGGCCAGGCCCTGCCTGCAAATGAGGACCTTAAGCAAACCTGCATGTCTGACCCTGCACCCCACCTGAACGGTGTCTCTGGACGGCCCGTAACATCCCTACAGTGTTTCTTCTTGTGTTCCAAGCCCCGCGTGAAAACCCGCTCACATCACCTGCCCGAGCCTCCCTAGGAAGCCGCAAAAGCCCATGGCACGGGCGCCTAGCAGGGACCACTCACAGTGGGCTTGTTCTGCAAACTGCTTGTATCTGGACTCACTCCACTCCCATCCTCTCCTCTCCTGCGACTGCCCCATTCCTCTAAACGCACGACTCGTAAGCTAACAATGAGGGGGAGGATGGAACCAAAGGAGATGCTTTATATTTTATATAAATTATAAATTTATTTAAATGTAAATAATATTCATATATTATTCAACCATAAAAGAAGAAGGATATCCTGCCACTTTCCACAACATGGCTGAACCCTGAGAGCATTACGCTGTCAGGCAAAGACCAATACTGTATAATGCCACTTATATATGGAATTTCAAAAAAGCCAAACTCACCTCTGTGGGAATAGAATCTAAAAAAGAGTAGATATATGGGTATGGATAACTGATTCACTTTGCTGTACAGCAGAAACTAACACAACATTGTAAAGCAACTCCAATAAAAATTAATTAAAAAAGAAATAAAATAAAAGAATTCAAAGACTTTTTAAAGAAAAATAGATAAATAAATAAAAAGCCAAACTCACCGAAACAGAGAGTGAATGATGATGAACCAGAGGTTGGAGGTGGGACAGGGATGGGGAGACGCTGGTCTAGGGCACCAATTTCCAGTTATAAGTTGGATACGTTCTGGGGATCTAATGTACAGCGTGGCAACTGTAGTTAATACTGTGCTGTGCACTTGAAAGTTGCTAAGAGAGTAGCTCTTAAGTGGTCTCAGCCATCCCTCCACAACTGGGAGAAATAGATTTCTGTTGTTTAAGTCCATCCAGTCCATGGTACTTTGTTACAGCGGCCAAGCTGACTGGTACCTCACCCTCCCAGCCTGCGTTTCCTCCTCTATAACATGGAAATAGTCATGAAACCTCCCTCACGGAATTGTTGCGGAGCTCTCTGGATAAAGCCATACACAGATGGACGTAGTTATTCTTTGAGACAGTAAAACCAGCTTCTCACTCAGAATCTTGAAAACCAGTTTTCGGTGTGGAGCGTCTGCTTGCCTCCCCCGTCTACCCCTCCCACCTTCCCCCGCACAAAATCTCTGCAATTTGGGAGCTGCTGCCAGCCAAGAACCTGACAGTGAGTGATGATACGTTTGCAATCCTTCTGCACAGCTCTTTAAAGTAAAGCATCATCTGATCTGACTTCCAAATGGCGAGGTTCATTCCTAAGCAACGAGCAGAGGTTTCAAGAAAAACTGACGAGAACAGAGAGAATCCCGGGCTGTGGGGAGATCTCTCTGGCGCAGGGCTTGTGCCGGTGACAATAAGCTGTGGCCCAGTGTGCCGGCCACTGTCTACCATCAGGCCCTCTCCCTTGGGGACACCTTTTCCTCCTTCTCCGGGAGGCAGTGGACCCCAGCCCTGGTGGACCATTTGCTTGATCTCACCTCACGGGACCGGCTCTGCAGCTCCAGAGGGCACAGGGCATCCGCTTTCCCAAAGGCTCCCAACACTTCCTCCCCGTCAAGAAAAACCCAAAGCCCCTCGGCACACCCCCTGCCAAGCCACAAGAGATAGTCTTGGGCTTTGCCACATTTTCCCGGGTTTGATCTGGGAAAAACAGAGCTGCTTTGTCCTCGCAGCCCTGGAGCAGCTGAGGTGAGCACACGTGCGTGCAGAAGCTCTTTCCAAAGTCTGGACCACACTCTTGTGGCCATTGCTTGAATAGCAGCTCAGAATCCAAGGGCAGGAAAGTTCAGCCAGCGTCAAAGGTGGGGAAACCACGCACGTCGTCAGGTCTGAACTAACTGCCAGAGGGATGGAAAGTAATGCCCGATTTAAGATGCTAAAATCACGAGAATCCCAGGTGTGGGCTGCGGGGTTACTTCCATCAGCAGAACCTAGGAAGCCTCCGCTTCAAGGGGCTTTTCTCCCAGCCTTCACCCTGCAGCCCCTCAGAGCTCCATCCCCGGGCCCTGTCCTCTGGTCAGGGCAGTGGTTCTCCCTGTGGTCCTGGACCAGCACTGGCGGCTCCAGCGAGCCCGGGAATTAGTTAGAAATGCGAGCCCAGGCCTCACTCCGTCCTTCTGAGGCAGAAGCCGAGGCAAAGGCTCCAGCCTCTGTGAGCTAACAAGCCCTCCAGAGGGTCCTGAAGCTTGTGGTCTGTTAGGTATGTTTGGGTTTATTTCTGTTTATTGCTGTTGCTTCAACATACCTGGTAGCCAAGGTACTGACCCTGCAAGGTGCCCGGAGGACCCCCTGGAGACTCCCCAGGACATCTGATGTCGAGACAGTCTTGTCTTCTCTCTCACCGCTGAGGCTGGGCTTCCCCAGCAGTGACCCCAACAATCATTCCCGTGCGAGTGGGGCAATGAGGAGGTGGCCACAGGACGCACGTGCTGGGCGTGGGAAGGTTGAGGACAGGCCGGCTCCAAGGGCAACTGGGGACGGTGCGGGCATCCTCAGAGACGTCCCTCCCGGGCCTCAGGAGCTGGGCTATCTATCCTCCAGCCACCATCTGTCACTGTTGAGGGCAGCTCTGGGGTGTCGACCCCCGGGGTGTCCTGCTCCGCCCTGGGTGAGGCCGGAGTCTGTGGCCAGAGGACCCTCATCCAGGAAGGAGAGCGTGGAGACCCCTACTGTCGGCTCTACGCAGCTTCCCCAGGCCGCCAGGGGGAAGGAAAGTTCTAAGACTCTGGTTCCTTATTCACTTCCTCGGCATTGGTCCCGTCTTCCCTGGACACCTCGGCCTCTCCAGGTGGAGCGCTACCTCTCTAGACACACGTCTCCGCGGACTCTGGGCCGTGCTGTGGGTGTGGGTGTGAAGTGGGGCCCCAGGGGACAGGCAGTTTTACGAGGCCACCTCTCCCTGAGGACCTCACGCTGACGGTCAGCTCACTGAAGGCAGGAACCAGGAAACGCTCTGCTCTTCCCAGGGTGGTCAGCTCGGAGAAGTCATGGCTTAAGGAGGGACACAGCGCACTCGGCTGGGCGTCTGGGGGCGATAACACTGGCACCAGTCACCTCACAGGTGCACCCCGTGCCCGCAAGGGGTGTCCTGTGAAGGACACTGGGCATGGGGGTCTCCACCCCTTACAACGCCTGCCTTAGACCATGGTACCAGGAAATGACGCCCTCCCATCAGCCCTTGACCCTCAGGAGTTGGGTGCAGACACCTCAGCTCTATCCCCCTCTCTGGCCTCCAGGTGGGATTGTTACCTGAAAAACTGGGTCCACCTCTTGATGGGTATCAGGCCAAACGACACAACCAAGCCAAAGAGCGGGAGAAAGGGGAATGTATTACTTGCAGGAAGTGAAGAGAACACGGAGGATCTTTCCCAAAGGAGAGTCTCCCCAGCAGCAAGACTGGGGAAGTGTTAAGCTAAGGGTCTATGCATGTTCATGAAGGGGCTTGGGCAGGAGACCTCAGCATAGAATTAGGGCAAAGGTGCACAGACTCCAAGCTTTAGTTGATTGAAGTCACAAGGGTCAGAAAAGGTCCACATCATCATCCCTGAGGTCACTGAAGTGAGAGTCTTCACAACCGGCCTCCGACGGTTCAACACAATTCTATCTACCTGGAGATGGTGTCGGATCCCCCAGGCTGGAGGCTCAGTCCCACAAGATACTCCCACTTCAGATGCCAGTCAGAAGTCCAGGTCGTCACCTGGGCTTCTGGCCAACTGGCTGTAGATCAGAGGTTCCCACGACCCCCTCCTCAGGTGTGATTCACTGGAGCGGCTCACAGAACTCAGGGAAGCACTTTACTTACTAGATCACAGGTTTGTTATAAAAGGTTGTAACTCAGGAACAGTCAGATGGAAGAGATGCACAGAGCAGGGTGTGGAGAAAGGGTGTGGAGCTTCCATGCCCCCTCCAGGCTCATCACCCTCCCAGCCTCCTCCTTCTGGGTGTTCTTCAGCCCAGAAGCTCTCAGAACCCCGTCCTTGTGGGGTTTTTTTTTTATTTTAATTTTATTTATTTATTTTTACACAGTAGGTTCTTGTTAGTTGTCTATTTTATACATATTAGTGTATATATGTCAATCCCAGTCTCCCAATTCATCCCACCACCACCACCACCCCTTTCCCCCCTGGGTGTCCATACGTTTGTTCTCTACATCTGTGTCTCTATTTCTGCCTTGCAAACCGGTTCATCTGTACCCTTTTTCTAGGTTCCACGTGCATGCGTTACCTTTGGGGTTTTTATGGAGGCTTCATTACACAGGTACAATTGGTTAATCTTTGGTCATTGGTGATTGAACTCAACCTCCAAGCCCCTCACCTCCTCAGAGATCCAGGCAAGGGTCTGAAAGTTCTACCCTTTAATCCTCTCATCACCTGATTGGTTCTTCTGCAAACCAGCCCCACCCTTAGGTGTGGTCCCCAAAGTCACCTCATTAACACAACAAAAGACAACTTTATTGCTCTTATCACTTAGGAAATTCCAAGGGTTTTCGGAGTTCTATGCCAGAAAAGGGATGCAGACCAAATCTGTACCTTTTATTGTAAATCACAGTATCATACTCGCCCTGTCTCAATGGCCCTCTTCCCCAGCAGCGCTCCCACACCTCCCAAATCTACAATCTGCACTGAATCTCTGCTCTGGATCTGCCACACACCAGCAATTCATACGCAACATTCAGGGATGCTGCCGAGAAGCAGAGAAATCAGAAGGCCCTGAGAGTTCAGTCAGCGAGGCACTGACTGGCGCAGACAGGGGCCACGTCATCCTTAAGAGAAACGAGGCTCGGGCCAGCCCGGCTATGGTCTATCAGCCAAGTGGGAAACGCTGAAGCAGGGTGGGAAAGCTCACAGGGCAAATGTGGGTGGTGCTGCTGGAAGGAGCTGTGCTCATGGGACTCTGTCTGGTCCCCCTGGTGACACTTTCCCTTTCCCTGCTGGGAACGCAGACCCTTGGGATCATATCGTCCACTGCCTCTCCTTGTTCTGGTCACTGCTCCGGAGCCGGCGCACCCCACCCACACCATCCACATTGCTGTGGCTCCCACCTACCCTGCTCACACGAGAACGTGCTAGTCTCAAAGCAGGGAGGGGTGTTCCAGCCCCCGGGACGCTGGCTCTGGCTGCAGATGAACAAATCTCCCTCTCAGGGCTTGATTTTCGAGATGAGGAGGGAGCCGGCCTCGGACTGCGGGCAGTTCCTCGAGGCCGTGTCCCAGTGGAAGACCTGGTGGGGTCTTCAGGGTCCCTTAACAGCAAGTGGCCCACCCAGGTCATACAGGTGTAAGTTAAAAAGGGAGGTCCTGGGCTGGAGGCTCTCCTGGGGCGGGGCTCCGAGGGTGCTGCACAACAGACCACAGGAGCCTCGGTGCATAACCAGGCAACGACCATTTATTTGCTCGGGAATCTGAGATCCATTGGGGCAGGGCTTGGCAGGGAGGCTCATTTCTGCCCTGAGCCACACCAGCACTGGCAGCCCGACCAGGACTGGAGGGTCTATTTCCAAGGCAGCACCCTGCCCCACTGCTGGCTATTGGGGAAGCTCAGCTGCTTCCTCTCTGGGGTGTGTGTACGTGCGTGTGTGAGTGTGTGTGTGTGAGTGTGTAGGTGTGTGCACACGTACCTCACTCCAGCTGCCCTTCTCCGTCCCTCCCTCTCTCTTGCTCACATCTCCCCTCTGGGCTCCGGCCACAGCTCAGCTCCTAAGCTAACGAGCCTCCATTCTCCCTGCCTTCCCAGAATCTCCCCTAAAAGTCTCGTCCCAAGTGACCTTCCAGAAATGCAGCCCCAGCTCGCCCTGGTCCAGCAGCAGCTCAGATGATTCCTTTAAGGCAGGGGAAAAAACAACACATGATTGTTTTGGAGGCAACGTGTTGGAGGGACAACTGCCCAGCCATCACCGTAGACCCCCGGAGATAAGCTCCAAGTCACGCAGCCCCTCGCAGCAAACAAACGTCATCAGATACTGCACCAGAGAACTACGCTGACAACTCGGAAAGCTCGGCCCTGTGTTTACAGACCCAAAGATCCCAGCCTGTCTTCAGAGCTGCCAGCAGCTCAGCGTATCTGACCAGCCGAGTCCCTGGAGAGACTCCACGAGGCAAATGGGCCATTGGTTCCACGGCTGCTCAAGCCAGGCTCATCTTCCAGAAGGCGCCCGTGTGATTTGGTGACAAATCCTACCAATTTGTCAGTACACTTGTCCCAAGTTTAAAAGCCAGTTGTTGGGCTTCCCTGGTGGCGCAATGGTTGAGAGTCCGCCTGCCAATGCCGGGGACACGGGTTCGTGCCCCGGTCCGGGAAGATCCCACATGCCACGGAGTGGCTGGGCCCGTGAGTCATGGCCGCTAAGCCTGCGCGTCCGGAGCCTGTGCTCCGCAATGGGAGAGGCCACAGCAGTGAGAGGCCCGCGTACTGCAAAAAATAAATGAATAAAAGCCAGTTGTTGGAAGGATTGTTGGCAAATAAGGAAGCTGCTGTCGATGCAAAATGTCAAAATACACCAACGTTTCCTGGATGCTTGTTTTGTGCTCAGCCCTGGGCTAAGCGCTGACCACAGCCTCCTCCATTAGCTCCTCACATCAACCCGAGGAAATGATGGCATTACTATCCCTCTTCTATAGCTGAGGCACTGAGCCTCAGGTAGGTTAACTCACTTGCACAATCACTCTGCTAGTGCACTCTGCTAGTACACTAATAACTTACAAATACGTTTGTTTATGCCCAATTTTTAATAGTATTAAAAAATAAAGGGAATTTACTGGCTCTTGAAATTAGAAAGTCTAAACTTCAGAGTTGATTTGGTTCCCAACAGTCATCAAACTCTTGATTTCTCCCCATCTCTCCGGTCTGCCTCATGGTACAAGGGCGCCCCCCTCAGCGTGGCAAGATGGCTGCAGCAGCACACATCACATGTCCAGGAGAAAGACAAACATCATCTTTTCCAAAATCCCCTGGCAAACTCCTTCTCTAGGCTCAGTAGCCCTAACCAGGCATCCCACCACTCCAGAATTGTGCCCTTGGAGCCAGCGGTGTCTCTAACCTCCCAAACTCAAGGACCACAGGGGGAGTAAAAAACAGGCTTGCTTCCAAGAGCAATGGATTAAATGTTAGAGAGGAGTCATCACAACTAGAATGTTGTGGAGCAATGAATTGAACCCAGCCCTGTCTGTTCATTCAAACAGTATTTATCGCGCCCTTGCTGTGGGTCAGGCACAATTTAGATGCTGGAGCCACAAATCTGAAAGCTTCCTGCCCTCCGATCCTCCCGCTGCTGGCTCTGCTGCCTCTCAGGCTTAAAGCCTTGTGTTTTCACCAGAACCTAGCGCTGGATTAATGTCCTCCTAACCAGCTTTTCTAGGACTGAAGTGGCTCTGTGACTCCAGGCTGTCATTTAACTTCTGTCTCTCGGCCTCCTCGTCTACAAAATCAGGAATAATGATACCTCCCCCGAAGCTATGAGAACGAAATGACAAGAGCTTACCTGGGAAACATAAGGAAACTTAAAAGCAGTGCGACATCCAACCCAGTGGACATGCAGGTCAACTCTCATTTTCATTCTAGAGATTCGGAGTTTTGTACATTAAACTCCAATTTCACTGGCTCGGGCTTTGTAAAGTGTGAATACGGCTCCAAAGATGCGAGTTCAATTCACCTTTCTACTTAGCCTGCAACTTATTTGTTTATAATCCACACTTTTCATTGGGGGCGGAGGGGTCGCCTATATGGAAGAGCCCACCCAGTTTCTAAACTTGTCCTGAACACTGAGAGCAAGTTTTCCCTTAGGAAAGCAGGCAAAGGTGCGCCCTAGCGTAGCCAAGTTGGGGGCAACACACACACTCTGAAAACGCGGCGCCATCAATAAACTTTTCATGCCCGGCGGCTTTCGCGCACCCGCGAGACAGCCCCGCCCCGAGAGTCGGGGACGGGACTTGCGAAGTTTCGCCCAATCAGAGGCCCCACCTAACGTCGGGCCGGAGTCGGTGACCCAGATTGACCAATAAAGACTCGAGCACGGATTTGCCGTGGTCTTCTGGGAAAGCGTCTCTCCCGGAAGCCGCCTCGCCTCTGTCACACCTGGGCGGTGCTAGCCTGCGGTCCGCCGTCCCACTGGCTGGCACAGCTGCCCGTCACGGGGCGGGGGCGAAGGCCGTGCACTCGCGTCTGCGCGGACTGGCGGGCCGCGCGCGGGAGCCTGCTGAGGCGCCGACCGGATCAGGCGGTTGCTGGGAGGAAGGGGTTCGTTGGAGGCAGCTTTTACTGGGCCGCCTCGGGCGAGCAGCGGAGGAGCGCGGAGCCTCGGCGGGCCCGGCCCAAAAGTCCTCTGTGCCGCGGCCCGCGTGACCGGAGCCGCCCACGCCTACCTGCGCCGACCAGGGTCGTTTCGCCCACGCCTACCCAGCTGACTGAGGCCCACGCTGTCCGGTGCTGACTCGGGCCGCCGCCCCGCTGCCACTCCCGTGCAGGTAGGTCCCCCACGCAGGTCGGTGCCCCCCACTCAGGTAGGTAACCCCCACCCAGCGCAGGTAGGTGCCCTCCGGGCAGGTAGGTAACCCCGTGCAGGTGAGTGCCCCCTGCTCAAGTAGGTGACCCGCGCGCAGATGGATGACCCCCGCGTAGGTAGGTGACCCCGTGCAGGTAAGTGCCCCCTGCTCAAGTAGGTGACCCCCGCGTAGGTCGGTACCACCCAGCGCAGGTAGGTGGCCCCCGCGTGGTGGGGATGCCGGCTGGTCCCGCAGCGGGTCTTGGGCCGGTCGCAGCCCCGCAGGAGCGACCTCTCGCCCTGCGGACGCCCGGGCGGGCAGCTGGTTGAGCTGCGTTCGGGAGGCGGAGGCCCGAGGTGCTGGGGAATCGCGTGGACGCCGGTTGATGGGGAGTCCAGCGAGGGAGACGGGCCCGCAGCGGGAAATGACAAACTGCTGTCCTGGAACCTTGAGCCCCAGACTGGACCCTAGAAGGGCAGGAGCCAGTGAGAGGACCGCGTCGTCCCGGCAACAGTTTCTTGTAGTGACAGGTCAGGGGTGTGACCTCCATCCACACGTAAGTTTTCTTTTCTCATTAGTGAAGTTGTTACAGTAACACCCTCATCCGTTCTCGGTGACCGTTAAAGGACGTGGTGTACGAATGTAAAGCACTAGGAAATAGGAGCTTGGAGTGAGTGTTTGCGAGGCTGGACTTGAGGTCCCCGAGGGGGTGGCAGGACCCCGCATCAGCGCTGGGCACCCAGCGCTGCTTTCTAGGTGGGAGCTCCCGCCCAGCCTGGCTAGTTCTCTCCTGGAGGCTCAGGCCTACACCTTCCTCCGCCCTTAAGAGTGCCTGACTCCTTCCCAACCCTGCCTGGGATCTTTTATCTCTTTCATAAGATGATTTTTTTTTTTAAGGTTGTTGAAATTTAAAAAAATATTCAGTATTTAAGTTTGTAAATCTAAACCCATCCACTATTTTAGTAATGTTGTCCTGTGTTGGATTTTTGTTTAGTGAAATATTTTAATCGTGCAAAAAAGAATACAGCTATAATAGCTGTACCATACCCTGAGAAAAGGTAATAATAATTTTTCTTTGTGCTTTTGGACCTTTTTTTAAGGAAATGTGACATTTTGGCTACAGTTGCAATTCTAACTTGCTGCCACCACCCCGCACCCCATAGAATTTCTTCCATCTGGCCTGTCTTTCCTCGGCTCACGGGGCTCCCCTGTGCTCCCAGGAGCTTGGCACGAGCTTAGCTTCTTAGAGCCCATCATGAGGACTGTGGCCACCATGTTGGTCCCGTCCTGTCCTCATGGCATTTGTTCTCTTACCCTCTTAGGAAACCTGCCTCCTCCCTCACAGACCCTGTAGGTGAGCTGAGGATAGACTGATTGGCCTTTGTTGGGCCACTGTTCCCTTCCCCAGGGTGCAGCATCTTTACCCGCTTCTGTAATTTTTTTTTTTTTTGGCCGCACCGCGCGGTATGTGGGATTTTAGTTCCCCGACCAGGGATTGAGCCCGTGCCCCCTGCAGTGGAAGCTTGGAGCCCTAACCACTGGACCGCCAGGGAAGTCCCTTTACCCTCTCCTCTAGGGCAGTCACAGCTGTTCCATGCTTCCAGGAAAAAGTGGCCTTCCACTATCAGATGTACTATAGCTTATAAAACGAAACCGTTAAAATTCATAGTAATAGCTACCACTGCAGACCATGTGGGTCTCAGGCTTTTTACCTAAGCACGTGGTGTACACGGCTTCTTTTCATCCAACATTGCAGTTATGCACAGCTGGGGATGGTCCCGTTTAAAGTTTAAAGAGCGAACTGAGGCCTAGTCAGACCAGGCGTCAGCAACAGTGTGCGCCTAGAATCATCTCTCCACCATGTGTAGTTGTTCTGCCACCAGCAGAGGAGGAGGAGTATTCGTTTGTCCGGCAGGATGGGCAATGGCCTTCACACAGGGTCTCTTCCACCTTCCTGCCCCGCAGCCCGGCTCCCCCAGGTACAGGAAGCACCTGGGTGGAGGCCTTCCTCAGCGGGGCCAGAGATGGCGTCTGTGGACTTCAAGACCTACGTGGACCAGGCCTGCCGCGCCGCTGAGGAGTTCGTGAACGTGTACTACACCACCATGGACAAGAGGCGGCGGCTGCTGTCCCGCCTGTACATGGGCACGGCCACCTTGGTGTGGAACGGCAACGCCGTCTCGGGACAAGAGTCCTTGAGTGAGTTTTTTGAGATGCTGCCTTCCAGTGAGTTCCAAATCAACGTGGTAGACTGCCAGCCCGTTCACGATGAAGCCACCCCGAGCCAGACCACGGTCCTCGTGGTGATCTGTGGGACAGTGAAGTTTGAGGGCAACAAACAGCGGGACTTCAACCAGAACTTCATCCTGACAGCCCAGGCCTCGCCCAGCAACACGGTGTGGAAGATTGCCAGCGACTGCTTCCGGTTCCAGGACTGGGCCTGCTAGTGGCGTGGGGAGACACCCCCAGACTGAACCCTGTGCTCCCTCGCGTCCCAGGGGCCCTTTTCTCGGCGTACACTTGTTTGTCATAGCTGCCTTTTCAAAGTAGTAAAATTCTCTATTTTTCTACTTGCCCAGTAGAGACCCTGTCTCTGGAAATTCTGACGAATAAAACGATAATATGAATGTTGCTTCTTTTCCCCTCGCCTGATGTGTTTGGTAGGTTTTGGGGAGGGGAGCAAGAGAAGGAGGGTTAAAGGCACCAAGCTCAGCAGAAGGCACTGCAGGGGCTGAGGTCCAGGGCCGAGCACCTGCCCCAGGCACAGGCGTGCACACAGGTGTACGGGAGCCGGGCTCACAGGAATTCACACACAGGAATCCGTTGGGACACTTTGAAAAATCACCAGGCTGCACATCCCAGACCAACTACTTCTGAATATCTGAGGGTGGGGCTGGCATTGGCATTTTACAGAAACAACCTAGCTGTCCATTAGGACACTTTAGAGCACATCAGAATCCCGACGAGGTGCTGGGCCCTCCCTTAGCACCTGCGCTGGGAGTTACATGGATGAGAAGAGGTGAGATACCTGGAGTTAGCTAATAATTGCTTGTAAGTGAGGCAGCTACATTGACTACTTCCTTACAAAGAGGAGGAGGAGAACTGCTTTTAAGAGGAAGAAGTACTGAGCTGGGGCTGGGGGGCATCAGAATTGGATGCTGGTTTTATTGACCCTGAGGACCAACCCTAACTGCATTTCTCCAAAGTAAAGAAAGAGAAGAAAGCTAGAGGTTTCCATCATCCTTTGATTAACAGATGAGACCTTGTGGACACGTGGCTTCCCCAGGTAAATCTGTGACAAAAGGTTGGGCTAGGGGTGTGGGTTAGGATTAGGAATGGGGGAATTTGATGTGTAGGCTGCACAGATAACAGGGACCTCTAGCCTGGGGCTGTGGCGTCCACTGGGGATGGCTGGGCAAGGTGGGCATTGCTGCTGTGTCGGGAAGGATCTCCCTCCCCTCTGATAGAGCAAAAGGGGCCTGACCCTGGGGATTGGACGGAGAGCTGGTGGGACAGGAACAGGGCAGGAGGCAGGACAGAGGCTGCTGTACGGGGGGCAGCTTGTACTTAAGGGCAAGCCCTGGTCAGTTTCCCTGGCTGAGATGCAGGCCCGAGCCTGGAGCTCTGCCTGGGGATTGTCTCGGGCGCTGGGTGATTGGGCCCCTGGGAGAGGCTAAGAGGAAGGCGGACATGGTCCTCAGGATTCATAGAGTTGCTAGGGGAGCAAGAGCCCCCCCAAGAGCAGGAGGTCCATTCTCCAAGGCCAGATCTCAGCAGTGTTGGGGGCCTCAGAAAACCCACTCCAGTGCCCCAGGAGAGAAAAGATCCCAGGTTCAGAGACAGCCAACTCCTCTTACAGAATGCTCACTTCCAAAGGCTCATGACTGAGAAACTCAGGGGTGATGGAGGTGGGCACAGGGGGCCAGAGGGGCTCCAGCCCGGCCGAGGGGGTCCAGGCACAGAGCCTTCTAACACTTGCGGCTTCGTGGGTATTTAGGTGAATGCAGGACTGTCTTATCTACAAGTGAGCACGTGTCATCAGGGTGTCCCCACCGAAGGGCATAAACTGCCCTGACCCCATCCCACTGAGAGCTCGGTCAGACATCACTTGCTCTGTGGGTGGACCAAGCACCCTGGTTTGCCCAGGACTGGGGCTTCCCAGATGAGGCCATCAATGCTATGATCAAGAAGGTTCCAGGAAAACTGGAACTAGCTGGTTACCCTACCCTCAGCCCAATTTCTGCCATAGACTAGTAAACTCTAAACAGTACGGTGGCTTCTAGAAATAGGCGAGGAGCGGAGCGGGGTGGGCCCGTTAGTGCTGGGA
Organism: Hyperoodon ampullatus; assembly: GCF_949752795.1. NCBI lineage: Eukaryota > Metazoa > Chordata > Mammalia > Artiodactyla > Ziphiidae > Hyperoodon > Hyperoodon ampullatus. Next base: position 16,646,488 of record NC_136927.1, on the reverse strand, counting down.
GCAGGCGGGCATCAGGCTGCCCCACTGGGGCTGGTGAGCGGACATGTCCCCCAGCCACTTGAAGGCTCGTGTGACTGGGACACTGGGTTTATATTTTATTCTAGTTAACTTCAACTTGAATAACCATGGTGCTTGGTCCCTACTGTACTGGTGCAGAGATAAAGAGGAATGCTGGTCCGGAGACAGGTGGCTGGGAACCCGGAAATGAGTGTGGCCGGGGCCTAGGCGCAGGCCCAGGTGACAGAGGGGACATGTGCCCCTTCTTAGCTGGAATGGGCCTCAGAACTGACCAGGTTGACATGAAGCACAGATCCCCGCTGCCGTCTCCCTAAGGAGAGAATTTTGTCCTGCCCATCAGGAGGCGAGGCCAGAAAGACCTTGTTCCTCGATTTCCCAAGCACATCAGTGTTACTGAACTCAGCTCCAGATGCCCAATGCTTGAAAATCAATACTCAAGAGGGAAATATTGGTAGAAATGGAAAATGTTGTTTTGATCAGAAAGATGGCAATCTGGGGAGAAGGCAGACTCGTGTCCTGGAAATCCACCTCTAAAGATGCTGCTCCGCCATGAAACGTTTTTTTTAAAATTTTTTTTAAAATTATTTTTTATTTACTTATTTTTTTGGCTGCGTTGGGTCTTCGTTGCTGTGCGTGGGCATTCTCTAGTTGCAGCGAGCGGGGGATACTCTTCGTTGCGGTGCACAGGCTTCTCATCGCGGTGGCTTCTCTTGTTGCGGAGCACGGGCTCTAGGTGCACGGGCTTCAGTAGTTGTGGCACGTGGGCTCAGTAGTTGTATCACGCCAGCTCTAGAGCGCAGGCTCAGTAGTATGGCACATGGGCTTAGTTGCTCTGCGGCATGTGGGATCTTCCCAGACCAAAGATCAAACCCGCGTCCCCTGCATTGGCAGGCAGATTCTTAACCACTGCACCACCAGGGAAGTCCCTGCCATGAAAGTTTTAAAGGGAAAAGGGGACGTAATGTCAGTTAATCATGGAGCTAGGGTATCAAACTCGTAGCCATCTCCCACAGTGTGCAGGCTTGTCAACTCCTCATGATCTTTACTTTTTATTTAAAAAATTTTTTTTGGCCACACCACGCAGCTGGCAGGATCTTAGCTCCTCGACCAGGGATGTAACCCAGGCCCCGGCAGTGAAAGTGCCAAGTCCTAACCACTGGACCACCAAGGGATTCCCAATGTGATCTTTTCTTTAGATGCTGTCTTGTTCACAGTTTATTTGTGCCATTACTGAGGGGAAGTTAGGGAATAGATCTGTACACCTGTTAATTATTCTTCATTTTTATTTCTTTGATCTACGGAAAGAACCAACAAGTTAGGCAAGGTACTGTGTGATCAGAATTCGATAGGTGTGCTAGGGCAGGAGATGAGTAGAGCATGGGGGCGCCCAGTTTAAGTTTAGTGACAATATAGCTTTGCTAAAGTGACAAGACAAAAGGGTGCCCCTTCGGAGAGCTCTTTCCTGCCAAAAGCTGCTTACATCAGGATCTCACTTGCTTCCTCCTTGAAATGAGGCACAAGATGGGCTTGAAACTTCTCCGGGAAAACCACCCTAAGGTAAATATAGATGCAACTTGGATCCAGACATGAAGACACTCCCTGCCTGTCCTCTGCCACCGTCCTGCTTGCGGCCTCGCAATTACTGTTGAGTTGTCGCCTCCCGGTTCGGAGAGGCAGGTGTGACGGGATGGGTCAGTCGGCTTATTTACTGTGACTTGTATGAAGTGTGAACACTGCCTTCTAACTAAGGCCAGGTGGGAGGGGAAAGGACACGGCTCTAACCTGAATCTCCTGCTTTAACCTGAAGATGAGCTATTTCACGGTCCCCCTAAGGAATGGTGTGCACGTATGTGTGTGTGCACACCTGCTGCAGCTCTTCTTGCGCTCCTCTCCTGCAGGCCCAGCCAAGGCAACTGGGCCCTCCCCTCCCACCAGGTGTCCCCTCCCTCAAACACTCCCCCAGCCAACCCCAAACACACAAGCCTGTTGTGGTTTTATTCAGAATTTCAGAACCAGGGCCTTCTATAGCGCAAAGAAAAAGATTGTTAAAAGCTAGCATTCAGGCCTGCACTTTAGCACAGCAGGGGCTCGCAGCCCCTCAGAAGGGGGCTTGAAAAGAAGAGGCAGACCTGTCTGTGATACGAATATGAAACAATCTTTGAGTTTCTTTGGTAGTCAGAAAAGGAAGTTCAAACACTTTGTGGAATATTAACAACAGTTGTCACAGGCAGCTCTGTGGAATATTGACAACAGTTGTCACAGGCAGCGAGAACAACATCCCAAGAACTGCTCAAGGTACTTTTCAACCTCATTTTACAGATGAGGAAACTGCTGTGTGTGTGTGTGTGTGTGTTTTTTTTTTTTTTTTAAAGATTCCATATAGGCTTGCTCTGTTTGCACGGACTTTCTGGAAGGATTGGCAAAAACGTAAGGACAGCTGTCCTTAGGGATTGGGTTCTAGGGTTTTAACGTGGAGACAAGGCATTTGCTGCCGAATGTCCTTGGACTTCATTTTTTATACAGTGCGCCCATCTTGTTTTTTAAATTAAAAGCTCACCTAAGAATCAGGACTCTGTTTTCGCAGCCAGAAGTACGGGGTATTCAAGTTGCGGGCACCTCGAGGAGTGGCCTTTTCCCCCACAGAGTGGCCGACCTGTGCCTGACCTGACCAGTTAAGTCTCCAAGTAGATGCTGCTTTGAAACATCCTGAGTTCTCGCAAAAATGGATGTTTTAAACATTTAAAAATCACCACCTAGGCTTGTGAGAAGTTAGTTTAAAGTCCGGATATTTTGCCCAAATTGAAGGCAGGTGAAGACGTGCCCAAACTCAGACTCTTGATGGAGCCCCAGCTGCCCTAATACGCTTGGCCTGACGCACCGGAACCTGACCTCGCGGTGGACCGCACAGCCGAGACCGCGGAAGAAAACCTCGCCCGACCTGCCGCCGCGACGCCGCCCAGAGGGTTCGAGGGAAGGCCAGGCTGACCCACTCAAACCGCGCGACCAGCAGCCCGAGGCCTGGACGCAGGAGCTGCCTCCGTGCGTCCGCCTGCCACTAAGGCGCGCTTCCGGGCGCACGCAAGGCGGCTGATATCATCATCAGGCGACGGCCCAGGACCAATCGGAAGATTGACTGTGACAATCTGAGATTATGCCAGCCAGTGGGCGGTGAGTATCTCGGAATCTGAGGCCCCAGCCCCGCCCCTCCTCAGCGTCGGGTGGGCGGGGCGGCCGCCGGAGGGCGGGGCACAGCTCCGCCCCTCCCTGGGCAGTTTAGAATTTGATGTGGTGAGTTCCTTCCAGTCTGGTTCTATAGATTTGCTTTTAAATCAGATCATTTCCTGGGTAAAATAGCGTACCTTCTTTATTCATTATAATATAGTGAGCATTGCATCAAACAATTCAACATTTTTCCAGCTTTAAGTTTAATTGACACATTGTCTATCTTTAAAGTGTACATGATGATTTGATAAACATATACATTGTGGAATGATTACCACAAGTTCCAGTAAACATTTTTTTAAATGTGCATGGATATATTATAAATTATTCAGTTGTCTCCTTTTGGGCGAGTAGATGGTTTCCAAATTTTCACTAACATAATTACCTGAAAGTTGTTCACTCCACTTCCTCAGGATGGCTACAGGGTGTTACTTGGAGATAAACATCTATTCCAACTGCCCCTGAAATTGCATTTCCCATGCAAACTTCTGCGACATCACAGATTATGTTTAACTTCGGGTCAATTTGTTGTATTCATTGGTTTATCATTGCTTTTTATAGTATTCTCTTGTCCCTGCCATGTGTACACGTTTGTGAGTTGTCTTTGTTCTTTGTTAGTTTTGCATTGGGCTGGTGGTGTTTTTTTCCTTGTTTTCCAAAGCTTCTTTGAATAGCCTGATGTACTTCCTACCTTGGAACCTGATCAGGTAGCATTTCTAAAGGGAACTGAAGATAAAACTTGTAATAATCATATCCAGTTTCTTCACTTGGTCAATCACTAAAGCTATTATGACCCTAAATAAAGAAGTCCTTTCAGCACTGAACGCTAACTAACTTGGGCAGAACACAGAATCCTGGCTGCTCTTTTCCACATATGCTGCTTCTACGTCTACTTGGACTTCTAACACATTCTAAATACTTCGTGTGCTCTTTTAAACACTTAGACAGGATCCTTGTTAGTGACAAAGTAAGACTGCAGTGGTGTTACGTTTTATATGAAATTGTCCTATAAAAAGCGGTGCATCACCTATTTTGACATTCTGTGTTGAAGCAAAGTTGATTTCAAAGCCATTTGTGGCCAGATTAAGTTTATCCAAATGTGATGCTCATGATAAGAGGATATATGTATTTTTAAAACATATATGTTTTAATGGAATCTGAACTCTTTCCAAAAATAAGGTGCTATTTGTTCGTATGTTTCCCATCTCATATCATGAATTATCATATAGGCTATTCTTAGAGGAGACATTTTATTTGGGCTCACATCCTGAAGACTGAGGACTATTTTTTGAAACTATTTAGGGTTTTAATAAATATCATGCTGAAGACACTGTGTATGTGTAAAAATCCCTTGCTTAAAATTGTTTCAGTCCATCTGTGAGGATGTGGAGAAGTTGGAACCCTTGTGCACTGCTGGTGGAAATGGAAAATGGTGCAGCTGCTATGGAAAACAGATATGGTAAACACAGAATTACCATATGATCCAGCAATTTTACTTCTAGATACATATCCAAAAGAAATGAAAGCAGGGGCTCAGACACTTGTACACCAGTATTCATAGCGGCCACTGGCAGACCCGTGCCCAGGCCCGGGCCCCGGAGAGCTCGGAGATGAGAGATGGAAGTGACGCGGCCAGGCAAGCAGTAGGCCTAGATCCCTAGGCTTTTTTTTTTTTTTTTTTTTTTTTTTTTTGCAGTACGCGGGCCTCTCACTGTTGTGGCCTCTCCCGTTGCGGAGCACAGGCTCCGGACGCACAGGCTCACGGGCCCAGCCGCTCCGCGGCATGTGGGATCTTCCCGAACCGGGGCACGAACCCGTGTCCCCTGCATCGGCAGGCAGACTCTCAACCACTGCACCACCAGGGAAGCCCATAGATCCCTGGGCTTTTGTGAGAAGTCCTCCCATGTCCCCCCAGCATCTTAGAAACCACAACTTCTCAGTGTTCACTTTTGGACTCATGCAAACCAGACATGGAATTTCTAGGAGCTATTTAATCACACCCTCTCTAGTTCCCTTTGGACGTTTACCTGATCTGACAGGAGACAGCTCTGTTTTGCTGTAGCTGGGGAGTCATGTGGTCTGCACAGAGCTGAGCAGTGGAGGTTGTACCTTGGCTCTATCTTGCTCCCTGTGTGATCTTGAGTAAGTTGGCTAACCTCCCTGTGCCTCAGTCTCCTCATCTGTATAATGGGGGTAATAATACTACCCCCCCCACACAGAGTTTTGTGAGAAGTGACTAATACCAGTAACTGGGGGTGGGTAGTAGTGACCCACCTTCTGTAACCATCAAACACATTCTGCTCTTATTATCCTGAGACTTGGGACCAGTTTGGGGGAAGTTGCAGGGAGGAGATCCATTTGCAGGAGGAAGTCGGGGCCCCAAGTGAGGGAGGGCAGGAGAGTCCTAGGCTGGAGAAAGACTAAATTCAGCGTGTGCACCTGGGGCTGAGCCCGGCCTCCAGGAACTGGGATGGCTTCTGGAAATCCTCCTGAGATGGGGAGCGACAGCAGGATCCACTTCTGGGTGCACCTGGAGGTAGGAAGAGCCCATAGGTGTGTGAGGAGGGCAGGGCTGTTCTGGAACCAGCAGAGTCCTGCCGTGTTTTTTAGCTGCAGCAGAAAGTAGAGATTGTATGGGTTTGTACAAATCAGAAGCTAGAAAGTAGGGCGGGAAAGATGGTAGAACTGCTTTGTCCTGTTTGGGCTCCACTGTGAACAGCGGCCGACCCACTTCCCCAAGGTCTGGCTTGTGCGCTGACTACACCCAGGGAGGTCAGGTGGGCACAGTGCCAGGTGCCACCGTAGGTGGCAGGGAGGGCGGGTGGCATGTGTCCTGCGTGGAGGAGGAGCCAGGCCCAGGCAAGCTGAGCACCATCCTCTGCCACACGGCCTCCAGGCTTCCTGGCCCCGGGCTCCTTCTACCAGTGACACTGGGTCCATCAGGGCAAGGCCTCCCACTCTGTGGAAGCGCTTATAGCCCTAAACACAGACGCTGAAGGATGGTAAGTACAGTTATTTTCAAATGCTCCCTTTCCTCCCCCCGTGACAGCATGGAAAAGAGGTGCTGTCCGAGACCTCCTTGCCTGGACCCTCTTACCCCGGCCCTGCTCCCCGTGTCCACACTGCATTGCAGCCGCTTCAGACAGATGCTTTACAGGCTATGACAGAGACAGTAAGAGAGGGGTTGTTCTAGATCAGGGGTCCCTAATCCCCAGACCGTGGACCACTGCCGGTCTACGGCCTGTTAGGAACCTGGCCGCACAGCAGGAGGTGAGCGGCGGGCAAAGCTGCATATGCAGCTCCGCATCGCTCACGTTACTGCCTGAACCATCACCCCACCACCACCAAAAAAAACTGTCTTCCAAAACAACTGTCTCATTTCCGGACGTTGTCTACACTGCATAAACTGAACCAGAAGACACCGGATGAGAGATCGGCCCAGGGTCCGCTGGGCGTTTGAGAGAAATGAGGACAAACGGAGGCTCGGAGTAGCGACGTGAAGCCTCTGGGACGCGAGGGCCCGTACCCTGGGGTCGCCGGCGAACGGCCGGCGGCGTGCACACACCCGGGAGCGGCGGCCGGAGCCCGAGGCTCGGAGGCTCTCGGAGCACAGACGGCCTCCGGTTCAGCTCCTGACTGCCCGCCCGCCTGCCGCGTGCCCAGAGCGAACTCAGCCGCCGACTCTGCAAGGCGCCGCTGGGGATCCAACAACCGCTTCTTCCGGCACAGGGAAGCGCCGCGCCCTCTCCCCAAGCCGCGCCCTCTCCTGCAACCTCCTCCCGCCGCCCCGCCCCCTCCTGCCTCCTCCAGCGCCCCGCCCCTCCACCTCCCTGCCCTCTCTCTCCGCCCCGCTCCTCCAGGGGCTCCATCCCATCCGGCGACCCGCCCACCTGCTGTACTGCCCACGGGCTGGAGCCGGGGAGGGACCCACGCGAGACGGTGTGCGTGCCCCGCAGGTCACGTGACTTTCGGGGTGGGCCGGCCCTGCCCCCGCCGGGTAGCGAGAAGCGCAGAGCCGCCGGCACAGTGTTCTACGCAGGCGCAGACCGTGGTTCGCGGCGGGTGACGCAATCCTGCGCAGCCGGCCGGGCGTACGGCGGCAGCGTGTGTCGGATCACGTAACTTCCCCGAATGGCCTCCGCAGTGGGACGTGCATGCGCAGGTCCTCCCCTACCCGCGAGGGACGGGGCCAGGCCCACCGCGGCCAATCGGCGTCGCCCTCGCCGGCGCCGCGCCCCGCCCCCCGTCCGTCGGGCAGTCTGTACGTCCCGGGGCCTAGTCCTCGGAAGCTCGGCGGCGGCGGGGGCCGGGCGGTGCGTACGCGGCCCGCGGGGGCAGAGGGCGCTAGGCCTGGGCTCCGAGGCGGGCTCAGGGGCCACGCGTGGGCCGGGAGGCCGCCGGGGAGTCGGGGCAGGCCTAGCTGTCGGCGGACGAGGGCAGAGGCGGCCACCTGCGGCCATTGCCCCTCCGACCGGCGGGCGCTGAGGAGCTGGACCGGGCAGGTGAGGCCGGCCTCAGGGACCCGGCCGAGCCTGGAGGCGGGCGGCAGATGCGGGAGCTAAAGGCGGGTGCGCCGGGGGGAGCGTCCGCGCCGGGTCCGGGAGGACGGACCCCCGGGCGGTCCGGGCCTGGCGGCGGGAAGGTGGTGCGCGGGGAGGCCCGAGTCCGGCCCGGCCGCCCTGTGACCTTGTCAGCGCCTCCCCCGTGACGCCTGCTCTAGGGTCACCGGGACGGCCGGCGCGGCTGCAGCCCTCATGACGGCCTGTCAGCCTCCAGCACGGGAGCCACTGCGGCTCGGAGGTGTTGAGGGCCCTGCCCGGCGCCGTGCCCCGCATCGCTTCGGTGCAGTGACGGTGACTCCAGTAGGAGGGACTTAACGAGGTTGGAGGATGACTGTGAATTGTGGGCTACTTTCCATGAAATTTTCTTCATATAAATTAGTTTAGTTGGTTGTTTTCAAAGGTAGACAAGGTTTGCCCTCATCCGTGGCCGCCATGTATTATATTTTGTTTTATTTGGTTTCCTGATCACAGTAGTAGACGTTATTTATTGTTGCTATAAATTCTGTTAGTTTGGGGGTCTGGGTCTGTACGTAAATTACAAAATGGCCTAGAGAAGCCAATTACTGCTTGAATGTATTTCATTAATCATCACTTTATCTTTAGGGCAGTCTTAGTCTGTTTTCATGCAGATGTCTCATGAAGGTGCATCAGGGCTTCAGAAAAATGCTAAGAAGTGACGCGTGACTTGAATCTGTACATGAGAAAAGTTAGGTGTAGGTCGTTAATCAGTTTATATCCTCTAAAGAACTGATATAATCCTCATAATTTTTAATCCTTCTACTTCAGAGGTTGCTCATGCATGACTAATTCTTGGTTTGTTTTCAGAGCTGTTCCTGGGAAGAAGCAACATGGAGAGTGGTGCAGTTCTGCTGGAATCCAAGTCCTCCCCGCTTAATCTTCTGCATGAAATGCACCAGCTCCGCCTGCTGGGTCACCTGTGCGACGTGACTGTCAGCGTGGAGTACCAGGGCGTCCGGGAGGAATTCATGGCCCACAAGGCGGTGCTGGCAGCCACCAGCAAGTTTTTTAAGGAAGTGTTTCTTAACGAGAAGACTGCGGACGGCACGAGGACTAACGTCTACTTAGACGAAGTGCAGGTGGCTGACTTCGCTTCTTTTCTTGAGTTCGTCTACACTGCAAAGGTCCAGGTGGAGGAAGATCGGGTGCAGCGAATGCTGGAAATGGCAGAAAAGCTGAAATGTTTGGACTTATCTGAAACTTGTTTTCAGTTGAAGAAACAGATGTTAGAGTCGGTCCTTTTGGAGTTGCAGAATTTCTCGGAGGCTCAGGAGGCAGAAGGGAGCAGCGGCTCCCAGGTCTCTGCTGCTGTTGCCCCTGATGCTCGGGCAGGTGTGGCCGCGGACAGCCCTCTGGCCAACGGCGTCGCGGCTTCCTTGGATCCCCCAGCGGCAAGAATCGGCAACAGCCTGTTGCCAGATCTGCCCTCGAGGAAGTCCAGGGAGAAGCCAGACAAGAGAAAAGAGATCGCTAAGTCCCCCTACCCCAAGCTCAGAAGGGCTAGCGGGAGGCTGGCTGGGAGGAAGGTGTTCGTGGAAATCCCTAAAAAGAAGTACACTCGACGACTCCGAGAGCAGCAGAAGAGTGCCGAGCAGGACGCCGGGGACCGCGGGGGCCCCCGGGAGCCCAGCCCAGACGCCGGGGGAACGGTGAAGGAGCTGGTCACTGTCACGAAAGACGAGGAGGACGGCGGGGCTGGGGCCGAGGCGGAGGCAGTGCTGCCGAAGGCGGGGCAGGGGGAGGAGGAGGAGGATGAGGACGAGGACGAGGAGGGGGAGGAGGGCGCGGGGAGGCGGAGGAGCAGCTTCCGGTGCACGCGCTGCGAGAAGGCCTTTCTGTACGAGAAGAGCTTTCTGAAGCACGTGCGGCACCACCACGGCGTGGCCACCGAGGTGGTCCACCGCTGCGACACCTGCGGCCAGACCTTTGCCAACCGCTGCAACCTCAAGGGCCACCAGCGCCACGTGCACAGCAGCGAGCGCCACTTCCCGTGCGAGTTGTGCGGCAAGAAGTTCAAGAGGAAGAAGGACGTGAAGCGGCACGTGGTGCAGGTGCACGAGGGCGGCGGCGAGCGGCACCAGTGCCAACAGTGCGGCAAGGGCCTGAGCTCCAAAACGGCGCTGCGGCTGCACGAGCGCACGCACACGGGCCACAAGCCCTACGGCTGCACCGAGTGCCCGGCCACCTTCTCGCAGCCCTCGGCCCTCAAGACCCACCTGAGGTAGGCACGGGCCGCCTCGAACCCCAGAACGCACGTGGAGACGTGGGGGGCGTGCCAGGAGGCGGCCAGTGTGGCCGCCTCGCGGGATGGGTCACTTTTCAGTTTGCTCCCTCTCAAAGCCGGGGGCTGCTTTGAGCCTCTGGGTTCTCTCTTGAGGCAGAGATGCGGGCATGGCGCTCTCGGGGCGCGGGCCCGGCTGGTGGGGACCCGCGCCTCCCGCTCAGGCGCAGGGGCCTCTCCCGCTCCTGGTGCTGAGGCGTCCCGCCGTCCTTGCCGAGTGGGGCCAACGACCCCGTCCCCCTTCCTGAGCCTTCATTTGGGACTCAGTCCTGTGACCGGCTGGGTGGCGAGTCCCACTGAAGACCTCAGCAGGGCGACACTCCTCTGGGCTTGGAGAGTGCCTGCCGCCAGTCAGTCTAAGCTCCAGGATTAGGACGGACAGGGACTCCAGTTACTGATTTTTGAAGTGTAGGTGGGTGACATTCAGTTTTTAAATAAATTCCCTTCCAGTGCTCAGTACTTAGGCTTGAAATCCAGACAGAGCAGTTTTCTACTCTCCCCTAGATCGGCCGCCGTCCTGGGCCAGTCTAGGCGTGGGAGCTGGGTGTTGCTTGTCCTTTTATTGTCATTTATAGCCCGGCTCAGGAAGGGCTCAGTAAACATGGTGACAGCCACTCCATCCTCGCCCTGAAATGCAGTGCTTACGCATGCACCCCAGGGACCGGCTGGCTTCATGTGTTGATAACGGTTCTTTCTAGACTGTTACGTCAAACTAGGAAAGGATGTAAACATTTTGATCACGGGGTACTCTGTCAGCCATGGTTCCTGAGGTGTCTGTGGGTGACTGTTCTCAATGAGGGGGCTTTATAAATACCACACGGTGCTGTTTGGTGTCGTAAACAGCCTGCAGAGGCACAGCCTGTGCCTGCACCTGGGGGCAGCACGTGGTGGGGACTCGGCGTCTGGCGGGGATGTGGCGGTCTTGACTCGGGCAGAGACTGATTTGGGGGTGAGAGTCCTGGGCCTCGCCACCTTTCAGTCCTTCGCATTCGGGCTCCTGGAGCAAAGTGTCTCCCCAGGTGAGGGAGGAGATGGTAATGCAGAGTGAGCTTTGACACATCCTGAGTTACCCTCTGAATGTTGTGCTTTCAGAATTCACACAGGGGAAAAACCTTTTGTCTGTGATGAATGTGGTGCAAGATTCACTCAGAACCACATGCTGATTTATCATAAAAGGTGTCACACAGGTAAATACTCCATTGTGATTGAATGTCTTTCCTGGCTGTAGGAGGAAAACTGCAGTTTTCTTCATTTAGAAGTTGGCATCTGCCAAGTGGTTTAGGTTAGAGCCCTGATACGCTCTTCCGTCTCATAAGTGAGCATAAGTAAATGAATAAAATACGCCCGCTGCCTCCAGTGCTGTGTGCGTGTGGCCATGACCTCTGAAAGAAGTTGCTCAGAATATGGGAAAAGCTATACACTGTTATCCCGCTCCTTGCCATTTCTAAGAACAGAGCATTAGAAAAAACCTGACTGTCCAACCCCAGGGAAGTGGTTCAGTAAATGGGTAAATCCACCCTGTCCCGTCCCAGGCCCCTCTGACTAAGGTCTCTGAATATTATGAAAAACACCTGTGTTTGGCTGTCGACTTGAAAAATGCACAGTTGAGCATACAATGAATCCAGCTTTATTGGAAAACTGCAGAAATATAGTTACATGATGTGTTAAGGTGGTGGAATTATGAGGTTTTCAGAATTTCTGTGGTACGATTTCATCAGGTGAGGGAGAACATTTAAGCTCTTTGTTCTGATTTTGTGCAGTGCTCCTGGGGTTCAGCCCTGGGGCGTGTGGAGTCTAGCTGTCGGGTACTGGGCTTATCACGCTAACCCAGTTCTTTCCTGCTCCCATTTAAAGATTTTTACTTCTTTGACTGTCCTGTGAGCCTCAAGTTCACATGGTGAGATAGATGAGCCACTTAATGACGTGAATTAATAGACTAAAATGAGCAGAATTGGTGTCTGATGGAAGACTGGGGTCGGGGGAGGTCAGGCCACACCGAAGGATTAAGTTAGAATCGGTTATTTGATGAACATGCTAATATATTTGGATTTTATTAAAGCCAGTAGTTTTGTTTTGATGTTTGAGAAATCGGGGCACACCTGACAGAGGAGTCTGGTCTGTGGGCCCTCAGGGCCCCAACTGCACAGCGTGAAGGGTGGACGCCTTCCTTGCCCTGACCCCACCCCGGGCGGCTGGGAGCTGCTCCAGGACAGCCCCGCGTGTCCACCGCACACTCCTCTCCCTTCAGGAGGGGCTTCTGTTCTGATAGAGACCCACAGAAGCCCTGTGAAAAAGTCCAGCAGTTCCACCAAACCAGTTGTCAAAACTGTTTTTCTTGTTTGGGATGACTGAATTTCCAAACGTGAGCTGGCTGAATGCGCTCTTTAATTCTAATCTACTGGAACCTTTCTTGGGGTTTCCAGGGACATTTTACACCAGCTTTCAGCAGGTAGCAAGCACTGGACACAAAGGTATTTTATGACAGTTTTAACTAGAAAAGAACGCTCTGCCTGCCAGGGCACTTGGGAGGGTGGGCCCCATCCTCCGCGTGTTCTAGCGCCCGTGTCACTTCTAACTTCGTGTCTCGTGTCTTCGTGTAGGTGAGAGGCCTTTCATGTGTGAAACGTGTGGCAAGAGTTTCGCTTCCAAGGAGTATTTAAAACATCACAACAGGATCCACACTGGGTCCAAACCCTTTAAATGTGAAGTTTGTTTCAGGACTTTTGCTCAGCGGAATTCGCTTTACCAGCATATCAAAGTCCACACAGGTATGGCCGGAATGTTGCCAGAGAAGGGAGGTCAGTTTGGCAAGAAAATATCCCGAAGGTTTTAGATTTTCTGGAAAATGATTTGGAATTTAGCTTTAAGTCGTGCGTCCTAATAGCATTTAAACATCTTTGAGTGTCTAGTTTCTGGCTCTGACAAACTGGAAAGGTACAAATGTGTGAACATGGATGTGGACGTGTGAACCTTTGAACACCTTGAGATTAGCATTAGGGGTGATGATCTGCACATGCTAGTAAACACTCACACCCGCGCAGGGTCACTTACAACTGGAAAGCTGTGGGTGAGGCCACGGACCCCTGGGGCTCCTGCACGGTCGGCTGCTCGTGCCCGTGTCGCCCTCCCTGTGGCGGCTCGGGACGCCGTGCGGCCCAGAGCAGCCGGTAGCTCTCGTGTCCTCCGTCCCTTCCCTCCCAGGGGAGCGGCCCTACTGTTGCGACCAGTGTGGCAAGCAGTTCACGCAGCTCAACGCGCTCCAGCGCCACCACCGGATCCACACGGGGGAGAAGCCGTTCATGTGCAACGCGTGCGGGCGGACGTTCACCGACAAGTCCACGCTCCGGCGGCACACCTCGGTGAGCGGCCAGGCCGGCCCCCGCGGACAGCCGCCAGACGGCAGAGCCGCCCGACCCCTTCCCTGAGGCCCTCAGTCCATAAGGGGGTCCCAGGGGAAGGCGGGGCTCTCCCTCCCCTGCAGCGAGGGCAGCCAAGGGGGGCGTGAAGCAGGGCCCGGGGCATGCTGAGTCCTTTCTGGCAGGGACTGCAGTGGCAGACACGTGTCTGACGGTTGGAGAAGGCTGTTGTACTTGGTAACGAGTGGCTGTGACTTGGGGGCTCTGCAGATCCTGGTCAGGGACACAGTGGGTGACCTCTCTGTTCTGCGTTTGGCCCGCAGATCCATGATAAGACCACTCCGTGGAAGTCTTTCCTCGTCATCGTGGACAGCTCTCCCAAGAACGGCGACGGGCACAAGACTGAGCAGCCCGATGAAGAGTACACGCCATCCAAACTCTCTGATAAATTGCTGTCTTTCGCAGAAAATGGCCATTTTCACAACCTGGCCACCGTGCAGGGCAGCATGCCTGCCGTGCACGATGACAGTCCTGTGGACCCGGCCTGTAAGTCGGACGGCCCTGTGGGGTCCCAGGACACGCTGCTGGCCACCACCATCAACGAGCTTAGCGAGCTGACGCCGCAGACGGACCCGGGCCCACACAGTTCCACTCTCTGACTCACATGGACTGGAGCGCGGGGTCACCTGCCCCGCGGTCCCAGCCTTGCACCTGCACGCATAAGGGCTGGACACGAGCGTTCGTCAGGGGTCAAGAACTGTGGGCAAAGAAGTGGGCAAGGATGGCTTCCACAGTTTCTTGAATTTCTGCTAACTTGCACGTCTCTATCAAACCATTTCTCATGCTTCCCCTTAGAAATCCTGATCTGCATGGTCTCAGCCACACCTTATCAGCAAACAAGGCACTTAACATAACCTCACTTAATTCTGGTGGAATCATCCTAATGCTTGATGACCTTGACATTCCTGAGGCTGGGGTTACTGCTCAGCTTCTTCGTGGAAGTTTATTTCTGATACTTTAAAGCTATTTTTCTACCAACCTGAAGTAAAACTGGGACCGTGTATTTATTTTCAGCTGTTTCTTTCCTGTCGAACTGAAGCCAGTCAGAGGTGCTCTGGGACCCTGGAATGGGGCTAAAGAGACAGATGACTGCACTTGTCCCCTTCCACCCCCCTGTTCGTAGGCACTAAACTGAACACTTGTAAAGTAGCTGCTCACAGCACACATGCAACTAGGAAGTTTGTCATAAAATGACTTGAGATGTGGCTACAGGTTTCAATTCTAAAAATCCAATTTAAAAAAGCTGTCCTACCAAAGACTAGCAGAAAACAGCATAGTAGTTTTTGCAAAGAGGTGTGAAAAATTAAGCCAGGGGCTTGAGAACACTTGAAACATAGTGTAGTTATTTTATCCACGAGTAGCAGTGAGGTGGTGGTAGCCAATCTAAGAACACATAGTACTGGTAGTTTTGCTAGGTTTTTTTGACAATTTCTGTGATTTTCAGAAACCCAGCATTTCTTATTAACATGTCAAGACGCTGACACAGGCAAGTCACTGGCGCACACGTTCCCCTGGGAGCATGAGCGAATTTGGCAAAGGGGACCAAAAGCCTCCGTACACTCCTCTGATTAGCCTTAAGAGTGGACCATGGAACTGCCAACCTCGTCTTAAATGTGCCTCTGTCTCATGCTGGCCTTTGGTAATTCTGCTGTCCTTACCCAGCCTGGTTCTTGATCCAGTGGTGAGGGCGGGTCGCCATGCACACAGTGCTTTGACTCACACGTGACCCAGATAATAAAGGGGAATTGTCACTAGTTGCTCTTTTTCTTACATTTAATTTATTACACTTGCTGTGAAAACGCTCGTTTTCTAAGAGGAAGGGTACTTGTCCGGGATGAAGACACAGCTGCACGGGATGCCAGAAAAAGACCGAGGACGCTTTCTTCCCCATGAGGCGGTGACGTCAACACCGAAGGTGCCGAAGGCGTCCCAGGTGCTGACACGGGCTGCAGGCGGCAGTACCGAATCCACCTCCAGCTGTGACAGCATCGCCCACTTGTGTTCACAGAACAAAACAGTGACTCTCACACACATTTTACTCTCGAAAGGAGAAGGAACCTGCCCGGCTAATGAACTGTTTCTTAGGGTAAAGTCATCTTAATGAGAAGAAATTTAAATAATAGTTTATTTTGTTACCTATTGGAATAATTTTTGTCTTGAATTTGTTTCCTTAGAAATTCTACAGAAAACTTTAATGTGTTAATAAATGTTTTGTAAAAATAGTTTTGCAAGTCTAAGTTTATTTCCATTATTAGAATTTAGGTTCTACAGAAATAAGATTCCTGATTCATATAGGTAGCTGCTTTAATTCCCTGGTCCTTGGAGTCTCGCCACCTCCATGCACTGCACGTGTGTTCCTGACACGTGACAGGCCTGGCCCTGCACGCGCTCGGCCTCGGTAGCTGGTGCCAGGCGGTGCGGGGGGGCCCAGCCTCATCGCAGCCACGGTGACTCTGCGCCTCAGAGGCTCCTCCATCTACGGTCACTTCTCTGCTTCCCGGGAGGGGACAGGAGGGCTGCCGCCCCAAACCCTGCCGAAGATGCATCTCATCTCGGGGATTTGGGGGGGCGTCTCCGTTCCTCCCCATCCCGGTGCTGTGTTGCCATGTGACTGTCAGCCCCAGACGCTCAGGTCAGGCCACCAATGCGGCGATTTGGCGCCTTCCAACCATCGTGTGGGAGACGCTCTCAGCCCAGACTCCAAAGCTCCCCTGCCTCTGCTTTTAACCAAAATTTGTTGTACAAAGCTTGAAAACAAAATTGGCCAGGTGGTGGGGTAAAACCTTTATTAAAGGTGACCTTCACAGAAATGTGGTTTTGCCAAAGGTGATCATCTAAACTGACCTATTTGAGTGTAAGTTATCATTTAATTCTAACCTGTTGTATATCTTGCCACACAGGGACATTTTTTGAGACCAAGCAAGTGCCTGTCTCCTTAACTGAACTTGATGGTGTTCCTGTCACTCTAAGTAACATTATTTCAGGCGAAAGTCCCATTTGTCCACAGGCACCAAGACGGGCAGATGGATGCGGGCACAGGGCCGCCTGGCACATCCGTCACCCCCCAGCTGAGCCCCGGGAACCGCCCACTTCCCTCCACCAGTTTGCACGGGCCTCTGGGACCCTCACCAGGGGCCCCTCACCGAGGCTGGCAAAACCCACCACGGGAGCTTCTGTTAGGAAACAGAAGAGACACTTGAATGAGAAAGTAACCTTGAATATCAACAACTTGGCAGAATTCCTAGATGGGACGGCCTGTTTGACCATTCATTTTGAATTTGCCTCAAATGATCTTTGAGGGACCTGAACAAGGCCCTTGGACAGCGCCAAGTCAACGTGGCTCCACGAAGGGAGATGGGGCTTCGGGCCCCGGCCTCCCACTCTGAGGTCTCCTAGGGGCCACTCCTCCTTCAAGCCTGCCAGTGAGATCCCTGACCAAGCAGCAGGAGGGATGGGAACGGGGAGCCTGCAGAGCCCGGACGGCTGCTGCCCACTGCCCTGAACCCCGGGGGACACCTTCCAGGACAGGAAGCCACTCCCGACCTGTGCAAACCAACCAGGAAACTCACCATACCGTTCACAACTTCGACTTTATTTACTGTACAGGTTCACATGAAACACAGACTCTTTGCGAAGGTGGATTTATCATCACAGGATGAGTTCTCATAATACACCCTCCCCGACAGCATGGGGGAGGAGAGGCCGCGCCAGGCCGGGGCCCCGGGAGGCAGGCTGCGTGCCACAGGCCCTGAGAAAGCCACGGGGGTTGCCTCTGGGCATCTTAAATGCACAGTATCAGAGGAAACAATAAATGTTTACAGGGACGTCATCACACGTGGTCACGACTGCAAGAATACTGTTTTCAAATCATTAAATAAAAAAGGAATTCACGTAAGCTATAAAAACGTTGCCACAAAAAGCAAAGCTTTCCTGTAAGAAATTTTAACTCATTCTGACAATGAACTAAACACGATCTGCTAAAACACAAGGACTGTAACATAAATAGTCATTATACTTTGTTCATAAATAACGATCTATATAAGTCCTGGAAACCTGACCCGGGCTCTGAGTCACAGCACTGCCCACTTTGATGGAACATTTCAAGGGAGAAAGTCTGGATACTGTTAATGGGACTTTTTTCTGCTCATTTTCCTGTTACGTTCTGGCAGGTCTGCTCTAGCCATTACAATTATATTTTACTCTTTTTCACGTGAAATATTAAAAACAAAAACATCTTAACCCAGGCACTGATCCCAGTGTTCATTTCAACACAAACAACTCTAACTGATGTGACAAAACGCTGCCAATACAATTTCTCAAAACCACAGGTCTTCTGTCAGGGGTGCAGGATGAAAAGCTAATAAACAAATTGCCTTAAAAGACATCATTTGCTTTTTACTTTACATGGTCAGACCAGGTTCCTTTCACAAGTGGGAACAAACCTTCCAGACTAACGACAGAGCGCACACGCTGGCGGCGAGGGTTACAGCCCCTCAGGTGGGACAGATCTGCGGCCGGAGGAGGACACAGGCCCCACGCTCATCTCACCCCAGTGCTTCTGGCCAGTTGGCACTGGATTAGGTAGAGCAACAAAACCCCACTTTTCTCTCTACGCGTTTTTTCATAGTTCCAACGGGAAGTGGAGAAGTACCAAGCGGCTCCATCCCAAAATGTGCCGTAACTGACTGCTTTCTTTTAAGAATCCCAGACCTCTGATGGAAGGAAGGAATCCTCATCGGACGCCAGGGCCCAAGGTCAGAGTGCCTGCGTCTCCTGGTCCGTTCCCGCTGCCCTCAGCCAACACTGTGACATCACTGCCCTGCCTCTCCACCAGCCCAGCCTGCACAGGTGACCCTGCAACTACGGCCACCGAATCCTCACGGCTGCCCACAGGGCTGCTCCATGACCGGGTCCCAGCCGGCCCTTCTCAGCCTCCTTTCCTGCCACTTTCTGCTTCATCCCAGATGGACCTGTTCCCCATCCCCAAGCCTTCCTCCCCGCTCAGCCCTCAGCCTGGGCACACCCGCTATTTCTGCCCAACAGCAGCTACCAATCCCAGTCGAGGACCGTCCAAAATGCAAACACCATTCAAATACCAGCTAACATTGACAGGACACAGGAAATTCCACTTATCTGTCAACACTGTCATTACCTGGCAATTAACACACATCAAACATAAATCATTTACGCCTAAAAACATGCACACAGGAGATTCAGGACACAAGATCACGTCTAAAGTACGATGTCGGCACATAACCTAATGCGCAGGGATCAAGTTCACAGGTCAACAGAGCACATGTATAAGCCAAAATAACAGGACAGGATTCAAACACACAAGCTAAGACAACTCCATCAGCTAAGCGCAGGTCCCCTCAGAAGCTAGTTGGGGTTCTTTTCCTGACTGAGCACAGTAAACCTCTGTACCGTACTCAGCCTACCAAGCCCATCACATCCAATTAATGGATAAAATGCATACGACACACAATTAAAAATTAAAATTAATGAAACACAAGCTTCGACTGAGATAACCTCCCAGCCCTGGTGAGCATGTACACGAGAGGGCACACGAGGTGCCCTCTCAGCGTGGAAAAGTGTGTGAACACAGTAGTAAAGGGATGTGCCAGTTCAAACACCTTCCTATGAAGATGAAGCAAGGGTCCCGCCCCAACTAAAAGTGGACACCATCTCCAGGAAAGGAAAACGCCCAAGTCTTCTAGATCTTATGTGTGTGTGCACTTGTATGTGAGATCAGGCCCACCTCCACACGCGTCCACACACATAACCAGGCAGTGCCAGGAAGCTCCCTCTTTTCCCACTGTAAGCGGCTGGCAGGCCCGGCTGATCTGAATTCTCACATGCACATTACCTACAGAACGATATAAAAAGCAAAGAAACTGGTCACTAGCACCATCAAAAGAATCACAAGATAACAAAAAGGATAAATAATTTCTCACGAGGAAAGTCATAAACGCATTCCTAACAATGATCCTACACTAAACACACACATTTAGAGAGTCCATCCAGGTGCAAGTTCACGGAGAACATGCAAAGCATCTATTAGAACTGGGTTGGGTACTCAGGTCCAGGAAAAAGGACATAAAAATATGTGGCAAAATTAAACAGGAGCTCTGCACGCATCAAAATAACAGGAGTAAGATTCGGAAGCAGTTCTCGGAAAACTCTGGGGACTGACAAGCGGGAAACAGCCTGTCACACTCGCAACACATACAGGAGCTGCCCACCCGTCCGCTGCATGGTGACACACATGGCGGCTTAAACACACACACATCATCAGGCTCGTGTGCAACAAAATGAAGCCATTGAATGGGCATCCCATAATGATCACTGGCCCTAACACGAAACTAAAGAGGACTCAGCGGCATGCCACGGAGACATAGCGCTTCACTTGAGGTCTCCATCTCCTTCCCCATCCCCCTGGATGGACTTCTTGATGCGCAGCAGCATGGTGGTGAGCCACTGGTCCAGGCGGGATATCGAGTCAAATTCCTTCACCTGGTTTAAGGGAAGAGGAACAGGAATCATTCCATGGAAATACAATCAAACACGGAACTACACTGCCCCACACTGCTGAAACATTTACAGATCCACTAGCTTTCTTCATTTAAAATCATTCATTCCAGTTTACAACTTTCTTCATTAAAAACTTTTTTTATATTGCTCTTATGCTAACATGCAATGGCAAAACTCCGTAACAGCCTACTGGACGAAGAGCACGTTTAGCGTGACAAAGGACATGAGACCCTGCATGAGAACAAGGGGACATGGAAAATTAATGTGGCTCCAGTATCCACTGAACTCAAACAAACGTATTTGCAGTGAGGGAACATGTGGAAGCAGAATTCCTTTAACTCATTTCCACAAGTTATCGAAGAATGGACTTTCATAGGATGAAAAGGGTTTGGCAGCAAAAGTTAAAGGGGAAACCTCGCCTTCCCACTATTGCTTCAAAGCCAGGATGAATGACTTAATGAAGGACACTAAGAAATTCGCTTGATTATAAACATAAGATGGAAAAAGATGGGAAAACAGGAAATTGATGAATGTAAAAATAATTTTCCCATTTACTTTATGCCAAGAATATAACAAACTCTTATTGCTTTGTTTTTATGTTTTAAATTTAAGTGATTAGATTTCACTGATTTTACTTGACACTTATTTATGGATCAGATTATTTTCCACAGAAAACATCCAAACAAGTCACAACATTATGTGATATATATTTGCCTCACAGCTAAATTCAGCAGAGCTCATAGAACTGTCTAATTGTGAAGGCTGGTGAGATCTAAAAACATGCCTTTGGAAAACACAACGTAGGTGTAGTGCAATAACGTCCAAATAAATGTTCAGCATTTACATGATGACAAGGAGTTGTTTCTGTAAAGTAAGCTTTCAGAGAACATGCTAAATCCCAAAAGCGAACGTACTGCTTCCGTGTAAGCTTCACTGTTCTGCTCTTCATGAGCTTCTAGAAGTTTCTGGGAACATAAATACAGAAAAATTAGTTCGGTAGGCTAAAAAGTTCCATCTATGAATGGATACTTTAAAAACGAAATAGCCTTCGTATCACACTAACTGATGTTGCCAAATGACTTACAAAACTGGGGAAATTTTCAAATACAAGTCAAGAGTTACCCCGAGTCAGGGATCCAGCCTTGTGCTGACGTGCCTGACCCACCAGGTTAAGAGCAGTGCGCGCCTGACCCTAACGGCACCTGAGGCCTAGTGTGCAAGAGCAGGAAGGCACGGGGCCGCTCAGTGGGCAGATTCACAGGATGAAAACGTCACTGTATCCCAGCCCCACCTACTTACTTTCAATAACTTGCATTCTCTCGAATCAGTGAACGCCGGAAACATTTCCTCGTATTTCTCCAGAGCAAGCTGGGAAAGAAAACCACTCGTTAACATCTGAGTCACCAAACCAGGAAACGAAGCTTTGACATTCTACTAACTTCAGTACGATTTATTTACATCCTACTTAATTATCAGACTCAACATCAAAATCAACCTGTGTTGATCAAACCTGTTGATTGTGAATTTCAATTTCAGTTAAGAATAAACTTCTAAAACAGTTTTTCCGAATGAGGTTGCTGTGGGGAAGACCACATGAGCCAGATCCAATGTTCGGACCTCCCAGAGCAAGCGTCTATTTTCACGCGCTGGAGGAGGCTCTGCCCGGAGCCCGGGGCCCTAAACCCCGACCCCGAGGACACCGAGGCTGCCCTGTCCCTGCCTCCACCTCCAGCTCTCTCTTTGCTTTTCTCCCAACCCTCACCCCAACTCCATTCCTGAGTTTAAAAAAAGACACAATTCTGGGGCTTCCCTGGTGGCGCAGTGGTTGAGAGTCCGCCTGCCGATGCAGGGGACACGGGTTCGTGCCCCGGTCCAGGAAGATCCCACATGCCGCGGAGCGGCTGGGCCCGTGAGCCATGGCCGCTGAGCCTGCGCGTCCGGAGCCTGTGCTCCGCAACGGGAGAGGCCACAACAGCGAGAGGCCCGCGTACCGCAAAAAAAAAAAAAAAAAAAAAAAAAAAAAAGACACGATTCTGCTTTTACTGTCTCCCCTCAGCCCCTAATTTCTTTAAACCAAAACTACTGAAGGAAGTGTGGCCCCCAGGGGGCGTTCACTTCAGAGAAGAGCCTCAGCAGCTGTCACTCCAGCTGCGGTAGTACAGCCAGGACAGGGCCAGAGTAGCACCCTGCATGTTGCTTTTCACGTACGCAGCACAGTCTTGCTCCGAGCTGGTATCGCGGACAACGGCTGGGCACCTGTGCTTAGGGGTGAAGCGCATCAGAACCCACACCGCAGGGCCCCTCACCTTGGCGTTCAGCTCATCCACTATGAAGTGACAGAGAGCAGCTTTGAAGAAGTAATCCTTTGCACTGTACTTCAACAAAGGGTTATCCATGGTGTTGGCCCCAACCTAGGCACAGAAAGTGGGGTCAGAGTGAAAAGGTTTGCCCTCCTACGCTAGGCATGCTGACCCTCAGCTACTCTTTAGCAAGTACTCTGCATCTTACGTTAGTTAAGCTATGAAATCCATTCTTTTAACCCAAAGCCATGTACCAGAAATGTTACTAGACAAAAAACCAATATTCAAGACATAAAGTGCTGACCTGTTAAAAACGACTCAGCAGAATTCCACATCCAGGAGGATGGAACAGACGTGCTGTCCTCTGTCCCTCCTGCTAAGTACAACTAAAAGCCCTGGATCTTTTATATGAAACTAACGCAGGGAGACTGAAAGGTGGAGAGAACAGCAGACCAGCCAGGGACACAGGGCAAACACAGCAGGGAGTTCCCTGTTTTTTCTTTTTCTTGCATAAATCCCTGACTTGGAACAGAAAAAGCCAGCAACCCATAAATGCCGGTGGGTGCAGCGAAAGAAAGAGAGAATAGATGAAAGCCTGCTTTCTCCAGCCAGAGGACCAGGAGAGGGGCAGCTAGCAAGACAGAAAATGTTTAGATGACACCTGCTCTGATCCACCCCACTCACAGCAGCAAAAGCCAAAGAGGAAGACAAGACGCCCATCCTCCTGGGAGAGCCCCACTCTCCTGCCAAGGAGGCCAGAGCAGGAGCCAGCCTGTGCCCCCATCACAGAGGCACTGGAGACCACGTGGGGACTGCGTCACCTCCTCCCAGTGGGAAAGAGGCCCCCTCATCTCCCAGCGGGCATGGATTCACCTTTACCTGATGGTAACCAGGTGGTCGGGTGGGGAGCTTGAACCCTACCTCCACCTGGCAGCAGCGAGGCCACACCCCTTCAGTGCCAAAGCAAACCAGCTGAGAGAGGAGGTTTAAACAAGACCCTGTCTTACAACACGATGTGAGAATATCCAGTTTTTAATTACAACTCACTTGCAATACCAAGAAAAGGGAACATCTCAAGTCGAATGAAAAAAAGACAACTAATCAGAGTGAAGTAAGTCAGAAAGAGAAAAACAAATCTCGTATATTAACGCATATATGTGGAACCTAGAAAAACGGTACAGATGAACCGGTTTTCAGGGAAGAAATTGAGACACAGATGTAGAGAACAAATGTATGGACACCAAGCGGGGAAAGCGGTGGGGTGGTGGTGGTGGTGTGATGAATTGGGAGATTGGGATTGACATGTGTACACTGACGTGGATAAAATGGATGACTAATAAGAACCTGCTGTATAAAAAAATAAATAAAATTAAATTTAATAAAAGACGACTAATGACAGCTGTCACATAGCAGAGATGTGAGACTTATCTAACAGATTTTAAAGGGGCCTTTCTAAAATGCTTCCACAAGCCATTAGAAAATTGCTTGAGACCAGAGGAAAACCAAAGCATCAATGAAGAAAAATTCTCAGTAAGAAACCCCAGAAGGGGCTTCCCTGGTGGCGCAGTGGTTGAGAGTCCGCCTGCCGATGCAAGGGATACGGGTTCGTGCCCTGGTCCGGGAGGATCCCACATGCCGCGGAGCGGCTGGGCCCGTGAGCCATGGCCGCTGAGCCTGCGCATCCGGAGCCTGTGCTCCGCAACGGGAGAGGCCACAACAGTGCGAGGCCCGCGTACCACAAAAAAAAAAAAAAAAAAGAAACCCCAGAAGATACAAAGAAGAAATGAGTGGAAACTTCAGAACTGAAATACACAATAACTGACATAAACAGTGGATGGGTTCAACAGCAGATCCCATGGAACAGAGGAAGGACTCGGTGAACTGATGGTATAGAACATCAGAAATTCCTCAGTCTGAACAACAGAGAGCAGACAGACCCAGGAAAGAGAAGCAGAGCATTGGGACATCTAGGATGATAAAACAGAGCATAACATCTGGGCTGTCTGAGCCACAGACGGGGAGAGGAAGAGGGAGTGGCTAAAAAAGCACTTGAAGAAATAACGGCTGAAAATTTCCTAAATTTGGCAAGAAACAAACATAAACCTACAGATTCCAGAAGTTTACTGAAATCCAAACAGCATAAAAGCCAAGATACCCATGCTAAGCCACATAAACTTCTGAAAACTGAAGACAAAGGAAAAACTTTTTGAAGGTAGCAGAAAGAGGGCTTCCCTGGTGGCGCAGTGGTTGAGAGTCCGCCTGCCGATGCAGGGGACACGGGTTCGAGCCCCGGTCCAGGAAGATCCCACATGCCACGGAACGGCTAGGCCCGTGAGCCTTGGCCTATAGGGAAAACAGCTTGAATGAGAGCAAACTTCTCATTAGAAACCACGCTGGTGGTAAGGGCACATTTTTCAAGCACTGAAAGAAAAGAGCTGTCAACCCAGAATTGTATACCCAGGGAAGATATGCTTTAGGAATGAAGGGGAAATCAAAACATTCCCAGATGAAGGAACACCAAGAGAATGCTTAGCCAGCAGACCTACCCTAAAAGAATAGCAAAAGGTTGTTCTCTAAGTAGAACAAAATACAGGAAGGAATCCTGGAACATCAGGAAGAAAGAACACATTAAGCAAAATATGGGAAAATACAATGGGCTTTTCTCCTCCTCCTGAGTTTTCTAAATTAAGTTGGATGATTGAAGTAAAAATTGTAACAGTGACTGATGTGTTTCTAAAAGTGTGTAGAGGAAATATTAAAGACAATTATATATTGAATGGGGGAGGATAAAGGAACAGAAAGTAAGGTAAGATTTCTGTATTTCACTGAAACTGAAAAAATGATGACATCATTAGCCAGTGATACTTTATGTAAATATAATACCTATAGCAATCACTACAAAAGCTATTTAAAGAGATACACCCAAAAACACTATAGGTAATCAAAAACCCCCTGGAAGGTAGGAAAAAGGAAACAGAAAAACAAAACACAGAGGATAAACAGAAAACAAAAAAATAAAATGGCAGACTTCAGTTCTAATACGTCAATAATTACATTAAATGTGAATGGTCTAAACATACCAATTAAAAGACAGAAACTGGCAGAGTAGATTAAAAATATGACCCAACTCTATGCTATTTACAACAAACGCACTTCAATTATAACAATATCAGCAGGCTGAAAGAAAAAGGATGCATACAGATATATCATGTAAACATTAATCAAAAGAAAGCAGGAGAGGCTATATTGGTATCAGACAGACTTCAGAGCAAAGAAAATTACCAGAGACAGAGGGGGACACTATATAATGATAAAAGGGTCAGCCCAACAAGAAGACACAGCAATCCTAAATATGTATGCACCAAACAGAGCTGCAAAATATTGTGAAGCGAAGACTGACAGAAATGAGAGATAAACAAATCCACAGTGACAGTTAGAGACTGTAACACTCCACTCTCAACAACAGAAATAGACAGAAAATCAGCAAGTATACAGAAGAACTCAACAACGCCATCAACCAAGAGGAGCTAATCAACATTTATAGAACATACCACCCAGCAACAGCAGAACCACAGAATATACGCCAAGACCATATTCTGGGCCATAAAACAAACTTCTAAGAATTGAAATCACACAGAGTGTATTTTCCAGCCACAACAGAATCAAACTAGAAATCAACAACAGAAAGATAACAGGAACACCTCCAAGCACTTGGGAATTAAACAAAACACTGATAAATAATCCATGGAAATCAATAAATAAAATAAAAATAAAACAATGTAACAGAACTGTGAGACACAGTCAAAGCAGCACTTAGAGGGAAATTGAAAGCACTAAAAATGCCCACACAACAAAGAGGAAAATCAATTAGCTAAGCTTCTACCCTCAGTGCCCTAAAAAAGAAGAGCAAAATAAATCTGAAGAAAACAGGATAGAAATCAGGATAATAATAGGAATCAATGAAACTGAAAACAGAACGATAGAGCAAAATCACTGAATTCTACCAAATGTCTAAAGAATTAACACCAATCCTTTACAAACTCTTCCAGAAAAGGAAGAGGAGGGAACACTTTCTAACTCATTCTGAGGCCAGTATTACCTGGCTACCAAAGCCAGACAGACATTACAAGAGAAAATTAAAGGTCAATATCCCTTACAAATACAGATGCAAAATCCTGAACAAAACACTAGCAAACTAAGTCCAGCAACTTACAAAAAGGATTACACACCATAACTATGTAGTAAAGGATTAATTTTGTCCAAAGTGCCTTTGCCCATGATTCCTGGTAGATAATCTCTAAGCCCCTGGAATGTCCTGCCTGAAAGAGTGTTTTTGTTTACCTAGGGGTCTTAGACCATGTAGTTTAGCTCAACCTATGGAGGGACTGCAGAATAAGGCCAACCATGTTCTGGTGAGTTTCTTCCCCGGTGGCAATACCCTACACATGCTTTCACACATCACTGCTGGGAGAAGCCAGTGCTGTCTGCACAGTTCCACAGTCCCAGTCTGGGCAGGACAACAGGAAGCTCACACTCAGGGCTCTCCTGACCTCCTCCCTGTGCCTCTTCCTTTGGCTGATTTGGGTCAGCATCCTTCTGCTATAACAAACCATAACTGTGATATAGCAGCTTTCATTGAGTTCTGTGAGTCCTTCCAGAGAATTATCAAACCTGAAGGTGCTCTTGGAGACCCTGAAACTTTTCAACAACCAAGCAGGATCTATCCCAGGGATGGAAGGTTGGGCCAACAGATAAAAATCAACCAATGAAAGACACCATGTTAACAGAATAAAGGACAAAAAACACATGATCATCTCAAAAGATGCAGAAAAAGCACCTGACAAAAACAAATACGCTTTGATGATAAAAACAACAAACTGGGAGGAGAAGGGAACTTCCTCAAACTGATAAAAGGCATCTGCAAAAACCCACAGCTGACATACACTCAATGGTGGAAGACTGAATGCATTCCTTCTAAGACAGGAACAAAACAAGGATGTCTCCTCTTACTACTTCTACTGATCATCGTTCTGGAGGATCAAGCCAGAGCAAATGACAGGAAAATGAAGTAAAAGGCACACAGATCAGAGAAATAAAACTATCGCTACTTGCAGAGGACATGATTTTGTATAAAGAAAATCTTAAGGAATCCATAAAAACTCATTAGAGCTAGTCAACAAGTTCAGCAAAGTTGCAGTATATAAAATTAGCAATTAAAATCAGAAAAGAAAATTGAGAAAACAATTTCATTTACATAGCATCAAAAAGAATAAAATACTTAGAGGAGTACATTTAACCAAAGAAATGCCAGACTTGCACACTACAAAACTCTAAAACATTGCTGAACAAAATTAAAGATGATCTAAATAAATGCAAAAGCACCCTGAATTCACAGATTATAAGACTTAATGTCAAAATGACAATACTTTCATCAAAATCCCAGCTGACTTTTTAGCAGAGATTGACAAGCTGATCCTAAAATTCATGTGGAAATGCAAGGGACCCCAAATAGCCAAAACAATCTTGAAAAAAAAGGACCAAGTTGAGGACTCACATCTCCTGATTTTAAAACCTACCACACAAAGACACAGTAATCAAAACAGTGTGGTACTGGCATAAAGACAGAAAACCAGCAGAACAGAATAGAGAGCACAGAAATAAACCCTCACTTGTATGGCCACATGACTTTCAACAAGGGTGCCAAGACCCTTCAATGGCAAAAGGACAGTGTATTCAACAAACAGTGCTGGGAAAACTGGACGTGCACACGCTAAAGAATGAAGCTGGACCTTTTACCTTCACCACATACAAAAATTAACCCAAAATGGATGAAAAACATAAACCTAAGAACTAAAACTATAAAACTCTTAAAATAAAACACGGGGAAACACTTCAGGACATTGGGTTTGGTAATGATTTCTTGGATCTGACATGAAAAACACAGGCAACAAGAGAAAAAGCAGGCAAATTGGACTTCATCAGGACTTAAAACTTTATGCATCAAGCGACACTAATAACAGAGTAAAAAGGCAACCCACAGAATGGGAGAAAGTATTTGCAAATCACATATCTAATAAGAAATTAATATCCAGAATATATGAAGAACTTCTAAAACTCAACAGAAAAAAACAACCTAATTCAAAAAGGGACAAAGAGGGACTTCCCTGGTGGCACAGTGGTTAAGAATCCATCTGCCAATGCAGGGGACACGGGTTCGAGCCCTGGTCCGGGAAGATCCCACATGCCGCGGAGCAGCTGAGCCCGTGCGCCACAACTACTGAACCCCGCATGCCTAGAGCCCGTGCTCCGCTACAAGAGAAGCCACCGCAATGAGAAGCCCGGGCACCACAATGAAGAGCAGCCCCCGCTCGCCGCAACTAGAGAAAGCCTGAGTGCAGCAATGAAGACCCAATGCAGTCCAAAATAAATAAATAAATAAATAAATTTTTTTAAAAAAAGGACAAAGAAACTCAACAAGTATTTCTACAATGAAGGTATACAAATGACCAATAAGCACATGAAAAGACTGCCAACATCACTAATCACTAGGGAAATGGATATCGAAAACACAATGGGATATCACTTCACACATTAGGGTAGCTATTGTTAAAACAGAAAACAAGTGTTTGTGAAGCATGGAGAGCTGGAACATGTGCACACTGACAGAGGGAATGTAAAATGGTACAATTTGGCGGCTCCTCAGATAGTTAAAAAGGGACTTGACGCATGACCCAACAATCCCAATTCTAGGTATATAAACTAGAGAACCGCAAACATGCCCCCCAAACCTTTAATTGATAAACAGTTAAACAAACTGTGGAGTATTACAGTCACCCCTCGGTATCCAGTTTGGAGTCACCCCTCCAAACTGTGGAGTATTACAGTCACCCCGTGGTATCCAAGGGGGACTGGTTCCAGGACCACTGAGATACCAGTGTCCATGGATGCTCACATCCCACAGTCGGCCCCCCATATCCGAGGTTCCACGTCCACAGACTCACACACCACGGGACTGGGAGGAGGGGAGGATGGGATTCCTTTGTGCGATGATGGAAATATTCTAGAGCTAGGCAGTGGTGCTGATTACACAACTTTGTGAACATATGCAAACTCACTGATGCGTACTCTTTAAGAGGCTGAATTACATGATACGTGAATTATATCTCAATAAAAATCATTACTAAATAAACAGTTGAATTTAACAAGAAGATTCAGAATGCCTTCTGCCGTAAGCTGCACAGACAGCAGCCTCACCTGCTCGAAGATCTCGATGGCCTTCTGGTACTGCTCCAGCTGGGCGGCGTACGCGGCCACTTTCAGCAGACACTTGTTAGCCGAGCTGAAACCGAGAACCAGAGCAGAGAGGAAACACTCCCAAAGAGAAATGACAAGCCATCTCAGTGCACCTGCACGTGGTAGGATGCAAGGGGCACCCAGAGCAGAGTGAAGGTCTGTCTTTTATTACATGTAACAAAACCCATTGAATTATATCAAGAAAAATAATACTTGCCTGTTGGATTCTTCCCCTTTGTAATAATCAGCCGACTGTTCGTAATGGGCGATAGCCTGCAAACACACACACATTTTATTCAAACTGTTTGAAGAGTTGCATTTAAAAACTACACTTGCACAGATATTTTTCCTATAAATAAACCTTTTCCAGCAGCAAATCTTTCACAACCCGGCCTGCTTTATTTTGGGAACACAAGAAAGCATGAGCTTCCAGCAGATGGCTTGCTGTCCAACAAAATCTCTTCTTCCCTACCTCCCACCCGACAAATGCCCTGCCACCCCGTCTCCCCAGGCCTGCTGCAGTTAGGGGCAGCCAGGTGGCCTGTCCTTCCCAATGGGATGTAGGCAGACACACTGTGGGCCACCTCCAGATGTGGCCCACACATCTGACTCTGCAGCCTTCTCCAGGCCTGTCCCCTTCCCGTGAGCTGGAAGGCAAGGGCCACATCTAGTGATGCTGGAAGCCGCAAACTGAAGACGGCAGCCCATCTGTCAGCCCGGTTCCCAAGTGATGTCCCCACCACCGCCAAACCCCAAGCAGTGACAGTGGACTGTTATTTCAGAGACGTGTGAGGCCCTATTCCATTCAGATCTATGGCTTGCTGCAGCAGCACAGACGTTCCTCACGGATACCTAAGGGTCATCCAGAATAAAGGTGTTGCCTTCCACCTAAGATGGGGGGAGCTGTGAACAATCAAGTGGAGAGGAAACAGGCTGCAGCCTGGAAAGCTAGAAGCCCTGGTCATGCTGCGGCTTAAGACTTAGTGAAATCAAGCACCTGACAGCTCAGAAAGCAGAACCGTGCCTGCTGGAGCAGTGACCCCGTGGTTAATCATAATGGGCTACCAGGGCTAAGATGAAGAATAATGATACAAAGTATCAGTATGAAAGTTCTTCATGAAATGGTAAATCAAAACAGCCAGAAAAGAGTATATACAAATACACAGACATGTGGAGGAAACACCTGGAATCCACCCTTTTGGAGCACAGTCAGAGCCCTCACACAAACACACGCGCACACACACACACACACACACGCACGCACACACGCTTTACTCTCCCACTACACCATTAGCTCTGAGGGCAGGCAGGCCCACGTGGCTTTGCTCCCAAGCCCAGCGTGACGCCTGTCACACAGCGGGTGCTCAGCAAACAGGTGCTGAGGGGACGTGGGCAGATGCATCTCACAGGCGGTCCAGATTACACCACCAGCACCATCGTGACTCATGGGAATGCCTACCAAAGAAAGGTTTCCCATGAATTTCTCATTAGTCAAACATTATCTCTGAACTGTCCTCATTCTCTGAAGTACTTTGCACCCTTTCCCATCGTAATAATGGGGTTAAGAATGGGAAACAATACCCAATCACTGTGTAAAGAGTACCAGGCTGGACAACCTCTTCCCAGGGAGGGAGCGTATGTACTACTCACCTTCCTGGCTCTTACCGCCCAGAATTCAGGGAACGGTGCTGGGCTGAACCATGTGGAACTGCTGTTTTGGAGGGTAAAAAAAAAAGGCCAAATGCGGATGATATGGTTTAACCTGACACGTAGTAAATAATGACACTGGTTCATCAAGACATTATAGCTCTAAACTACAGCTAGATTTATCATAGTAAAAGAAAAATTCCGTTTGGTTTTTAATAATTAATAATGCTAATTAAACCACTCATCAAATTTCATGGTATTCCCAAGTTTTGACAGAAAATAGTTGAAAAAAAAACTCACCTAGCACTTAACAGAGAAGTTTCAGAGAAAAGAGGCTGGGCACGGGTTATCTTTGGATGTTCACACTAGTGTGGAATTTTAACATGTAGCGACATTAATCAGGCACAAGTCGACCCTTACACGTTAGAATTCAGCCCAGAGTATCTTACAATTTCAAGGATGATAATAAATATCAAAAGTAGAACACAGCCGCCAATAACAACAGCACATGTAACAATAAATCCAGACACAAAAATCAGTTATTATCCTGTAATTTGGGTAGCGTGACAAAGGAATCACAATACTCCTCCTTGGGGAGTCTGGTAAGCATCACGGTGCTGGAGAACACTGGGCCCTGAAGGCAGAGACTGGACTCTAGGACTGTGGTCACCACCAGAGTCTTAAGGCAAATGCAACAGCTAAGGGTCAAGCTCAAGAGTCCACTTTGTAGGTGAAACAGCCTTAAACAGCCTTCAGATGGGATCATTCTTTCAGAACCTACGCCCTGAGAACCTGCCATAGACACTTACCCTACACTGTAACAGACAACACGAAATCACGTTCTCCAGGGGCTGAGACGGACACGAGTCAGAGCTCCTCTGGGTCACTGAATATTACTGATTATTATTATATTAATGTTTTACTTGGAAGTCAAAGGAGTATCGTGAGTTTATGGAACTTCACATTTCCTTGTTCACCAGCTAAAATCTGAGTGAACCAGGGAACACATCGTGGCCACATTAACTGGGAAGAAACATAATGAATCAGACATAAGATGCCTCAGTGTAACTGATTTTTCAAACAAACATCATGCGCCACCAACACAACCTGGAGAGTCCCGCCAGGGAGGCGAGGGTGAGGACGTTTCTAGACACAGGAGCCCAAACATGAGGGAACAAGATGAGCTGAGCCCCACGCATGTGCTAAGTGATGTGGTTCTTACGACGCACCGTGACACGCCCCACGTAAGCGCCAGGAGGTGCTGCCCATGGGCAACCTGCAGAATGGCAGGAACACCGCGGGCGACAGGCTGCAGAAGCTCCTGTGCGTGACAAACCGTCAACTTTGTTCAAGAAGGAAAACAAGAGTTCGCCACAGGTCGTTTATCCACCCTGAATCTTCTGGAGACGCATGTAGTCAAGAGGCTGCCGAAGACCACCCCGGAAGACAGAGGACTGACCACCAAGGACAGGAGCGGACGCAGCGGCCTCGGCTGGAGAAACGCTCTGCCCAGCGGCGCTCACCCCCGCCAGGTGGTTCAGCTCAGTACAGATGTGGAGCCACCCCAGCCACCCGGACTCGGCTCCTCCTGCTCTGCCATCGACTCTGCGCCCGGGGGCAAAGGAGGGCTCAGGTCTGGGGCTCATCACCTCCTCCTGGGTCTGCAGAAAAGCTCCCCACAGAGACGGGGCATACGGCCCTGATACAGTCAAGGTCTAAGGGCAGCCTCAGAAAAGCACGGCACAGTATGACAAAAACGGCTCAAAGCCAAGTCCATGAAACGAGCCAGAGAGTTCTGAGCCGCGTGACCACAAGGGGCAGCAGCATGAAGTCAAAGGGAGACGTTAACAAGGCCTGTCTGACTGCAGTACCGAGAGGGCCTCCCCGCCCGAGACTCCGTCTGCTCTGGCAGGTGCAGTGTGACAGTGAGGGCATCCTCTGCTCACTCATCAGAGCCTGGGCTCTCGGACACACCAGTAAACCACAGGAAGGTTCGGGCTGACGCGGGGCACCCACTCCAGTGGAGGGAGACGGCAACACAGGGCCGGAGAGCAGCCATCACAGCGCCCGCAAGGGGGCCACTGAGGTGGGGGAGGCGTCTGGGTGTGTGTGTCCCCGTGAGGGCTGAGGTCCCAATTTTAACTACGTGGCTGTGATAGTTCTCATCACAGTTACAAATGAGCAAAGCTCTGAAGGACAACTGACGTGTGGGAGAAGAGCTCAGGGCCAAGGGACAAGCAGCGCAAAGACCCTGAGGCAGAGCGCACGTGTGCGAGGGTCAGCAGAGGTCAGGGTGGCTGCTGCAGGGGGGCAGGAGAGCACGGGGGGACGAGGAAGAGGGGAGCCTGCAAGGCGCTGGGTGAGGGGCCAGTCCGTGGGGCGCAGGAGGCCGCCCGCAAGGCTGGAGGCCGCGGAGCAACAATCTGATCGCCTGCGGACGAGGATGGCGAGTTGCCAGCATACACGGGACACTTCAAGCTGCGGTGCTGCGTGAGCACAGACGGGACCACGGGAGCGAGCACAGTGAGAGCGGACGAGGGCCCAGCCCCAAGGGGAGAGAGGAGGAACCAGCCGAGGGTGGGGGGCAGAGAACCAAGCGGGGGCCGTGCTCCAGAGGCCGAGGGAAGAGGTGAAACGGGAGAGGAAGAGAGACAAGAGTGACAACGGTCCAGCGCGAGCAGCAGGCACGGGGTGAAGGGTGACCTCTGAGAGCTCAGCGTCCGCCCCAGACCGTGCAAGCCGTTCCTCCCTGACTCATGCCTGCTTCCCACGGCGCTCGGTTTTACATAAACGCCGTCCCCAGTTGGAGGGAGGCAGCCCGGGGAGCTGGCAGGGCTTTCCCTCCCGCCCCAGCCCAAGGTCTCCACGTGACCCTGTCTGCGCACGCATCCCTCTGCCCTCACGAGCCCACTGCAGGGGCGCCTGGGGTCCCTGCCCGCCGCCTCCCCCCGTCCACACACCTTCTCGATGTCCACCAGCTCCGTCTCGTAGATCTCCGCGATGGTGATGTGGTGCTTGGCCGCGATCGTGAACCTTCCCTGGGGAGGAAACAAAGCAGTCACATCCCAGTTAACTGTGAGCTATCTCGAGGGTTCCACCCCACGGCCGCTCAAGCAAGGCATGTCTTACCATGTCTGTGTAAATGTCGATGGCTGCATTTAAGCAGTTGATAGCCTCTGAAGCGAAGGCATTCAAGAAAGACAATGAAAAATCCATTCAGTCAGAGGGTTCGCTGAGCCTGTCTTCCTGGCTGCTTCTACACGGCTAAGGGGCCCCGCTGGGGCGGGGCGGGGGCAGGGTGGTTGGCAAGAAGCAAACACACGTCCAGCCCCTTCGGGGAGCCTGTCCACGGAAGTGTCATCAACACCTGTCAACCTATCCACTAAAACCTTAAGTGCAGCACACTCCTCGCTGCTATCATGTGTATGTACTAATTTTGAAAGACAGTACTTTTTGTACAGTGTTAAAAGACGCTAACTTCCGGTGTACTAACAAATACCAATAGGAAGAAAAAATCTAATAAACGAGAGTGCTGATGACACTCATTTTCTGAAACAGTGAGCCGACAGCTCCCCACCACACGGTGGCGTTTACAAGGCTGGCAAGTGGTTGGTGGCTCCAAGTTTACTGCTTTTGCTCTAAAGAGGCAGCAGAGCAAAAAGGCCTGACCAAAGGATCAGAAAGGTAAGTAGATTAGTGAAAATAAAAGCAATTTCCCCCTAAGCTGCATAAGAAATGCGGATTGTTATGCCTTTAAAACTACAGAAAAATAGGAAAGCTACCCACAAAACCCGCTCAAACCCCTGGCTAGGAATTTGATGCACTTTTCCTCCCTGTGTTTTCTGGATGCATTTCTATGAGCACTGACGTATTGTGAATTTCAGATTTCGGCTCTCCATGGTTCCTCAGCTGCCGTGAGAACATTTCCCAGGTCAGTGAGACGCCCTGAAGCCAGGGGTTCAGTGCCTGCAACACACTCTGAAATACTGATGTGAGGTGATTCTACGGTGCACTTAGGCTGTGCCCAGTTTTTCCCCTTTGGAAAATAAACTGTGGCTAGTCCTTATACCACAGCCCTTGAAATAGCTTATGTCAGTGTGATATATTCACAAGAGCTGGGATTTCTGTGTTAAAACGGGCTGCTGAAACAAGGAGGGAGGTTCCACGGCCACCAGTGCACGTGTGGAGGGAGGAGATGAGGCCTTCAATCGCTAAGTGTGCACTCCTCTAACTCAAAAAGAAAGAACGTCTGCAAAACTTCACCTCTTCAAATACCCAAGATCATTCTTTCCTCAAAACCTAGTGTTTGAAACACACTTTTTAAAGAAGTCACATGAATGCTGTGTGAATAAGCTGTTTTCAACCATAGGATTTTACGACCTCCCATTAACTGGATCTCCACACACACCATTGGGGAGCAAGGGAACACTTGTTTCCTTTAGTGAACAACGTACACACTCACACAATTGAGGTAAGACTTAGATAAAATTAACGCAAATTTCCAAAACACTGTCCACAATGCAACTCCACAATGGAGTTCAAGAAAATGGTGTTGAGCACTAAGCTGGATCAATTTAACAGATTTTCTCCTCATAAAAGCTTCAGCTGATTGCAGTTAAAAATCCCCAAATCTCCACCGTCCTGAAGCGCGAGCATCTCGCTCTGGTAGCACAACCTGCGGGAGGTCCGGGGGGCACGGGACAGAGCGCGGCTCACCTTGGGGGTCTGCCTTCTTGTAGGCGTTCCCAGCATCCACAAAGCTGGTGGCGGAGTCGTGTTTGCTCTGCAGCTGCATATGGAGCTTGGCTGCCTGACAAAACGCATTTCCTGCAGCTGAAGAAGACAAATGACTCAGTTAGCACAGAGGAGCAAGCACCCTGCAGAGCGGCCCTGCTCCAGGAGCCCGGCCCACGTCCGCCTGGGGAAGGCCCCATCCCTGACAGCAGCACACGTGCCTGTGATCCAGTGCACCTCGGGTGGCCACGAAGATGCCCAGGACCCAGGGGGAACAGCAACAAGGGCTCCTCTCAGCCCCAGGCCTCCTTCCGCACTGACCACCCGGCGGCGGGTGTTCAGCTCTGTCCCTGGCACAGGTCCCACACCAACAGGGCATCTCCACAGAGGCGTGAGGCCGGGAGGGTCCACAGGCGAGGATGCGCACCGCCCATCTCTCTGTGTCCACTGGCTCAGCTGGCATCACCGGAGAAACAGCGACAAAGGCACCCAGGTAGAGCAGGCTCAAAAGGAGTGAAGATGAGGCCCACAATTTCTAAAGTCAAAGCTCTTTCCTAAGTTTATGACAAAGTCTGACAGAGACCCATGGGGCTGAACTGTGCATGTCCCACTTGGTGTGGAACTGGCACACTTCCCCGCAGTCACACAGGTGCTGCCCGGGGGCACAGCGTGAGAGGTTCACGCGCTCAGCCTTTCCAGAAAAGGTTCTGGATCAGGAAATGTGGCTTCTGGTGGGGCTGAAATGGAGGAACGAAGGAGGAAGGACCGGGCTGGGGCGGAAGAGGTCAGGCCCGCCCAGGAGGCTGTGACGGTCAGCATGGAACCTGGACGAGGATGAACCCACTTCACCACGAGGTCCTCAAGCGCAGGGGAGGACCAGGACTGGGGGCGGCTCATGAGGGTCTGGAGTCGGAAGTCAGGACTAGCAGGGATGGAGGAAGAGCTCGCCCCGTTAGGAAAGGCATGACCAAGAGTATCACAAAACCTCCTGGTACTTAAAAAATATTTTCAGTCATAAATGTTTCAAAGACATTCAGAAAATTGTAAAAAATAGTGACAGACGCCTAAGAACCCTGATGGTATTAAACATTTACTTTAAATTTCTTTTCAGAAACAGAACAGTCAATTCCACTGAAGCTTCAGTGGCTCTCCGTGTCCCAGCCACACTCCCAGAGGAAACTACATAATTTCCACTGCGGTTTCTGGACCTTCACCCAAGGGAGAAGAGGCAGCACAAACCCCTGAGCCAGCCGGCCCAGATTCAAGTCTTGCTCTGTGCAAGACAAAAGAGCGCCCAGGCACTTCTGAAAATATTTACCCACCAGCATGGCCTGCGCCCTGCCAGTCCAAGCAGACACTGGCCTGCGGCTGGAGCTGGAACTGAAGAAGCCTGCCCGCCAGGCCTTGACCCCTACCTTGGTGGACCGCAAACCCAGAGGCCCAGAGAAGGGGCGAAGCCACTGCCAGGGTGGTGGGCAGGCACCCAGGTCCTCCGGGCAGCTGTGAACTTCCGGGTGGCAGTTCAGGAATGTAGAGGCCAAAGAGTGGCTCTGATGGGCTCGGCCTCAGAAGCGTGTAGCCATCACTTGGGACCTTCTAGGCAAAACGCTCAGAACGGCCTGGCCCCAGGCACGTGCACGCGTGTTGGCCATTGTCATTATCACACGTAAATCTGTCCTTAGAGAATACCTGTGCTTTGCTGTGTTTAAATGTCATCGTTTCTCTTACAACCGAATCCTCCCTCTCCCACCAATAATTTAGTTTTTGAAAGTTTATTTGTGCTAGCCATCCCAGAACCAATCGTGGTCCATCCTTCCCTGGCTGAGGGTAACAGCACGGCATCCAGGCTCTGCCGTGTTGGCTCCACTTCCCCCGATGATTTTTTTTCTTTTAATAAACTGATTGATTGATTTGATTGATTTTTTTGGCCATGTTGGGTCTTTGTTGCTGCGTGCGGGCTTTTCTCTAGTTGCGGTGAGCAGGGGCTACTCTTCGTTGTGGTGCACGGGCTTCTCATTGTGGTGGCTTCTCTTTATTGTGCAGCATGGGCTCTAGGCATGCGAGCTTCAGTAGTTGTGGCACGCAGGCTCAGGAGTTGTGGTGCACGGGCTTAGTTGCTCTGTGGTATGTGGGATCTTCCCGGACCAGGGATCGAACCCGTGTCCCCTGCACTGGCAGGCGGATTCTTAACCACTGCGCCACCAGGGAAGTCCTCCCCAGACAATATTAAGAGCTTTGATTTTACAATTTCACGCTCCCACCTTCCAAAACTAGGTGCGGGCTCACTTTTTCAGTCTGAGCACTCACTCCCACCATCATTAACAAACGCCAGCTCCATCTCTCCAAACTTGGAAGTGGTTTAATACATGCTCCTTTAAAGACAAAGTTACACACTTTCTCAGGCCCAATTTCCTCAACTGTAAACATCTAATACCTGCCAGGATGACCTCTCAAAATTGGAGTAGCAGATGAATTAGTTTATAAAAGAACTTCTAAAACTATAAACAAATGCAGTGGTGTCGTGATCACCACCACTAGGACATGGAAGTAAATTCAAAGAACCTGATTTTTTTTCAGTTTATTTCATTTTTTAACCATTTTTAAAATTGAAGTAGAGTTGATTTACAATGCTGTGTTAGTTTCAGGTGTACAGCAAAGTGTTTCAGTTATATATATGTATCTATTCATTTTCAGGTTCTTTCCCATTACAGGTTATTACAAAAGATTGAGTATAGTTTCCTGTGCTATATAATAGGTCCTTGTTTATCTATTTTATGTATAGTGGTGTGTATCTGTTAATCCCAAGTTCAAAGAATCTAATACTTATTAATTCACTACACTAATATGCTGAGTATCTATCGTGTTGCACATACTGGGCCAGGGCCTGTAGGTAGGGCAGAGATAAAGCCCAGAAACACCCTGGCTTTCTAAGGTTTATGTTCTAGTGAGGGACAGCACATAATAAAAGCACAGACAATACAAATGAACAAATGTACTTCATTTATTTTTGCTAGATGGTGGTAAGGGCATCAGAGAAAAGGGAACGGGGCTTCCCAGAAGAGAGGACTGTTATCTTTAAAAGCAACGGCCAGGAAAGACCTAAGACGACGATGACATTTGTAGAAGGACCTGGAAAAAACAGGGACTGGCACGCCCTAATGTAGGGAAGAGAGTGCCAGACGGAGGGCACAGCACAGGCAGAGGCTCAGAGGAAAGAGCCGGGGAAGGAGCGGGTGGGCAGGAGAAGCGTCCAGAGTCGGGAGGGGATGGGAGATGAGTAGATCCTGAAGGGCACCATGAAGGACTGTAGCTCTGATTTGAAATAACATGACCTGACTTAAGATTTAACGGGATTACTTTGTTTTCCTCATTAAAACACACTAGGAAAGTAAAGAAGCAGGGAGGTAACAGTCCAGGCAAGAGATCACTGAGGTCAGGGTGGGGAGTGCCCACACGTCCCCCTCGGTTACATAACCAGTAATGCCCCTCGGAAAGGAATTTCCAAAGTTTAGAACATCTGGTCAAAAGATGAAATAAATAAAGGGTCTTTTTAGATAAGGTCACTTTTTACGTATGATTACAGGACCTGAACCAAACAAAAGATGTGAATGCTAATACTGTTTTCTCCTCCATTTTAAAATACATTATAATTCAGGTATAAATGCACTTTGGAAACAGAACATACCTTTTTAACCTACAACTAAACCTATAAAAAGAATTTCACAGCCAGAAAAGACCTTTTAGGGTCATCTAGTTCAACAGCATTTTCTTCACTGAAATGATTTTTAAAGTATCAGCCTTAGAAGCAAGGGGGAAAATCGTCACACCGCACACCTCACGCTTACACAATGCGATGTGTCACTGACATCTCGATCAAGCTGGGAAAGCACACGGGGAAACACACTTAGAGAGGGCAAGGCCCCGCCTCAGGTCATCCGCAGGTGCGAGAGGGCTGGAGACCCATGTCCTGCCCCGTCAAAGGCTGTCTCCACCTGCACTACAGAAAAACCCCAGCACAGAACTTCTTTCTCCAGGGGCAGAGGATAAATTTGTTTCTCAAATCAGTGTCAGAAAGAGCCATCCCCTCTCAGAACGATGAAAAGAATTCTGATTTTATTTTGTGTAATTTCCCCCAGTAGAAAGCATTATGTTAGAAACTGACGAGTCTGTCAGGGTTTACAGAAATAACACCTCCCACTGCTGCATTTCTCAGTGGACCACAACCAGTTATCAGAGTAAGGAATGGTTAGAAATTCTTCACCAAGGTTTAGGTAAACAAAAGCAGACTCTCCTGTTTATCCTACTTGTTTTCAATAAGTTTTACTACAACTTTCATTCCTTGTGGTACTGAATTTATTTAAGCACATTAATAAGAAGCAAAGATTACTATTCTTAAATCCAAGTAACTTTAGGTCTTTTAAATCACCACATGCCCACTGTATGAAGTGGTTTACAGACACTAAAACAGACACGGCCTCTCCGCTTAAACTTCAGCCAGGATTTCAAGCTTTGTTCCCTTGGATCAAGGACCCCTCTCCCGGTCCACAGCCAGCAGTTTTTCTAAGGGGAAGGCAGACAGTCATTTCCTCCTTCAAAGTGATTTTAAGTTATTTGCCTAAAAAGCAAACAAACAAAAACTGTATACATACCACTCCAATTCTTAGCCATCTTGAACATATTTGCAGCTCTGGTATACATTTCACAAGCTTCTTCTATTCTTGTGTTTCCTCTGAGAAAAATTTAAAAATGAGGTTAAGTTTTACTATACCAACCATCCACATCCCTAATCCTCCCCTCCTCCCTCAAATAATAAACATTTAATGAGCACTTACTATGTGCCAGACCAGCATTCGAGAACCTTAACAGCTGTTCAAAGGAGTTACTCTAATTATCCCTATTGTCCAGATGAGGAAACTGAGGCATAAGAAAGTAGCCATACAGCAAGGATGCCACAGAACTGAGACTCAAATACAGATGTGGCAGGACCCAGGGCTTACACCCTCAACCAGAGTCTTTTCCATGCATGAAAACTGAAGTTTTACTCATTCTGAGAAATGAGAAGTATATTTTTCAAGAGAAATTAGGATAAAGACATCTTGACACTTTTAATATCCAAGAGTTCAGCACTATGTTTATTCAGACTTAAAAGTAAAAACAAAACCCAGGGCTTCCCTGGTGGCCCAGTGGTTAAGAATCCGCCTGCCAATGCAGGGGACATGGGCTCGAGCCCTGGTCCGGGAAGATGCCACATGCCGCAGAACAACTAAGCCCGTGCGCCACAATTACTGAGCCTGCGCTCTAGAGCCCACGCTCCGCAACAAGAGAAGCCACCGCAATGAGAAGCCCGTGCACCACAACAAAGAGTAGCCCCCGCTCGCCGCATCTAGAGAAAGCCAGCACGCGGCAACGAAGACTCAACGCAGCCAAAAATATAAATGACTGAATGAATGAATGATACTCAACATCATTAGCCATCAGAGAAATGCAAATCAAACCACAAACGACATATCACTTCACTCCCACTAGGCTGGCTAGAATCAAAAGACAGATCTAACAAATGTTAGGGAGGATGTACGGAAACTGGAACCCTCATATACTGCTGGTACAAGTGGCAAATTGTATAAAAAGCCACTTTGGATAACAGTTTGGCAGCTGCTCAAAAGGTTAAACATAGTTACTATATGACCCAGAAATTCTACTCCTAGGTACATACCCAAGAGAAATGAAAATGTTAGTCCACACAAAAACTTGTACACAAATGTTCACAGCAGCATTATTCATGACAGACAAAAATGGAAACAACCCAAAGGTCCATCAAATGATAAAGGAGGTACACACACAATAGAGGAGATCAGACAATAGAAAGGAATGAAGTACTGATCATACTACAAGGTAGACGAGCCTTCAAAAAATATCATGTGAAGTGAAGAGCCAGTCCCAGAGGACACACCATTCACACGAAAGGTCTACAACAGGCCAATCTACAAAGACAGAAAGCAGACTGGTGGTTGCCTAGAGCTGGAAGTGCTAGAGAAAAATGAGGGGGGAGGGTTCAGAGTTTCTTTCTGGGGTGATGAAAATGTTCTAAAACTGCTTGTTGTGATAGCT
Organism: Hyperoodon ampullatus; assembly: GCF_949752795.1. Lineage (NCBI taxonomy): Eukaryota > Metazoa > Chordata > Mammalia > Artiodactyla > Ziphiidae > Hyperoodon > Hyperoodon ampullatus. Next base: position 16,604,358 of record NC_136927.1, on the reverse strand, counting down.
GCAAAGCTTGGTGAATATGCTTAAAACTGTTCAACTGGACACTTGAAACGGGTGAATTGTATGGTATGTGAATTATATCTCAATAAAGCTGTTCCTCTCCCCTCTAAAAAAAACCCCTTTGGAAGCTATGTCACACAGCCAATGATAGGATGGCAACAAACCACACCAAAAATGAAGCATCAGAACAGGCAACGCCTTCTCTCACTCACACCTTCATGTTCCTTTTTCTCTACTTCACAGCTACATTAAAAAAAAAAAAAAAAAAGCTAATGATCCCAATGGAAAATCCCCAACTTGAGAAAGCTTTCAATCTTAGCCACAGCTCCTTGGAGCTAACAGAGGCTTGCCACTTTCTGTATCTTATTTTTCTAACATGTACCAGGCATCTTGAACTGTAATTATAGTGCAATCATTCTTCTTTTTTTTTTTAATTTATTTTTGGCTGCGTTGGGTCTTCGTTGCTACTCGCAGGCTTTCTCTAGTTGTGGCGAGCAGGGGCTACTCTTCGTTGAGGTGTGCGGGCTTCTCATTGCGGTGGCTTCTCTTGTTGCAGAGCACGGGCTCTAGGCACGTGGGCTGCAGTAGTTGTGGCACGTGGGCTGCAGTAGTTGTGGCACGTGGGCTGCAGTAGTTGTGGCACGTGGGCTCAGTAGTTGCGGCTCATGGCCTTAGTTGCTCCGCAGCACGTGGGATCTTCCCAGACCAGGGCTCAACCCCTGTCCCCTGCACTGGCAGGCGGATTCTTAACCATTGTGACACCAGGGAAGTCCAGTGCAATCGTTCTTATTAAAGGTTTCCAAATAAAACTAGCTTCATTAAAATGTACTTTATCCTATTATTTTCAGAAGCAGGTTCAGCTAGGAATAATAGAACACCTACATTATGCTAGGTTTTATGCTGCACATTTCCACATGCCTTACGTCATCTTCATTATTACAACGACCACAAAAGATCTCCATGTTACAGAAGAGAAAACTGTACCTGGAGGTCAATGGCTTGCCCAAGGTCATCCAGCCAAGGTCAGTGGTGGAGCTGACACCTGATAACGGGTTTAGCGATGTTTATAAAAATAATGAATGAACCCTGCCTCACCTCTCCTAAAACAGAATCACCAGAAAAATTCTCATGTTAAAAGCACCAGAGAACTCATGTGTCATAAACAGACATAACTTAAAGAATTCATGAAAAAAACATACTTTTAAGTCACTCCAAATGCCTACTGTGTTCTACACCCATGAACGTTGATTTTTATAAGTTTTAAGGACAAATATTCAGAATTCACATTCACATATTCAACTGACTGTTACCCAGAGCCCCTATAAGTGAGGTAGAAGACCCTCAAAAACAGAAACAAGTTTCATTGAGAGAGTCTACATTATAAAGTGATACAGTACAGTACATGGCACTGACCTGCCAGAAATCACTAAGAAAACAAAGTCCTTACCCAGGAGGAGGTCAGAATGCCAAGAAGAGTATTTAACTTCAGTGCTGGAGAAGTCTGAGGGTGTCTAACATCCCCACCCCAGGTTCCAAGGAGATGGGGTGAGAGTCACACGCCTCCCCCAGCCCCCAGGAGCAGCAGAGTTGGGCCCGAGCCTGCCTGTAAGCCCCTGTCTCTCTTCACTACCTTCCCCCGGCCCCTACCTGTTCCCGTTTTAATGTTTAGGAGGAAAAAAAAATCAGCCTGGGAAAAATCACAGCCCGTTATTCCAAAGAGCTCCGATGACATCTACACGCAGACCAGCCTATTAATCCTCCGCTCATCCAAAGTCTTGCATTTTCCTCGTGGTGAGTGAGAGCTACCTGGGAGCAGCGGGAAACTGCAACTGAGCATGTGCGCAGGTGGGGGCCAGAGACACCACATCAAGAGCCGTGGGGACCAACGACACACACCAAGGGATATGCCCCAGAGAAGCGGGGCAACTGCTGAGGCGGAAAGAACGCTGCTCTTAACCCAAGAGATCTGGAGCAGGAGTGTCCTATCGCGTGACAATCACAGAGCTGTGATGAGGCCAAAGCAGGACTAGAGACAAAATTCAGCTTCATCACCAGAACACCCCAAAGGGCTGTCAAACCGTGTGGAAAGACTGAACACAGGGATCACTTTGAGTTTCCCGGGCCTGGGAGGGGCTCCTCCTCCTCGTTCACCAGTGACACCACTCCAGCCACCAGGCCGATGCCGGGACAGCGTCCAGCACAGGGCCTGGTTCACAGGCCTCAATCACGAGGCTGAAGACCCAGCGTCTGCATGGAAGAAACAGCCCACATCCCAGGTTTGCAAGTTTCCCCCCGTGTCCCTCAAAACAACAAGCAAATACAGAAAGCATCCCGAAAAGAAGTGAAAAATTCAAAGTCTGTTTAAAATACCTCTACCATTAAAGGAAACAGTTTCTCTATTCACAACACTTCTGACACCAAACGTGGGTTTTCTATGCCAAGCAACTCTCCAATTCCCTGCGGCCACCAGCGGGATGTCCTGCGACTCAATTCAGTTCCGCACAGACCCCACAGGTTGAGCACCCGCACTTCAGATGCCCTTTGCAAGTGCTGGGTCCCCCGTTCTTCTGACCGACCGGCTACCAATCAGGGGTTCCCACAACCTCCTCCTCAAATTCGATAATTTGCTGGAAGGATTCACAGAACTCAGAGAAACACACTCCTATCACTGGTTTGTTATCAAGGACACAGCTGAGAAACAGCGAAACGGGAGAGGCACAGGGCAGGCGTGTCGGGAGGGCGCCCGCAGCCCCACTCTCGCCGGGAGCCCCCTCCCCTCAGGAGCATCCTCTCCCTGGGAGCAGCACCTCCATGTGTCTCCAACCCAGAAGCTCTCTGAGCCCTGTCGTGTAGGGTTTTTACAAGGCTCACGGCAGAGGGACTGACTACCCTGGTGGCTGACTCAACCCCCTCGGGGGCGGGACTGAAAGTTCCAGCCCTCTAATCACTGGCTGCTTCCTCTGACAACCAGCCCCCATCCTGAAGCCATCAGGACCCACCTTGAGTCGCCTCATCTGCACAACCCAGGTAGGGTTGAAAGGGGCTTATTATGAATAACAAGACACCCCTCTCACCCTCACCACTCAGGGTCTCACAAGCCTTTACCAGCTCCGTGCCAGGAACCCAGGGTGGAGAACAAATCTATATTTCATATATCACAACATCACAGCCATATACAACTATTTATTCTACTTTTTACCCTCCAACAAGCAATTTACTTTCATCTGATACTTCATATCTGTAATCTCCACAGATTCTAAAACTTGGGAGTTTTCCTAGATAAACTTAACCCTTTCAGGGTTATTTTCGGTCTGGGTTTCATATGTCTGTTCCTCCACGTGATGAGGAAGCAGGGCGCCTGCAGCAGGTGGAATGCAGAGCCCCAGGGAGATACTTTCCTTAGTGCTCATCTGAAGTCTTGTCCCAAACGCCTGTAACTGCTGGACTGAAGTCCTCTGCTTTTTCACAAACCAGTAACTGGAGGAGCAGTGCCAGCACGCAGGCTTTGGAGTCGGCCTGCCTACCAACAAACGTAGGCATCTATCGGCTACCCCCCGCCCCCAAGAGCAGACACAGCTCCAAGCCCCAGAGCACCGCCCCCAGAGCAGCTGGCAGCAGACAAGCAGGGGCCTCAAACTTGACAGGTGGCCTCAGTGCTTTGCCCTGGACCCTGGATTCCATCTTCTGAGACCATCTCACTTTATTTCCATTTATGTAAGAAAAAATCATCACAGATTCTCAGACACAGGAAACAATCTGAGACAGTTAAAGACTGTCTGACAAAAGTATCTGCATTTAAGCATAACTTGCTGAAATAAAGTTACAAGAACAGGTACAGCAAAGAAAGCTACTTGGACTTTATTTGGTAATAGTCCCAAGGCCTTGACTTGATATGGGGAGTCACCTCTCTTGAAGAGGAGAGATATGTATAGATTGGACCTTTTAGTAAAACAAACCAAGATACTTAAATATTACAAGGAAGCCAAAAATAGGAATTACTGGATAAACTCAGAAATGACACACACAACATGACTTGCCAAGCGAAGTTTTCATATTTAATTTCAATCTTTATAAAAATTCAATTTTTAAACTGAATTTTATCTTTCAGACTTGTAATTCCCATAGGACAATGATGGCTGCCTAAATACAAGTGCGTCCTCAGCATCCTCCAGAACCACACAGATCAACAAGGAGCAGATACAACCACCCATAATACACTCACGGCAAAACTAGCAGACAGAATTCAACAAGACTTCGTTTAAATAAAGCTGGGGAAATAAAGACCCTGAACTAGCAGAGCCAGGGACACAGCCCCTGCTAGAAATCAGGAGGGGACGCCTGGACACAAGAGGGGGTGCGGCAGGGTCCCAGCAATAGCAGCTCACAGACGCCAAGACCCCAGCAAGGAGGAGCCGCAGAGTGGGGTCAAGGAGGAGCCGCAGAGTGGGGTCAAGGAGGCAGGTATGAGACCTGGAGCACTTGGGGGGCTGGAAGGGTGGCCTGGCTAGAGGCGGCAGACTCCAGAAGACGTGCTTCTGCGGGAGGGAGGGGGAGAGGAGGCTTGGCAGTGAAGGGAAGAAGGCGGAGGTGGAAATAAACTCAGGGTCTCAGGAAACGGGAGGAGGCAGAACTGGACGGGCAGCAAGCCCCACCCACCCCCACGACCCTAGTCATCAACGAAGCCGCACTAACGTCCTGATAGAAGGCGGAGCGTTCAGGAGAGGCCAGGCTTCGAATTCTGATCCTTCCCCAAGTCAGCGATATGCAGTAGACCGTCTCTTGTGATGGGTCTGGCAGGGACACCAGCTGCGCTCGCAGTCAGCCATGTGATCACCGACACACTCACAACCATTTTGGACCCAGATGCCCACTCTGCTTTTCACTTGCAGTACCTATTCGATGAATAGCAAGAGACATTCAACACTATTATAAAATAGGCCTTGTGCTAGATTGTTTTGCCCAACTGTAGGCTAATGGAAGTGTTCTGAGCATGCTGAAGGAAGGCCAGGCTAAGCTATCATGTTCGGTAGGTTAGGTGTATTAAATACATTTTCAACTTACGAGGGGTTTATCAGGACAAAACCCCACTGTAAGCGGAGGAAGAATAACTGAACCTCTCCGATACACACACACCCTGGATAAAGGGGTAAGTAGAACACCCTCTCTGAGTGGCACATAGGTAGGTAATGGATTTTTTCCAGGGCAGACAAAATACTAGATGCCTAAGTAAGGAAACCGAGCGAAGGGTATTAAAAAAGATTCACGGCATAAAGGTAGCCAGTAAAATAAAATTACGAAATTTCCTAAATAAAAAGCAAAGAAAAGAGATCACATGAAGAAAAACTGAAAATAAAACATAATGCGGTTGACCCTTGAACAGTGCGGGGGGTTGGTGCGCTGACCCTGGTGCAGCCAGCCCTCCAAACACGCAGTCCCCCGCCCGCACCCTCGCATTCCACAGATCGGGCAGCACCGCTGTACCTACTACTGAAAAAAACCTGCGTGTAAGTGGACCCACGCAGTTCCAACCCATGTTGTTCAAGGGTCAGCTGTACATAACACATATAACAAAATGACAGAATTAAAAATCATCCATATGCCAGTCATACCAATAATGTAAATGTGCTGAAGATTTTTAGATTTGCTCACACATCTAAACAAACAAAACCCAACTCTGTGCTCAATATGACAGACACAACTAAAATAAAGCTATTCTGAAAGCCTCAAGATAAAGAGCTGGTCGGGAGTTTGCCAAATATGTCAACCTGTGTTTGTTAGATTTGTTGCAACAAGAAATATCCCCAAGTCTTCCCAAAGCCTCTCTCTCTCTCTCACTCTACCTTGTGCTGGTTGTGACTCTGCTGGCTCTTTCCCCGTGGGTCTTTTCTCTGTTCTGGAATGCGGCCCCCATCAGGTGTACTCCTCTCATGAGGGAAGCACAGATGACCCCTGCAGCTTCTGCTCTCACTTCCTACCTCAAAGTCACTCCCGGCCACCTTGCCTGGACTCAGGCCACTGCGCCTGGACTCAACGGGGAGGGGAGCTGCCCTCTCCCTGGGACGAGGCAGCACAGGCCACATGGCAACAGGCATCAAGTATAATCCTCTTACCTAACACAGCTCTAAAACAGGCAAACGCAAGTAACAAGAAAGCAGGGATTGCTGGCATCAGACAAGGTAGAATTTGGGCTCAAAAGTATTAAATGAAATAAAGAAATTAACTTCATAATGCTAAAGATACAATTCAAATGAAATTATATTAATTGTGAATATCTATGTACCAAAACCTGGCAGCCACCTTTCTACAGCAGAAATTACAGGAATCCTAAATGCCAAAATAATCTTGAGAAGGAAGAACAAAACTGGAGGGCTCATACTTCCTGATTTTAAAACTTACTACAAAGATACAGTAATCAAAACAATGCGGTACAGGCATAAAAAAAGACATATAGACCAACGGACTAGAATAGAGAACGCATGAATAAATCTTTGCATATATGGGCAAATGATTTTTGACAAGGGTGCCAAAATATTCAACAGGGAAAAGACAGTCTTTACAACAAACGGTGCTGGGAAAACCAGATACTGACTTGCAAAAGAATAAAGTTGGACCCTTACCTAACACCTTATACAAAAATTAACTCAAAATGGATCAAGGACCTAAATGTGATACTTAAGACAACAAAAAAATCTTAGAAGAAAACAGCAAAAGCTTCATGACACTGGATTTGTCAATGATATCTTGGATATGACACTAAAGGCACAGGTTAGAAAAGAAAAATAGACAAATTGCATTTCATGAAAATTTTAAAAATTTTATGCATCACAGACACTATTCACAGAGTAAAAAGGCACCATACAGAATGGGAGAAAATATCTGCAAATCACATACCTGATAAGGGATTAATATCCAGAATATAAAGAGAACTCCTAAAACTCAACAATAACAAAAAAACAAACCAATTCAAAAATGGGCAAATGACTTGAATAGACATTTCTCCAAAGAAGATATATGAATGGCCAATAGGCATATGAAAAGATGCTCAACATCACTAATCATTAGGGAAATGCAAATCAAAGCCACAATGAGATATCATCTCACACCTGTCAGAATGGCCATTATTTAAAAAAAAAAAAAAAACAGAAAATAACAAGTGCTGGCAAGCATGTTCAGAAATCAGAACCTGTGTGCACTGTTGGTGGGAATGTAAAATGGTACAGCTGTGGAAAAACAGTATGGCAGTTCCCAAAAAATTAAAAGTAGAATTACCATATAATCCAGCAATTTCATTTTGGGGTATATACCCAAGAGAATGAAACGCAGGGTCTTGAAGAGATATTTGTACAATCATGTTCATAGCATCATTATTCACAATAGCTAAAATGTGGAGGCAACCCTAGTGTCCATTAATGAATGAATGGATTAGCAAAATGTGGTATATACATATGACAGATTATTCAGCCTTATAAAGGAAAGAAATTCTGAAATATGATACAATATGGATGAAGCTTGAGGACATTATGCTAAGTGAAATAAGCCAATCACAAAAACACAAATACTGTATGATTCCACTTATATGAGGTACTCAGCATAGCTGAAATCATGGAGAAAGTATATGGTGGTTTCCAGGGGCTGGGGGAGCAGAGAATGGGGAGTTATTAATGGGTATAGAGTTTCAGTTTTACAAGATGACAAGAGTTATGGGATGGTGGTGATGGCTGCACAACAGTATGAATGTACTTTAATACTACTGAACTCTACACTTAAAAATGGTTACGATGGTAAATGTTATGTTATTTTACAATTAAAAAAAAGAATTAAAAAAATTACAATAGATCCAAGAAGACAGAAATACACTCATAAAAGGAGATATTAATATACCCCTTTTAGTCCAAAACAGGTCAAGTGGACAAAAAATATAGACATGAAAGACCTAAACAACATAATCAGTAACCAGATCTCAGGGATCTCTAGCAAGTCATACACTCTGAAAAGAGAAAACCCACTTCTTAAGGGCACGTGGACCACTCATGAACACCAATCACACATTAGGTGGCAAAGAAAACCTCAGTACATTCTCTGACCATAATGAAATAAAGCTAGAAATTAATAATATACAAAAAAGGCCCTTCTACCTGGAACAAAACCCTCAAAGAACTTCTGGGTCAAAGATGAAACAAATTAAAATAAAAACACTATATATCAGTATCTATGGGATGCAATTAAAACAGTAATACAGTTTTAAAGGAAAATTCATCCATGCATATTTGGATCCATATAAATAAAATAGAAATAATGAATTAAATACCACCCCTCACCCCCCAAAAAAGTCAAGGGAAAAAAACAAAAGAAAGTAATAAAGGCAAAAGAGAAATTAATAAGGTAGAAAACAGGAAGCTAGTAAAACTCATAAGTCAAAATATCAGTTGTTTAAAGAAAAAGAATCAAGACAAAAAAGGGGACAAGCACTAACACATAAGTAAGAAGTAAAAAGAGGGAAATAACTGCTGCAATAACATTTTAAAAGTCATAAAAAGACTACTTTGCAAAACTCTGCAAATAAATTTTAAAACTTGGATGAAATGAATAATTTCCTTGTAAAATACAATTTACCAAAACTGACCTCAGCAGAGATAGAAAGTTTAAACATTATAAATTCCAGAGGGAAAAAAGAGAAAGTTATCAAAGAAATACCCACCAAAAAGCCCAAGATGATTTCACTGTAAGAGGATTCTATTTAAAAATCCAAAGACCAGAGCATGGGAAAAAAGAAAAACTTACAAATTCTTTTTATGAGAGTACCTGTGACATGACTGCCTGTGACATCAATACTTCAATCTGAGAAAGACTATACACAAAAGAATTGTAAATAAAAGAATTTGAAGTAAAATATTTAAAAACAGAATCCCATAGTAAAAATAATACATTATAATCCAGAGGGGTTATTCAAGGGATGCAAGCAGAGTTCAGTATGAGGCTATCCATTAGTTAATACACTAATAACTAAGAAAAAAAGTCACGCTTACCTGACAGTTACTGAAAAGGCCCTCATTCAATCCCTAATGAAAACACCCATTAAAACCGAATTGGAAGATACTTCCTTACTGTGAAAAACATATTTTAACGCAAGAAAGAATTGATCTATTACTTTGTTAGATTTTAATTAAATTACCATTACTTACGTTAAGCTCTATTCAAATACAGACGTGATTAACACTCTGAGATTCTATTTTCAAAGTCTCCTTACTGTGCACTCACAAGCATCACTAACTGAAAATACTTAAGGTATGGAAGTTTTACCCATTTTATCATCTAATCAAATGAATGTAAAGTGAAAGCATAAAAATAGATTATAGAGTCACTTTTAACTAGGATGATCCTCCGTCCTGGTTGCGGGGACACTCCTAGGTTATACCCGTTTTCTTGGCAACTCAAAAATATCCCAGTTTGGACATGATACTCACGACCACTCTATAACTCACAAAAATAGGGAAATATCTGAAAAAATTTTTAAGTAGAATTATAAATTTAAATGTTACTTACATATAAAAGATAAAATTTGGAGATTGAGAATTAACTAAAATCAAGAGGTGAAGGAGAAAATGCACTGCCACTTAAGCTATGTGGCAGGATCGACAAATATTATCTAAAATTAATAAATCTGGTAGTAGAAGTATTCTAAAATTACTGAGACTTATGGCAATAACCATCAAAAGAATCAAAAAGAAAGATAAATGGTTACTTCTGCTGAGTAAGATTTAGGAGAGTGAGGACTCAGGGAAAATTTTACTTTTCAACTGAAACCCTTCTGTGCTCCTTGCATTTTCCTACCATACATGGATTTACTACAAACACATATTTAAGAAAACAGAAGAAAGTGACATGAACTCCTCCCCTGCTCTTTGTTACCTTTGCTCTTGAAACTAGACAAAAGAGTACAAGAAAACGAATCAACACCTGTATCCACATTCACCATAGTCCACGCGCGCCTGCCACAGCCACGTGCTGCGGGAGGTGCTGGGCCAAAGCCACCAACTAAGGCAGACGCCCCAGGACCTTACATCCTAGAGCCACAGGCCACCACAGTCCTCCCTACTTCTTGTAAAGCACTCTGCACCTCGCAGGGCTCACAAGAATGAGAGAATATATGGTGAACACTGCAAAACTGCAGACAGAAAAGGGCCAATCTTGTGAGAGTTTATCACTTGATATACAAACTGTAACTTGACATTGACACTCAAATTAGGAAACCAAATGATTATAAGTACCAGTAATATAGCTCTGTGCAGCTTAATAAGCATTCTGACACCTCATTCAATCCTTACAACTCTGACAAGTAAATTCTTTCCCCCTGCCCATTCAAAAGCCAAAAAAACAGAAGCTCCAAATATGATTTACTTGGCCAGGGTCACCAAGCTAGTAAACTAGAATCTATATTTGGTCTTCTTACATATAATAGTATATATTATTATGGTTCATACATAATATACCTTCTATAATATATAATTATTCAATATATAGGTTATTCTATTTTTTTCTTTTTATTGGGCTGTGTCGGGTCTTTGTTGCTGCACGCAGGCTTTCTCTAGTTGCGGCGAGCGGGGGCTACTCTTCGTTGCGTGTGCGGGCTTCTCATTGTGGTGGCTTTTCTTGTTGCAGAGCATGGGCTCTAGGTGCACGGGCTTCAGTAGCTGTGGCGTGTGGGCTCAGTAGCTGTGGCTTGAGGGCCCTAGAGCACAGCACAGGCTCAGTAGTTGTGCCCCATGGGCTTAGTTGCTCCGTGGCATGTGGGATCTTCCCGGACCAGGGCTCAAACCCGTGTCCCCTGCATTGGCAGGTGGATTCTTCACCACTGTGCCACCAGGGAAGTCCTCTATTTCTTATTACATAGGAAATAAAGAGTAAATATACATATATATTTCTTATACTATACTACCTGTCTCTGAGTAAATCTGAGCTTAATATTTTTCTTAAAAGTTTAATCTGCATTTGAATATCTACTGTAACTGAGGCAGACCTAAATGCTTTATAAATGCTTTCACATGCCCCCACCATATTTTGGCAAAATTTAAACACAATCTTTGACAAAATAAAGCCGAGTGAAGAATACTGATAATGGCCTATAATGCTTAAGAAATATTCCCAATTTTCACAACTAGCTAAGAAATTATAAACTTATAGTTATTTCAAGATAAACCTACGGGGCCTTTCATTAAATTTACTTCAACACTGCCAGATTTACAGCTCCTTATAAGCTTTGAGACTGGGGAACATTCAAGAGCACGAGAAGGAAGCATTAACCATCCAGAACATCTTCCCACGGTCAGTCTTAATCCACTCTCTCCATGTGCGCTGGGCAGTGTACCCAGTGTGGTCTCCTATAACAAGAGAAATGCAAAGCTATCTTGCTGTCAGACCCAGGTCAGCTAACCATCATACCAGCAGTTAAGATGCTAAATTAAAATTTGAAATTAACTACAAAGTTCAATAGCTCATCTCTGGAAACAAATGAAACCAAAACACAATTCTTTTGGTGTTAATTTTGCTATACAAAGCTCAGCCAGCAAAAGAATAAGTTTTAATTTCATTCCACAACTACAAAAACACATCACTGTTTAACTGGCAGTCAAACAGAAAGACCACCACAACAGTGGCTTCTTGTGATGGCTGCATCCCAGCAGCTCCTTTCCTGCAGTGGGACGCGGGGAAGGAACACTGACATCTTGCAGACAAGCCTAGACTTGTGCCTTACACACAGAAGACTTGTGCCTTACACACAGAAGAACGCATGACTGACTTTTTCTCGGGAATACACAATGCATATTTTCATCTAATTTTACTGAAAGCAACCAAAAGGGAAGAGCTACAGAACAATAGTGAGAATACAGCATTGCCACAAAACTAGCGTGGGTGGTGGATCAACACTGAGTGAAGGGGACGAACTTCTAACAGGTTTTAACCTGCAGCTGGGATAATGAGTCCGTGGTGTGAAACATCTGCAGTAAAGTACACTGAGCACCTTGTAATGGCTGCCACAGCCCCAAACAGCATCACCTGCCCCCTTTAAAGCACTGTCAGCTCTTAAACAGATGGGCTCGGTGATACTGGTGATACTCATGCAGGTATGTTTTGTTAATTAAGGAGCCTGACATGAAGATAGATTACACTGTGGTTTAAATAAAGGAAAACACGTAGATGGGAAAATTCTCTGGCTAAGGGAGTGGGGACAGGGTGGAGTAACATATATCCAGGCTTAGAAGGGTGATGACAGGTGCAAGTGATGCTAGATGTAACATCAGATTCTGAACAACTGAAACTGATACAGAATCTGTCTTCCCACTGTCACTGACAGAGAAACTAGGCCTGGTTTTTGGCTTCAAAGAATTATGTAACGCTATTAAACCTCACAGAACTCTGAGTACCCTCTTCCCCAAGTTTTTCTGGAGCCAAGTATTACTATAAACACAGTCGTCCATAGTATAAATAACCCTTACATGGTGCAAAGCTCTTTCAAATACTTTATTTCATTAAAAGACCAATGATACAGTCCAAAAGGTCTTTGGCTCCGAAATCCTGGCAAAGTTACTTGATCTGTCTGGCTGCTTCCTTGATAAATAACTGGGCCTGAAAATTTTGATGAAGATACTAATTAATATTTCATAATCCCCATCTTCAATGACTAAATGTTTTACAAGCATATACTCACAAAACCCTCATTCACTATGAGATATACTTCTCTTACCCTCATTTCATAGCCAAGGAAACTGAGGCACAGAGGGGCTAAGGAACTTGCCCGAGGTCCCAAAGCGAGGATAATAAACTGACCTGCTGGATCCAGGTCAGACCTAGGATGCAATGACTTTCAAGCAAACTGAGTGTCAATGGTGAGGATGAAGTCTTCCTATACAGCCTGCTAATGAAACAGGTGATCAACAGCCAAGGAGAAAAAAGACAAAAGGCCTTTTTAAAATCACTTAAGGATTACTGATTCAAGACCTGGCCTACTTTCACGAAAACAATAACGCAACACCTCTTCACAGAAAGGAGCACGCCCCTGAGAAGCATCAAGTGCTCTCGGCTTTTTTCCTCTGCCAATTACAGATTCTCTTCCAGGGAAGCACATCTGGACTTGAAACGCTGTGCCTTTAGGATCACCTCCCAACTTGAGGCGCTATGACATGCAGTGCTCCTTATGTATTGTCATAACTTTTAAAGGGGAACAAATTTATAATTCACTGCTACAATGCAGACCACACATCACATGAGAAATTTAGAAACCAGCTGGGATAAACGCCCCGAGAGATTTTTGAGGACAGGAACCTTACCTTTCTGCATCTTTGCACCCTGCACTACGTGCACTGCATGAAACCTGCATATGAGCATTTCCTGGAGATTATCAACAACGGTAAAGTATTACCAAAAGAACGAAGGTGGCAAGACTAGCAGATTCCAAACCGATTTTGTACAGAAATAAAACTGCGTCTAATAGTGCAACAGTTAAATACGGACCCCCGGTCCTTCTCCGAATAAAAACATGCTCTGGGTGTTGGCCGAGGACCTTTCACTTCCAAAAGGAAAAAGAGTAAACCACCACGAACTTTCTGCCTCTCTCATCCTAAACAGCTGAATCATTCACATATTCAACCGCCCAGAATTCTTCCAAGGACTGTCAATGCAGGCTCTGCTTTTTGGGAAATCCGAATTTAAGACCTTCCGTAGGAGAGCACAGAAGAATTATAGGAAATTAACGGGATTCCCAAATGACGCAGACTTAGAGGAGTTGCGTTATCCCTAATCCAACAGGAGGCCCTGGGTATCACATCAATCTCCAGTGAAGGAAAAGACACCAGTTTGAGAAAACGTACTCATTCCTCCCACGGATATTTATTAAACCTGTACTTGGCGCAAGACGCACGGGCACCGGGTGGTGGAATGCGGCTGCCGCGGCCCCACCGCCAGCCCGACGCCCCCAAAAGACCGCGGGCCAGGCGCTGGGGCTGGGGGTCCGGGACCCGCCACTCCCCGGCGCCTCACGCCCACACGGGTCTCCCGAGCTGCGTGGGTTCACTCGTGGCTAAATAACAAACCGGTGTGGCCGCCGTGGGGAGGGTCACGCACACCCGCGCGGCCGGTGGGACACCGCACCGCGCGGGGGTGGGGGCCTTCGGGGGTCCTAGGGGATCCCTGGAGTGCGCATGGGGGCCCCTGGAGCGCCGTGGGGTTCCAGGGTGTGCGTGGGGAGGGCTCCGGGGGTTCCAGGGGATCCCTGGAGGGCAGGTGGGGGACTCCGGGGGTCCTAGGAGATCCCTGGAGCGTGGGGGGGGCCTGGGGCGTTCTGGGGATTCTAGGGGGCGCCGAAGGGCCCTAGGGGAATCTCTGGAGGGCGTGTGAGGGTTGAGGGCCCCTGGGGCATTCTGGGGGCCCCCGAGGGAAGTTGGGGGGCCGCCGGCCAGGGACGGAGACCCCCGCTCAGGGCACGCGCGGTCCCCCGCTCACCCAAAGAGCCCTCGGAGAAAGGAGTGGGAAGCCTTGACTCGCTTCTCGGCCTCCGCCATGAGTTGCACCGCCTCTCGCTCCTTCCCCGCGTTCTCCATGTCGCCAGCCGCGACCGCCGCCACAACCTTCTCTCCGGGTCGGGCGCGCCTCCCGCGCCTCCCGGTCCTCTCGCAGCAGCGGGGCGCGCAGCCTGTCGGGAGTTGCAGTCCAGGCCGCACCCGGGCCGTCCTCTCGCAGCTGCGGGGCGCGGAGGCGCGGCGTGCAACCTGTCGGGAGTTGTAGTCCAGGCCGCACTCTGGCGGCGGGAGCGAGCGAGGCGTCCACTACCATACCCAGAAGGCCGCAGAGCCCGCGGGCGTCGGGGGTCTCGAGGCGGGGGTCCTGACCCTCTGTAGGGCCCTCTGCGAAGGGGAACGTTAATCTTCTAAGGATGTGGGGAACGGAAAAGAGCCCGTGGCTTCCAGAGAAGACCGCCTCAAACTCAAGCATCACGTTGGATCAGGAGTCTCTGTCCAGCACGACCGTGGCCAGGGGATGGACGGGGACGCGGGGACAACGGGGTGGATGAGGACACGGCGGGTGGCAGGCTGGAAAGCTTCACTGCACGCGAATTCCGCGAGCGTGATGTAAGGCGTCCAGGGACGAAGCTGCAATAACCTTGCCATGCCCCGCCCACCCACCCTCCAGCTCTAGCAGCAGGAGGAGCCACGTTTATCTTCAGAGCAAGGCATTTAAGAAGGAAACGTTTGCCCCAATATAAATTCAGAGTTGGGGCTTCCCTGGTGGCGCAGTGGTTAAGAATCTGCCAGCCAATGCAGGGGACACGGGTTCAAGCCCTGGTCTGGGAAGATCCCACATGCTGTGGAGCAACTAAGCCTGTGGACCACAACTACTGAGCCTGTGCTCTAGAGCCCGCGATCCTAGAGCCCATGCTCCGCAACAAGAGAAGCCATCGCAGTGAGAAGCCCGTGCACCAGAAGGAAGAGTAACCCCCACTAGCCGCAACTAGAGAAAGCCTGCGTGCAGCAAAGAAGACCTAACGCAGCCAAAAATAAATAAATAAATTTATTATTTTTTTAATTCAGAGTTGTTTTTCAGTCTCCGCATATTGTAACTTTCTGTCGGTCCTCCTCCTTGGTTAAAGAAGACTTGCATATATGGGATATGTGCATAATCCTCTGTTTTTATTGACTGAATGCTTTTCAATGGATGTGAGCCATTGAGCTCTCTTATTGGTTTTGTTTTTTTTTTTTTTTTTTGCGGTACGCGGGCCTCTCACTGTTGTGGCTTCTCCCGTTGTGGAGCACAGGCTCCAGACACGCAGGCTCAGTGGCCATGGCTCACGGGCCCAGCTGCTCCCTGGCATGTGGGATCTTCCCGGACCGGTGCACAAACCCGTGTCCCCTGCATTGGCAGGCGGACTCTCAACCACTGCGCCACCAGGGAAGCCCGAGCTCTCTTACTCTTTACATAATGCTGGCTATAGTGTGGAGTGGGTCTCCTGGGACACAGTTCTGCCTGCCAGGAACTTAAAATCTCCTAGGAGAACTATCCGTAGATAGACACTACCCTGTGCCAACGATTTCCAGGCCTGTCCTGGAAGGACAGAGGGAGTTATTTTTTAATGCAAAGTCTAGGCCATTTACACTGGTAATGCTAAAGCAGAGGTGGTGAAGCAAATATGAAAATCGCTGCCAAATGAGAACTTGTGATTTTCAAACTATTAATAAATACACTGTGGGCACTGGCACACAAAATACATCTAAGCAAATGAAGCCTGAACCGAGAGAGCAAGGCAAGAAGGGTCAAACTCCTAAAAAGAAAGGTCACTAAAGCATATGTCACAGAGTCCCTACAGTGCAGCCACTCTAGAGATGGAAGGAAGCCTCAGATCCTCAGGCAGAGTTTATTAACTTTTACTACATGCATTATTCTAACTTCAAAAAGCTAATCTGGAGCAGTATTGGTGAAGAAGGAAGCAGGATATTAGAGGAAGTAAATGCAGGAGTAAAGAGAAAAACTGCAAAAAGTGGACACGAGCAGTCGAGGAACAGAGCAGTCTGTGGGGATCTGGTGGAGGGTCCAACTCGAAAACTCCAAGTGCAGCGTGAGTGTGTTGATTAAAGCAGTTCCCAAAGGATGTTCAAGAAATACTGAGCCCTAAGCTCCTCGCTCTTTGTATTGGCATCTCGTGGAGCTGGAGTCTAGGAAGTGTGCGTTTAAGAAGGAACACCACTATTCTGAAGCATGCAATTCTAGATTCTCAAATCTGTAGTCAGCAGAGAAGGAGGCAGGATGGACTGCCTTCTCTAAACCAGAACTTGCCGTGATGGGTGGCGGGGGGACATCTGGACAGTTTTGATGTTTCTGGGTATTTCGCTCAGTCTCTTCTTTCTCACGGGCACTCCCAGCCTTCCCCCCAGACCACACCCCTGTGGGAAAAAAACATCAAACCTTCATTGTTGTGTCAAGTGCGTGTTTTCTTCTCCCAGCAGGGCAGAGGGACAGACCTCTCAGAATGAGCACTGACCAGAGGGACGGAGGAGGGATCCTCAAAGCAGGAGGGAGGAGCTGTAGTGGACCAGGGAGGGGGCAAGGCCCTGGAGTAGGTCCGAAGGAGCCGTGGCCCACACCTGTGCCAGCCAGGATGGTGGCCACTTAAATTTAGATCAGATAATATGAAATGAAATGTAAATTTCACCCCTCAGTCACGCCACATGTCAACTGCTGAACAGCCACATGTAGCTAGTGGCTGCCGTTTTATCACTGTACAGAGTTCTAGTGGACAACACTGGCCTGTGCATACCTTGCCTTTCGGCAGCTCTGGACACTTTGAAGAAAAGAGGAAGACGGCTTCAGAGCTTCTGAGAAGATGGAGCTGGAAAAGAGGAGCTTCACCCCGAACGAGACGGAACCAGGCAGAAGCTGCAGGCCTATCCCTGTGAGCAGGTCAGGTGACGGACACACAGGAGTAGGTGGAATGTCGTGTCCACCCACCCACCTGAGAGGTGGTCTGCAAAGGCAGACACAGGCCCTGTGACAGCTGCAGCTCTAGGAAAGGCGGGTCAGGACGTGACCCACGTGGGAATCTAGGTGTGGTGTCTGCATGTGCTCGCAGAGGGGCTGCAGCATGGGGGTCCTGTGTGGAGCCAGCACCTGCGGGGGCAGCGGGCGCCCTTGCGGCCTGCCTCAGGGTGCCTCTGACTGCTCAGTAGCCAGGCGGCAGCTGCCAGGTACAGCTCACCTAGTGTCACCCTCTGGTTCCAAAGTCAGTAGGAAACTTCTGACGGTGACTATCTTCCTGTCCCTGCTGCTCCCAACTGCCAGCACCTGCAATTCTCCTGACGGTTCTCTCTGGCCTTCCAGCCTGCTCTGATTGGATGCTGCGGGAGGCAAGGGGGAAGTAATTAACCTCATGAACAGGGGAATTCATGCCCCTTTGCCTCCTGAGAGCAGCCCTCAATCAATGACTGTTAGAAGTTGGAGGATAAATAACCCTCTGGTAGGACAGCTGAGGAATGTTCTACACTCTCCCCCAAGGTGCTCAGTGGGAATGAGCCCCTGTTGCCAAAAGGAGAAGATAGCTTGTTAGGTGCCCTGCATTGGCTTCCTTCCCTGCCCTGTCCCCACACCCCTACTGGCGCTGCCTAGTGGTGTCACCTTCCCACAGACTGCTCTCACTAGAATCCCTGTCTCGAGGTCTGTTTCTGGGAGGACACCAGCCCGGACAGGGAGAGTGTGCGCTGAGGACCCGTAGGTGCGTTCCGGCCCCCATGCTCATCACAAGTTCATCAGCCGAGCTTCTCACCTGTGGGTCGCTGCAGATGCAGGGCTCTGGTTCCCACTTCCAACGTGGTATAAAACCACAACAGCCATTTGTCACGTCATCCCCCGTGGTGGAGGCACTGCCTGGGATGCCTGGCGTCTCACTCGGGGTCTCTCAGTGAGGGTGTAGCTAGAGCTGAGGTCGACTCTTCCCACTCAACTGGTGCCGGGGGTGGGAAGACTCATGTGGCCCCTCGCAGGCTCTCTCTGGACTCACGTGGTGGCCAAAGAGCCAAAGGTGCTGGGGCCCGGCACCCAGGCAGCAGCCCCGTCACCTTTAACCTAGTCTCCAAAGTTTCCAGGCATCACTTCCGTTTCCCGGAAGGAAATCACTCACCCGTGTTCAAGGGGAGGGTCTTAAAGGCTTTGCAGACATGTTAAAACCTCCACAGTTAGGTTCCAGGGAGACAGTCCCCACCCTGGTCCACTCTGGTTGTGCTGACAAAGCTGGGAAGCAGGAGTCCCCAAGCTGGGAGCCGCCCTTGCCTCCAAGGGCCCTGGAGCCCTGAGAGGCTCTGCCCCGTCTTCGGCTGCCTCCTCCAAGGACATCTCGGCCTCGCTTCCATCTGCAGCGTGAGTGGCTCAGAGGCAGCCAGCCAAAGCCAGGCCCCATCCACTGCTCCCCTTTAGACAGAGGGGAAAAGGAAGCCATTCCAGAAGGCCCTTCATCCAAAAGCATCAAAGTAACAAATTCAGGACGAGAAATGTTCTCCGTTCTTGTTGATGAGGTTGGGCTTCTGTACTTTTTGCAGCATTAAGGATAGAATTTAATTACTTTATTTCCAGTGGTTCTTTTCATTTTCCTCAAGGACTTAAAAAACGCAAGAGCAATTGAATGGGGAGCTTCAGAGGAATCACTGGATCTGTGTTTTTTATTACAATTGTTTTTACTTTTTGAAACAACATTTGGGTATGTGTATGTTTTAGACATTTCACACCATGTCAAAATTTCTAGAAATATTCCCAAAGGCAGCTTTGTTAATGTTATTTAACATTTCCTTAAGAAATTATTTTATAAAATTTAGAACAAAGAATTAGGAAAGGTAAAATTAATTTAATACACAATATCTGTTATAGGAAACATAGAAAATTTTAAGTTAAAATAAATACTCATGAAAAAATAGTACTGTTGTTAATGTTATTCTTCTAATTAATCTATATGAAACTCTAAAACGTGTTTTGAAATTAACTTGATGCTTTTAAATATGGCAAATAGGCATAAAAACAAAGATGACACAACTTTTATTCATATGATATGTTCAAAGACCTCTCTTTTCTCTCGGCTTAATATAATTCTTTTCAAAGTTATGGTTCTGAGCTACAGGCACAATGGCTTAAAGGGAAAAAAATAGTTTATTTCCTGGACTGTTCTGATATCCTTTCACATTATTTTTTTAATGGAATTTGTTTATTTTAATATTTATTTATTTATTTTTTTGGCTGCACTGAGTCTTAGTTCCCTGACCAGGGATTGAACCCGTGACCCTTGTGTTGGGAGTGCAGTCTTAACCACTGGACCACCAGGGAAGTCCCTCCTTTCACATTATTATTTAATGCTACCTTAAAGGAAATTTTAGGAAAAAAATTTTCACCCATATTTCTACCTACCTGAGACTTTCTTTTTCACAAATATGTTTTCCTATCAAATCTTTATCTTTTACACTGCTATATTTAAAATGGATGACCAACAAGGACCTACCGTATAGCACAGGGACCTCTGTTGGATATTATGTAACAACCTAAATGGGAAAATATATAACTAAGTCACTTTGCTGTACACCTGAAACTATCACGACATTATTACTCAACTATACTCTAATATAAGAGTTAAAAAAATAAATAAAATAAAATAAAAATTTAAAATCTTTATCTTTTAAACCTACAAATATGCAGGAATTATTAGGGTGTATATTTGTATTTTGTTTAGGAAAGAAGCATTTTCTACATTGCTACAAGTCTTTGTAATTGATTGTTCATGGGTAATAGTTCACTGCACTGAATTTAACGTATCTGTTCCCCATTATGGCATATTTGGGTTTTGTCACATCTGGCTATTACCAAAACACTCAGGGCTGTCCCAAAATGCAAGAAGGGTTTTCCCAGCAGCTGTCACGTGGACTCAGCTTCTCTAGGGTGTGGTGCCCGCCCCGCTCTTCACACTCCGCCCCTCTGTACTGGTGACGGGATCGGGAAACACTGGTGATGCTTGTTGTCCACGGATTCTGTGCCTGCAACTGTGCCTATTCCCTAACATTTATTTGTAACCAAAGTCAACACCCAGGGCACTTTTGCGGTCATTTGCAGATGTGTGCAGAGCAGGAGATATTGGCGTGCTCGATGCACGCAAGGACGAGTCCACACGATGGTCTCGTGTTGTAAATGACTGTCCTTCTCATAGTCTATTTAGTGCTATGTTTTTCACATTTTGTACTTTCTGTTGGCGATTTCACTATTTAAACCGGCCCCCGGGCCTGGTGCTGAAGTGCTGTCTAGCGTCCTCAGGGGAGAAGGCGGGCCATGCCCTCCTGTGGGATAAGCTTCGTTCAGGCACGAGTTACAAGGCTGTTGGCTGTGAGTCCCTGTTAATGAGTCAACGAGATGTCAAATAAAACGATATATTTCATATACAAGATGGTGACATACTGATGGGTGACCAGACACTCACGGGAAGCAAACCTATGTTACCCTGGGATGGCGATGGTTCGGTCTTTGTTAATTTAGGGTTTGTGCTGACTTTACAGAACAGAACTACCTCGAATGATGAGAATTGACTACATTAGGAGGGTATCTGGTAAAGACAATGAAATGAAGTCAGATCAGGGAATCTCTCTTTCCCACTCCCTAAAAGAAATGGATAAAGTAAAAATCTAGCAACTCTTCCTGAGAATTAAGACAGAGAAATCTCCCCATGTCAGATCACGTTGCCCCCAGCTCCACTCACCACCCGTCTGTGAGGTGTCTGTCCTGTGGTGCTGACCTGTACGGACTCCATCAATGGGGCCCTGACCTCTGACTTCCTGTTGTGTCTGGCCAAAAAGGTGCCCAGCCTGTGGTGGAGGGCAGAAGGTAAGGGACATCCCCTGACCAGGTGGCCAGCTGAGGCTCCCCTCATCCCGTAGCAAATGATGGCCCTATGCCCTGGGCTCCCTTGCCCCTGCAGCGTTGTAGATAACCCCATAAATAAGCCCTCCTATTGCTACTGTATCCTATTTACTGCTGGGACCCTGACAGACAGACTCCCCAGCTCATTGTCTGAAGACAGTATAACCTTGAAACCCAGACCAGAAAAGGTCAGTGTGAGAAAGGACCATTTTAGGCCAGTCTCACTTAGGAACATGAGCACAAAAATTTTAAAGAAACATTAGCAAACACACCATGCAAAAAAGTCTTGATGGTTATGGACATAAATGTGAAATGCTAAACTTTAAAACTTTAAGAAGTTTTAAGTGAAAATACAGGAAAGAAGCATTATGACCTTGATTTCCTAAATAGACACCAAAACTGCAAACCGTAAGACAAAAAATCGATACATTCACTCCCTTAAGATTAAAGATTTATTTTCACCAACTTTGCATGACTCCAACGAAGAGACAAAACCACAACCCAGAAAAAGATATTTGCAGCACATTTGCCCTCAGATAATTATTATTAAGGGTAAAGAAATTCTACAAATCAATGGAAGACAAACAACCAAATAGAAAACATGGACAAAGGACTTGAAGAACTGAAGGTTACAGCAAAGTCTGGGTCCTCTTCAGCTTTTGCTGTTCATTGCCTCAGGAGGACAGTAGTTTGTTCATAGAAAACCAGAAAGACAGCAGGGAAGTAGCCAGAGGCCTGCGGGGCATGGGTGCCTTTTCTTTGCTTTCAGGATGGGGCCTGATGGCTGTTTAAGTGGAGTAGCCTGCTTAGGAACTGGTAAACCAACATTGCAGGATTATGGACACCGTCTGCAGAAAAGCAATGTGACAGAGGACAACGACGTGTGACAAACCCGCCACCCTCGGTCCCCAGGTGGAAGTCCCATGGAGACAGAATGCCAGGCCCTGTGACCTCTCTGACCTTCTGAGTCCCATGGTTTCTCAGGTGTCCTAGTCTGGAAAAAGCAAACGTCCGCTGGGCCTTTGGAGGTGGTGCCAGCTCCAAGCCATCTGGAGCTCCGCCTCGTCACGGCTGGCTTTCTGCTGCTGGCCTGCTCCCCGGGACCAGCAGGCTTCTCCGGCCAGGGTCAGCCACGTCCTTCTGCTGCGGCCCAGGGATCAGGGCTGCCACTGGCAGCTGGCAGTGTCCCCTGCAGCCTCCGCCCGGAGCGTGCGGGGCAGCCACCCCTCCATCCCGGGGCTGCTCCTTGCTGGGCTCTCTTTGAAGGGTTCTGGTGGCAGGGTGAGCCTCAAATAGATTGGCATCCTGCCTGGGTTACATCCAGGTCAGCAGCCAGGCCAGATCAGGACTATTTAGGGGAAAAGGAGGAGCTTGTCAAACACAAACACAAACAAAACAAAACAAAAAGGCGGTGGAGAGAAGAACCCAGAGGAAGCCAGCCTGCTGTTTGCAAGGGCTCATTTGTTCCCGCAGATAGAGAAGAGGCTCGGGAGCAGACGCAGGTCCCTAAGAGAGCGTGACACTGTGACCCGTGTCCCAGGCCCAGGCCGGCAGTGGCAGAGGGATGGAGGGAGGGAATGGCCAGAAGCCCAGGGCCAGTCCACCTGCCTCACCTCCTCCTTCTTATTAAAACAGCTGAAGCCCTGCCCCAGGCACCATGCTGGCACTTCTGTATCTTTTATCATTTAACTTTCACAGTCAGCTTCCTATGACACCGATTTTACAGTCCCAGAAAGAGACTCAGGAGGTAAAGCAATGACCAAGCCACAGTGGCGAGGCTGCCCCACCTCGGCCCCTGCTGGGCAGTGCCCCCCTTCACAGCAGCCCAGGCCACACAGTGAGACCAGACTGACCACTGACCAGCCCGGATGTCTGGACCCAGCCTGGCTGGGCAGGGGATGCTCTACCTGGCTACCTGTCCTGGAGCATGCCGGGCACCCTAGGGCATGGGTTCCCACCTGCTACAGGACCTCCAGGTCCCCCCCACCCCCGCCACTTTGGGGAGCAATGGCAGCCCACTTCAGATGTCCAGTCAGAGTGTAACACGACGAGCAGAGGTTTTGACCAGGGTGATCTGTGCAGGCCCTGAGAACTTCATGGGATGAGGGCAGCAGCGGTGGGGGACACCACAATCACCAAGGTAGGACCAGGGAGTGGGTTAAAAGCCACAGCTAGGAAACTCCTGTCTCCAGACCCCAGCAACACAAGCAGAGCCTTTCTGCTGAGTGCTAAGGCAGTTTCATTTCCTGCTTATTTTCCCCTGGGAGCAGCTGATAAAGAAATCCCAAGCCCGGTGGGCAACAGCAAAACCAGGAAGTTGTGCAGCTCACAGAGGGGCCCCCCTTGGATCCCTGCTACCTGACCCACACACAACCAGCCAACGGCACATCTGAGATGAATCCCATCCTCTTGTCACCGTGACTGGTGCAGCCATGGCTCTGCTACCAGGTTCAGCCTGTGAGTCAGGAGATCAGGTTTGTTGGACTCTTGGGAAAGATGCTTCCTCTTTCTTAAGAACCAACTATTGTCTTCCTCTGGGTGGCGTGGCAGCAGATGAGAAGGCAGCCTGGGTCCAGGCAGGTGGAAGGGGCCAAGGTGCAGACCTCACTCTTCTCATCCTTGCCCCCGCAAGGCTCTGCAGGGGCAGCCCTTTCCCACTCAGTGGCCCGGGTACCAGTCAGGGAAAGGGGTGGTGGCAGGAGGGGGACTCCAGTCTGAGTGCCTGTTCCACAGGAAGCTCTGTGCTTATTCCTGCACACCCTTCATCCATCCATCCATCCACCTGTCCACCCACTCACTCATCCATCCATCCATACATGCCTCCATCCACCCAACTGTCCATCCATCCTTCTATCCACCCATCTGTCCATTCATCCACCTGTCCTTCCATCCACCTGTCCACTTACTCATTCATCCATTTGTCCATGCATCCATCCATCCATCTCTTCATGCATCCATCTCTCTTTCCATCCACCTCTCCACCCACCCACTCATCCATCCATCCAAGCTGCTCTTTTGAGGTATAATTGACCTACAATGAACTCACATATTTAAACTCACACTTTGATGAGCTTTGACATACGAATCTCCCATGAGATCATCTGTACAATCCATAAAAATGAACACATCTACCCCCCAAAGTTTCCTCATGCCCCTTTGCATTCCCTCCTTCCCAACCCTTGTTCCATGGACATACACAGGCCCCATATTTGCTATGGTTCCATGCTATAACCAGGCCATATTTTCCCCTTCTTCTATTGACAAGAACAGGGTTCCCATTTTTCACTTTTCATGAACATAACCATCGAGTGTACCCTTATTCCATGGAAACAGTCAGGCTCCCTATTTTCCTCTTACCCCTTGGCTGTAACCAAGCAACCTATTTTCCTATTATTCCATGGAAATAAATACGTCCTCTATTTTCCCCTTGTTCTGTGGACATGATTGGGCCAGATACGGAGCCAGGGCCTCTAGTTCCCTGTTAGTTATCTCATGGACATAACCAAATTCCCTATTGTGAGATAATAGAAAATATACATACTGGTGTCTGCCCCTGGTTCCTGGCACAGGGCTCCTTGAACCCTATAACTTCCTGGGTGACGGGGGTGTCTTCTGTTCTAATGACGTGACTCTGAGTGGCTTCTGGATGGAAGCTGGTCCCCAGAAAGACCAGGCCATGATCGGAAGCTTGGGATTTTTAGCCCTACCTCGGCTTTCTTTTGAGAAGGGAGAAGCGCTGAAAATGGAGTTCAATCATGTCTACATGATGAAGCTGCCATAAAATCCCAAAAGTATGGGATACGGAGACTATCGGGGTTGGTGCACACATGGAGGTGCTGGGAGAGTGGCGCCTGGGCGGGGCGTGGAAGCTCCATGCCCCTCCGCACACACCTGCCCTACGCGTCTCTTGCATCTGGATGGTTGTCTGTATCCTTTATCATATCCTTTTATAATAAACTGGTAAACCTACGTAAATGGTTCCCTGAGTTCTATAAGCCTCACTAGCAAATTAATCGAACCGAGGAGGGGGTCATGGTGACCTCCGATCTCCAGCCGGTCGGTCAGAAGCACAGGTGATGACCTAGACTTGCGGTTGTCCTAGAAGTGGGGGGCGGGGGGCATCCTGCAGGCCTGAACCCTTACCCTGTGGGGTCTGATGCCGTCTCCAGGTAGATGGTGTCGGAATGGAGTTGAATTGTAGGATATCCAGCCAGTGTCACGGGGAGTTGCTTGTTGTGGGGAAAACACCCACCTATTTGGGAACCAGAAGTGTCAGAAGGTGTGTTTCGTGGGAGTAGCAAAGGAAATTCATGGGAAACAAAGACACAGTCAGGGAGAAATGGGTTTTTCCTACACAGGTGGAAAGCTGAGTTTTTCCTTTATACTGTTTTTCCCCTTTCCCGTAGAAAGGTCCAGAGATCCTCCTTTCCCTAATCCCATGGGTACACCCAGGTTCCCTGTTTGCCCTGTTAATGGATGTGATCAGGCCCCTTCCTCTGACTTCATGGACTTGCCCAGGCTGTGGGTTCCCCCTTATTCCTCGGACATAGCCGTGTCTTCTCTTTTCTTCTCACTGCTGGACACCAAGGGGTCCACTGTCCCATGACTCCACGAAGCAATCAGGCCTCATACTCTCCCTTTCTATGGATTTTATCAGTCTCAATATTTTTCTCTAAATTTGTGGACAGAGACCCCTATTCCCACCATATTTCATGGACGTGACAGGCCCACGGTTTCCCCTTATTTTATGGGCATAAGTTGTTGCCTTCCCCTGCAGCGTGTTCCAGTTATTTTCCCTTATTCCATGATCTTAACCAAGCCCCTGTTTCCCCTCCTACCGTGGACATGACCAA
Source organism: Hyperoodon ampullatus (assembly GCF_949752795.1). NCBI lineage: Eukaryota > Metazoa > Chordata > Mammalia > Artiodactyla > Ziphiidae > Hyperoodon > Hyperoodon ampullatus. The sequence continues at coordinate 16,578,085 of NC_136927.1, read as the reverse complement.
GGCCTCAGTTTCCCCCTCAACTATGGAAACAATCCGTCCTCTGTATTTTCCCTCTGATTCATGGATGGAGCACTGCTGCCTGATTCATCTGGCCCCATGGATGTCATCCAGCCCCAATTCTTCCCTTTCTGTGGACGGGACCAGGATGTCGTTTTCCCCTTAGTCCATGATCACGCCCTGCTGCATCCTTACTCCTGGGGAGAACCGTAGCCCTGCTTTTTCCTCATTCCACAGGCATGACCGGAACTCCTACTTTTCCCTTAGGTATAGAACTGACGGGGCCTCCTATTTCCTCCCATTTCCTCCTGTGTTGCTCGGATGTGTTCATTCCCCTTCTCCCTTTCCTGGGATGTGACCAGGGCCCCTGTCCTCTCCTTGTTCCATGGATATAATCAGCCTCTGATTTTCCCCTAGTCATAGTGTGATAGGCTAAATAACATCCCTCCACAAGATATTCACATCCTAACCCCAGGAACCTGTGAATATAATCTTAAACAGTAAAGAAGGACTTTGCAGAAGTGATGAAGTTCCAGATCTTGAGGTGGGCAGACATCCCGGATTCTCCAGTGAAGCTCTGAGTGTCTCTATCCTCATAAGAGGGAGGCAGACAGGAGCAGGGAGGCCACATGACTGCAGGGACAGAGATTGGCGTGATGAGGCCACGAGCCAAGGACGCTGGCAGCCCCCAGAAGCTGGAGGAGCCAGGGAACAGATTCTCCCCTGGAGCCTCTGGGGGAGGACAGGCCCCGCCAGCACCTTGATTCTGGTCCAGTGAAAATGACTTCAGACTTCTGGCCTCCAGAACTGCAAGAGAATATATTTCTATAGTTTTAAGGCATCAAGTTGGTGGTGCTGTGTTATAGTAGGCACAGAAATGAATACACATGACCCTGTGCTCTCAATTTTCTTCTTATACCGTGGGCGCTTTGGTGGGTAGAAGTGTGTTACCTCCCAAATATACGGCCATGTCCTGACCCCTAGTACCTGTGAATGGGAACTGACTTGGATACAGAGTCTTTACAGATCTAATGAAGTGAAGGATGTTAAGATGAGATTATATAAGACTGATGTTCTTTTTAATAAAATTTATTTATTTATTTATGGCTGCATTGGGTCTTCATTGCTGCGTGGGCTTTCTCTAGTTGTGGCGAGCAGGGGCTACTCTTCATTGTGGTGTGTGAGCTTCTCATTGCAGTGGCTTCTCTTATCGTGGAGCACAGGCTCCAGGTGCATGGGCTTCAGTAGTTGTGGCAGGCAGGCTCAGTCGTTGTGGCTCACGGGCTCTAGAGCGCAGGCTCAGTAGTTGTGGCACACAGGCTTGGTTGCTCCGTGGCAGGTGAGATCTTCCCGGACCAGGGATCAAACCCGTGTGCCCTGCATTGGCAGGCAGATTCTTAACCACTATGCCACCAGGTAAGCCCCAAGACTGATGTTCTTATAGGAGAAAGATGAGACAGATTTGAGACCAAGGGAGGCAGAGAAAGCAATGTGAAGATGGAGGCACGGATTGGAGTAACACTGCCACGAGCCCAAGAACTCCGGGAGTGACACGACAAGACTTCTTTTAGTTTTATTCTACGGACATAGCCAGGGTCTATATTTTCCTCTCATTCCATAGAAATCACCAGAGTCCCATTTTCTCTTAATTTATGGGTGTCGCCAAGGCCCACATTTCTTAAGCAGATCTATTTGGTGTGCGTGTCGCCCCGTGTTCACGGGTTTTCTAACACAGCTCAGGGACGTCACCTTCCCCTCCTCAGGTCCACAGTCTGATGGCATGTCCAGGGTGGCTGTCCACCCAGATGTCCAGGGCGGGCTGAGCTGACCCAGGCCCAAGCATCCAGCCCATCACTCTCAATCCTTCCATATCTGTCTCATAATGGCACTCCGGCCGCCCGGGCTCAGGTATTCCAAAGCTGTCACCTCCCCCAGCTGGACAAGCCCTGTAAGGCTGTGGGGACTGGGAGGACACCGTGACAGGTCCTAGCAGACTTTCATGCCAGAGGATTCCAGGACCGTTGGGGTCCGGCAGGCCATGGGCTTCAGCGTGTGGGTTCAGAGTCACAGCAGAATAACATGGAGGGTGTTCTTGCCTGGCTTGAGAAACAGATTCCTCGCCTACGTTGATTGTCTCCCCCCCAATCCAAGATTAGTCGTTTTCCCCGTTCTCATCTTACAGATGAAGAAACTGAGGCTGGGGAGACTAACCAACTCTCCCAGAACCCAGCGAAAACCCAGGAGAGCCAGATTGCAAGGCTTGTGCCTCTCCCGCCATACTGTGCTGCTTCTCAAAGTTCAAGATCCTATTTATTTATTTTTGAACATTTTAACCTTTATTTTGAAATAATTTCAGACGTACAAAAAGATTACAAGAATAGCGTAGTGTACTCATATACCCTGTACCCCACTTCCCCTCATGCTAACATCCTGCATAACTCCAGTACAGCGGTGGAAACCAGGGAGTTCACTTACTATTGGAAGAAATGTTCACATATTGAGGTAAGAGGTAGTCATGCTGGCTTATACATGACTTGACTTGAATTTTCTGCTAATTAAAACAGCCTGTTTGTGGCCCATCAAACATACATTGCATATCTGCTTTAATCATTAAAGAAAAAGGCACGCTATCCAGAAGTAAAGAATGTCTGAAGGTAAAGATAAATGCCTTCCTTCCTGGGACATCAATGCTGGGACTCCTTTGATAATAAGACTCCCTTCCCAGGCTCCAAGGCTGTACTGACTCTCTGTATACATTCTGATCCAGTTTTTTTTTTTTTTTTTTGAAACCCTGAAGGAATGTATCCTTGACTTGTTGATGTTCTTTGTTCTGACAAGATATAAAACTGTGCTGAAGACCATGCTTCTCCGAAGCAGTTCTTCAGAGTTATCTGAGAGGCTGAGTCCCAGGCTACAGTCCTCAGTTTGGCTCAAATAAAACTCTTTTCTATTCCTATTACAGATTGGTTATTGATTATTTGTATCAGCAGTATTATGCTATTAATCTACAGACTTTATCCACATTTCATCAATTGCCCCACTAATGTTCTTTTTCTGGAGCAGAACCCCATTCAGGATCCCACCTTAATGAGTGTCTTAAAAATAGGGAGCTCTGGGCTTCCCTGGTGGTGCATTGGTTGAGAGTCCGCCTGCCGATGCAGGGGACACGGGTTCGTGCCCTGGTCCAGGAAGATCCCACATGCCGCGGAGCGGCTGGGCCTGTGAGCCATGGCCACTGAGCCTGTGCGTCTGGAGCCTGTGCTCCACAACGGGAAAGGCCACAACAGTGAGAGGCCCGCGTACCCGCCCCCCAAAAAATAGGGAGCTCTTACAGGCTTCTGGGTGCAGGTGATGGGGTTCAGGACATGCTACCCCCAAATATGGCACCTTGGCTTATGGACTGTCTTAAGCTGGAGGAGTCTGAAAAAATGGCAGAAGCAGGAAGGTCACTCTGACCTCCCACTGGCCCTTCCTCCCTGAAGCAGGAGATAAATGCCCCAAGTGAAAGGTCCCCTCTCTGCACATGAAGATAGAGGATGTCCTGGTAACCAGAGACGGGAAGGCAGGGCCAAGGAGGCTGCTTAAACTAACTTGTTACCCCTTTACCTCTGGGCACCCTGAGCCCAACCCCTTTGTCTTGGCAACTTCACAGATTTATTGTGTCCCTATCAACAAAGTATGAAAGCTCCCTGTTCTGGTCACTTCTCTGGGTCTTCATTCTCTTGTGAAGCCTCCCACGTACATGTCAAAGCCAGTAAAGTTTGTATACTTGTCTCCTGTTCATCTGCCTTCTGTCAGTTTAATTCTTAGGCTCAGCCAGAGACCCAAAGAGGGGAGAGGACATTTCCCTTCCCTATATGGGCAGCACCTAACCTTCAGGGGTCTGCAGGATTAATCTCTGAATAAGGCCCACAGCTCATTCCTCCTTCACAGAGAGGCTGGGGTTACCTCACAAAGCTCCGCTGGGGTCACACCAAGATGGTAAGAGCTAGCGCTGGGGTGCAGGAACAGTAGAACTCTGTGGTGAGTGGGTGGCAGAGATCCAGTGTCTAGAGGAAGTATGGAATAGTGGATGGCCGGGCTAGACGACTGGAACCCACTGTAGGTAATGTGGAATGTATCCTGTTCAGTGTCCCTGATTCCTTGCATCCCAGGTCAAACATTACCTTCTCCATGGCCTTCCCCGAGTCCCACAAACGGCCCTTCTCTGTCTGATACACCAGCGGTTCTTGCCTGTGGGGTCTGCTCTGGGGGCTTTTGTCCTCCCTGGGTGTGAAGGTAACGAGAGGGTCTTGCCCGCCTTGGTGGGTGTTTAGAAATCACACTTGCCTCAATCACTGAAGAACCCAAGGGGCAAGAAAGTTGAACGAGCTGACGGCAGGTTGGGCAGCCACGCGGGAAGACTTCCCCGGCGGGTCCTCCGGTCAAGTCATGGGCAGGACCCGAAGGAAGGGGTTGGGGCCTCAGTCTCTGTTTTATGGCAGGCGGGCATCTCCTGGGGAAGCCTGCGTGGGTGACGGCTGCGTGGGTGACGGCTGCTGGCACCTTTCTACCTGGAAGGCCCGGTGGGGAGGAGGCTTCTGAGGCCACAGAGATGGGAGCTGGACCCTGGGGGAATGCTCTGCTGCTGCTGGCGGCCCTGGCCCTGGTGGCCAGGCTGGGTCAATTGCAACAGTGGAGCGGCTTCCAGGAGTCCATGAGCCCGAAGAACGTGAACTCCACCCTCGCCTTCCTGGAGACGTACAACAACAACAGCGATGACTCCTACCTGTTCCGCGTGGACCAGCTGCTCCGAAGCCAGGTGCAGGTGAGAGCGGGTGAGCAGGGCCTCGTGGGCACAGGTGTGTCTCCCAGAGAGGACCAGGGGGCGCCTTCCCGGGAGGAGGGTCGTTCAGACCCAGAGCAGCCTGAGCACCGAGGTTACTCTCATTTGAACGGAAATGTCCCCGAGCTCCTCAGCTGCTCTTCCGAGGGAAGAATCGCTTTCATTCAGAAATTTGCCAGAAGGACAGCAAATGAGGCTGGTCTCATCTCCTTTATTATTCCTCTCGTTTGGCAAAACCTAAGTGTTCTCTGTAGGTTCCCCTCAGCGATAGTTTTTCCGTGTCCAGGGTTGTAAAATCTGAGTCTGGATGTTCTAGCTGTGTCCTTCAGAAAGCTGGAATGACACAGAGGACCTCTAGCAGGGTCCTGTAGGAACCTGGAGGTACACGTCATCTCTCATTTTGTTTTACATATAAAGTTTCTCTGAAATACATCAATTGAAGGATAATAGAGGAAAGAAAAGTTGTTAAAAAACCACTTTTGTTGGTCCAACCTGCCCTCAAGTTTAGATAGTAAACTATGAGTTAGGGAAGAGGCAATAATGCATCTTCGTTCAATTAACCGGATTTGGAAAAAAACTGACTAGGAGAAAAGGGTTCTGGCTAGAGAGCGGGACGGCAGGAACACAGAAACCAGCCAGGGTGGGGCAGGGCAGGCGGGCAGTGCTAGTGTGACACTAAGGGGCCTCACAGGGCGTGGACAGCAGCCTGTCTGCCTGAGTCACACACACTTGCTGCAAGACGGCGGCTCACGGCGCCAAGGACATTGAGGTGACATGGCCACAAGGTGGCGGCCATCCACCAAATTCTGCACAAGTTGGCATTTTCTCCCCCATCTGTCTCTAGGGTGAAGCTGGAACCCAAGGAGGCCAGTCGTGTGGAGTTGGTCCTTTGTCACTAACAGTTAACTGAAATCATTGTTTATAAGCAAACTTTTGATGTCATACAGTAGGATTAGTGGACAGAGCAGGTGCACCCCTGGGTAGCTGGGTGACGATCGCCTGCTGCCACGTGATTGTGTCCATCTGTACCTCATAGAGGGCAGGGAGGGGATGCGGTGGCCGTCTCTGCTGGGCTCCTGGTCCCCCTTCTGGGTTTGACACCCAGCTCCCCCTAATCGTGGAGTCTTGGTCAAGCACCATCTATACTCTCCAGACCTCAGTTTCCTGACCTGCAAAGTGGGCAGAATAAGAGTGAAGCGGCATCTATGAAAACGTTTGTATCATCATGGTTATTCCTATTATTATTTAACTAACGAGCCTAACAATGAATAAGAAAACACTGTGCACTCTGAAATGTTAGTTAAATTGGCCACCAGCGCTTTAATTTCTTCACACATGCGGGGTGTGCTGAGGGTCAGTGTGAAACCTCTTGGCACCAGCCCTGCAAGCTGGATACAGCCGTCCTTCAGTGGAGAGCCAGAAGCCCTGCATCTTGAGGTCCTTCCAGTGGCTGCCGGGACCAGGGCGGTGGTCCTGCCCCAGGCCCCTTCCCCTGCTGCTCTGCCCTGAGGTTTTCTGGGGGGCTGTCCTCCCGGGGGCCACCCCAGAGAGTGCCCAGCCTTCTCACTGGTTTGACCACTGACTTTGGGGCAAGGCAGTGGGGAGGGAGGAAGAGGACAGAGGCAGAGCCCAGGGAACCGATGAGGCTCCATCCGGGCATTCTGAGGACCGCTGTGCAGACTAGGGGGTACGATGGGGCTGCAGCCAAGTTGACTCCCTGGTCCCAAGGATGCGAGGGAGACAGGTGAGAAGCCACCTGTGGCTGCAGCAGTGGAGCCGGTGCAGAGCAGGGACTGGGCTCCGCACATGCTGGGCGCTGACCGGGGACCACTGGGCATCCTCCAGCCAGGAGGGGAGGAGGGAATGGGGACAGAGGCTCCTGGGACTTCACTCTCCAACCCAGCTCCTCCTGGGGAGCATCAGCCATGCTTGGAGTCAAAACTAACAGCCCTTTGGGACTTCCCGGGTGGTCGGTAAGTAAGACTCTGCGCTCCCAATGCAGGGGTCCCAGGTTCGATCCCTGGTCAGGGAACTAGATCCCGCGTGCATGCCACAACTGAGTCCACATGACGCAACTAGAGATCCCACGTGCCACAACTAAGACCTGGTGCAGCCAAAATAAATATTTAAAAAACAAACAAACAAACAAATCTAATAGCCTTTGCTTCTTGGTAGCTGACGACAGGCGTGGAGTACCTCGTCACCGTGAAAATTAGCCAGACCGAGTGCAAGAGGAACAGCACGAACAGCTCCTGGTGCCCCATTCAGAGCAAGAAGAAGCTGCAGAAGGTGTGTGCTGGCAGCTGTCTGAGAAGGCGCTCCAGTCAAGGGGGGAATAAACGTTTTACAAGGAAACACGGACAGGATGTTGGAAGCTCTGGCAGCCGTATGGCTGGGACAGTGAGGATGCAGCCCCAGGGCTGCCTGATGCCACCGGTGGTGCCTGGGGCCTGGAGAGGGGGAAGGGAAGCCCTCTGACTGGGTGTCTCCCCACCCTGCACTGGCACAGCCCTGGCCCCAGGCCTCCCAGCCGCTGGATGCCTCACCCACCTGGCACACTCCCCGGCCCTTAGGTGGAAGCGGCTTTACCTTCCTCGGGGACCTTGTTCTGTGTGGGTCTGCACCGCTGGGTGCCTGTGGATTGTCCAGTCACCTCCTTGCCTTCCAACCTATGTCTTCCTTCTGGTCCCTTCTGGCAGCACCTCCTGCAAGCTGGCAGGTGCAGGAGGACTGCGGGGTGGGGGGAGCCCAGGGTGACATTCCTGTGCCGGCTCGGCTGACCCTCTCAGCCCCAGCATGTGCCAGTGAGTAGATCTGGCCTTGCCCACATGTCAGGCCGGGTCCAGACTCCCCAAGCAGGGGCTGGTGGTGGAGGCAGGAATTTTTGTTGCCTTCAAAAAAAATATTTCCCTGAAAGCTGATTGTCCGTTTCCTTTCTCCTTCCACAGAGTTTCATTTGTGATTTTCTGGTATATACTGTGCCCTGGATGAACCATTACCAGCTGTGGAGCAACTCCTGTCTGGATGCCTAGGTGCATATGTCTAGAGATCCTTGATGAAACGTTGGACGGTCATGCTGTGTGCTTTGCATTGTAGAATCTGTAAGGCCCTTGAATCCTTCATCAGGATCTCAGTACACGCTCACATGTACATGCACACTCACAGCCACCCAAACCTCACACGTGTGCACTCACACACTCATGCCCATAGTCAATGGTCTTTAGGCGGCTGATGTGGTTTGAGCAAAAGGTTGTTAATCCTTTGGGGGAAGCTCATCACTTAGTTTCTACCTCCAGCCCACATCTCTGAGGCTTTTCACAAGTCAGGCACATCCTGACTCTGGCCTGAGCCTGGAGAGCCCAGTTTCTGTCCCACGCACGTACAACTCTGTGACTGACACCTGCCTTTGTGAGTGTGTCAGGGGTCCCCACGCCCACCCTCTGGCTCAGGAATTCACTAGGAGGATTCCCAGGACCTGGCAGGTGTACAGTCGTACTCAGGGCTGTGAATTTTACAGTGAAGGATACAGGACAAAATCAGCCAAGGGAAGAGGCTCGTGGGGAGAAGTCCCCGAAACCAGGCACAGGATTCCAGGGTCCCCTCCGGGGGCAGCCACACAGGACATGCCTCATTCCTCCAGGAATTAGATAAAGTGTGTGCCAGGGAAACTCCCCAGGGACTCAGTGTCCCAGGATTTCACTGGAGCTGCTCACATAGGCAGCCTCTGCCCAGCGTGTACCGAAATTTCAGATTACTGGAAAGAAAGCAGGTGCTCAGCATAAATCCCATTGTTTGTATAAACATTGTAGCCCTAGTGAGGCCCTCTTATCACTTAGGGAAAGTTTTATATTGGGAATGGTTTACTGTCCCAGTTCCCAGACTCCAGCCAAGGCCGACTTTGCAAGCAGGCCTTTCCAAGGACCCCGTGTCTTGGGCTGGCCGTGGGATGGTCTTCCTGACAGAGTTCTCGAGCCACTCACGGGCTCACTGCTGGTGGAGTGAAGCCCACGGTGTCTTCCGTCATGTGACTCACAGTCAAGCAGAGAAGGTGTGCCCTGGACCACACACAGGGAGCGGCTGTGGGCTGAGATGTGCCCCCAGACCAGCTGGCCTCCTCCCCAGGGAGCAGTCCCACCATCAGTCACAATGGCAACTCGAGAGAGTGTTTCCTGAGGGGGAAGAGTAAACACAAACCAGAAACTCACATTGGCCGGAGGGGCCTGTGGCAGAGTGGAGGATGGAAGTGAAGGGATAAAGGTGGTAAAATTCTTGTGCAAAAAAGAGGGAAGCTGGAAGCATCTGGTTTTGCGAATCTGACGTCACTGGGGGCTGCCTGGGGGCCTGGTGCTGCCTGCTGCCCTCACTACCTTACTTGACAGCCCTATAAAATGGCAGCTTATCCCCACATCACAGGCCAGGAGCCTCCAAAGGGAACTCTGTCCAGATTCTAACATCCCAGCCGAGGTTGACCTATTGGCTGAACTTCTAGAAATGGAATGCAAAGGAAGGTAAACTTTCTCTCAAACTGGTAGAATACTGACACCCGTAGACCAAATTATATATACATAATGTAATATCTAGGCAACCACTAAAAAGGCTATGCAGAGATACACTCAAAAACAGTATAGATACGTGCAAGTGGAATTCTTAAAAAAGTGTTCAAGAAACTCACAGGAAGAATAAAGAAAACACAAATAAAAAGCAGAGAGAACAGAGAACAAATAGTAAAATAGACGTAAGCCCTGACATGTTCATAATGTCATGCATGGTATGTACAAACCACATGTAAATTGTCTAAACAAGCCAATTAAAAGACAGATAATGATAGAGTGGATTAAAAAAGTGACCCAACTGTATGCTGTCTACAAGAACCTTACTTTAAATATAACGATACAGGTAGGTTGGAAGTAAGAAAGTGAAGGTTATATTATGCGAACATTAATTGAAAGCAGGAGAGCCTATATTAATATCAGATGAAGTTGACCTCAGGGCAAAGACTATCACCAGGGATAGAGGGGAACATTACGATACATCTACTCTGGAAAAGTCTGGCAGTTTCTTTAAAAAAAAAAATCCTAAAATATACTTTAGCGTACAAGTCAGCAATTGCATTCCTGGGCATTTAACCTAGAGAAATGAAAACTTAGGTCCACACATGAACCTTACATGCTTGTATGTAGAAGCTTCATTTGTAATAGCCCCAAACTTGAAAACAACCAACACACCTACAATAGGTAAATAGTTAACTGTGTACTGAGGATGCCATGGAATGCCACTAAGCAATTAAAAGGCACACACTACTGATGCATGAAACAACTTGGATAGATCCCAAGGGCATTGTGACCAGTCTCTAAAGGGCACACACTGTATGTTTCTATTTACACAACATGTTTGAATTGCCACAGTAATAAAGATGGAGAAGTGAGTGGTTGCTGGGAGTTTGAGATGGTGAAGGAAAGGTATGACTACAGAGGGGTTAGTGCAGAATGTCTTCGTGGTCGTGGCCACACAAATCAACACATATGACAAAATGACACACATACACACTGTACGGTGTCAGTTTCCTGCTTGTGATATTTTTCTGTAATTACAAAACATGTAAACATGGCGGGAAGCTAGATGAAGGGTACAAGAGACCGCTTTGTACGCTTTGTAACTTCCTGGGAATCTACATTTCAAAATAAAAAAACGTTTCAAAAACCCACTGGGCTGAGAAATCCAAAATCAATGAGCACAAATGTCCTACCTTTCCTTTATTCTCCCCTCCAAGCCTCACCTTCAGACATAGTAACCAAAGCGCCGGAAGAGAGCTGCATGGCTGATTAATATTAAATTATGCTGCTAATGCCCGTATTCTTATGAATCACTGTTTGTTTGAATATCTGCTTTGTGTTAGGCATTGTGTTAAGCAACTTACAAGCATTATCATCATTAATCTTTGCAACTCTTCCAAGAAATAGGTACTGTCATTCTCGTTTAAAGATGAAGAAATTGGGGCTTCCCTGGTGGTGCAGTGGTTGAGAGTCCGCCAGCGGATGCAGGGGACACGGGTTCATGCCCCGGTCTGGGAAGATCCCACATGCCGCGGAGCGGCTGGGCCCGTGAGCCATGGCCGCTGAGCCTGCGCGTCCGGAGCCTGTGCTCTGCAACGGGAGAGGCCACAACAGTGAGAGTCCCGCGTACCGCAAAAAAAAAAAAAAGATGAAGAAATTGTAGGTTAGCATTTTCCCAGACAGTTGGCGGAGGGAATTCTCACCTGGGTCCCACCTGAAATGGGGTCCTGAGGACTCCGGAACTTTCATAGGGAGAGTAGAAGTTGAAAAACATTGTTCTTTCAAAGCTCCAGCCTCCTCCAGCTGGTGGGGATGTGGGTGGCCGCCGTCGGCTCACGAGTCCCCTGTCCCTTTGGTGTTCTGCACGTGTCCTCTCACATCTCATCCTTCTGTGCACACCAGCTCCAGGTTCCAACACCTGTGCCCTGTCACCTCTGGCTGTTTGCTCTGCCCTCGAGCCACCCCAGGCCAGAGGTTCCAGGGAATTAATGCCCCACAGGAGCTGTCCTGCAGCCAGTAACTGGGGATCAATGACCCAGCTCCCTCTCTCTGCCGGTCGATGGACGCTGTGTGTGCCGGTGTGTTTTCCACAGAGTCCCTAGAATTCCCCTGCGATATTAAACCCCAAGGCTTTTGCCTGAACTCTTGCGGAGGGGCTCGTCCTTTCCCTACTGGATGTGAACGAGGGCAGATGTGACCCAGTGAACTGCTGGCACCGTCTTCAGACCACATGGAGGAAGTCGAGGGGAGAGCTGAGCCTGATGACATTATTTGAAACACTGAATCAAGCTGGTGGGTGAGGGATGCTTATTCCTCACTGCGAATGTGACATCCATGAAAAGGACACCACTTCAGTGCAGCATGCCTGGTTTCACTCTGCCCTCGACCATTCCCCTCCTGCAGGAATTCATCAGATGGGTCTGTTTGGGAAGAATAAACGGGGCATTATACCCACGTCCTCCTCCTCTCACAGGCGCCCACGTTTTCCTCGCCAATTCTGGGAGAGGAATCTCTCTGGGAAGAGACCTGCTCTGGTCCAGTGTTGCTGATGCTGGAGGTGTGAGTCTAATTCTGGAGTCTGGTATCAGAAAGTGCACGTGCCTGTAAAAATAAGGCACATCTCCCAACCTAGCTCTTACCAGTCACAAAGGCCCTCCATTTCTCAATTACTTGCATTATTTCTCCTCGTTTCCCCTCGTTTCACACTTTAGGCACGGAAGATTCATTGGGTCCCTCAGAGATGTCATCACAGGCATTCTTGCCAATATCTCTTAGCTGTTCATTTAAGTCATTAGAGCATCCTCCCTCGTTCTCCTTCTCCCTTTTCTCATCTCCTTATTTTAAAATCTAAAGAATCCTACTTGATATAAGGATGAGAATGAAGGTCTGCTATCCTGCGGGTATAGGCTATAAGACCAAAAATTATACATGTCACCTCATTTGGACCCCCAAACTGCCCTAGCCCAGAAGACCTTCAGATCATATTATTATGAGTTGAAGAATTTGGGGGAAAAAAGGAGTGGAAACATAAACATTCAAAGCATTAAGAGTATAGGCTGACCAACATTTATTTTCTATATTGAGAACTCCTGTTTAATGCAGGGTTCTTTTTCACACAGTGACTCCGTGTGGGCTGCAGTCTGAGACACCTAGCCATCCGTGCAGTTTTGGGCCAGAACTTTATACTTTTCAAACCAGGGAATAACAAATACTGAGAAGAAGCAATCGATTTTCTGAAAAAGACAAGAAAACAAAATATAAAAAAGATCACCATGGAAAGAGGAAGGTGTAAGACAAGCAGATGGGGAAAATGACCGTGCCTCACCTGCCTCCAGTCCACAGGTGGGTCCATCTTTATTTTGATTTCAATGACTTGAGAGTGTCACTGCTGAAACCACCCCACAAAACGTCCTTCTGCTTGTGGTTAGAATTGGAGACTGGAAATCAAGTGTCCACCCGCCCACATCACCATGGTAACGACTGACGCTTCCTCTTCTTTTCTGCTCATGTGCTGTTCATACAGTGACCACACTTACCCTCACTTGGCTGCCTTTCTCTCTCCCTCCTCCCACTCTCCACCTCATCCCTCCTGCTTCCTTTCCCCTTCCTCCCAGCCAACCCATCCCCTCCCCTTCCCTCCTGCTGTCTTTCCTTCCTTCCTTCCTTCATCCATCTGTCCGTCCACCCATCATCACATCCTCTCCTCCCCCTTCCCTGTTCTATCCCAAGATCCCCTTTCTTCTCCCACAAGGAAAGATCAGTCAACATATTTTGCACATTATTATCATTTCGTAGTGCGATTTTGCTTTCTTGCTCTTCGCTGGGAAGCCAGGGCGGGGATGAGGTGACGTGGGAGGCGTAAACGTTGACATTTCTCCTAAAGTAGAGTTCAGAATATTAACCCCACCATTTAATCTCTCACAGTGATGAGACTCTCTAAGTTTACCTTACTGTTATCGTCATCTAGTCTTTTCATAGATTTCATGATCTTCTCCAGGGAAGAACCAAAAACGTCTAACTTGCTAGATTTTGAAGACTTCTCTAAAGGAGGGGGGAGCCCGTGGATGGACATGTGTTTGTCTTGAGAACACCTAGGCCATTAGAACTAGGGTGACCATGGAATCTATGAACCAAACCAGGACATGTTGTAGGCAACTGGGGATGCTGTTAACAGTGACGCTAAGAAGCTGGGCACAAATCAGGACTGTTCTAGGCAAGGTGGGTCATGTGATCACCGTCATGTTAGTTCTTTTGGGTAAAGAGCAGAGATTTGCAGGGCCTGTAGGACTTGGGACCTTCAAGGCCGCTGAGCACATGGGCCCACCTGACGCGTGTGTGTGTGATGGTCCACCACTTGCAGTGATGATGGCCCAGCCGGCTTCCCTGATGTGACAACACTGGGTGGGGACAAAGCCAGTGTTGGGGAGGTAGGCCCGCATCGGGTCACTTGCCTGCAGGCTTGTCCCCTCTCTGACCCACCCCACCACCGGTTGAACTATTTCTGAATGCATTTTCCCACCTCTTCCTCCTCCTCTTTGCCTACACACTGCTGGATGAAAGAACCAGAGGCTGCAGCCCAGCCACTGTGTCTTACGTCAGGCTGAGGTTCAGATATTCAGTGGGTGCACCAACAAGGTCCCCCGGCTGCGAAAATATTATTATAATCAGCTACTTCCCTCGGGCCCAGAGTGTCCCCCCACTCCCCCGCAGCTCAGCCACCTTGGCTTCTGCCTCTGGACCCCCCAACTGCTTCATCATTCTTCCAACGACAAAGGACCATAGCACTGAGAAATAAGCTCTTTCTGGGTGACGTGACCAGTACCTTGTAGAGCTCGCCCTCCTGGAAGGAGCAGTTGTTCACCGCCATCTTGAGGCAGATGGTCCGCCGCATCTCCAGGTTTATGCGATACTCCATGTGGTCGGTCAGCTGTCGGAGGCAAGGACAGGGGGATAAAGGACCTCCTCTCCCTTGTCTGTAGCTTCCGGGGCTGGGGACTCCTAGTGTGGCGCCCCAGGGCGAGGGCCTGCACTGGACAGACCCGTGGGCTCCCCCCACCCCCTGTCTGCCTCCCGTGCCCCTTTCTGCCATTGGAGCAGAATTCCCCAGAAGCCACTCCATGGGCAAAGTCGCCCTTGGGTGACCCACGTGATGCTCACGGTTTGTAAAGGGCAGAGAGCAGCAGCCTAGACTCTGAGGGCCAGCCCGTCTCAGCTGCGGGTCCTGGCGCTGCCGCCCCACGTGGAAACAGCCCCCGACATGCACACAGGTGGTGCGCCTGGCACCCTGGAGACCCCTCACGTGGGGCCACAGGTGGCTCGGGCCCTCAGGCCGGGGTGTGCAGCCCTGGTCCTGGGTATCGGTTAAGCAGCTCCACTTCATCCACTCCAGGGGATTTCTGCTTCTCTTAAAACCTCCACTTTGGGCTAAACGAGGCTGAGTTCACTTGCGTGGCCACCCCGAGCCTGCGGTGGCCTGGCGCGATGGGAGAGGGATACTGACCCTCTTCAGGACCTTGAGGACACGCACAATCCGGAAGTTGTACATGTCCTGGCTTTTCTTGTTGAAGTCCTTGGTCACAAAGTCCAGGGTGGTCACCACGACAGGATCTGACACGGGCACCTCGTGGACACTTATGAAGGTTTTCCTCCTTGTTTGGTAGGTGAGGGCCACCAGGGCCCCCATGATGGCCAGCAGCAGCCGGGGGCCCTGCTGGGGTCTGGCCATCGTGGCTCACCCTGCCAAGGCTGCTCTGCCCAGACGGATTTAAGGCAGCCGGGGGGCGCCCATGCGTGTCCTCCTACCTCGTTATCTGCAGCCGGGGCTGCGGGGAGACCAGGGCAGACTCGCGTCCTCCTCGCAGGCCTCCGCATCTCACATGCACACACACACCGAACTCCCCTCTCTCTTTGGGGGGCTGCTCTCTCAGCAGCACAGACCCTCCTGCTGCCCCAGCATCTCTGGGTGGGAGCCAGGCTGGGGGTTTCTGTCTGTTGAGCTTGGCCCAGCCGGGCCGTGGGAGGCCTGAGCAGCAGGCAGGAAGCGATGGGTACTCGGGGGCGCTGGATCCCAGGGCGGTGGAGCGAGACGGAGCCCTGAACACCTCGTCCTCCTGTCCCTGTGATCTTCCTCAGACTTTCCTCTGGTCGTCCCCTCCCCACTCCCCGGGCTGGCTGGGATGCAAGCTCGCCCACAAGCCCAAACCTTGGCATCTTCCTCCTGCTAATATTTCTTAACCCTGGGAGGTACCTGGACCTCCCTGGAGAAGCTGATACTCCCCAGAAAACAGAGGGTGTGCCCCGTAGGGGAAGCTTGCGGTTGTGGCCATGAAGTGGCTCTGTGTTCATGTCCTGCTGTCCCTGTGGATGCACCAGCCATGCTATCCGTCCCTGCGACCCTCTGTGGCACTCGTACAACACACGCACCCTCGGTCCAGTACCAAGGGGCCAGGGTCTTCAGATGCCCAGAGCTTAGAAGGCACTTGGAGCTGCTCTTCTCCATCCTGGAGGCCTGCCTGGAGAGGGAGAGACGGTTTCTGTCATTCTCCCCTGCCCTCTGTCTGCCCTGCCTCCCGTCTCACCACCTGCGGGTCCTGGACCTTCCTGGTCTGGATGAGGCGAGGAAGGGGAGGGACTGGGAAGCCCCAGCGGTGGGGCGCCCGCCCCGGCGGGATTCTGGGGCCGACTGCCGAGCGGGTCCCTTCCCTGTTCTGCCCCAGCCTCCACAGCAGTGACCTCTCCTCTCCTGGCACCTGGTTAGTGTCCTGTGGCTGCGGTGACAAGTGACCACCAAAGGTGGCTTAAGACGACACACACTTATTATCTCACAGTTCTGGAGATCGGAGGTCCTAAAATTACGGTGTGCGCAGGGCTGCACTGCTTCCAGAGGCGTTAGGGAACATTTTCTTTGCCTCTTCCAGCCTCCAGAGGCATGGCTCAGCCTGGGCCCCCTTCCTCCATCCTCCCAAACAAAAATCTCAACATTCCCCATAGGATGGAAGTAGGATATAGTCTCATAACACAGTTTTCAAATGTCCCGGATACAATCCAAGATTACTCAGCATATGAAGAACCAAGAAAACTTCTCTCTGTTAAAGAATTCCCGTGCTTCCCTGGTGGCGCAGTGGTTGAGAGTCCGCCTGCCGACGCAGGGGACACGGGTTCGTGACCCGGTCCGGGAAGATCCCACATGCCACGGAGCGGCTGGGCCCGTGAGCCATGGCCGCTGAGCCTGCGCGTCCAGAGCCTGTGCTCCGCGACGGGAGAGGCCGCGGCAGTGAGGGGCCCGCGTACCGCAAAAAAAAAAAAAAAAAAAAGATGGATAAAGATACATAATGGAAACGCTAATGAGAACATTGCTCATGTGGCTACTCTGATGTCAGACAAAACTGATTCTAGAGCAACAGCATCACTGGGATGCAAAGGTGTGATGGATGAGGAGAAAATGACCTAACAGTTCTGTTTGTACAAACACTTAATACGGAGTCTCAAATATATACAGCAAGAATGATGAGAAAAGAAGACAGACAAATCCACAATCATAATCACAGTGAGAGATTTTAATGCATCTCTCAGAAACAGACAGAACAACGGACCAAAACTCAAACCCAAACCAAAGAAAACTCAATAAAACAAAACAAAGTAAAGAAGTCAATAGGTGGAAGGTTTGGTCACATGGGCGACCTGAGTTACGTCAATACCTAACTCTGCACCTGAAAAATGCAGAACATACAGTCTTTTCAAGAACCTGTGGGGACTTCCCTGGCGGTCCAGTGGCTAAGACTCCTCTTTCCAATGCCAGGAGTGTGGGTTCAATCCCTGGTCGGGGAGCTAAGATTCCATGTGCCTTGCTGCTACAAAAACAAAACCTAAAACAGAAGCGGTATTGTAACAAATACACTGAAGTCTTTAAAAATGGTCTACATCAAAAAAAAAAAAAAAAAAAAAAAAAAGAACCTGTGGAATATTGGCCATAAAACAAATCTCAACAAATTTCAGAGAAGAGACATAATAGAAAGTACATTCTCTGACTGTAGTGGACTTGAGCTGGAAGTCGATAAGAGAAAAGACAATTAGGAAATCAACTATGGTTAGTAATTCCTATCAGGGCAGTGATGAGAACATCTCCTCCTAGACACCTCCACTGCTGGCTGCACACCCTGTACTGCCCTGTGCCCGGCTGGTGGTGTTGGCTCCAGCCAAGGTCATAGATAGGCTTGGCTTCCTGGAGCTCCCAGGAAATCACAGGACTCTGGCAGTCCCTGCCTGCACAGTCCCCAGGGCAAGCAGGGGGGATGCAGGGCCCTGCGGAGTGGGACCCTGTCAGGATGAAGCTCTGAAAACAAGGGGGAGAGAGCCTGCTCCATGCGTGTCCCTGCAGCCAGGCTTTCTGTGAGGAGGCAGGGATGTGACCCCCTGTTCTGCCTCTTTAGTGCTGGCAGGAGGGACAGGCAGGGGATGCAGAGGAGGAGGTGGGCACAGGCGTCTTCAAAGCGGGAGGCCAGAGCGCAGGGCTGCATGGGCTGTGGGCTGTGGGCTGTGGAGGGCCCCCCCACCCCCATCACCTGTCTTTTGTGCTGACTCTGGACAGCATGTTCCCAAAGGCAGCTCTGCTTCTGGGGCTCACTGTCATGGGCATTCACGTCCGGACCATTCCAAAGGAATTTGTAGACATTAGTAAGGACCACGGTTATTTCGAGGTGTCTGTGGAGGTCACCGTGGCTTGGTTCAAGAGTGGCCATGAGGAGGAGCACGCTGACAAGCTGCTGGAGGTCAGGCAGCCCAGCAAAAGGTGAGTGGCAGTCGCGGGCCCAGGCTGCCGGATGGCCAGCCCCAAGCCGGCCCAGGTCAGCGGGGCTCTGATGTGAGGGTCTCCCGCTGCACACACTCCTGATGGGACTGGAGGCTGGCCCCTCCCTGCACAAATGGCCCTGGCTTCCCTCAAGGGCTCTCATTTGCTGACCGGCTGGCCCTCCTCTGGGCTGCATTGCAGCCCTGGACCTGGGGAGGCTGAGGGCCCCTCGAGCATCACTGCAGACTCGGCTGCCCCCAACCCCCATCAGGCCCTAAGCCCGTCTTTGCCCAGGGTCCAGCGGCAGTGCAAGGGGCTGGGCATGTCTGTCTGTGTGTGTGTAGCTGGTGGCATCAGCTGCAGGCATTCCTGAGCCCCCAAGGAAGCCAGCTTTCTAGACAATTCAAGGTCAGGGCCATGCTCCTCCCTATGGAAGTTTCTGGTTACATTCCTCTCCGTGTTGGAGTTCTTCCAAGTTTTCACAGCCTCTCTGTAGGGGATGAAATCCTATCTTGTGTTAACCTCTTAGAGAAGCTGATGGACACACAGAGCAGCACCCGGTTCACAAACATACACCTGAATGAAGGTTTACAAGGTGAGCCCTTTGGTGCCGCAGCTGCCCCAGGAGAGACAGAACATCCAGCCCCCAGCCCCCTGTCCTGGTCTGGATGCTGCCCTCGAGGGACAGGGCAGCTCTGAGGGTGGCTCGGTGGACAAGCACCCCCGGCCGCCTGCCTAGAAGGAGCCATGTGATGCCCTCCGTGTGTCTGGCTGATGCAGTTGAGAGCTGGGTCTCGTGTCAGGTGTGCTGTGCGTGTGCTCTCAGCGCCAGGGCCCTACCTCCCATGACCACCCCCCCTCCACCACTGGCATGTACTGGTGATGTGGCTCCCGGGTACCAGCCATCAGGAGGGGGGCAGGGAAGAGTCCAGGGCTGCTGGAGCTGCACTCAGGGACATCTTTTTGTTGGTTATGTGCTTGCAGAGAAATTGCACATGGTTTGTGTGTCCTATTCATGTGCACATTGTAGTCTTTTGCCCACTTTTCTACTGGGTTCTCTGCCTTTCTGTTTTCTAATTTCTCCTTGACAGAACTGGACAATGATATATTTAATGGACCTGGAGCTGGACCACACAATTTGTAAAACATACGACAAAGACATTGACAACTGCTCCTTGCAAGAAGGCCCGGAAGAGAAAAAGGTTTGAGAGTAAAATCAACCCAAAGCATCACAAATCTGAGAAGGAAAAATCATATTAAGGAGGGTGTATTAGGAAAACACATAGTGCCCGTGCATCTCCTTTATTTCCCACACTGAACACCTCACTTCTGACCCTTCTGGTTACCAAATGTGTGGGGTTTTTCCCCCACAAAACAATTCTCGGGGATACCAGTTACCTACCTGGAGGTGGCATCAAGTCTCACAGGTTAAGGGCTCAGGCCCATGAGACACCCCGACCCATTCAGATGCCAGTCGCAGGGAGTAGGTCCCCAGGCTGCCCACAACTTCTGTTCACTGACCACAAATTGGAGGTTCCCATCTCCCCCTCTTCAGGTTTGATTAATTTGCTAGAGTGGCTCACAGAACTCAGGGAAATACTTAGTTTCGCATCTTATTAAAGGATATGGTAAAGGATACAGATGACCAGCCAGATGCAGAGATACACAAGGTGAGGTGGGGGAGGGTTCTGAGCACAGGAGCTTCTGAGGATCGAGGTGTATCACCCCTCCCCCCAATATGTGGATGTGCTCACCCACATGGATGCTCTGAACCCCACACCATCAGGATTCTAGGGAGGCTTACAGATGTAGGCAGGACTATCCCGAGCCCCATCATTGGTCATCATTGGTCTTTCTGCTGACCAGCCCCCAGCCAGGGGCCCACCCAGAGTCACCTTAATAGAACAAAACATGTTCCTGGTATTCTTATCACTTAGAAATTTACAAGGGATCCAGGCAGGTGTTCTGTGCCAGGAATACAGGCAGAGACCAATATACACACTTTCTTTGTCTCACAGCATGCCGAGGGGAGGGTGCTTAGGGAAGTCCTCAGGGATGACCGTGGGGCAGAATGACAGGTCCTGGCCCCTCCCTGCCAGGTCCCAGGGCTCCCCCTGTACAGAGAGGCTCCCAGCACAGCAACAAGCTGAGCCCTGTGCTCACAGCCCGGCTGGCCCACCAGAGAACCCCACAGACCCCCATGGGCCCTTCCCTCTTGGATGGAGCCTCCCCGGGTCCCAGCCTCCAGCTTCCTGAGAACTCGGGTCCAGGAAGACGCTGTTCTCCCTCTGGGCCTCTCCTTCCTTTGCTCCGATTCTTCTGGACAGGAGGACAGTTTAGTTTGCTGGTCGTCCCACCCCTCCCTCTGGTCTCCTGGGCGGCAAGGAGTAGTCCTGGTCAGTCAGACCGCTTGTCATCACCCTGTGAACTGACATCTGGTCTGTTGGACTGAAACCTTGGGGAAGGGCGTCAGTCAGGGTGATGTCCTCAGTGGGGCTGGGGTCTCCCCGGACCCCAGGCTTGGGGCAGCCTCTCCTTGGGGTGGGTTTGCAGCTGCAGCTGATGGCGGGGTGGGCACCATCTGGACCATCTCCTGGGCAGTCTGCTGGCTCCCCCAAGAGCTCACGGGGCAGAGACCTTTCAGGCAGCGTCACGTGCACTGGGTCGGGGGGGACCCTGAAGGGCAGGTGATGGCCCCACCAGGCACCCTCTCAGGAGCCCCTGCCTTGATGGTGGAGACTTGAGCTCTGGAGCCCAGCCCCAGGCCACTGTTTGATTCTGCTTTACTTTCCTCTTTAGTTCTTAATGCACCTTGAGCTCCTGGTAAGTCCTTCCTGCTAAGCGCTCTCATTGTTACATTGTTCTGATTTTATGTCTTACATAATATTACTTTTTTCAGGTGAGCTGCACTTTCATTGTGGACTCACGGCCATGGTTGACCCAGTTCACCCTCCTGAACAGCACCTGCCAGCAGAAGTGGGGGGAGGAGTTCCCGGCTCCCACAGCGGCTCCTTTTCTCCTGAAGAATGAGAGTCTGGAGTCCTAGGTCTGCGTGGCACCAGAGCAATTAAAGGCATCTCAGAGCACATTCTGGGTCCCTGTCAGTTTTGCATTCTCCCTGATGGTTTATTTCCATGGATGTTGCTGCCAGTGAAAGCGATGGAGAATTTACCATTGTTGTTCTCACCTTGGCTGTGGGTGCAGGGTGCTGAGTCAATCAAACTCCTCAGCTCATGGGAGGGTGCCCTTCCTGGTTCTTGCAGGGTCCTCATGTTTGGTGTGTGTACTCATTCATTCATTCATTCATATATTCTCCATTTGTCCATCATCTGTCCATCCATGCATCCATCCATCCTCCCATCATCCACACATCCATCCATCCATGCATCCATCCATGTATCCAGGCATCCATCCATCTTTCCATCATCCATGCATCCATACATCAATCCATTTATCCCTCCTTTCATCCATCCACCCATCCATCATCCATGCATCCATTCTTCCATTGTTTTGTTCCTTCATCCCCCAATCTCTCCAGGCCCCCATCCATTCCACTCAAAAGGAATCCAGACAGTTTTGCCAGGCGACAGTCAACTGTGTCCCTTCTGTGTCCATCTCTGAGGCCAGATTCACAGTGATTGACCCTTCTGTGGTGGTGGTGTGGGGTTGATACCCAGGCACAGGGGTGGCAGGTGGGTGACAAAGGTGACAGAAGGCTCTGTCCTCTGTGGATCGCCATCGGGGCATCTGCCCTGGAGCTGCCTGACGAGAAATCTTCTCAGGGCGTCTGGGGTCAGCTCAGAAGATGGCAGCTCCAGTCACTCACCCCCCTCATGCTCCCTGACCCCTGCACCCCCCATCGGCACCCAGCCTGGCCTCCATGGCCGTCAACACTGATCTCTAGCCCTGGGACAGGCCCTGAGGTAACAGAGCCCCCCATGAGCACCTCTCTCTTCCCGGGTCCTGGTGGGAGCAGCCCTGGAGGGGCCGAGGGATGGGGGCCTGGGGCCCTAAGTGGGACAGAGAGGCCATGGGATGCTGTCTGGAGGACTTCAGAGGGAGGGGCTGAGGGGTCTTCCCTCCACCTTTTGAGTTCGGGGATCTGATTAGCGTGTCCCGTGGTTGGCAGGTTTTCCCTTTCCTGACTGACCTATTGCCATGATGTGCCCATAAGCACTGGTGAAAGAGGTGTCCCCCTCCCTGCCCCCCAGCTCTGGGCAGCTCCTTGAGCACCGCTGGCCTGAGCCAGCTTTGGTCCTTTAGTACCTGTGTTTGGGATTTCTAACATCTCCCCAAAATCTGATAAGTGCAAGTACAAACTGATAAGGGCGGCTGTGTGGTCAGCCAAGCTTCCTTTGAGGGCACTGGGGCTCAGAGGGGTGGAGCCATTGTTCCTGGGCCCCGTGCCGGCCAAGGCCAGAGAGAACCCCCTGAGCAATAGCGGCCACCTTCACCTCAACTCCTGTTTCCCATTGGAAGGTCTGTGTCCTACTCTTTTCAATTCTTCTGTGGTCTGACCTCAGATGCACTTTAACTACACCGGGGGGCTTTGCACATGTCCCTCAGCATTCAGACCCAGTCATGGGGTGATTTAAAACCCACCACGAGCCTCCCGTGGGGCACCAGGGCACGAATGCAGGTGCCAGAGGCTGACTGCAGCCTCCATCTGCTGGTTGTAGCTCTAAACACATACAGGATTGGAAACGTGGCCTTTGGGGAACTGACTGTCACAGCTTTGCTTGGTTAAGGAAGTTACAACAGGTCTCTCAGGGGGGTCACCTCTTCTCCTGGTCTCTGGAGAAGTAAAGTCACACGTGACAGGACCAGGGGGAGAACAATCAGATGTCTGGTCCCAGGAGGAGAGTGAAAGCACCCTCTCAATAACTGACAGAGCACACCAGGTGAAAATCAGATGATATTTACAAAAACAGAAGAATTCATTTAACAAATTTGATTTTGATTACCTTGGAGACTTTAACTAAGCTACTCCATGGGGCGTCCAGTTTGTATGGTCAGGTGGCTTGTGGGGACCTTACACTGACACCAACCCCTCATATGAGCACGTGCCCGAGAGAGCAAATAAAAGGCTTTGTGTGGCTTCCCCCAAAGGCTGTCCCCCAGGGCCCATCCCTGTCCTGCCCTTAGATAAGACCCCAGCGGAGCTTTTCAGAACCTGCTCTCTTGGCTTGAGTTGACCAGTCTGGCATTACCTGGGAGCCCAAGGCCTCAGGTGGCAGCGTGTGCCTCTTGGTCTCTGTCTGCTTCCGGCTGTGACCACCTCTAGCCCACACCATGTGGAAACTGCTGGTACCTCCTCCATGGCCTGTGAGCAGTAAACGTCTCTGTTTCAGTTTCTCTGTTGTCTCTGCTGAGCCACGGCTCACCACCAAGCTCCCTGGGCTGCATCTCAGTGTTGATTTGACAAATTAATAACAATTACATAGAACATTCACCAGCAGCTGCAGAACACATATTCTTTTTGAGCTGATAGACCATTTATCCAAATTCAGCACATTCTGATCCGTAAGGCAAATTTCAGTGGATTTCAAAGAACCTACACCATACAGAATGAGTTCTCCAGGCACAGTGAAGTTTAGGTTGAAATTAAGGAGGAAAGTGAAAATTCAGCAACACACCCCTAGGTAACATGCAGGCTGGAGAAACCCTCTCGATTCAGGTTGGGGTATATGTTTAAAGTAAATGATGAAAAACTTTATGAGGAAACATACTCGAGAAGCTGCTGATGTCTGGGTCTAAGGAATGTGAGATCTGGACATCACAGGCGCCCGAAAATGGACAGGGCTGTGGCCGGTGGTCTGTCCCTCCCTCAGTGGAAGGAAACTATCACAAGGAAGCAGAAGGAATGGGAAAGAAAACAGCCTGTTGGAGACAATCGAGGAATCCAACAGCCGACCCTTCGCAACGTCTCATGAGGCTGCTCCTCCAGCAGGAGGTATCTAGATGTGGAGAAGTTGGGAAGGAAAACAGAGCCTCCTGACAGATTCTGCAGACCTCGGAAGACTACAGATGCTACAGTCACCACTGCCAGGGGTGGGGAACCAGCGTGGGGGCCGCAGCTTCTCTGTGGAGGAAACGAGCAGGCCCGCACACACCTCGGAGCAGGTTCCTACATCCTCACCGGGATTGCCCTGACGGGACCCTGCCGTGTCTTAGACCCCAGGCTGACAGTCGTCCAGAGGTGTGACTGCGAGGGTGGTGACGAGGGTGTCCCCACTGTGTCCATACTCCCCTCTCTTCCTGGGCCAGCCCCAGTCCTGTCCTACAACCTGTCCCCACGGCGATGGCCCAGGCCCCGCATCCTTTCTGGGATCATCATTAACACACAGGAGTCCGTCTCCCCCATGTCCATTGTGGAGCATCCTCACGTCCACAGGCAGCAATCCCACTTTCCCGGCCCACTCCCTCCCACGGCGTGGTGTGCATCCCAGGCAGGGCACATCAGTAACACGGTTCCCGTGAGAAGAGCCTGACACAGCCACACGGCAGAGGCCACAGCGCCACAGTTGGCAGATCTGCGTGAGAATGCACATTGGCTGGGTCAAGGCAGGGCCTGACCTTCCCCAGCCCTGGAACCCCTCCTGCCCATGGCTACCGCTCACATCCATTCCAGCAGAGCCCCTGCCTTGGCTGGCTTACCCCTTGTCCCCTGCCCACGGCCACGCACGGCCAGACCTCCTGTCATGTAGGTCAGCAGGTGCCAGCTGTGGTGGAGAGGATGGTGCCCCGGCCCCCGTGCTGCCCCGCACTGGACCTTCCCATTGTGCCCTGAGGTCGTCGGCTGCAGCCAAGGTCAGAGGTAGATCTGGTTTTCTCCTGGCTCCCGGGACTCAGGACCCACCAGCATTCCTAAGTGCCCGTGACTCTGCCAGCCCAGGGAGGCACAGCCATGAGGGCAAAGCCTAGTGGGCTTGAGACCCTCACCCAGGCCCTACCGAAGCTAGGCTGGGCGTGCCCTGGAGATGAGGGGGAATGGAGCCTGCGTGTCCTTGGGCCCAAGGCTTACGAGATAAGGGGTGGAAATTGGGACACCGCCCCGCCACCGCCTCCCGTCGGGTGATGATGGGAGGGACAGAGAGGAGGAGCCGGGCAGAGGGCCTGGCCAGCAGCACAGGGCTGTGCAGCGCAGGGCGGCGCTGGCTGGGGAGCTGGGGAGGGCTGCCCACCGAGTACTACTGGCCTCCAGGCCGACGCCGGACAGCATGTTCCTGAAGCTGTCTCTGCTCCTGGGGCTTCTTGCTCTGGGGCCTCATGTCTGCAGCTGGAAGTTTGAGGACATCAGTAAGAGTACGCAGAACTTCCGCTTGTGTGTGGAGTTTGCTGTGTTTTACTTCAATGAACATGAGCTGGATGAGTACGCTTACAAGCTGCTTTGGGTAGGGCGGAGCCAGCGCAAGGTGAGGGGGATGGGAGTGGGGGATGGGGGTGGAGTGAGAGTGGGGGATGGGGTGGGGTGGGAGTGGGGAGGTGAAGGTGGGGCCTGGGGGCCAGAGGGTGAGGGAGGCTCCCTGTCTTCGGCTCCACCTTCTCCCTGAAACCGGGCCTGGGGTCCGGGGAAGGGGCCGTCCACGGTCTGCAGGAAAAGGTAAGGGATATTTCATCTGGTCAAGGATATTTAAAAATACAAGGTACCAAAATAGAAGGGCTCCAAGTTTCTGATGTGTTAGCTTAGCGCTTGGAACAGGGAGAGAAGGAGAGGGAGGCAGAGAGCAGGTGAGGAGGGAGACGGAGGGGAGGCAGCGCCCCAACATCAAAGCCCAGGAAGGGCCGACAGCGCGGAGTGGAGCCGATCGCAGGCCTCCGCTGCCAGGATCACTGCCTGGATGCTGGGCTGAGGCCCCGCGTGAAGTGAGCCGGCCTCGACCACGTGGCCGCCGTGGGTCAGGCCTGGCGGGAGCCAGACAGGGCGTGATCTCGTGGGGCTGTTACGCCGGTGGTGAGAAGCACACAGGCCCCAAATTTTCCGGTGAGATAGTGGAAGACCTGGACAAGAGCGGTCAGTGTAGGACCGCAGGGCTGAGGGGAGGGGCCGGGTGGGGGGCCTGGAAAGTGCTCTTCATGACGGGCACTCCTGGAAGGACCCGGGGTGGGGGACAAGAAGGGCGGGCAGCCCCGGAGAGGGCCCTGGACCGGGGTGAGCTGCGAGTGCCCGGCGGGGCCAGCCTGAGGGCTATGGGCCCGTGTCTCAGGGCAGGAGGTTCCGAGAGGCGGGCGTGTGCCAGCGCTGGGTCAGGATGTGACCCTCGGAGGAGCAGGGACTCGCGGGAGGAGGTCGCTCAGCTTTGTCCAGCACCTCTCTGGACCCCGTCGGGGCAGTGGGCTCCACAGCTTGGGGGCAAGTTGAGACCAGGGTGCAGGAGCTGGGCCCTGGACGCCAGGAGGCAGAGGAAGACCTGCTTCTGAGTCGGCTTGGAGGTTGACGTGGCGTGTAGTGGGGCGGGGGTCAGGCACAGACCCCAGGTCTTTGTCCTGAGCAGGTGGGCAGACAGCAGAGTGAGGGGTGGGGGAGACAGGAAGATGGCCGGGCCGAGTCCGTCACAGTCAGTGTTCCCGAGGCAGTTCTGGGAAAGAAGGCCGTGGGTTACAGAGCATCAGGGTGGGGAAGACGGGGCACCTGATGGGAGTGTGGGTGTCCTTAGCACCTGGCTGTGCAGCGCTTTCCCACCGATGCTCATACCTCCCCCGTCCCGGATACCTTGTCTGGATTAGTTGTTGTCCAACAGTCTTGAACCCAGACCCATTCTTGGCCCCGGATGGCTAGCCCCAAGCTGGCCCAGGTCAGCGGGGCTCTGATGTGAAGGTCCCCCGCTGCACACACTCCTAATGGGACTGGAGGCTGGTCCCCTCCCTGCACAGATGGCCCTGGCTTCCCTCAAGGGCTCTCATTTGCTGACCGGCTGGCCCTTCGCTGGGCTGCGCCCAGCCCTGGACCTGTGGAGGCTGAGGGCCCCTCGAGCATCACTACAGACTCAGCTGCCACCCCTGCCCTGCCCTAAGCCTATCCTTGCCCAGGGTCCAGCGGCAGTGCAAGGGGCTGGGCATGTCTGTGTGTGTGTGTGTGTGTGTGTGCGTGTGTGTGTGTGGCTGGTGGCATCAGCTGCAGGCATTCCTGAGCCCCTAAGGAAGCCAGCTTTCTAGACAAGTCCAGGTCAGGGCCGTGCTCCTCCCTATGGAAGTTTCTGGTTACATTCCTCTCCGTGTTGGAGTTCTTCCGAGTTTTCACGACCTCTCTGTAGGGGATGAAATCCTATCTTTTGTTAACCTCTTAGAGAAGCTGATGAACACACAGAGCAGCACCCGGTTCACAAACATCCACCTGGATGAAGGTTTACAAGGTGAGCCCTTTGGTGCCACAGCTGCCCCAGGAGAGACAGAACATCCAGCCCCGAGCCCCCTGTCCTGGTCTGGATGCTGCCCTCGAGGGACAGGGCAGCTCTGAGGGTGGCTCGGTGGACAAGCACCCCCGGCCGCCTCCCTAGAAGGAGCCGTGTGATGCCCTCCGTGTGTCTGGCTGATGCAGTTGAGAGCTGGGTCTCGTGTCAGGTGTGCTGTGCGTGTGCTCTCAGCGCCGGGACCCCACCTCCCGTGACCACCCCCCCTCCACCACTGGCATGTACTCGTGACGCGGCTCCTGGGTAGCAGCCATCAGGAGGGCGGCAGGGAAGAGTCCAGGGCTGGAGCTGCACTCAGGGACGTCTTTTTGTAGGAAGAGTAGAGAATTAAAATGAAAAAGTAAAATAATACATAAATTAAAAATAAGAAAAATGCACCTAGGTTTGTCCCAATTTATACACATGTGTACATTCATACCTATTTGCCCATTTTCTACTTGGTTCTCTGTGTTTTTCTCATTACTGCAAAGTAAGTATTTCACAGAAGTTTCTACAATCTCTCCTTGTCAGATGTATACGTGGATATATTTAATGGACCTGGAGCTGGGCCGCACAATTTGTAAAAAACACGACGAAGACATTGACAACTGCCCCTTGCAAGAAGGCCCAGAACAGAAAAAGGTTTGAGGATAAAATCAACCAAAAGCATCACAAATCTTCAGAGAATGAAAAATAATGTCAAGAAGGGTCTATGAGAGGAGGCTTGGAAGTTCACAGGGATGACCGTGGGGCAGAATGACAGGTCCTGGCCCCTCCCCGCCAGGTCCCAGGGCTCCCCCTGAACAGAGATGCTCCCAGCACAGCAACAAGCTGGGCCCTGTACTCACAGCCCGGCTGGCCCACCAGAGAACCCCACAGACCCCCATGGGCCCTTCCCTCTTGGATGGAGCCTCCCCGGGTCCCAGCCTCCAGCTTCCTGAGAACTCGGGTCCAGGAAGACGCTGTTCTCCCTCTGGGCCTCTCCTTCTTTTGCTCCGATTCTTCTGGACAGGAGGACAGTTTAGTTTGCTGGTCGTCCCACCCCTCCCTCTGGTCTCCTGGGCGGCAAGGAGTAGTCCTGGTCAGTCAGACCGCTTGTCATCACCCTGTGAACTGACATCTGGTCTGTTGGACTGAAACCTTGGGGAAGGGCGTCAGTCAGGGTGATGTCCTCAGTGGGGCTGGGGTCTCCCCGGACCCCAGGCTTGGGGCAGCCTCTCCTTGGGGTGGGTTTGCAGCTGCAGCTGATGGCGGGGTGGGCACCATCTGGACCATCTCCTGGGCAGTCTGCTGGCTCCCCCAAGAGCTCACGGGGCAGAGACCTTTCAGGCAGCGTCATGTGTGCTGGGTCGGGGGGGGACCCTGAAGGGAAGGTGATGGCCCCACCAGGCACCCTCTCAGGAGTCCCTGCCTTGATGGTGGAGACTTGAGCTCTGGAGCCCAGCCCCAGGCAACTGTTTGATTCTGCTTTACTTTCCTCTTTAGTTCTTAATGCACCTTGAGCTCCTGGTAAGTCCTTCCTGCTAAGTGCTCTCATTGTTACATTGTTCTGATTTTATGTCTTACATAAAATTACTTTTTTCAGGTGAGCTGCACTTTCATTGTGGACTCACGGCCATGGTTGACCCAGTTCACCCTCCTGAACAGCACCTGCCAGCAGAAGTGGGGGGAGGAGTTCCCGGCTCCCACAGCGGCTCCTTTTCTCCTGAAGAATGAGAGTCTGGAGTCCTAGGTCTGCATGGCACCAGAGCAATTAAAGGCATCTCAGAGCACATTCTGGGTCCCTGTCAGTTTTGCATTCTCCCTGATGGTTTATTTCCATGGATGTTGCTGCCAGTGACAAGCGATGGAGAATTTACCATTGTTGTTCTCACCCTGGCTGTGGGTGCAGGGTGCTGAGTCAATCAAACTCCTCAGCTCATGGGAGGGTGCCCTTCCTGGTTCTTGCAGGGTCCTCATGGTTGGTGTGTGTACTCATTCATTCATTCATTCATATATTCTCCATTTGTCCATCATCTGTCCATCCATGCATCCGTCCATCCATCCTTCCATGATCCATGCTTCCATCCATCCATCCATGCATCTATTCCTCCATTCCTTTGTTCATCATCCTCCAATCTCTCCAGGCCCCCATCCATTCCACTCAAAAGGAATCCAGACAGTTTTGCAAGGCGACAGCCACCTGTGTCCATTCTGTGTCCATCTCTGAGGCCAGATTCACAGTGAGTGGCCCTTCTGCGGTGGTGGTGCTGGGTTGATGCCCAGGCACAGGGGTGGCAGGTGGGTGACAAAGGTGACAGAAGGCTCTGTCTTCTGTGGATAGCCATCGGGGCGTCTGCCCTGGAGCTGCCTGACTGACGAGAAATCTTCTCAGGGCGTCTGGGGTCAGCTCAGAAGATGGCAGCTCCAGTCACCCCTTCCCTCACGCTCCCTGACCCCTGCGCCCCCCATCGGCACCCAGACTGGCCTCCATGGCCGTCAACACTGATCTCTAGCCCTGGGACAGGCCCTGAGGTGACAGAGCCCCCCATGAGCACCTCTCTCTTCCCGGGTCCTGGTGGGGGCAGCCCTGGAGGGGCTGAGGGATGGGGGCCTGGGGCCCTAAGTGGGACAGAGAGGCCATGGGACGCTGTCTGGAGGAGGACTTCAGAGGGAGGGGCTGAGGGGTCTTCCCTCCACCTTTTCAGTTCGGGGATCTGGTTTGCATGTCCATTGTGGTTAGTCTATCCTTTCCTGGCCAGTTGGTTCCCTTGAAATTGTCATCAGTGCTGATGGAACAGCATTTCCCAGGACCACTGAGGACAGCTCCACTGGGCAGGTCACAAAGTCAGCGGCGTGGGTCACCTTTGCCTCCTTGTCCAGTCTGTGTGTAGAGTCTGTAACATCTTCACGCCCTGCTAGGGGCATGTACACACTGACAGGGTGAGTCTTATGGTCAGCAAAGCTAGCCTGTTGCCCACCCTTGGCTTAGAGCTGTTAGTTCTGAGGGTCGGTGCTCTGGGCCACGCGCTGGCCCAGGAAATACAGCCCTTCCCTGAGGGCCGACGGGCTCTGCTCACAGGTGAGCATCTTCAGTCCAACCCCAATTCCCCTGGGGAAGGCCTGCCATCTGTTCTGTTTCATTACAAGTCAGTTGTTTTCTACCTTGAAAACCCCAGTGGCTTCATTTCACTCATCTCCTAGAGACCCACTCCCCCATCTCTGCTACCTGATGTCAGAAACACACAAAGTCCCCAGGTGGTTGGCACTTGTGCCTAAGATTGGGAAATGCTTCCTAAGGAAGCGCCCAATATTTCGAGGTGTGTGAACCGCAGTGAGGATATTTTGTTTGGGGCCTGCATCTTGCCTCTGGCTCCCACTCTCTGGGAATATGGGGTTAAAACCATGGCCCATTCACCGAGCTGAGGCTCAGGGTCCTGGGCCGTGTGAGGGTCTTGGTGGGGCTGGTGAATTTTATGCCCACCACTGCTGTCATTGGCAAACCGACGTTAGCAGGTTGGGGATGATGGCCCACTCCCTAAGGTCAGTCACAACCAGGAGTGGCCTGTCCTGTGTCACCGTGTCCTGGAGGAACCACTCCAGATTTAGTCTAGTCACTAGTCATCCCAAATCAGTAGGGAGTGAAAATATACACAGTAGAAGCACACAATAGAAAAATGGGCACGTGTTTTAGAAATTCTTGATTTCCACAAAACCCAGAATGTTTTCTGGGATTACCTGGTTTGGAGAAGCAGGGCTCTTTGGGATAACACATGCTGAGACGCCTCCTTAATCCAAGTCTCAGCACTGGGGCATGCGTGCAGAGGCAGCAGGAAAGGATGAGGAGGTAAGAGAGAGAAAAGCCGGGTGATTTAAGGATAGAAGTTAAAGTACAAACATCTGTAGAACTGCGAACCTAGGAACATCAAAGGAAGAGAAAAGGAAAAAGATAGAAATATTTGAAGAAATAATGGAGATACATTTTCCAAAATTAAAGGAAGACACAATGCAAAGATTCTGTATCAATCAGCTCTTGCTGCATAAGAAGCAGCCTCAAAATATCAGTGACACATAGCAGGAAGCATTACTCCTTCCTGACAGGCATACAGGATAGGGGGATTATTATGTTCAGAGCTGCCCAGAATTAAACTTTTCTAGGTAATATCAACGTGCTGATGGTGTGTGTGTGTGTTTGCACATGCTTGTGAAGTTCAAAGGCTTATGAGAGTGTTGGGGGCATAATATTTGGTTCTTTTACAAAACCAACAACAGTAACCACGTATTTCTACAAAACATCCAAACCCTAGAAATATCGCTTCCGTTTGGTGAATTTTGGTGTACTGATCAGCTCTTGGCACAGAAATGCTGCACTACAAACCCCCCTTGACCTCAGCAGTGCGTCACAGCAAGAGTCCATTATCAAGTCATGGGTCTGAGGCTGACCCAGAGGTGTGGCTGTGTGGCTTCCCTTCAGATCAGCACAGCTGGGCTCACCCTGGAGTGGGGACAGGTCTGTTCTACCTGTTCTGGGGCCCCGACTAGGTGTTTCCAAACAGCTGGACCTTTAATAGTTCCCAGACCAGGTTGCCAGACGCTAGGAGCTCCCACACCACGTGTTCTCAGGCTAGGTGCCCCCAGGGCACCCCTCACCTTGAGAGACCACCCAACAGTAGGAGGAATCTTCACACCTCGTCCTGACGCCTTCAACTCTGCCTCCACGGCACAGGTGGAAACCAGCCATGTGCCAGGCCCACAGCAGTGGGAGGCTGGGAAGTCAGGGCAAAGTGTGCAGATGGGCTAGTCTTAACCAGGGAGGGCTTGAGGACCACAGTGATGCTTCTGTGTGCAACAGTTGGTACCATAACCTTGAGTGGACAGCCCAGGTCCCAGGGCTGCATGTGCCATGATGGATACTCGTCTTTTCCCAAAGTACAAAACCCAGCAGAACTGGACATGTCAGGGTTGTAGACACTGGTGATGAAGCTCTGAGTAAAGGCAGGGATGAGAAGCACAAAATCCAGAGTGGGGTCACAGGGCAGCTGAGGGGTACATGTCAGAGACTGATAACATTCCAGCTCTCGGCTTGGGTGATGGATTCATGGGTGTCCATTGCGTCATACAGCTATGCATGGACCAATGCCAGGAGTGCCACAAACCAAGACAGATGATGTTTAAGCTGACTGTGGGCAACTAGGGTTCATAAGAAAAAAAAAAGGCGAGCAAACAAAAACCTCAAATGCACCTTAGAGTCAGACAAAAGTCCAGCAGGTGCTTTGAACTTGGGAGTTCATGGGGAAAGAGCTGAGGGGCAGCTGGTGGGGTTACTCCATCAGCCCAGCCTTGGAGGACACGGGGGTGGGGGACTCCATGCACTGATGACCCTCAAAGCGGGCTCTGCATCTGCCGGGCTGGGTCTTGGGGTTTGCCCTCCATGACACCCCGGGCTGAGGGGCCCAGTAGGGCCTCGGGCGCCTGCCAGCCTGCATGGGCTCCCCTCCCAAGGGCCCTCCCTCACCCCTGTTTCCCTGGGTCGTGGGAACCACTGAGCATAGGAGAAGGCCTGTCTGCTTTACATTCTCGGCCATGACAGAACTGGGAGGGGGACCAGGTGCCCTGATCCCAGGAGGCACGTGGAGGCCCAAGGAAGAAGCCACTGTGGGCTCTGGAGCTTAATCTGCCCCCAGAGCGGGGTCTCCCCTGGGTCAGACCTTGTGCTATGGTGCCTGAGGCCTCCTGATCCCAGGGGCAGAGGGGCATGTGTGGCTAAATCCCTAGAGGTGACAAATTGTCAGCCCTCAGGCCCAGTTCCTCCTCCATCTTCTGCCATGAGCACAGGAACTGCCCTTTGCTCTAACCCCGTTTTTGTTTACATACCATCATACCGTTGCTAAGGTTATTTTCCTTTTTCTCCTAATTATTTAAGTAATGCATATATAATATAGAAAACTTGAAACAATATAAAGAAAAGTCAGAAAGGAATGTTTTTTCATCAAAGCAAAAGCATTTCTCACTCAGTCCACAAATATTGACATGTTCTGTGTTCAGACTGGCTCCAGGCTCTGGGGGCGTCATGATGCGTGACAGGAAGGATTCCCTACCCTTTGAAAGTCCGTTTTATTTCTTGTGGGGAAAGACAGGCAATAAAGATATTCACCAGTATTTAGTGTTTTGCATCTTGTGCATCACTTTTTTTTTATAAGCATTTTCCAACATTGCTGAGAATTCTTTAGTTTATAAGTCAACGTAATAGGCTTCTTTTATTCATATCATAGTGCATTTGTATATTTACGAAAGGTGGGAACCTCTTAAACTTCCCTGGTGCTTTTAATATGCAGCAAAATTCAAAAATCATGAATACATTAGAGTTGACCTCAGAACAATACAGACTTGAACTGGGCGGGTCCACTTATAAATGGATTGTTTTCAATAAATACATATATGGACTGTAAATGAATTTCCTCTTTTTCATGATTTTCTTAATAACATTTTCTTTTCTCTGGCTTACTTTACTGCAAGAATACAGTATATGATACATCAAATATGAAAAATATGTGTCAATCACCTGTTTAGGTTATTGGTAAGGCTTCTGGTCAAACGTAGGCTATTAGCATTTAAGTTTCGGGGGAGTCAAATGTTACACGTGGATTTTCGACTGCACTGGGGCTCGGCGCCCCTCACCCCTGTGTTGTTCAAGAGTCAACTGTACTAGTAAGTGACCGGCAATCAGCCGTTTATACTAAATTTAAATTCGGGTAAAGCTTTTGCATCAATTCTCTCTCTGTCTTTTATTATACAGAAATACTTGCATAATTTTTCAAAGATATTGGAAAAGTGTTGTCCACTACAGCACTACTTGTAGCAGCTGAAAATGAGAAACAGCCAAACCTCTGACAGTTTAAGTACAACGTGGAGGAAGGGTTCCCACCCAGCAATGGTTCCAGCAGCTGGATGTACGCAGGGGGGCTGTGGTTTCCCATACATGTCCCAGTGTCAGGAGCCCATCAACCTTCACATCCTGGGACCAATGCCCACCTCTCTGTCCCTCCAGGAACGTCCAAGAGCCCAGGGGTGCCCACGCCCCCTCCCACTAAGGTGCACACCTGAGCCACAGGGTCGGCTGTGGCCACTGCTCCCCAGAGGACGGGACAGCAGAGGGCAGTGCTGGGGCTCCAGAGGAGGGAGTCAGAGGCCAGGCACTTAGGAAGCCAGGGTCACGGCGTGGGTGGGCCCTCCCCCCCGAGGGCAGAAGCAGGAGGGGCTTGCCTGCTGTGTGAGCTGCCAGGACCATGGGCCAGTGGCCAGCAGGGGAGAGGTACCCTCACCGAGACAGGGTCACCGGTGTGGGATTACATCACAAAGTGGGACCTCCCTGCAGGGCATGGACTCAGAAGGTGACCACACACCAGGGCTCAGGAGCGAGAAGGCCCCAGACCAGGGCGTAGATGTAGCTGAAAGTTCTGGGTTTGCGGGACAACCCCGGGCTGGGGCACCCAACTCCACAGGAGGGGGGGCAGACTGGAAACAGGGCCAGGGCAGGAGACCTCAGGGCAGCCACACCCTTCACAGCCACATCTTACAGGCCTGAGACACAGAAACAGGAGTGGGAGGAGAGGCTCACAGGGTAGGTGCAGGCCCGCCAGCTCTAAGCGCTCTCCCTGGAGCCACAGAGCCACCCAGGAGGAGAAGAGCAGGAGGCTTGGCGGGGTGGGGGGGACTCCTGAACTGGCTTCTCGTCGGCAGGGTTCCTTGGAAGACAGGGGGAGCCCCACCAGGTGACGCTGACAGTTGTCTTCATCCAGCTGGGCTGATGTTCTCAGGGTAAGATCTCTGGACCTGTAGTGGCATCCATGGTCACCCCACCCTACCCACAGCTCCAGCCCTGGGAGGACGAGAACGTTCACTTGTGCCCCCGGAAGGAGGGACCATGACCAGACTCTGGGGGTCCTGGTGGATAGCACATTCCTATCCAAGAACACAGACGAGGTGTTGAGGGAATCAAGGACCGTCAGCACCTCAAGTGGCAACGTGAAGCAGTGTCTGCGGTTCGCCATGCAGGAATACACCAAGGAGAGCAAGGACAAATCCTCTTCCAGGTGGTCAAGGTGCTGCAGGTCCAGCTGCAGGTAAGGGTGCTTCCTCCCAATTTGCATATTTGTTCCTGGCAGCACAGACTGAAGCCAGGCTGAGAGAGAGGGCGTGTGAGCATCACTGGGACCCAGCGGTTCTGGACTCCCGAGCGCCAGACCCCACGCCCAGCGCCTTTTCTCCACGTGCTGTGACCTCTGCCCTGGGGGCCCCAACCTGTGAACTCAGTTAAATCCCAAACTGCAAATCACACATCTGTGATCCGTGTTTGCTAAGGCTGGGAGACAAGTTGAGCGCCATGAATATTTTGTAATAATTCAGCCCCAGGCAACATTCAACCTATCCACATCCCATGGAATGTGGATTGATATCAAATAGATAGGCTCATAAAGTGCCTCCTCCCAGATTCCTTCATTCTGTCAGTCCTACATTTCTTTAGTGGCAGTGGAGACATTCTGTCCACAGAACCCCTCCTCGCAGGGACTCAGGTGGCCCAAGGCTAGGAGACATTGCTCGCTTGATTCCCATGTAGGTGATGCTCCACATGGCCCCACCTGCCGAGTCCAAGAAGAAGCCCTCGGTGTTGAAATTCCACTGACTTCCAGCCTCAGTCAGGTGGTTGGGGCATAACTGCACAGGAGGTTTGCAGGGATGAGTTGTAAAGAGAGTTGGCAGGCAGGCCATTGAGAAAGATTACCCCAGGTGTTGGACTCCACACTGCCTCCGTTGGCAAGAGAGGGGCCAGTCTATACGTGACCCCACCTCCCGGCACAAGTGAGCCATCAACACGGTGTTCCCAGCACACGAGACTGATGGCTGCACACTCCATCAGGGGCAACCCTGCCGCCCTTTGAAGTTAAGGCTCCCAGGTCCTGTAATTTCCACAGCCCCTTCACAGTTCTCCCCTTTGGTACCCATGCATCATGGGCATGCAGCCCTTCCATGCCAGCCGCTCTAGATGGGGCTGAGATGGACACAAGTGATCACCGCCTTTAGGGAGCCAAGGGATCAATTAGAAGACAAACCGCTAAGCCAGGCCTGAGAGCTGGGATGCTGTCTGTGGCGTGGTGCTCGGGGCCAGGCGTCAGTGGGCTTCCTTAGACAGCTGGTGAGTCCCTTCCTGCACTGGCCACACCCTCACCAATTAATTCCTGGAGCCTCGGAGCTGGAGCAGCTACCTCCAGACAGAGCCAAGAGCTCCCTGAATTACCTACAAATTGTGAGGAATCACTGAGGCATTAGAAACACTTTCTGTAGTAAAAGAACTCTGGCTTGCTTTTTGATGGAGTCTCGAAGTTAATGAAAGCTGCCAGAAAGCAAGAAGAACCCTAAAGCGGGCCCGCTTTGCAGCGGGAAAATATCTGGGAGAGAGAAGACACGTGTGATCTACAGCGTGGCAGTGACGTGTTCAAGGCCGCACGTGAGGTTAGGAAACGTGCGTAGCTGGGCACTGACTGCTTATACAATCACCTGTCGTAATTCTCACGCACGTTACATTTGAAGACCAACTAAGCCAGACAAGGATAGAGAAAGGAGGACAGCCATCCTGCCAGGGACTGAGTGTTCAAGTGCCTCCTTTTTAGGGTCAACTGGGAGTGCGTGCTCTTTGCTCGTTTTTCTAAGTGAGCATTCCTAACAGTGGTTCTTGGTGAGGGCACGCCCCCCTCAGGGCCCTTCTGAAACGCGGGGTGCATTTTTGGGTTAGTCCCACGATGGGGGAGCCTCAGAAGCACCAGTGGGCGGGGGCGAGGCAGGCGGTCCCACAGAACAGCCCATGTCCCAATGTTCACGTGGGTGAAAACCCCGGCTCTATTACTGGCCGTTTCACAGACACCACTAGGGTGTTGATCTCAGGTTGGTCAGAGCTTGACCATAAGTCGTCTACCAGGAGGACGTCACGGCGCTGACATGCGTGATGGGACCTGTGCGTGGCGCCGAGCTGCTGGCCCACCCCGCGTCCTGCGGTGGCACCGTCTCCCGGGCTGTTCACATGGCGACACGCCACTGCCTTCTGACTCTTCCTTCTACTCCCGTTACATGACGCTGAGGTCAATGCACTGACTTTTTTTTTTTTTTAAGTGTGGAGACAGACTATCTTAACTAGGAATTTAATTTCAGAATTCTAAAGGGAGCAAAACAAAGTCTTCGCTGCTGGACAGTCGAGAAGCCCTGCGCCACCCTTTCACACCTCCTCAGGTGCCTGTCACGCGGGGGGCTGAGTGGGACGGTGCCGGCGGGAGGCCCAGCCGGGGGCTGAAGAGGAGCCCCAGAGAGGAGGGGCCCCAGAGAGGAGGGGCGCTGCGGGAGTGGGGGGCGTCGGCTGGACTAACAGAACCTGTACGTGTTTACTTTCTTAAAAGGAACGTGAACGAGTTCGACAGATCGTTATTCAAATCATTCCAGGGTCCAAAAGGTTCACCCTGAGACTTCCACGAGCGGCCGCACCCACAGGCCCTGCTGTGACTCCCCGGCCCGCGTCCCACGGCCTTGGGACGGCATCTTACCTCATCTCATCTGTGGAGCCCTTCCCTTTGCTGCCGAGTTTGAAGGTGTCTAAGATTTTGTCTTCTGGGAGAGGTGGCAAAGGAGCAGGCATCAACTACCATAAAAAAAACAGAGAGATTTCAGCTCCGGGGGCCTCCTGAAACCCAGCCACGTGACCCGCCCGGACACGAGGGCGGAAGCGAAGGCCGCCCTAGCCCCGCCCGAGGCGCGCTCACCTTCCCAGGGAGACCGTTTGCCTTAGAAAAGGGGTTTTCTGAGTGTAGAGCAGGCTGGACTTGGCAGAGGGCAGCACCCGAGGGCAGGCCGTTTTCTTACGGGTCGCCGTCCGTACTGGTAGCACCGTTTAGAGCCACGGGCTCTCGGAGCTCGTGCGGAGAGGCCCCGGCATCTTCGGCAACCGGAGCAGGGGCGCGTGCGCTCTCGGCGGGGCCGAGACCGTTCTCCTTGCCGAGGCCCTTCGCCTCCTCGTCGGACTCTTCGGACGACTCGGCGCCGTAGGGGACCAGCACGCCGGAGCTCAGCCTGGACCTGCCGTTCATCACAGGCTGAGGGCCGGACGCCCTCAGGGTGATCTGCTTTGTTACCTTACCAGACGCGGGCATCATGGTGGCACTCGAGGCGGACTGTATTGCAGAAGAAGTGGTGATGGTAGACGAGAGGGCAGGCTTGTTAGGGCTCTCCAGGGAACTGTTGTGACGGAAAGCGCAGGATGAGGCTGAACCTTGCGCACAGGTAACGTGTTGTGAATACTGATCGTGATTTTCTGTTTCTTGGGATGTTCTGGAATAACTGAGGGCCTGTTAACCGACCAGTTCTGAACTGCCGTTAGAACTGTTGAGGCGTTAACGGCCAGTCCTACTGACATTGGAATTCCCGTTAGGACTTGACATGGAGCTGCTTGGCGTTTCCTTCAAGGGTCCCGTCCCATTTAGATGAGGTGGGTTCTGGAAACAAGCAGACCACAGCCAGGTGAGAGCTCCAGAAACAGCCGCAGACTCAAAAACCTGAGGCCATAGGCTTCTCCCACTTTGGTTATCTTTTTCTTTTGTGAATAACAAGTTTCACGCACCTAGAAAGACCTCCCTCTCTCCTGTGGGCCTGCCCACCACAGACCTTTCACAGGGCACGGTTTTCTGAGAATGAATTTCTGGTGAACAGGGACCACTCATTTTGTCAGAGAACAACACCCAGACCAAATTCTTCCTGCTCCAATTTGACAGAAAGAAGCAGGTCCCTTTGGGCACGGAGTCACACAGGTTCTCCTTGGATGGTTTCCTGGGAGCTCACCGCAGTCCGGGCAGAAGGGAGTGCCAGCCATGGGGAACTCCCACGGGCCAAGGGAGCAAGGGAGACAGGCACGTGGACAGACACACTAAGCCATCCCTGCCCCCATCATCTCCGACTCCTACTCGAGCAGCTATTTTGCTCCAGATCCCAACTTTTGCTGCTATAACCCAGAAGTAGCAAACTGGTAGTCATGGGT
This sequence comes from Hyperoodon ampullatus, assembly GCF_949752795.1. Lineage (NCBI taxonomy): Eukaryota > Metazoa > Chordata > Mammalia > Artiodactyla > Ziphiidae > Hyperoodon > Hyperoodon ampullatus. The sequence goes on along the minus strand of NC_136927.1, from coordinate 16,538,481 downwards.
GAATTCTGACTCACAGATAAATTCTGTTTAGTCTTCAAAATGTTTTCTTTTCTTTTTTTTTTTTTTCGGTACGCGGGCCTCTCCCTGTTGTGGCCTCTCCCTCTGCGGAGCACTGGCTCCGGATGCGCAGGCTCAGCGGCCATGGCCCACGGACCCAGCCGCTCCGCAGCACGTGGGATCCCCCCGGACCGGGGCACGAACCCGCGTCCCCTGCATCGGCAGGCGGACTCTCAACCACTGCGCCACCAGGGAAGCCCCAAAATGTTTTCTTAAATATCTGAATTAGTTGCTATCTTAACACTGGAAGGCTTCATAGTTAAAAAAACAAAAACAAAAACAAAAAAACCTCTTGAAAAAGCAACAGCAGTGGCCCCTCCACACAGGGCATGTGCTCTCCAGTTGGCCGTGTCCTGAGGTCTCACTCAGGCAGAGCCCAGGGCAGGACCTGCTGCCTGTCCAGCTCCCTAAGGCACTGAATCTGTGACTCCCTATCAAACTGGAGGCTGTTACAACACTATGGCACAGGTGAAAGGATTATTCCAAGGTGTTTACAGGCTATTCCAACAAGTCCAACATGTCCACAATCTCAACACCTACGTCAAGCAAAAGCCAGGCCTCCACTGAGGACTCAGAGCTTCACACGAACCAGGCATGCCTTCCATTCCCCCTGAGAAGCCATGAGGGAGCGTGATCAGACCCGGCCGGACGGCAGAGAGAAAATGCCACACTCCTGAAAGGGCTAAACGGATACGACTAAAGTGTTCTCTTTGTAAAAGCATCACTTTCCTGGAGGCCAGCATTAATCAAGAATCCCCAAATATTTAATCCATTAAGTGAATGGAAGTCCAAGGTGGGAGCTAAAATCTCTAGCGTTTAAATAGACTTACACCAACAACTCCTACAGAACACCTACTGAGCGCTGGCAGAAGACCTCAGACCTCCCAAAAGGCAAGAAACTCCCCACGTACCTGGGTAGGGCAAAAGAAAAAAGAATAAACAGAGACAAAAGGTTAGGGACGGGACCTACCAGTGGGAGGGGGCCGTGAAGGAGGAAAGGTTTCCACACACTATAAGCCCCTTCGCAGGCGGAGACCGCGGGTGGCAGGGGGGAAAGCTTCCGAGCCGCGGAGTAGAGCACAGCAACAGGGGTGCAGAGGGCAAAGCGGAGAGACTCCCGCACAGAGGATCGGTGCTGACCAGCACTCACCAGCCTGAGAGGCTTGTCTGCTCGCCCGCCGGGGCGGGCGGGGCTGGGAGCTGAGGCTCGGGCTTCGGTCGGAGCACAGGGAGAGGACTGGGGCTGGCGGCGTGAACACAGCCTGAAGGGGTTAGTGCACCACGGCTAGCCGGGAGGGAGTCCGGGAAAAAGTCTGGAGCTGCCGAAGAGGCGAGAGACTTTTTCTTCCCTCTTTGTTTCTTGCTGCGCGAGGAGAGGGGATTAAGAGTGCTGCTTAAAGGAGCTCCAGAGACGGGCGCGAGCTGCCGCTGAAAGCGCGGACCCCAGAGATGGGCGTGGGACGCTGGGGCTGCTGCTGCCGCCGCCAAGAGGCCTGTGTGCGAGCACAGGTCACTCTCCACACCCCCCTTCCGGGGAGCCTGTGCAGCCCGTCACTGCCGGGGTCCCGGGATCCAGGGACGGCTTCCCTGGGAGAGAGCTCACGGCGCGCCTCGGGCTGGTACAACGTCACGCCGGCCTCTGCCGCCGCAGGCTTGCCCCACACTCCGTGCCCCTCCGTCCCCCCCAGCCTGAGTGAGCCAGAGTCCCCGAAGCGGCTGCTCCCTTAACCCCGTCCTGTCTGAGTGAAGAACAGACGCCCTCCGGCGACCTACACACAGAGGCCGGGGCAAACCCAAAGCTGAGACCTGGGAGCTCTGAGAACAAAGAAGAGAAAGGGAAATCTCTCCCAGCAGCCTCAGAAGCAGCGGATTAAAGCTCCACAATCAACTTGATGTACCCTGCATCTGTGGAATACCTGAATAGACAACGAATTGAGGAGGTGGGCTTTGAGAGCAAGATTTATGATTTTTTCCCCTTTTCCTCCTGTTGTGTGTATGTGTATGCTTCTGTGTGAGATTTTGTCTGTACAGCTTTGCTTCCACCATTTGTCCTAGGGGTCTGTCTGTCCTTTTTTTAAAAATTTTTTTTTCTTAATAATTATTTTTTATTTTAATAACTTTATTTTATTCTTTCTTACTTTATTTTATTTTACTGTATCTTCTTTCTTTCCTTCTTTCTTTCCTTCCTTCCCTCCTTTAGACAACGAATCATCCCAAATTGAGGAGGTGGACTTTGAGAGCAAGATTTATGATATTTTCCCCTTTTCCTCTTTTTATGAGTGTGTGTATGCTTCTGTGTGAGATTTTGTCTGTATAGCTTTGCTTCCACCATTTGTCCCAGGGTTCTATCCATCCGTTTTTGTTTTCTTAATAATTATTTTTTATTTTAATAACTTTATTATATTTTATCATACTTAATTTTATTTTAGTTTATCTTCTTTCCTTTTTTCCTTCCTTCCCTCCTTCCTTCCCTCCTTCCTCCCTCCCTCCCTTCCTCCCTCCCTCCTTTTTTCTTTCTTTCTTTCTTTCTACTTCTACTAATTCTTTCTTTCTACTTTTTCTCCTTTTTATTCTGAGCCGTGTGGATGAAAGGTTCTTGATGCTGCAGCCAGGAGTCAGTGCTGTGCCTCTGAGGTGGAAGAGCCAACTTCATGACACGGGTCCACAAGAGACCTCCCAGCTCCACATAATATCAAACAGCGAAAATCTTCCAGAGATCTCCATCTCAACACCAGCACCCAGCTTCACTCAACGACCAGCAAGCTACAGTGCTGGACACCCTATGCCAAACAACTAGCAAGACAGGAACACAATGCCACCCATTAGCAGAGAGGCTGCCTAAAATCATAAAATAGATACGATGATAGATACGATGGAGTCATTCATTTGGTACCAGAAGCCATTGCTAGCCTGCAAAACAGCCAATAAAAGAGATATTAGATACAATTAGGTAAATAGGGAACACCAATCCAGCGATGTAAGAAAAATGGGCTTTCACATTTTAACTGTAAAAGCCCCACCTTTCCTCCCCAAAATGTCAGGGCTTTCTTACAGTGTATTGTAAAAATAGCTATTAGCAAAATCCACAGAGCTTACTTTTATGTAGCAGAAGTAATGGCCAGCATGGCAATTAAAACCAGTGTGTACCAGTACTGCATACAAATCATAAATGATCGGTTCTCCGTTTGGCTGAGATATATACGGCTGAATATCAAGATACTCAGGATATTTCACATCCTACACAGGAATGGAAAGAGGAAAAACGAACGTCATTTCTGAAGGTGCAGGTCATCCCATGTGCACGGGCACAGGAGACCCCAGAGCACTGCGCCCTATGTTCTGGCAGAAAACCGGCACACCAAACCTCGTTTCAAAAGACAGAATCAACCTGGAGCACACCTGAACCTAAGTGTGTTTAATGCAATCCCACTGTATTCTTTATTTCCTTTAAACAAATAAGGATCCACAGTAAGTGAATTCTCCAAATCCATCAAAGGAGACAGTAACAGTCACAACTCTGGATTTGAGAGTCCAGACAGTCTTATTTTTTTTTATTTTTTATTTTTTTGCGGTACGCGAGCCTCTCACTGTTGTGGCCTCTCCCATTGCGGAGCACAGGCTCCGAAAATGCAGGCTCAGCGGCCATGGCTCACGGGCCCAGCTGCTCCGTGGCATGTGGGATCTTCCCAGACCGGGGCATGAACCCGTGTCCCCTGCATTGGCAGGCAGATACTTAACCACTGCACCACCAAGGAAGCCCTCCATTTTTAAAAAAAATTATTTATTTATTTATTTATTTATTTGGCTGCGTTGAGTCTTCGTTACTGCCCGTGGGCTTTCTTTAGTTGCGGCGAGTGGGGACTGCTCTTTTTTGCAGTGCACGGGCTTCTCATTGCGGTGGCTTCTCTTGTTGTGGAGCACAAGCTCTAGGAACGCGGGCTTCAGTAGTTGCAGCATGTGGGCTCAGTAGTTGTGTCTCACGGGCTCTAGAGTGCAGGCCCACTAGTTGTGGCACACAGGCTTAGTTGTTCTGTGGCATGTGGGATCTTCCTGGACCAGGGCTCAAACCCATGTCCCCTGCATTGGCAGGTGGATTCCTAACCACTGCACCACTGGGAAATCCTAGACTATTTCCCATTAACATAACTGTGTCCCAGAATAAAGCTCAAAAATATTTATAGGAGTAAAAAGAAAGTCCAGCACGCAACAACATAAAATTCTAATTGAAGAGTACAACTGAGTTATATACTCAAAGATGAGGCACGGAAAGATCAGAAATGACCAGTATCAAGGAGCAAATAAACAGAATCAGACCTGAAAATAACACAGATATAAGACTCAAAAATAAGGACATTAAAAAAGACTTTTAAAATATATATATAATTTCTATGCTTGAGGTAGAAAAAAGAGCATGTTAAGGAGAGATATGGAAATAGAGCCAAATCTATTTTACAGAGGAAAAGTAGAATCTCTGAGATGAAAAACACGCCAGGTGAAATTAATAACAGATTAGAAACAAAAGAAGAAAAGATTAGTGAACTTGAAGACTTAGCAACAGAAGTTATCTGTAATGAAACACACACACACAAACCTAAAAAAAAACAACTCTCAAAATGACAACAAAAAATAAGCATATCAGTGACCTGTGGGACTACTTCAAGTTGACCCTAATGTACATGTAATTGGAGTCTGAAGGTGAAGATACAGAACAAATATTTTAAGAAATAATGATTGTATACAAAGGGATAGCACAAGGAAGTTTTTTTAGAGTGACGAAACAGTTGTGTATTCTGATTGAGGTGTATTCTCACTTATTCTGACTGTATTCTGACTTACATGAACCTATACCTGTATTAAAATTCGTAAAACTGACCCCCCAAAAATTAATAGGACTGTACACTAAAGAAATTAACTTTATGTTAATTATAACAATAGAAGTTTTTTTAAATGACTGAAAGGTATACAAATCTGAAACAGTAAATTTACAGATCTAACAACCTCAACAAACCCCAAACAAAAGACTACTTAAAACAGTGATAAAAAGAAAAATTTTAAAGCAGTTAGAAATAAAACATTATGTATATAGGAACAAAGGTAAAACTGACAACAGACTTCTTGTCAGAAACAATGCAAGACAGAAGACAGTGGAGTAACATCTGTCAAGTATTAAAAGAAAAATGTCAACAGAGAATTCCATACCCCATGAAAACATCTTTCAAAACCAAAGATGAGACTTTCCACTTCTTGGAAGATGGCTTAGCGGTACTTTTCCCTACTCCTCCCACTAAGTACAGCAAAAAATCCTGGACGTTGTATATGAAGCAAACATAAGAAAGCTGTGAAAGACAAGCTAGCAATTTCAGAACCCAAGGAATGACATGGCAGTGAGTTCCCTGGGATTTCTTTGTGCTTCATATATTCCAGAACTTGGAGCTGAAGAAGCCACCGACCTGGAAACACCAACAAATGGAGGGAACAAAGCCATGATGAAAGCCTGCTATCTCTAGCCAAAGGACCATGAAAGAGGCAGCCTAGCAAGGCGGAAAACTTACAAAAACTGCTTTACCCTAGTCAAACACACAGAAAAACTGTGGTGCCACACCTACCCATGGCCAAGTGAGGAGCCTAGTCTTCCACTTACATCCCAACCTACCCACTGGGGTGGTGTTAGAAAAGGTAAATTAGGAATAGGAGCTTTCATCCATGCTGAGTGATAACAAACCACACCCCCGTCCCACAATGTCAGTGAAGATCAAATGAAGGGCCTGGATTTCCACCCACAAACCCAGTAATAAAGACGCATCCCTCCATATTATGCTAAGTTAAATAAATCAAACAGAGAAAGACAAATGCTGTATGACAACACTTACACGTGAAATCTAAAAAATACAACAAACCAGTGAATATAACAAAAAAGTAACAGATTCACAGATGCAGAGAACAAATTGGTGGTTATCAGTGGGGATAGAGAAGGGGGAGGGGCATGATAGGAGTAGGGGATTAAGAAGTACAAACTATTATGTATAAAATAAGCTACAAGGATATAGCATACAACACAGGGAATATAGCCAGTATTTTATAATAATCATAAATGGAGCATAACCTTTAAAAATTGTGAATCACTATACTGTACACCTGTAACATATCATATTGTAAATCAATTATACCTCGAGAGAGAGAGTGAGAAAAAGAAAGAAAGGAAGAAAGAGAGAAAAGAAAGAAGCAACCCTCGAATTCCCCAGTGGGTAGCATCAGAATCAGGACTTTCACTACCACCCAGTGGTAAAAAGCCACTGCTGTGTCAGTGGACATCATGTGGGGAGAAGAAACTCCTACCTCCACCCAGGAAGAACATGGAGCCCCAAGCCCTACCCTGGGTGTCAACAGACTGCGTGGGGAACGTGGACTTCTATCTGCACCTAATATTTCTTCCTTTGCCAGAATGGTGTCAGAGAAAGCCAGCTAAAACACATATTAGATAAGATCCAATACCTTATAACGCAACACAAAAATGTCCAGAATTCAACTGAACATCACCCATCACACTAAGAACCAAGAATTTCTCACTCAGTGAAAAAAGACAATGAATGAATAGATGCCAACACTAAGATAGGAGATATGTTAGAATTATCTAGCAGAAGTTTTAAAGCAGCCATGATAAAAATGCCTCAACAGGTAGTTATGAACATACTAGAAACAAATAAAACAATATAGAACAACTCAACATATAGAAGATATAAAGAACCAAATGGAAATTTTAGAAATGAAAAACACAGTAACTGAAATAAGCAGCTCAGTGGATGAGCTAAGTAGAAGAATGGAACTGACAGAGGAAAGAATCAGTAAACATGAACACAGAACAACAGAAATTACCTACTCTGAACAATACAGAAAGAACAGACTGGGAAAGAGAAATGAACAGAGCCTCAGGGACCTTCAGGACTTTAACAAAATATCTAAACACATGCTATCAGAATCCCAGAAGGAGAGGAGAGAGAAGGCTGGGTTGAAAGTATTATAAGAAATGAAGGCTGAAATTTCCCCAAATTTGGCAAAAGATATGATTCTATAGATTCAAGAAGCACAGCAAACATCAAACAGGAAAAAGAACAAAGATATTTATGCCAAGACACATCATAATTAAACTTATGAAAACTAAAGACATCGAAAAAATCTTGGAAGTAGTGAAAAAAAAAACCACCTTACCTATAAGAGAAAAACTATTTGAATGGCAATGGATTTCACATCAAAAACTATGGAAGACAAAGGAAGTAGCAGAATAATTTTCAACTGCTGAAAGAAAAGGACTGTCAACCCGGAATCCTATACCCAGTGAAAATGTCCTTCAGGAATCAAGGTGAAATTAAGACATTCTCAGATGAAGCAAAACAAGGAGAATTTGTTACCAGTAGACTTACCCTAAAAGAATGACTTAAGGAAGTTCTCTAAACAAAAAGGAAGTAATTTTTTTATAAAAAGGAACCCTGGAACATCAAGAAGGAAGAAAAAAACATGGTCCCTGCTTGTTCTGCGTTAGGAGGTACGTACCCAGTGGCTTCCTACCCCTTCCCAGCTGCTCTTTCCTCTCCTTTCTCTCTGTCGGTTTGTGTGAAGCCCTGACTTGGCTGTCATCCATCTGGCCCTTGTGGCTTCGGACGTGCTGGGGTCACCTCATCCTCCTTGCAGGGTGCGGTGGCCATGACGCCCAACCGGGGCTGGGTGAGGCGTGAGGGACCGGAGGCACGTGGGGATGCCCAGGGGAAACAAGCTCACGCCTCCGCATCCTCAGGGCCTGAGCGCGGGACGGCCAAATCACCCGCTGCCCACTCACTGGGCGGTGCATGTTTGCACCACCTGTGTAGAGTCCAGCAGCGTTTTAAGGACTTCATAACCACTGACAAACAAGTAGAATAGCATTTTTATTTTCTGGGCAATTTTAGGAATTGGTAGGGGGTTTTTACTCTGGTCGGGGTTGGGATTTCCACCTTCCTGTGACATTGGAGCCTGAGAGATCTGACATATCATCCAGGCACTGTGCAAACACCAGGGCCTACAGAGTTCTGGTGATTTTGTGCCTTTAACTGAGAGACGATAAACATGGGCCTGGTGACAGTGTGACAGTGTGGCAGGCGTAGGGGTGCACAACACCAGTCAGCTGTTCTGATTTGGGGTCTTGTTCTGACCTTTCTCTGGCTGTGCCAGGGTTTGGAAGAGTTCTGGATCTTTGCCTAAAAACCCAGAACTGTAGCCTTGGACTTGAATGCCTGAGTAACCTTCCAGAGGCACCAGACTTTGAGATCCCATGCAGCCTGTGGTCCTGGGGTGAGGGCAGAGGAAGGTGCCCAGAAGAGCACTTGGGCCCTTCCTGTTGCTGTGTTGCCAGCAAGTGCCCCCCTCGGGATGGTGACAGCACATGCGGGCCTGGCAGCCAGTGTGCTCCAGTGCCATTGGGGATGTGGCTGGCTCTGGAGACTGAACAAAATGAGTGACAACAGGCCTGAGACCTGGTTGAGCAGATAAGCGGGCCACAGCGCCAGTGCACAGAGCACCATCACGAGCCACAGGGCTGCCTGGCACCCAGGGTCTGCTGCTTCCCTGCTCCCGAGGCCACACGCTTGTGTCCTCGTTAAGGCTACAGAGCTGGTGATGGCACAGCTCACACCTGGAGGCTGGAGCCTCGGCTCCCGAGGCCACTCTGCTCTCAGGGCTGTTAGCGTCCCCAGGGGGATCCCAGCACACTGGTGGCCCATCTGCACTCCAGACTTCTGCTAACAGTTCTGACGGTGGCCAGGCTGCTGGGAAGGGTCACTGGGTGTCAATCCCTAAGGGACCGAGGAGGCAGTCTGTCTGCAGGAAGCAGATGCGGAGGCCGCGTTGGGTTGGGCCTGGGTGCAGCACCTATACTCGGTGAGGACACGCAGCCCTGGGCCCCTGCATGGCCTGGACACACGGGCAGAGAAGCCAGATTGTGGCCACGCACGTGCTGGGATAGGGACGGAGATCGCAGTGTGACCTTGCTTGGTGGTTTCTTATCGTAAAGTTAGAGGACACTGCACTTTGAGGAGGCCCGGGTGCCCCGCCAGAGCAGAGTTTGGTGATGTCACTTAACGCTGGTACAGTAAATACCACGTAGTCACTACGTTTGGAGAATGAGTCAGTTGTGTTAACGCAGACAGGAGTGCGGTCAGAGTGGGGCTGGCGTGGAGAAGAGGTGTGCGCAGTGTGCACGAGAGCGCGTGTCTGCTAACAGCCGTGCCAACAGCAGGGTGTTTACAAAGAGAAAGTGGGTGCTTATACTAGTCAGGTGTTGCCAGGCTCCTTCCTATAGGTGTGTGTGTGTCCCCGCGTCCTGAAGTCCAGCCACAAACACGTGCATGAGCGGAGCCGCTCGGTCTCCCGCATCAAAACCTGCTGGGGCTCGGAGACCAAGAGTGTCACCACCAGCCACCCTGAAAAGGGGCCCGGGGCTGGGCTGGGCTCAGGGGTCAACGCAGACCACACACCTCCATCTTGATGCCCACAGCCCCCGGCCCGAGAGGCTCCCCTGGTCTCAAGAGCTGGACCAGGGAGGGCTCCTCCAGACTTGCCACTGAACTGGGGCGCAGTGGGGTGGGAACCCGGGTACGAAGAGCCGAGAGGCCTTCCAGGGAACAGAGAGCCCTGATGAGCCTGCACGCAGGGTTCGGGGAGTGAGAACCCAGCCCATGGGTCTGAGAGACACGGGTTGGGTGGTGCCTCAAGGGGATGGAGGCCTTGGGGGGATGAAGGCTTCTGACGGGGATGGGAAGCGAGATGGGGGAAGCTGGAGAATCTGGGGACCTTCCTTCAGGGCATGGCTGAGGCTGCCTCCCCGCATGGCCGCCCCGTATACCCAGCCTGCCTGCGGCCGTCACGAGGACAGACGTATCATCAGTGATGCAGGGGTGAGGGTCTCAGTCCCTGAGGACCCCTCAGTGGCACCAAATCTGCAGGCAGGGCTCCCTCCCTGCAGCTGGGTGTCCTCATGCGTGTCTCTTCCCACCCTCCCATCTCCACAAACGTCAGGCCCTCGTGCCTCGGCCCTCAGGGTGACCTTCATGTCCCCCCGTGTCCCTGTCTGGGCTCCCCAAGCTCCTCACAGCAGGGACCGGGTTTACGACCCTTGGCCATGAGGGTCTTGCCTGCCTGCACGTCCCCTGGGGAGCAGTGGGTCAGGGGAGCCGCTGCTTACCTTGTGCCCGTGGATCGTGGGCATCTGTTGCCAGGCTCATGTTTTCTCTTTCAGTTTTTGTTTTTAAACTTTGTATCAGGAGCAAAACTGAAAATGGAAACCAGTTTGTTTCTGCTGTATATTTGAGGGTAAAAGATTTTCTTTTCCCTAGTGTAAAGAGAGTAGGCGCAGATGAGCTCTGTGTGTGCTGTGTGTGTGTACACGTGTGTGCCCCAGATCTTAAGAGATTAATTCAATCTAATAATTCCCCGGACCAAGGCTTGATCGATTTTGATGGATCCCAGGGCCGCCTGCAGTCCTCAGTAATGTGACGATGGCCCTGACGTAGCGGGATTGAGTCCTGGACAGACCTGCAGCGGCGCTGACTTCATCCTGTTGTCATTTCCATGTGGGGAAAGTAAGACCATTCATCACAACTAACTCTTCCAGGAAGCAGATTTGAGAAGCGCTCATCTGGGTGCCGCGCAGGCGGGCGGGGTGCATGCGGGGCGGGCCAGGCAGCACAGCACGGCCAGCATTTGGCTGAGTGTCGGGCGGAATCGGGGGGGCAGAATGTGAAACATTTTCCACGAGGAAGGAAACTTAAAACCCAGCTCGGCCCCTGTGGCATTTCTGAAAAGCGCACTAACTCGTGTGGGGCCCGCGCCGCCCTGGCTCACGGGGTCCCTCTGCTCTTAGGGGGGCGCGTGAAGACCTGGAAGCGGCGCTGGTTCATCCTCACCGACAACTGCCTCTATTACTTTGAATACACGACGGTAAGTGCAGGGCAAGTGCGGGGCTGCCCGTCCTCCGCGTCGCGTCGCGGGACCCTCCGCGGGTGCCGGGGGAGGCTGGCTGAGCGCTCTCCTCCCGCAGGATAAGGAGCCCCGGGGAATCATCCAGCTGGAGAACCTGAGCATCCGGGAGGTAGAAGACCCGCGGAAACCCGTAAGCTGGCTTCCCTGCCGCCCGCCGTCCCTCCCCTCCCCTCCCCTCCCCTCCCCTCCCCTCCCCTCCCCTTCCCCCGGCGCCGGGTGACTGTCGTGTCTGTCTCCACCAGAACTGTTTCGAGCTTTATAACCCGAGCCACAAAGGACAGGTCATCAAAGCCTGTAAGACGGAGGCGGACGGCCGGGTGGTGGAGGGCAACCACGTGGTGTACCGCATCTCTGCGCCCAGCCCCGAGGAGAGGGAAGAGTGGATGAAGTCCATCCGGTGCGCCCGGGCCCGCGGGGGCGGGGCTGGAGGGCGGGGCCCGGGGCTGTGGGTGGGTCATATGGGGTGGGGGCAGAGGGGGCGGGGCCGCGCGGGAGAGGACCGGCCCTCCTCGCCTAACCGAGTTTCTTTCTCATTTTTCCCCCAGAGCGAGTATCAGCAGGGATCCTTTCTGTGACATGCTGGCCACGAGGAAAAGGAGGATTGCCAATAAGAAACAGAGCTTTTTCCTGGCCTGAGCAGCAGGTAAAAGTAAACTCAAACCCCGCAGCAAAGAGTGACTGGGGGCCTCCCCGCGACACCCTGGACCCCCGGCCTGGCTCCTTAGGGACGGCGGCCCCCGCTGGACTCGAGGGGCCTCACGTCGTCCCTTCCCGCCGCCCTCCCGGCGCCGAGCGCATCCTTCTCGAAGTCTCGTCCAGCAGCTGCGCCTGGTGGTTCAGCCGTGAAAATCCGCGTGGCAGACGCGGGGTCACACGTGCTCCTTTGTGGCGCTGTTCGCCGTTCTGGAAGCCGCTGTTTTGTATCATAACAGGAAAGGAAAAGCTACCAGTTTTTTACTGAGTTTTTTTTCTCAGATATATAGGATTATAGCTTTTATATGCCTTTTTATATTCTCAAATGTTAATGAAAGATACTCTCTAACAGTAGTATTTTTAGAATGGCAGCTATAAATTTAACTTCTGGACACAAGAATATACTGTGCACTGAGAACAATTACATGTGTACACGTATGCAGCCCCCGGGGGGCTGGGGGGGCGCCCCGCCCGGGGCGGGGGGCGCCCAGGGGAGCTCCTGGTGGAGGGAGGCGTACGTGTCCTTGATGACCAGCACTGGGCGGGGCAGGGCGGAGTCCAGTCCTCTGGGACCGTTCAGCTCAGACTTTGTGGTCCCACAGATACTTTCTAAAGAGGCGAATTGTTAAAATATAAATTTCGGTTTGGGGCGTTTGTCCTGTAACTTCTGAACCCCAGGATAGACAGTGTGTACGTTGGACCACATGAAAGTGCTCATGCTTGACCGTTTATGACTCCCACAGACAGCAGTGTCCTGTGGTCCAGCTGAACACGTGGTTCAGACCAGCTGTGACCACTGTCTTCACTACTTAAAACTTCTTGGCAAAACGAATGCTTAGAATAATTTGACCAGATTTCTTAACGAAATGAGTAGACATATAAGGAGACAGGGATAACCTTATTCCATGTTTTCAGAGATTTGATCTTCCATTATGGGGAGGGAAAAGCGCAGGCGGGGGGTGGGGGATGAAGAAGTGGAGCGCTTAGGCTTTTCTGTAAATAGTTTAAAACCCCAAATGTGCACTGGTGGTGGGACTGCTGAAGATCGCCGACCAGGAGGTTGTCAGGTTGCTGGTGGCTGAATGAGAGGTGCTCAGTTGTGCGCTGAGGGCAGGCTGGAGCTGGACCCCAGCACGTCGCAGAACTGGCCCAAGGGTGCACAGGGGGGCCGGCCGAGAGGCACTGGGTGCTGGGACATTTGGGGCTGGTGACAGATGCCTTTTTATTAGGAGCTTTATTTCCACTGCCAGGACCCCCGCATGTACTACACAGGACCACCTTGCCCACAGGGGCTGTTCCGGTGGAGGGTCTCTCCCCTGCAGCACCTGCTTTCCCTGTCCCAGCCGCAAAAGCACTCCCTCCGTTTGCACACTTGAGAGGTCATCACCTCTCCTGTGCAAAAGCAGAGTCCGAGAATGACAACCGCAGGCTGTACGCACTTACGTGGGGATGTAAAGAGCAGAAGGAACCGCTCCCGGGAGCTGCCTCGATGCTGAGACTGAACGGCTGTGGGCCCTTGGCCTCGGGGCAGCTGACCTTGTAGCGCTAAGTCACACCAGACTGCACAGGGGTCTGCACCCAGGACTCTCCAACATGCATCCAACTGATTTTTTTGGTTCATTCCCAAGCTTTTAGGCTTTGCTACTGTACTGATAACTCAGATTCGAACCTCTAGTTTTGAGAAAGGCAAGTCAGCATTCTTGAAACGCGTGACTGGCATATATGCAACTCTGGCCCCAGTCTTCTGTGAAAAGAGACGCTGCCCAGACCACCAGACCAAACACTCCTCCCCTCGGGCTGGCCCTGTACCTGGGCTGCTTGGGGCATGGGCTCCATCACGATTTTGTGTGGAATAACCGGTCTCTCCTTTGTCTGACCCAGGTAGGACCCTGGGGATACAGGGCTTTCTGTCTTTCGGGTTTGCCTCAAGGTGGGGCTGGGAGAAGTGAGCTTAAGGAAACACCTGGAAGAAATCTGTTCCTCTGGCCACCTGTGAAGGAGCCTCGCCTGATGGCTATTTGCCTGGAACGATGCAGAAGGCCATGGTGCTCAGAATCTGTGTCACTTGCCCTCGGGAGTGTTACGCGAAATCGTGTAACTCCAGGTTTTGTGTGACAGTGTTAACCTGACGGGGCTGTGGGGTGCGGGCCCGGCTGCCTGGACCTCAGTGTGGTCCCCTGTTCATCCCCCTCCCCACCCCTCTGTCTGCACTCAGTGCTTGAATGATCAGTCCCAACTCTGGCCAAAGAGCTCTCCTCCAGAGACGGAGGGCAGGAGGCAGGGAAGAGGGTCGCTGGGTGGGAGACGGCGGCTTCCACAGCCCCACCAGCCCCCGTTAACATGTGAGGTTTAATTGGCCCACCCTGGACCCAGACAAGCAAGTGTCTTCAGGATCACGGAACAGTTTTGAGCAGTTTAATGTGGTACCAGACTGAGTCCAAATAGGAGCTATTTATAGATGAAGCGGCATTTAATGCTGCATATAAAGCAATGCATATTTTTCAAGTTAAAATGCATATTCACCAGAGAAACAGAATATTATATATATATATATATATATATATATATATATATCAGCAAGAGAGAGAGATTTATTATAAGGAGTTGGATCACATGATTAGGAGGATGGTGAGTCCAAAATCTGCAGTCTGGGCCAGCAGATTTAAGGCCAGGAGAGCCAATCTTCCGGTTCAGTTTGAAGGCCAAGAGCTGATGGTGTATTTCCAGTCTGAAGTCCAGCAGGCAGACTCAGGAAAGCTTTTGTGTCAGTTCCAGTTCAAAGTTGGGCAGGCTGGAGACCCAGGAGGACCAATGATGTAGGTGAAATCTGAAGGCCATCTGCTCGGCAATCTCTCCAGAGTGGTCCCTGTGCCTGGGGGGCACTGCTGTGAAGAGGGAAGTGTCTCTTTACTGTGGGTCTGTGACACCCAGTAGAGTGGAGAACTCCCACCTCCGTTCAGGGCCAAGACCCCATATTCTGAACCGAGAGACCTGGCCCTGCTGTCTGGGGTGGGCAGGGCTCCGCAGCTGTGTGCACACAGGGAGAGAGCACGATGTATCCACGCCCATGTGTCTTTGGAGGTACACACACACACACACACACGACACAGCTGATACCGCTGCGTGTTCATGTCCCTAGGGACCCCTGAGAACCTGCAGTGTCTGCACACTGAAGTGGAGCCATAGACCCCCACCACCCTCCTTTCTGAAAGCTCCATGGGGCTCTGTCTGGCACACTGCCCCTGATCATTAATGTGCCAGGAGGGACAGGTGCTGGGTGTTCTGCTAACAAGCAGGTCCTCCGAAATCACAGCCCCCAGAGATTCTCACAAGGCTTCAGGGTGGCGACTCCACAGAAGAGTCCCTCCCATGCTGACTGGCAGTACTGATGAGAAGCTCACTTCCTTGGGTCTCTGGACTGGAATTTAAGGTTAGAACCCTGCTGTAACCACATGGTTGTCATCCTGTCTGCACATGAGGCCCACCTGGGATTGCTCCCAAAGTTACTGCCACCAGGACCTCACTTCCCCGGCTCCAGTGATAATTGTTTTGTGGTGCTGAGTGAATATCAGGAGTTCTAAAGCCCCCCGGGTTATTGCAAGGAGCAGACGTGGTTGAAACCTTCTGCTCCACTTGGCACCTCCCCCATCAGAACACCTGCTGCCACTATGGTCACCAAGTGTCCTGGTTTGCCTGGGGCTGTGGGAGGTTCCGATGATGTGGGCCTTCCAGTGCTACCACCAGCTCAGGCCCGGGCAAATCAGGATGGCTCATCACTCTAGTTGCCACACACAAATCCCAAGTCTCAGCCTCACCTTCCCCTGAACCAAGGCCTCACGCTTCCTCCTCCAGTCCAGCAATTTATCCTCACTGGCTCCTAATTGTAACCCCAGCACTCAAGCCCCCTTTTTTCTTGTAACCCACTTATAGCAATTCTATCAGCTATCGTATAGACACAGGTCTCTACGGAGCAGCTATACTCGAGGGCCACAGCTCCAGCACTTTCCCCAAAGACCTCATCCCACAACCCACTTGCCTGCTACTGCCTCCCCACTTTAAATCTCTCAAGAAGCCCAGCCTGGTTCCTTGCACCAAAGTCTAAAGATTCTTCCACCAATCCCCCCATGTATCCTTCTCAATCCCCTACTTCCTTATCAACCACATCCCAATTCCAACTCCCAAGCTCCATTTTTTCCCTAAACCCCCTATAGATGTCCCATCTCTAATCCCAGAGACCCCACTCAAATTGAAGAGATTTTTTCAGTGCATTTACCACATTTCCTGTAGTGACTTCCTTGAGTCCCCCTGAAGGCCCACACACTGCTGTCTCACAGGTGCTTGTTTTTCCCTTCACTGGAGCCTGGCTTTCCCTCTCCATCCTTTCAGCTCTTTCACTCATCCCCACCACCCCCTGTACACATATGTGCTCAATGCCTACCATGCACTTAACCACTACACTCAACCTTGAGATAGAGCCACAAACGGGGCCCACTGTGCCCTTTCACAGACCTTAAAAAAGCCTATATAGGGACTTCCCTGGAAGTCCAGTGGTTGAGACGTCGCCTTCCAATGCCGGGGTTGTGGGTTCGATCCCTGGTGTGGGATCTAAGATCCCACATGCCTCTCGGCCAAAAAAATAAAACAGAAGCAATATTGTAACAGATTCAATAAAGACTTTAAAAATGGTCCACATAAAAAAATTGAAAAAAAGCATATATATATATATATAATATGTATACACACACACACGCACGCACACACACACACACACACACTACACATCAGATATTTGAGAGGTTGAGTTTGACATGCTCAATAAACCAAGAGGAGATGGTCAGGAGCAGGCCACTGTTCAGGTCGTAGACTAGGGGAATATGCTGGGGAGTGGCCAGTGTAGAGACGGCAACTGAAGCCATGGCAGGGACATGCTTGTTGAGTGGGAGAGGAGAAAAGGAGGTGAGGAGAAAACCCAGGGCTGATCCTGGAGATATTCCCATATAAATTCATGTAAAAGAGAGTTCGTTGTGCCCTCCCAGAGCCTCTCATGTCCTGTTTATCAGTCTTGGTCAGTGTGTCTCCCCACAGGGACTAAGGGGGCTTAGCTTAGTGGATCACCCCTCCTCCATCCTCTGAAGGATCATTCTTGAATCCTCCTTTCTGCCAGACCAGGGAGTTGTGCCAGCCACCTCCCCCAATGCCTAAGACAAAGGCCTGTGGCAAAGGCCTGCCTGGGGTGATGGGGAAAAAAGTCTGGAGACAGGACAGACTATGCAATTCACAATCCCAACACCCCAGGGTTAGGTGGAAGCTAGATTTCACCGCAGCCACAAGCAGGGACCCCACCTGCTCACTCCTTTACAGTTTCTCCGGGGAGCCCACAGTGAGGCACATGCTCATAAGTCCTGCACCCAGGCTCTGCTTTCAGGATCCTAAACAAAGACATTGAAGGAATAGAATCCAGTGGTGGAAAAGCGATGTGTTAAGCTGGAGCTTTGGGAATGTGGTGCCACTGAGGCCTAGGGCAAAGAGGGATCAAGAAGGTCAGAGTAGCAGATCCAGGGGTCCTGTCCACAAGTGAAGAGTCAGACGAGGATGGGAGACTTGGTAGCCATGGGGATACCAGGCTTGGGATGGAGTGGTGGGTTGTGAGATCAGATAGGATTGGGCTAAAACTGTTCAAAATGTGCTGTTGTCATCTCAAGAAGTTTGCCTGTGAATGGAAGAGGGAATGAAAAGTGGGTAGAGAGGGATGAAAAAAATCAGATGACAAAAAACTATCCATCCGTGGCCAGAAAAGGGTCCTAAACAGAGAACACAGCCCATATGAGAGAGAGAGGGAAATAGAACACTTTCCAGGTTATTATGCAAACTTCTTTTTGATGTTGGGTCTCTTCACAAGCATCCATGTTAATTTTAAGGTTGTACATATTTTAGTGTTTTTATCTTAATAATTCTGATTTATTTCATGTATTTATTCAATCATTTAACAACTATTTACTGAGCACTGACTATGTGCCTTACACAGTTCTAGACCCGAAGAACAACTTTGAAGAGGCGGAGGAAACCTCTGTCTCCTGGAACTTACATTTCAAGAGGGAGGGGAAAACAACAATAAATATATGTAGAGAGTCATATTGGGTGGTGAAAACTGCTATGACTAAAAACATTTTTTAAAATAAATTTATTTATTTATTTATTTAGGCTGCATTGGGTCTTTGTTGCTGCATGCGGGCTTTCTCTGGTTGCGGTGAGCAGCAGCTACTCTTTGTTGCGGTGCACAGGCTTCTCATTGCGGTGGCTTCTCTTGTTGCAGAGCATGGGCTCTAGACACGCAGGCTTCAGTAGCTGCGGCACACTGGCTCAGTAGTTGTGGCCTGCATGCTCTAGAGCGCAGGCTCAGTAGTTGTGGTGCATGGGCTTATTTGCTCTGTAGCATGTGGGATCTTCTTGGACCAGGTCTCAAACCCGTGTCTCCTGCATTGGCAAGCAGATTCCTAACCACTGTGCCACCAGGGAAGCCCTGACTAGAAACATTTTGATGGAGGAGGAAGGGGAGACTTTTTCTTGTGAACAGACTTACAGTTACCTGTCACCGTCAGCTGGATGAAAAGTGAAGGATTAATAGTAATGCAAAAATTAATGTATTTGCTGGGAAGTAGAATAGAGGGAATTCATTCTCTGGAAAAGAGTTTGGAAAAAAGTTTGGCTTTATCCAATGAAGCTGAATGTGAACTTTGGCTCTGCAATTCCACTACTAGATAAAACTTTGCATGTGTGTCCCAGAACACAGGTAAATCTTGTTCAAAGAAGCAAAACTGAAAACAGTCCAAGTGTACGTTAACAGAAGAATGGAGAAATAAATTGTGGTGAAGACATTGCACTGGAATACTTCACAGACGCAAAAATATACAAGGCAATCAGTTGAGAACCATAAAATTCCAGATAGTGGTTTCCAAGACTGTGACTCATGGAGGGTGCATGGGGCCTGCAGAATTAACACAGGGTCTGTTTCCAGAGCTGAGGGATAGCTACATTGGGAAAGCTTCTGTAATTAGTTATTTTTCTGTTTGTTTTTTCATGTTAGCTACTGCATCTTATGTCTTCAAATAGAGAAAAACACCCATGCACAAAAACCTTGGCTTCTAGTCATTTATGAGAACTTAGGCCACAGCATTCAATCCTCCTTTGGATGAACTTCCTGCTAAAATCCAATCTGGGAAAAAACCTCATTCAAAAATAAGTAAAAAGAAGCTGGGGAGAAATATAAAAAACTACAAAAAGAAGTGGAAAGAAAAGGCAAAGCAAGGCTTACTGAAAACACTCACCAGAAAAACACTGCTTTAGAGCAAAGATACTATGACCCAAAATGTTGGAACAAATGGCAGTGTAGCAACTGTGAGATCTAAGTGCTCACACACAGCAGGCTGGAGACAGCAGGATGCCTTGAACTAAAGCTGGCCATGCTGAGGCGTGGGGAGCGGGAGGGAATATAAGAGAGTATCTTTGTGGCTCAGCTCAAACAGGAGAAAATGGCTTTCTAAGGGGGCAGGCAATGGGGACAGGCCAGGGGAGGAAGTGCCTATTTCCTGAAACAAAACCTTTTAGAGGTTATTTGTTCAATCTATGTTGAATGAATAAGTTTGATGTAAAAAATAGAAAATAATAGAAAGGAACCTCTGGGAATTCCCTGGCAATCCAGTGGTTAGGACTCTGCACTTTCACTGCCAAGGGCTCAGTTTCATTCCCTAGTGGGGAACTAAGATCCCACAAGCCAGATGGCATGGTCCAAAAAAAAGAAGAAGGAAGGAGCCTATTTCCTGGCCATCACCCAGTGATGACTCACAGATGGTGTCCCCTGCAGGAGGAGTCTCAGAACTCTGTTCACACAGCCAGAGCACCCACCACCCCACCTGCCTGGTCCCTTCCAGAACAACCCCATCAAGCACCAAGGTCTTCCAAAGACAGAGCACCCCCCCACACACCTCTCCCAGTGTACCTTCCTCAGGCTGGTTCTAGTGGTGGCCACCAAGGACCCAGGAACATATGGGCTCCCTCAGTCAAATCTCACCCATGTTCCCCAAAGCTGCTGAGACCCTGATTTCCTGTGTTCCCTGTCACTGCCACCCTGATACTCAAGTCCAGAGCCCCAGGTTTCAGTGCCTCTCCTTTCCTTGTCTGAGTCCTCAAGGCTTGGCACTCTACTGGAGGATCCGTTTCTTTGTGTTCCTGCTCATCATATCTGTGCATCTGGGCTATAAACCTGTGACAATATTATACTCTTTGGACCTCAGTTACTTCTTTCTTCTGCAAATTTGGGATGTGTAATCAACTTCACTCTGGACAGATGGGGGTGGGATGGGGTAAGATGGAAACAGGAGCTAGAGAAAGGGAAGCACTGTTGCTGGATTGGTACCTCTGAGACTGGGAGCTGGGCTGGGGCAGGTTGGGAGGCAATTCCCAGAATACAGTAACTGGGGTAGGGGCAGTGATGTCATGAAGGTCCCATTGTGACACCTGCCCACACACCAGGAGGGGAGCTAGGATTGGCCAGGAGGGCATAGAAGGGAATGAAAGACATTTGCCCAGCTATCAAACTAGAAATTCATAACAAGTAACAAGAAGATCTCCAAAGTACTTGGAAACTAAACCATACATTCGAAATAATCCATGGATCAAAAAGGAAGTCTCAAGGAAAAAATTTTAAATAGAGTGAAATAAATAAAAATGGTAACACGACATATCAAAATTTACGAGGCACAGTTAAAGTGGTGCTAAGAGGGGAATTTACAGCACTAAATGTTTACATTAGAGAAAAGAAAATATCTCAAATCATTTACCTAATCACTCCCTCAAGAACCTAGGAAAACAAGAGCAAAATAAACCAAAAACTAACACAAGGAAGGAAATAATAAAAAACAGAGATGAATGAAATTGAAAACATAAAAATAGAGAAGATCAATGGAGCAAAAAGTTTGCTCTTTGACAAGATTGGTAAAATTGACAGACCTCTAGCAAGAGTGGCAAAGGGAAATAAAGACTACTAATATCTCTCTGATAATATTTCTTAGAGATTATAATACATAAATTTCTAAAACTGGAGTGAAACAGAGGATATCACTGTTACCAAGCTTGTTCTGCTCACTGCATGACAGGCCAATAAATTGGGAGATGAGTTGTTGTGGCAAGGAATAACAACTTTAATCAGAAAGCAAGCAGACCGAGAAGATGGCAGACTAGTGTCTCAGAAAAACCGTCTTCCCTCAGTCCAAATTTGGGCTCCATTTATATAGAGGAAGGGGAGGAGGAGGGGCCCACTGTGATTCCAACCAATGGCTGAGCAGGACTGTTAATAGTTACTCACTAACAGCTGCTCCCTAATGGTAGCTCACTAATGGTCACTTGCTTGGGGGAGGGGTCCACTGCAACTCCAACCACTGGCTGAGCAGGACTGCTACTGGTTGCTTACTAACAGCCATGCACCTGTCCCGCCCCTATTACAATTCCCCACTGTCAATGTCCATTTCACAATCTTGTGGGGAAAGGGGCGATGATCTTTCTGGCTACTTCCTGCTGAACAGGGGTGAGGAGGGGGTGATTGTGAAATGGAATTGATCAACTTTGTGTTGGGAATATTCCTTAAAATTTTTAGTAAGTAATACAATTCTTTCTTTATCTACAACTATTTGAACCTGATGAAATTCCTCCTACAATGAAATTTTAATCTCAATACTTATCCTTTTCGAAGAGCAACCTTAACTCTTCTAAGGGTTCACAAACCCATTGCTGTCTAGGCCTCTCAGTGTAATAGAGCAGGGTAGTGAGTAGCCCTTAGCACGTGGCCATCACTGGGTGCCATTACTGGGCAACCCATTACAATGTCTGCCCAAGAGGGATGTTGAGTGGCAAAGATAGAAGTGAAAAGTTCAGTCATGCAGAGGGGGTCCTCTTGGTAAGTAGGTTTATGATTTTTATAATTAAACCAATCTGAAATTGAGAATGGCTTGTGCACCCATAGAAACCCAGCTGGTTGGCCATCTGCATTAAGACCTCTTACAGGATATTGGCACAAGGGAAATTGGCCTGCTCTGGAAGTGGTTCCCAGTCCAAATTGGGTGCCCTGTCAGGTCTTAGATGGTGACACCAAACTAGGCCCCTGTGCCCTGGAGGTTAACACAGAAACTTCTAATTGATCCCCATTAGTAGGGGAAACAGGAGATGGTGAAAGGAATGAATATATTGGTGGCATGAGGGCAGTTGGAACAACTGCCAATGCAGCCTGCTCAGCCAGTGGGAGAGCTGGGTTTGCTGGAGGGGGGTTTAAGTTTTGAAATAACATGTCCTCAGTCTCATTTTCTCCCTCTCCCTCTTGTAGAACAGGTTTTCCCTTTAGACTGCTGTACCATAAGACAACAGCCATCTGACTTCTTTTCCTCCTGATGCAATAGCATAAATGCTTCTACATACTGGAATCTCATTTTAACCTGCTCTTTCACAAAACAATTCTAATTTCAAGATCGTATAATAATTAAGTGAGCCATTCAAGGTCCATCACTCTCCTGATCCTAAAATATATTTGGACCACATACTCTTACAATAGAATATCATCTCTTTCTTAGTCACAGGCCCACAGCAATATTTTGCCCACTTGTTTAAGATATGTCCCAAAGGCCTTTCCTTAGGGACATATGGATTATTTCCCAAATTTATAAATTCAAAAACAGCAAAACACAAAAAGCACAAACAAATTCCAATACCAAAAGCACAGATCCCATCATGAATGAATGCAAAACAAAAGCAAATAAACAAGTTCGCAAATCAGGTAGAGTCCAACAACAATTCCCCTCTCCAACAGGGTACCCCAATCGAATGCAAAGCAAATTGGCTTTTCTCCTAACGAAAAAGCTGAATACCCTAATATATGGAGCCCATTGGCTCCCAAATGTTGATTCCTTGCTCCAACTGCCAAGCACTGGGGCAGCCGGTGCCACTTCAGGGAATTTTGAAGGGAAGAGCCTCAGGACAAGTGGTTCAGGCAGCTGCTAGGGCCTCACCCCCAAATTCTCCAGGCAGGGCAATTGGCCACAAGCAGCAAGGCTCCTGGCTGGCTTTGCCAAAACTGTTACCAAGCCCAGGCTCACTCTTCTCACTGCATGACAGCCCAATAAATCGGCAGACGAGTTGTTGGGGCAAGGAATAATGACTTTAGCCAGAAAGTTAGCAGACGGAGAAGATGGCAGACTAGTGTCTCAAAAAAACTATCTGTAATAAGGGCGGGGCAGGCACAACCTGTAGCATCCCCACTCAGGCATTGGTCAGTGTCACAGTGGGCCCCTCCCCCAAGTGAGCAACTGTCAACAAGCAACGATTAGTGGTCCCACTGAGCCATTGGTTGGCACTGCAGTGGGCCCCTTCCACTCCCCCTCCTCTGTATAAAAGAAGCCTGAATTCAGACTGGGACAAGATAGTTTGGGGGACAAGAGTGAGCTTGGGCTCAGTAACACATCTTCCCTTCATCCAAATTCAGGCTCCTTTTATACAGAGGAAGGGGAGGGTAAGGGGCCCACTGTGATTCCAACCAATGGCTGAGCAGGACTGCTAACGTTTGGTCACTAACAGTTGCTCCCTGACGGTTGCTAGCTTGGGGGAGGGGCCCACTGTGACACTAACAATGGCTTAGCAGGACCTCTACTGGTCACTCGCTAACAGCCATGCACCTGCCCTGCCCCTATTACATCACTACAGACCATGCAGACATCAAAAGATAATAATGGAATACTATAAGCAACTCTACACACATAAATTTAACAACTACTACTACAAAAGCACAAACTACCACGACTCACCCAATTGAAATAGATAATTTGAATAGCCACATAACTACTAAATGCATTGAATTTATAATTAACTTCCTGAAAGAGAAATTTATAATTAACCTCCTGAAAAAGAAATCTTCAACCCAGATGGTTTCACTGGAGAATTCTAGCAAACATTTAAAGAATTAAAATTAACTCTACAAAATCTCTTCCAAAATAGAATAAGAGGAGTGAACATTTCCCAACTCATTATAGGAAGCCAGTATCACCCTCATACCAAAGCCAGATAAAGACTGTACAAAAAAAAAAAAAAAAAAGAAAAAGAAAAGAAGAAAAAGAAGAAAAGAAAAAGAAAAAGGCTCCCACACAGAGTTGGGTAGGAAGGGAGGAGAAGTGATCAGCCAGGACCTGAGTCCCTAGCAGCAGACACAGAAGAGGAAGGGGAATACACAGGCTTGATAATCCTCCCTGGGGAGTCAGTATTTAGAACCACATACTGGGAACCCCAGTCCTGGGGTCCAACACATAGAAGACGAGTCCCCTTTGCTGGTTTGAAAACCAGTGGGACTTAGAGGAGGGCTGTAAGAAACCTAGACTTTTCTCATGAAGTTCATGCACCTGCTTGCTTACTCCCAAGAAACAGATGAAACTGCCCAGGGCTCCACCTGGTTTCCTGCCACCACCACCCCAGTGTGTCCCCAGCCCATGATGAGCATCCGTTCAAGGCACTCTGGCTCCAGCACAGCTCCCTGCTAGGGTGGCTGCCATTGCTGAGGAGAGTACACAGTTCAAGTGGACAGAGCTGGGACTGGAGGGGACAGAGCAGGGACTGCATCTGAATGGAGCAAGGGGCCATTGCTGGTGCTCACAGAGGTGGTGGAAAGGGAGCTGTCCCAAGTTCTGACTGGAATTCTGGGACCATCCCAATGCACAGTGGGCACACACTCTTGCCCCTTTTGATCCAGCACTGCTCCCCCCTTAGGCAAAGGTGCTATTGCTGGAAGGGGGGAGAGTGTACACTTAGAGGGAATGGAACTAGCTCAAGCCTAACCCTCAGGGCTTCTGCTCCAATACCTTGGAACCCACCCCTGCCCCCAATAGGGTGGTGATGCTGCTGAGCATAGGAGAAGCCCTGGCTCCCACCTGGCTCTGGCTCTAGCTCCTCCTTCTCTAGCCCCACCTCTCACCAAGGTGATAGCTGCCAACACACTCTGGGGGAAGATGCAACCCATGCTCACTTCACATCAAGCTCTCCCACCAAAACCACTGGGCACTTGTAGACTACATAGGGACACTCCCACACAAAGACACCCCTTCAAGACCAAAATCGGTAACTGTTTCACCTAATTTTATAGAGACAGAGAAAGTTAAACAAAATGAGAAGACAGGGTATTTGTTTCAAATGAAAGAACAAGGAAAAAAACTTGAAAAAACAGCTGATGATACAGAGATAAATAATTTACCAGATAAAGAGTTCAAAGCATTAGTAATAAGAATGCTAACTTAACTTGGGAAAAGAACAGATGAGCACAGTGGAAATTTTAACAAGGAACTAGAAAATATAAAAAGAACCAGTCAGAGCTGAAGAATACAATAACTTGGATGAAAAATACAGTAGAAAGAATTAACAGCAGACAAGGTGATACAGAAGAATGCATAAGTGATCTGGAATATAGAATAGTGGAAATCATCTAATCAGAACAGCAAGAAGAAAAACAAATTTTAAAAATGAGAATAGTTTAAGGGACTTCTAGGACAAAATCAAGTGTACTAACATTCACATTATAGGGGGTCACAGGAGATGAGAGAAAGGGGTCAAAAATCTATTTGATGAAATTTTGACTGAAAATTTCCTGAACCTGAAGAAACAGATACCCAGGTACAGTAAGAACAAAGAGTCCAAAACAAGATGAAACTAAGAGATCCACACCAAGACATAACAAAATTAAAATAGCAAAAGTTAAAGATAAAGAATTCTAAAGGCAACAAAAGAAAAACAAAGAGTCACATACAATGGAATTCCCATAAGGCTATCAGCTGATTTTTCTGTAGAAACTTTGTAGCCAGAAAGGAGTGGCATGATATATTTTAAGTGCTGAAAGGGAAAAACATACAATCTAAGATACTGTATCCAGAAAGATTATAATTCAGAATTGAAAGGGAGACACCGAATTCCTCAGACAAGCAAAAACTAAAATAGTTTGTCAATATTAAACTGACCCTAAAAGAAGTGTTATAGGGGCTTCTCTAAGTGGAAAAGGCTACAAGAAGTAAGAATTTATAGGAAATGAGAAATCCCACTAGTAAAGGCAACTATATAGTAAAGGCTGTGGATCAACCACTTGAATAAGCTAGTACAAAGACTAAAAAATAAAAATTGTAAAATCAACTATAATTACAATAAACAGTTAAGGGATAAACATGAAGAAGTAAAATATGACATTAAAAACACAAAACATGAAGAAGGGGATTAAAAATGTAGATCTTTTAGAATGTGTTTGAACTTAAATGATTATCAGTTTAAAACAAGTAGATATAGTCAACATATATGAACCCCATGGTAACTACAAATCAAAAACCTACAATAGATACACAAAAACTAGAGACAGAGGAACACAAGCATACCACTAAAGAAAGTCATCGAACTACAGGGAAAAAATGAAAAGGAGAAGAACTACAAAAACAACCAGAAAACAAGTAGCAAAATGGCAATAAGTACATACCTATCAATAATCCCTTTAAATGCCAATGGACTAAATGCTCCAATCCAAAAATTAGGGTGGCTGATCAAATTTAAAAGAACAAGACTGAGTACTGGCACAAAAATAGACACATACATCAATGGAACAGAATAGAGAGCCCAGAAATAAACCCACACACTTACGGCCAATTAATCTATGACAAAGGAAGCAAGAACATACAATGGAGAAAAGACAATCTCTTCAATAAGTGGTGCCGGAAAAACTGGACAGCGACATGTAAAAGAATGAAATTAGAACATTCTCTAACACCATATACAAAAATAAACTCAAATAGATTAAACACCTAAATGTAAGATCAGAAACCATAAAATTCCTAGAAGAAAACATAGGCGGAACATTCTTTGACATAAATAATAGCAATATATTTTTGGATCTGCCTCCTAAAGCAAGGGAAACAAAAGCAAAAATAAACAAATTGGACCTAATTAGAGTTAAAAGTTTTGCACAGCAAAGGAAACCATTGACAAAACAAAAAGACAACCTACAAAATGAAGAAAATATTTGCTAATGATATGACCAATAAGGGGTTAATACCCAAAATATACAAACAGCTCATATAATTCAACAGCAAAAAACAATTTAAAAATGATCAGAAGACCTGAATAGACATTTTTCCAAGGAAGACATACATATGGCCAACAGACACATGAAATGATGCTCATCATCGCTAATCATTAGAGAAATGCAAATCAAAACCACAAGATATCACCTCACACCTGTCAGAACTGCTACCATCAAAAAGAACACAAGTAACAAATGTTGTCAAGAATGTGTAAAAAAGGGAACCCTTGTACACTGTTGGTGGGAATGTTCATTGGTGCAGTCACTGTGGAAACAGTATGGAGTTTCCTCAAAACACTAAAAACAGAAGTACAATATGACCCAGAAATTCCACTCCTGGGAACATATTAGAAAAAAACAAAAATGCTAATTTGAAAAGATACATGCACACCAGTGTTCATAACAGCATTATTTATAATTGCCAAGATATAAAAACAATCCAAGTGTCCACCAACAAATTATACAGATAAAGATACACACACACACACACACACACACACACACACACTCTAAATGGAATACTACTCAGTCATAAAAAATAATGAAATTTTGCCATTTGTAACATGGAGGGACTTAGAGGGTATTATGCTAAATGAAATAAGTTGGAGAAAGACAAATACTATATGATATCACTTATATGTGGAATCTAAAAATAAAGCAAACTAGTGAATACAAAAATGAAATAGACTCACAAA
This sequence comes from Hyperoodon ampullatus, assembly GCF_949752795.1. Taxonomy (NCBI): domain Eukaryota; kingdom Metazoa; phylum Chordata; class Mammalia; order Artiodactyla; family Ziphiidae; genus Hyperoodon; species Hyperoodon ampullatus. Next base: position 16,510,893 of record NC_136927.1, on the reverse strand, counting down.
TGTAGAGAAAAAACTAGTGTTTACCAGTAGGGAGAGGGAATAGGGGAGGGGAAGACAGAGGTAGGGAATTAAGAGGTACAAAATATTATGTAAAAAATAAGCTACAGGGTTATACTGTACAATGTAGGAAATATAGCCAATATTTTATAATAACTATAAATGGAGTATAACCTTTAAAAATTGTGAGTTACTATGTTGTATACTTGTAACTTATATAATATTGTACATCATCTATATCTCAATAAAAAAAAAAGACCCATCTATATGCTGCTTACAAGAGACTCACCTCAGAGGTAAAGACACACACAGACTGAAAGTGAGGGGGATGGAAAAAAAATTTCATGCAAATAAAAATGACAAGAAAGCTAAGGTAGCAATACTCATATCAGACAAAGTAGACTTTAAAATACAACAAAAGACAAAAAAGGACATTGTGTAATGATTGAAAGATCAATACAAGAAGAGGATATAACATTCATTAACATATTTGCACCTAATATACGGACACCTAAATATATAAAGCAAATATTAATAGACATAAAGGGAGAAATTGACAATAATACAATAAAAATAGGGGACTTTAACACCCCACTTACATCAATGGGCAAACCATCCAGATAGAAATGAATAAGGAAAGAGTGGTCTTAAATAACACATCAGACCAGTTGAACTTAATAGATATCTACAGAACATTCCATCAAAAAGTGCAGAATACACATTCTTTTCCAATGCATATAGAACATTCTCCAGGATAGATCACATGCTAGGCCACAAAACAAGTCCCAATAAATTTAAAGGGATAGAAAATATATCAAGCGGTTTTTCCAACCACAAGGGTATGAAACTGGAAATCAATTACAAGAAGAAAAATGGGGAAAACACAAACACGTGGAGACTAAACAACATGCTACTAAAACAACAACAACAACAATGGGTCAATGAAGAAATCAGAAAATACCTCGAGACAAGTGAAAATAACAACACAACTTTCCAAAATCTATGGGATGCAGCCAAAGCAATTCTAAGAGGGAAGTTTACAGGCCTACCTCAAGAAACAAGTAAAATCTCAAATAAACAACCTAACCAGCTATCTAAAGGAATTAGAAAAAGAAGAGCAAACAAAGTCCAAAATCAGCAAAAGGGAGGAAATAAATAATATAGAGACCAAAAAAAAGAAAAGAAAAGAAAATATCAATGAAACAAAGAGCTGTTCTTTTGAAAAGATAGTTTTAGCAAGGCTCATTAAGAAAACAAAAAAGACAGTACTTGCTTTGGCAACACATATACTAAAATTGGAATGATTTTCCATGTGCATTTGAAAAGAATGTGTATTCTGCTGTTTTGGATGGAATGTTCTGTAGATATCTATTAAGTTCAACTGGTCTGATGTGTAATTTAAGACCACTTTGGCCACTGCACAAGGATGACATGCAAATTCATGAAGCATTCCATATTTAAAAAAAGAAAGAAAAGGAAAAAAAAGAGAGAGAACACAAATAAACAAAATAAGAAATTAAAGAGGAGAAATTACAACCAACATCACAGGGAAAGAAAAAATCATGAAAGAATACTACTACAATTATATGCCAACAAATTGGACAGCCTAGAAGAAATGGATAAATTTCTAGAAACATACACTCTTCCAAGACTGAGTTGGAAGAAATAGACAATCTGAAGAGACCAATCACTAGTAGTGATATTGAATTAGTAATAATAATAAAAAAAACCTGCCAGCAAACAAAAGTCCAGGACTGAAAGGCTTCACAGAGAAAGTTTACCAAACATATAGAGAAGAGCTAATGTCTATTCTTCTCAAACTATTCCAGAAAAAACTGAAGAGGAGGGAACACTCCCAAATTCATTCTATGAGGCCACCATTACCCTGATATGAAAACCAAAGACACTACAAAAAAAAAAAAGGAAGTTATAGGCCAATACCTCTGATAAATATAGACGCAAAAATCCTCAACAAAACATTAGGAAACCAAATTAGACAATATATTAAAAGGATCTTGCACCACGATCAAGTGGGATTTATTCCAGAGATGCAAGAATGGTTTGATATCTGCAGATCAATCAATGTGATCCATCATATTAATAAAAGGAAGGATAAACTCACATGATCATCTCAACAGATGCATAAAAAGCATTTAAAAAGTCAACATCCATTCATGATAAAAGAAACTCTCATCAAAGTGGTTATAGAGAGAACATATCTCAATATAATGAAGACTATATATGACAAACCCAAGCTGACATCATACTCAATGTGAAAAGGTGAAAGCTTTTCCTTCAAAGTTAGAAACAAGACAAGGATACCCACTCTCACCACTTCTATTTAACATAGTGTTGGAATTCCTAGCCAGCAATTAGACAAGAAAAAATAAAAGGCACTCAAATTGGAAGGGAAGAAGTAAAACTGTCACTATTTGCAGATAACACAATACTATACATAGAAAACCCTAAAGTCTGTAAACTAAAAACTATTAGAACTAATCAATGAATTCAGTAAAGCCACGGGATAAAAGATTAATATACAGAAATCTTTTGCTTTTTTATACACTAGTAATGAGCTATCAGAAACAGAAAGCAAGAAAACAATTTCATTTAAAATCACATCAAAAAGAATAAAATACCTAGGAATAAACTTAACAAGAGAGGTGAAAAACCTATACTCTGAAAACTATAAAACATTGATGAAGGAAATTGAAGATGATACAAAAAAACGGAAAGATATCCTGTGTTCATGGACTGGAACAATTAATAGTGTTAAAATGACCATACTTCCCAAAGAAATCTAGAGATTTAATGTAATCCTCATCAAAATACCCATGACATTTTTCACAGAACTAAAATAAATAATCCTAAAATTTATATGGAACAACAAGAGACCCCAAATAGCCAAAGCAAACTTGAGAAAAAAGAACAAAGCTGGAGGTTCATATTCCCTGACTTCAGACTTTACTACAAAGCTACGGTACCCAAAAGAAATGAGAACTTATGTACACAGATGTTGACAGCAACTTCTTTCATAATAGCCCCAACCTAATAGCACAATCTAGATGTCCGTCAGTGGGTGAATGTCCAGAGAAGTTTGAGGGCAGATACTGCAGAAGTTTAGACTTGGATTGTTTGTGACTTTCCAGAGAATGAGTACATGACTGGGGCAGAGTTAGGGTGTGTGCTGGGAGGCTGGGAAAGAACAATGACGACACACTAGCAGAACTGAATACTTCAGTCTATAATTAGTAAATATTGAACTACATCTCTAAGGCCTTAGGTTTCCCAGATCTGCTTCAGTCCAAAGCACTTAGGAAACAGAGACTCAATAGGGCTGCCTCCTAGGCCTATGGAGGGACAGGTGGTTTTCCTTCTTTGGAAGAGATGTGCCTTGTCATCTGTTCTCCTACATTTAGAACAACCTGTGAATAACTTCATGGGCAAACTGGCCCACTTAGTGGAACACAATTTTTTTGTGTGGATTTATGGGTGTTTATGTAAGATGTATGTGTATGTAGTATGCAGTATGCAATGCTCAGAAAGGGTAGACCTCACCAAGTGAGCTAACAGCACCAGAACACAACAGATAAATGTTCCTCAAAAAACCACTAGATGGGGCTTCCCTGGTGGCGTAGTGGTTGAGAGTCCGCCTGCTAATGCAGCAGACACGGCTTCGTGCCCCAGTCTGGGAAGAGGCCCGCGTACTGCGAAAAAAACCCTAAAAACTAAAACCAAAAAACACCAGATGGCAGCACATGCACAGAGCATTTAATGTTCCTTCACCCAGAGAACTTTGCAATTAAATTGTCCTCCGGTAATACCCCTGCCATCCTGGAAATTCCTGCACTTAAATAGACATTTCTCCAAAGAAGATATACAGATTGCCAACAAACATATGAAAGTATGCTCAACATCACTAATCATTAGAGAAATGCAAATCAAATACAATGAGTTATCACCTCACAACAGTTAAAATGGGCATCATCAGAAAATCTACAGACAATAAATGCTGAAGAGGGTGTGGAGAAAAGGGAACCCTCTTGCACTGCTGGTGGGAATGTAAATTGATACAGCCACTCTGGAGAACAGTATGGAGTTTACTTAAAAAACTAAAAATAGAACTACCATACGACCCAGCAATCCCACTACTGGGCATATACCCTGAGAAACCATAATTCAAAAAGAGTCATGTACCACAATGTTCATTGCAGCTCTATTTACAATAGTCAGGACATGGAAACAACCTAAGTGTCCATTGACAGATGAATGGATAAAAAAGATGTGGCACATATATACAATGGAATATCACTCAGCCATAAAAAGAAACGAAATTGAGTTATTTGTAGTGAGGTGGATGGACTTAGAGTCTGTCATACAGAGTGAAGTAAGTCAGAAAGAGAAAAACAAATACCGTATGCTAACACATATATATGGACTCAAAAAAAATTGGTCATGAAGAACCTAGGGGCAAGACGGGAGTAAAGACGCAGACCTACAAGAGAATGGACTTGAGGACACGGGGAGGGGGAAGGGTAAACTGGGACAAAGTAAGAGAGTGGTGTGGACATATATACACTACCAAATGTAAAATAGATAGCTAGTGGGAAGCAGCCGCATAGCACAGGGAGATTAGCTCAGTGCTTTGTGACCACCTAGAGGGGTGGGATAGGGAGCGTGGGAGGGAGGGAGATGCATGAGGGAAGAGCTATGGCGATATATGTATAGCTGATTCACTTTGTTATAAAGCAGAAACTAACAAACCATTGTAAAGCAATTATACTCCAATAAAGATGTTAAAAAATAATAATTCCAATTCGGTTAAAAGCTGAAGCAGTATAAAATATTTTTCGGTTAAACACAGCTTTATTGTTTTGGTAGGACTACATTTCACTTTAACTGTTGAAAACCCAAACTGAAAGATGCTCTAAGTGCAAAATACACGCCAGATTTCAAAGTCAGTATTTAAAATATGTAAAATAGCTTACTAATATTTTTATACTTTTTGCATGATGAAGTATGTTGGGTTACATAAATATGTTTTAGCATGTTGGATCTGTTGTGTGAGAAAATCTGTTATTAAAATTAGTTTTACCTGCTTCTTTGTACCTATTTTAATGTGACTACTAGAAAATTTAGAATTACATATACGGCTCACATTACATTTCTGTTGAGCAGTGCCAACTTAGAGAAAGATGAAGGAAACTCCTAGAGAATAGATGGGGAACATAGGACACTTAGATGACAACTGGCTAAGTATTCCAGGAGACACAGTAGAAAGACTTCTAGGGGGGGCTTCCCTGGTGGCGCAGTGGTTGAGAGTCCGCCTGCCGATGCAGGGGACACGGGTTCGTGCCCCGGTCCAGGAAGATCCCACATGCCACAGAGCGGCTGGGCCCGTGAGCCATGGCCGCTGAGCCTGCGCGTCCGGAGCCTGTGCTCTGCAACGGGAGAGGCCACAACAGTGAGAGGCCCGCGTACCGCAAAAAAAAAAAAAAAAAAAAAAAAAAAGAAAGAAAGACTTCTGGGGTTGGCTGGGGCTGCCAGAAGGGGTCAGAGAGGCAGAAGCACAATCATGTGGGGATGGGTGTCTTGGGACTCAGGGATCTCCAAGGAGTCCTGGGCCTCATGTGGTGCCTGGAGAAAGCAGAGACAAACATCTTAAAGAGTTAAGTCCTGATTTTCTCAAGGCAGGAACTGGTGGTGAAACTGTGACTCTTTGGAGATAAGAAGGCTATTCAGTTCTAGTCAGGGGCCCCAATTCACTCTGCCAAAGGAGGCAGGGAAAACAGAAATATTTTGAAGGAAGCATATTTTTCGAGACATGGAAGTAAACGAGGAGTCAGGGGTGACTCCAAGATTTGGCATGAGCAACTGGAAGGATGGAGTTGCCTTTTATCGAAAAGGGAAGACTGCAAGTCAAAGCTGGGGTGGAGGTGATGGATGGCATGAATTCACACTGGGACATGTTAGGTTCAAAGATCCTCTTAGACTTCCAAACAGAGATCTTGAGGCACTTGGTGGTAGGAATCTGAAGTTCACAGGAGAGATGAGGCTATACATATCAATCTGAGAGTCTTCAGCATCTAGGTGGTATTTAGAGCGATGGAATGTGAATTCTGAGGTCAAAAAATTCTAGATCAATCCAGTTATTTCCCAATAGTTTGCTGAATAACTATGGTATAAATAATAGCCAATTCATTTTTTAGGGTGATTTTTCTGCCGATGTATCTTCCTGTTGACATTTAGCTCAATCTTTTATTACCCTGAACACCTACCAGCTAATAGAGAGTACAAGGGTCTAGAAGCCAGACTGGTATTTCTACATTTCATAACAGAGAACCTATCACCATCAACTCATCAAGAACTTCCTAACCACTGCTCATCCTGCTCACAAGTTGCTCCTGCCTCGTTGCAAATATTTCCCTGCATACATAAAATTTTGTTACAAAAAGTAAAATGTTGAGTAAGAGCCTTTTGAATTCCACAAGCCATGTCACCCCAGCTGAAAAAAGCCATTCCCTCTGCATTAGGCCAAATGGTGAATGAGCAGTTCTCCTGTCCAGACCCTTAGCACAGAGCTTTCTGCACAGTAATTAACCAAGAGCATACAGAAGAGAAAGAAAGAGAGAGAGAGAAAGAGAAGGAGGGAGAGAGAGAGGGAGGGAGGGAGGGAGGGAGGGAGGGAAAGAAAAGCAAAAAAGAGGGACATTGTATCAGATGAATCTGTCTTCCCTTTTGTGGCTCCTTGGTTAACTGAACCAAAACACAGACTTGATTTTCACCACTTAACCCTGGGTTAGTTCTGCATTCCACTTTCCTCTGGAACCTCCCTCCCCTTCCCAAACAACCTGTACTATGGATGCCTCCTGTCACGGACATAACTGGGGAGGCATTTTAAAAGCGCCTTCCAAGTCGAAGAGAGGATAAAGAACCACAGAGGTCAGACTGCAAGCTTGTCATTTTGATTAATCGATTTGCTGATAAGAAGACTGAAGCTTAAAACTGGTGGTGACAGAATCAGAACTAGAACACTTACCCCTTTTCTGCCTCCTCTTTTAGCTTCTTGTTACAGAAAATTACAAACACATACAAAAGTAGACAGAATACTAGAATGATTCCATATATACCCATCATTCAGCTACAAAAATTATCACCGTTATCAACATTTTGCCAGTATTGCTTTATCCATTCCCCCTTCTATTTGTACTGAATTGTTTTAAATAAAATCCAAGATACTATGGCATTTCTCTTCTACTCTGGCATGCTTCTCTAACTGATAAAAATATTTTAAAAAAGAAAAACATGCCATTAAACATTCAATAAAGTTAATAACAACTCCTTTAGCATCATCTAATATCTGTCGATATTCATTTTCCTGATTATCAAAGTTGTCTTTGTAGTTGGGTTGTTGTAATCAGGATTAAAAAATTCATGCATTGCATTTGGTTGTATGTCTCTTAAGTCCCATGTAGTCTATGGCAATCTTATCTCTCTTTCTGATTTAATGCCATTGATTTCTTCAAGAGGGTGGATCAAATGGCTCCCAGAATGTTCCTTACTCTGAGTTTGACTTTTTGCTTCCTGTGGTGTCATCTGTGTCCCGTGGTTCTCTCTTGTTACCTGTATTTCCCAAACACCAGAAGTCAGGTCTAGAGTCTTACTCAGATTCAGATTCAACTTTTTAGGCAAGAAGACAGGAGGTATTGTGCATTCACTATGGCTATCCATCAGGGGCATATCATAGCTCCTGGCTATTTCTGGTGATGCTAAAGCTGCTCACCAGATCCAGGTGGTATTGTCCTGATCCCTCCATTATAAAGCTTCCTATGAATTTTCACACTGTGGTTCTAGCATCTCTTGAAGATCACTGCCTACACTCACTGTTTCATTAATGTTTGCAAGATGACGATTTTTCTAATTCTGTAATTCCTTTTGCTTCTATTAGCTGGAATTCTCCTATACAGGAAAGTTTTTCCTTATTAACTACTTGGTTTTCCTGAAATACAGCTGATCTGGTCAAGGATAAATGCTTGGTTCTGTCCCTTTATTTATCAATTGTCAGAGAACTGAGCTGAGCTCTGGAAACTTCTAGTGGTGACAAATGCAGGGTTTTTGTTTTTTCATTTTGTTCTTGTATCATTATGATACATTTCAGCCCATTATCTATTTTGGTGCTAAAACTGTTCAAATTTAGGGGAGTGAAAGTCCCTTCAGACTGGCTCGTGTATTCTTTGACTTCATTCCATTCTTTGATACCTTCCTTTCTTTGGGCATAGTAAGGTATCCCATGACTTCTCCTTCAAGCCCTGCTCTACGCATGTTAAAATCTATTTTCTGCTGGTCCAGTGTGACTCATGTGACATTCCACAGCCTTTCCTGATACTGGCTGTTCCTTAGGGCGTATCTGGGCCTTTCCTTTAGCTAACAGTTGTGGTCATTAGAATCTGGTCTTCATTATCTCTTCACTTGGTAATATACCTTGGAAATTTTACTCTCTGAGTTTACGTAGCCCCTTTCTTTTAAGGCCTCTGAAGCTCTTTGAATGCTCAGATCTCATGCTTTGCTTTTGGTTTTGTTTTTCCTCTTAACATGGCTGCGTCATAGCCACTTAGGCAGACACAGAGGTAAAGGGGGAGAAAGCAGAACATTCTGGAGGTTCAGGTTAGCCCTTGGAAGAATCCAGTTTTGATTCAGGCACTGTCTTCCCCCTTTCCTCTCCAAACACTGCTTCCCTTGACCAGAGTGGATGGCTTAGCCGAGGGAGGTTCTGGAATGAGCATTTTGACATCCAACATCCAAAGAACAAATTCCCACTTGCCATTTCGCACTCCTGACTCTTCCTCTCTCTGAGAGTCAGAGATAAAGTGGGACTCAGGGACAGGAAGCAGTGGGAGGAGCCGGAGGAGCAGGGATGGACTGGAGCTCCAGTTGGGAGTGGAGGCCCAGGGCAGGAGTGGTCTCACCGTTGGGTGCAGCTCAGGGATCTGGGGCATCAGGAAGGCTGGAAAAGAGGAGGGGAGGCAGAGTGGAGCAGAGTGAGACTCGAGGGTGGAGTGAAATTACCTACTCTCCTTATACCAGCTGAAAGTTCAATTGAACAAATAGGAAGTTCAGTGCTTTGTTTATTTAGCATGATGAAGTCGTTGTGAAACCATTTTGGTCTGAGATTGCTCAGGACTCAGATTACATCCGTTGTCATTTGCATATCAAAATATCCACATCTCCAAATTACACCAGACCATCACACTCCCAGTTCAGTATAACATGATATGTCCACTGATGGAGGGATGGCAGGCTCAGCTTGAAAAGATGGGTAGTACTTGGAGTTAGGCAGAGGCTGTGGGACTGTGGCCCATGAGAGGCCAGCAGCCAGGACTGGGACATCCCAGTGGCGACTCACCTCAGGGCTGTGTCATTAGTGAACCCTGAAGTAGGGACATGGGTGATGCCACCAGACCACCTAGGAAGTCACTGACCCCAGACTAAGTTCCTTCCTCTCTCCCTCCTACTGCTCACCCAACTTTGGAGGGAAGCCCAGAGCTTGTCGTGACACCATGGAAGAAGTTGCCTAGACTATGAGGTCAGAACAAAGCCAATGGGTGTTTACAACAAACACTCATTAAATTTCAATGTTAGCTTTGAAGGTCATCTCATCTAAGAAGACAGTTGGTGAAACATCCCACCTCATGAAAGGGAAAGGGCCCTCACTACCCCTAAGGCACCTCAACTTTACACTGTTCCGATGGTCAAGGACCCTCAAACTATAGATGAAATGTGTTTACTCTGTGGCACCTGGCACATATTAAGAACTCAGTAAAGGTTTGTGGAATAAATGGATGAATGGATAAACAATGTCTTCTCAGGGCTTCCCTGGTGGCGCAGTTGTTAAGAATCCACCTGCCAATGCAGGCGACACAGGTTTGAGCCCTGGTCCGGGAAGAACCCACATGCCGCAGAGCAATTAAGCCCCTGCGCCACAACTACTAAGCCTGCGCTCTAGAGCCCATGAGCCACAACTACCGAGCCTGCGTGCTGCAACTACTGAAGCCTGCGTGCCTAGAGCCCGTGCTCCGTGACAAGAGAAGCCACCGTAATGACAAGCCCGCGCACCACAACGAAGAGTAGTCCCCACTCGCCGCAACTAGAGATAGCCCGCATGCAGCAATGAAGACCCGACGCAGCCAAAAGTAAATAAATAAAATAAATAAATTCATTTTTTAAAATGTCTTCTTGGTAGAATCAGGAGCTGGAGACAACCCTCCGGGTACAAGCAGCAGGAAAGTGTCCCTGGACCTTTAAGTTTATCCTAAGGATCTTACCAGCCCGTCACCTCCTCCGTGTTTTAGGAGAATCCAAACAGAACTGCTTCCCCCACCCACGTGGCCTCTAACTGCCTGCAGACTAGACACAGGCTCTCAGGGGTTTCAGACAAAGTAGATGAAGAGAAGCAGTCTGTCAGTCCCTCCCCCGAGGCCGCCTTCCCAGAGCTTGCTTGTTTCTCACGGAGCATCACATGCCCGGTGCTGGGAGGGGGATGAAGAAAGAACCGTGACCTTCATACACTGGGGCAACATCCCTGCTCTGAATGGAGATCTCTCACAGCTGCCGAGCACCATCCTCCCTGCTTCCAAGAAGGGAGGTCCTTCATTCTGGGTTACAGAGTCATGGAGTGATTTAGCGGGTCCCAGCTGACTCTGCAGCTCTCTTGGAGCAGAAGGCAGCTGGGGCAGCACATCACCCCTTTCTGCTCTTCACATCTCCCAGTGTGGTCTCCCAGAGCCACGGCCACATGGTCAGCTCCCCAAGGGCAGCGAAGCCCTTGTCCCCGATTTTAGCCCAGGTCCTCAGCAGGCCCTCGTGAGAAGCAGCAACAAAGACCAAGTGCCAAGTGACCTTTTTAAATGATGCTGAAAAGACTACTAAAGCAGTTCAGTTATTATTATTCCCAAGATGTACAATTCAGAGGAAACAGGCAAATTACAAGCAATAATATACTGTGTGAGCATACACACTCTTCTGTTCAGAGAAAGGTCTGAAATAGCCTAACCAAATCAGTGTCATTTCTCAGGGATAATGTGTGGCCTTTACTTTTATTTTGTAGATTTTTGCTTATCTATATTCTAAATTTCCTTAAAGTAGCAAATCAAAAGACATTTTTAAGAGGAAAAAGAAAATGAGATTGTATCTCACAATGTACCATTCATTCAACGCTCGGAGGTGTTTTTCTGAGAAGCCTGGAAAAGAGCTGACCCCACCACTCAGGCTTGGCAGCTTCTCTGGGGCCCACTCCAGGCATTCAGGAGCATGGGGGCCCTGGCCTGAGCCCACCTACATGGGGCAGACCTGAGGTGTTATACTTTGGTCATTTTTATTTATTTGTCCATGTATCACCTGGGGCCTAGTGAGTGCCAGGCTCTGAACGAAGTGTTGGGATTAAATTCTGTCCTGGTGAAGAGAAGGGTGCTAGGTATTGAATTGTGTCCCTCCAAATCACATTGAAGCCCTAGCCCTCAATGTGATGGTATTTGGAGATGGGACCTTTGGGAAGTACTTAAATTTAGATGACGTCATGAGGGTGAGATGTCTGCTATGGGATCAGTGCCCTTATAAGAAGAGGAAGAGAAGCTCATTCTCTCTCCAAGAGCACACACCAAAGAAACAAAGGCCATGTGAGGACCCAAAGAGAAGGTGGCCATCTGCAAGCCAGGAAGACAGTCTTCACCAGGAACTGATTGTGCTGGCACCCTGATCTTGGAATTCCAGCCTCCAGAACTGTGAGAAATAAATTTCTGTTATTTATGCCACCTCTGTCTGTGGTGTTTTGTCATGTCAGCCCAAGCAGACTAAGACAAAGGGCACATAAATCAGAAGTACAAAGCAATGTGCTAAGTGCTGTAGGTGGGGTGATGATGCCAGAAAGTTCTAGATAAACTGCTGCTCTTTTGCAAGCTGCTCAGTGCCCTGGAGCAGGGACATAGCTGGCCATACGGTGAGGGAAGGCTGCCCAGAAACTGGGTGCAGATGCAGGTGGAAGGGGAGGGAGCTTTTTGTGCAGGGTCCCAGGCTAGCCCAGCACACGTGCATGCTGCTGAACTGTGGGACACATACTATTAGTCTGAGTTTCTTGTCAAGGGGACGAGAGAGCAGAGGAAGCCAAAAGACTTGTCCTTTCCTGGTATGGGGCCAAGCTAGGAAAAGTGCTGTTTATTAGTTTCTCTTCTCTTTGGCATCCGCTCAACCCTCCTCTAAATCCTGTAACTGTTTCCCTGCGCTCTTGTCCCCCATACTGTCTTGCTGTATAGAGGGCAGGTTAAGACCTACTTGTGCTCCAAAATTATTTGTCTGTCCTCCTAGCCAATCAGAACATCCACTCTCTCAGCACCTGCATCAGAAATTAATCCACACTGAGATGCAAATGACTGATTGGATCAAAATCTTACTAGAGTGTTTCCCAGAAAGAGTATGTAGACAAGTGATTTTTTGAAGTTGGACACTATTCTTTATTACTAATTCCCCAGAGCTTCTGGGGATATGCTGTCGGTCAGAATTTCCAAAGGTGTGGAGTGGGACTGTCTCCCTAACCTTTTACCTAGAGGATGCTTTTTTTGTATAACACCTCTTACATCTTACCTTTGTCTCCAGAATTCCATAGTAGGCACTATAAAAACTTTGTCCCGAAGTTTTTGCATTTTTAAAATAGGTCTATGACTCTAATAACCTGCTGTTGGAATTTCTGACTGTGTGACAAAGAGTAAAGGAACTTTCCTGGCTTGTGTGTGTGTGTAGCCGTCAGATCTATGTGATGATGACTCTGAATTGTCTACCTGACATCCTGCTCAGTTCCAGACCAGTATATCCAGCCGCTCTTAGGACTTTCCTCTTGGGTGTGCCCAGACACTTCAGACCAGAGAGGCCCAAAGGGGAAATCACCGTATGCCCTCACTTCAGCACATGGCAGGATTATCCACCCAACTGCTCAAGACAGAAACCTAGGAGTCATGATCGACACCTCCCTTTCCCTCACACCATGCAGCCACACCAAGGTCTGCAAGTTCTGTATCTTCCAGATCGGAACCTCCCCTCCTCCCCCATCACTCCTACCAGCGCTCATGCTGAGGACCTCATTACTTCTCTCCTGATTGACCAGTAGTCTCTTCTCTGGACAATTCGCATAATAACGGTATCTGCCTCACTGGGTGGCTGTAAAGAATAAAACACTTAATAAACATAAAGCAACAATCTTCTCACTCCTCAGCTAAATACCCACCCATTCAGTAAATATTACATGTGTGCATTACTTCTGGATCGGTGCTTGGTGCTAATGTTACAGAGTAGATATTTTCTGTTCGCTCAAAGGTCTAAGAGAAGAAACACACGAAAAGTAACGGAGGTAAAGTGTCACAGGTGATGAAGACACAAAGGAGGAAGGAAGTGGCCAATTCAATCCCAGGGAATTGGGAAAGAGTCCACGGAAGACAGATGGGAACCTAATGGGTTAGAGCCGTTAAGCAATCAATGTCATGGTCTTCCCCATAAAATTCACTTGACGTGGCACACACCTCCTTCAACGAAGCAAGCAAGTCAGACACTGACCTGTCAGCCCCAAGTAGTTTCTGGCTTCTTCCATCTCTACCTCCTCATCTAGACCTTCTCCAGTTCCAACCAGGAGAGTCTGGGGTCCTTGGGGGTCCAAATACGCTATTTGACGTTTCTGCTGACTCACTCATGATGGCTTGCTTGCATGTTTGGCAATTTTTTCGTGTACCAATATTTGGCTTGCCTTAATTTGAAGGATGAGAGTGACTTCTTCCAAGTGAAATTTGCATTTACTTCTGCAAGGTATCCCAGGGCACAACCAACAAGGAAGTATTTGAAAATCATTTCTCGGTCTGGGTTTTCTTCTGATCATGTGGTAGTGTAAATTCAAACCTGGAAACAGTGTGAGGATAGACCTGTTCTAGGAAGGGGGACCCCTTCCAGGGCCCGAGAGTGGGCTCTTGTCTAACACTCTGAAATTAATTGTCCAGGGATACACACATGCTGACAAAGCAAGAGACTTTATTGGGAAGGGGCGCCCGGGAGGAGAACAACAGGGGAAGTGAAACCAGGAGGACTGCTCTGCCACGTGGTTCGCAGTCTCAGGTCTTATGGTGATGGGGTTAGTTTCTGGGTGGTCTCTGGCCAATCACTCTGACTCAGGGTCCTTCTGGTGGTGTGCACATCGCTCAGCCAAGATGGATTACAACGAGGAGGATTCTGGGGGGTTGGTAGGACATATGGACTGACGTCCCCTCTCCTTTTGGCCTTTCCCTAATTCTTCAGGTTGGTGGTAGCTTGTTAGTTCTGCATTCCTTACCAGGACCTCCTGTTCTAAGATAACTCATGCAAGTGGCTACTATCTTGCCTGGCCAGGGCAGGCCGTTTCAGTCAGTGTTTCCCCTAACAGACCTATGATTTGAAATTTTAGGGAAGACTTTTCTCCCACTTAACCCTGAGCAGAGGCCTGAGAAACACTGACAGTGATTTTCTGGGAGTCATTAATTTTCTAGATCACCCTTTCACCCAAACTGTAGCCTTTTGTCATCCCTGGCATTTGTAAAGTCTCAGTTCCGTCCTCCATCTTGCATGGGCCAAAAACATTATGACCCGTCCCTCCCCGGGGTCTTTGAAATCCAGTCTCTAGCTTTCTGGAACAGCAGACTCTTCAGGGTAGCCATAGTTTCAATTTTGGTTTTCTCTTTTGTGGGGTTTTCTTGCTTTATGGAGCATTTATTATTTTAAATAAGTTTATGTTTTGTGGTGAGAAGCTGTTTCAGTGTATCTAATCTGCCATATTGCTGGACATGGAAGTTTCCCTCTGATATAGATAGATGATAGATAGATAGATAGATAGATAAATAGATGATTGATAGATAATAGATAGATAAACCAAACCCCACCTTGATCTTGGACTTCTAGCCTCCAGAACTGTGAGAAAATAAATTTCCGTTGTTTAGACTACTGAGTCTATGGTATTTCGTTACAGCACCCCTAGCAGATGAATATAGTAGCCATCAGTCAACTTCAACAATTATTAACATTCTACCATTCTTGTTTCATATCATAGCACCACCTCCCTAGCTTTCACTTAATTTTTGGCCGGATTATTACTTTAAAGCAAATCTATGCCATAGTATTATTTTACCTGTAATTGCATCAGTATTTCCAACAGGCAAGAACTTTTTAAACATAGCCACAGTATCCTCATGGCTTTTGATTAAGAATTCCAGTTCCAGGGGCTTCCCTGGTGGCGCAGTGGTTGAGAGTCCGCCTGCCGATGCAGGAGACGCGGGTTCGTGCCCCGGTCCGGGAAGATCCCACATGCCGCGGAGCGGCTGGGCCCGTGAGCCATGGCCGCTGGGCCTGCGCGTCCGGAGCGTGTGCTCCGCAACGGGAGAGGCCACAACAGTGAGAGGCCCGCGTACCGCAAAAAAAAAAAAAAAAAAAAAAAGAATTCCAGTTCCAGGAATTTATCCTAGGTACAGTTGCACGCGTGCTCCACTTGGCCTTTGGGAGGGAATAGCGTTCGTGTTGCGGCTTGTTCACAAGATCCCCTCTGTCACCGACCACCTTCTAACAGGCCAGGCTTCTGCTGTTCCCAGGAGCTTGCTATGCCCTCAGCAGCCAGCAGCGTAACTCAGGCTGTCTACTGAAGCCCCTTCTTTCACCAAGTCTCCTGCACTGGAGCTGTGCAACCTGCCCCAATCCCATGTGTGTGCAGCGATGGAGCCACTAGTATTCCGCAATCCTCCCTACTTATCTAGGAGCTGGTTCAGCAGCCCTCCCTACTCTGCCTCAAGGGGAGGAAGTGAGATGCAAGGACCCTGGAATCTCACCTGCTCACTTTCCCTCTTTCTTTTTTCCCCACACATGGCTGGCTTGGAAGTGCTTTCTCTTACTTTCCTTTCTTGTTGGGAAGGGATGTCCCCTGCTTCTTCTGTCCCAGTGTCCTTGACTCACACCTTGCGTAAGGCCACATGGAAGAGCAGTTGCCAGGGAAAATCATTTGAGGCAAAGAAAAATATCTGGAAGTATAATTCCAAACTGTTATCCTATTACAAACTTCCGTATGTTTGAATTTTCTGCTGCATGTGAATATTGTTTAAAAAAAGAAAAAACCTCAGAAGAAAAAAGAAAATTCAAGTAAAACTCAAGCTTCTGAATTCATTGTGATGTTGTAGTCTTCTATAGGAAACTTCTGTATCTTAAGCCTACTTATTTGATGCTAGCAAATTAATGCATGCTTACTTCTTTTTGATCCAGTTATTTATTGTTTTTATTATTATTTTGTGTATGTGAACCCAGTTTGCCTTAAATCAGTCAAACAAACAAGAACAGTTCCTTTTCATGGCATCGGGCATCTCTGATATCTGACCAGAACTGCTTCATTCCACAGCAGAGCACCGGGCTAGTAGCAGTCCTCACCACAGGTGACCCGAAATGTGCTGAGCAGAGGCTGGCTCATGTCCACCATTAGTCCTCAGCATGACATGGGATCTGATGTGGCACAGAGCTGGGAAGATGTTTGTGGAATGCTGGTGAAATGCAGCCAGCTCTTTTCTTTTCTACAAAAGACAATGGTACCTGCTAAGCTGCACAGAATCCCCCTTTCCTGGAACTGGCTTCCAGGAAGAGAGACAGCGGCCTCCAGCTGGTTCACTTGGAGCCACTGGGGACAGAGACAGCCCTGATGGGCAGTGCTGAGTGGCCACTCTCTCTAGCAGCAAAGGCAGCAGAGACCACCCCGACTCAGAGATCTGGGTCCCTTCGAGAGAAGCAGGTTTGACTCAGTGACAGCTGGTCAGCTGCCATGACATCTGACATTAATTCGAAGAATAAGGAGGAGGTAAAGTACTAAGAGACAAGAGATAGACAAAGACAGGACTTCCCTGGTGGTGCAATGGTTAAGAATCCATCTGCCAATGAAGGGGCCACAGGTTCAGTCCCTGGTCCAAGAAGATCCCACATGCCACGAAGCAGCTAAGCCCATGCTCTAGAGCCCGTGAGCCACAACTACTGAGCCCGCATGCTGCAACGAATGAAGCCCGTGTGCCTAGAGCCAGTGCTCCACAACAATAGAAGCCATGCAATGAGAAGCCCGTGCACCACAACAGAGTACCCCCCGGGCTTTGTGGTGGCGCAGTGGTTGAGAGTCCGCCTGCCGATGCAGGGGACACGGGTTCGTGCCCCAGTCCAGGATGATCCCACATGCCGTGGAGCGGCTGGGCCCGGGAGCCATGGTCGCTGGGCCTGCGCGTCCGGAGCCTGTGCTCCGCAACGGGAGAGACCACAACAGTGAGAGGCCTGCATACCGCAAAAAAAAAAAAAAAAAAAAGAGTAGCCCCCACTCACCACAACTAGAGAAAGCCTGCACACAGCAAAGAAGACCCAAGACAGCCCTAAATAGATAAATAAATAAATTTATTTAAAAGAAGAGAGAGAGAGAGACAAAGACACGTTTTCCTCCATACTTCTAGAATTACTGGTGTTTTGGTAACTGACATCAACAAAGACTGAAAAAGAATGCGTTACCAGGTAGGAGGAGGCAGTCCCAAATTTTTGTCCTTTCCCACTTAATCAACATTTTTGGAAAAGGGATCCCATGATCCGTGTGGCAGGAATAAAGCCTGGCCTGAGCCATTCAGAGACCCCAAGTGCAGTACTGAGGAGACAGGGAGCCCCTCTCCCAGCTCTCAGAATTTAGGACTTGGGGGATAGACTTCTCCTTAGAGGCTCCATCATAGCCCCCTTTTTCCAAGATGAATTGCTGGCTACTGCTACTGCCAAGCCATTTAAAAGGTAGTAGAGGGGCTTCCCTGGTGGCCCAGTGGTTGAGAATCCTCCTGCCAATGTAGGGAACACGGGTTCAAGCCCTGGTCCGGGAAGATTCCCACATGCCGCGGAGCAACTAAGCCCGTGCGCCACAACTACTGAGGCCGTACTATAGAGCCCACAAACCACAACTACTGAGCTCACGTGCCACAACTACTGAAGCCCGTGCACCTAGAGCCCGTGCTCCGCAACAAGAGAAGCCACCGCAATGAGAAGCCCACGCACAGCAACAAAGAGTAGCTCCTGCTCGCCGCAACTAGAGAAAACCTGCACATAGTAACAAAGACCCAACACAGCCAAAAATGAATGAATAAATAAATTAATTAAATTAATAAATAAATAAAAGGTACTAGAACATTCAAAATGTTTTAAATAATGATCAGGAGTGGCAGGGTCCCAGGAAACCATCAAAAATGAAGCTGTAAAATATAGAGTGGCATGGGAATTTTTCATTTTATATACGTACATTTTTAAACTTTTTATTTTGAAATAATTATAGTTTCACAGGACTTTGCAAAGAAAATAAAGTCCCTCATACCTTTCACCTAGTTTCCCCCAGTGATTATGTCTTATGTAATTATCATAATTATCGTATAAATATCAAAACCAGGAAATTGACATTGGTACAGTGTGTATGTATAGTTCAGTGCATCACGTGTTTAGATTCATGTAACCACCACTGCAATAAAGATAAAGAACCACTCCATCACTATGAAGATCTCCCCCTATCCCTACTACTGGCAACCACTAATCTGTTTTCTACCTTTCTAATTTTATCATCTCGAGAATGTTGTACAAATGGAATCATACAGTATATGACCTTTTGATACTGGCCTTTTTTCACTCAGCATAATGCCCCTATGATCCATCCAAACTGTTGCTTATGCTGATAGTTGGTTCTTTTTTACTACTGAATAGTTTTCCATGATATGAATGTATCACAGATTGTTTAACCATTCACCTATTGAGGAACATTTTGGTTGTTTCCAGTTTGGGGCTATTACAAATAAAGCTGCTATAAACAATTGTGTATAGGTTTCTGTGTGAACAAAAGTTTTCATTTCTCTAGGATAAAAGCCCAGAAGTGTATTGCTGGGTCATATGTTAAGTATATGTTTAGTTTTAAAGACGCTGTCAAACTATTTTCTAGAACTGATGTACCATTTTACATTCCCACCAGTATGAGAAATCCACTTTCTCCATGTCCTCACCAGCACTTGGTATTGCACTATTTTGTATTGTAGCTATTCTAGTAGGTATGTAGTGATATCTCATTTTACTTTGCATTTCCTTAATGGCTAGTGATGTTGAATATCTTTTCATGTGTTTATTTAATACCCATATATCCTCTTCAGTGTAATGTCTCTTCATGTCTTTTGTCTGTTTTCTAATTGAATTGTATTTAATATTGAGTTTTGCGAGTCCTTTGCCAGATATGTGGTTTGCAAATACTTTCTCCTAGTCTATCATCTCTCTTTCGATCCTCTTAACAGGGTCTTTGCAGAGCAGTAGTTTTTAATTTTGATAAAATTCCGCTTAGCAATTAAAAAAAAATTACGGATTGTGTTTTGATGTTATGCTCTATGATCTCTTCACCACGTCCTAAGATCTGAAGATTTTCTCCAAAGTTATCTTTTAAAAGATAGAATTTGCATTTCAATCTATGATCCATTTTGAGTTACTTTTTGTATAAGATATGAAATTTAGATCAAGGTTTTCACTTTTTTTTTTTTTTTTTTGAAAATGGATGTCCAATTGCTCCTGCATCATTTGTTGGAGACAATCCTTCATTGATTTGCTTTTGCACCCCTGTCAAAAATCAGTCAGCTGTACTTATGTGGATTCTCTACTGTTTCATTGATGTGTGTTTCTATCCTTTCACAGTACCACACAGTCTTGATTCCTGAAACTACATTAAGTTTTGAACTCAGGTAGAGTGATTCCTCCCACTTCATTATTTTTCAAAATTGTTTTTAGCTACTCTAGGTCCTTTGCCTTTCCATATAAAGTTTAGAATAATCTTGTGTATATCTACAAAATGCTTTGCTGGGAGTACCATAGGACTTGCATTAAAACTGTATATCAGTGTGGGGAAGATCAACACCTTTACTAGAATGAGTCTCCCAATCCATAAACCTGGAATACCCTTCCATTTATTTAGATCTTTGTTTCTTGTGTCAGTGTTGAATAGCTTTCAGCATACATGCCCTACGTTTTGTTATATTTGTACCTAAGTATTTTTCTTTTTTTAGTAATTGTAAATGGTACTGTATTTTAAATTTTGGTGTCCACATGTACATTGCTAGTATATAGAAGTAGTGGTTTTTGTATGTTGATTTAATTTTTTTTTTGATTTTTGTATGTTGATCCTCTGACCTTACTGAACTCATTTACTAGTTCTAGTAGTTTGTTTGTAGATTCCTTGGGATTTTTCTATGTAGACTATCATGTCATCTGCAAATAGGGACACTTTGATTTCTTCCTTTCCAATCTGTATGCGTTTTCTTCCTTTTTCCCTTTTTTAATCTATTGCACTGGTTAGAACTTCCAGTACTATGTTGAATAGCACTGGATGGTGGGCATTGTTGTCCTGTTCCCAATCTTGGGGGAAAGCATTCAATCTTTCACCATTAGTATGATTTGAGTTGTATGTTTTTGTAGATATTCTTTATCAGTTTGAAGAAGTTCTCTATTCCTTTCGAGAGTTTTTATCAAATCGTGTTGAATTCTGGCAAATGCTTTTTTCTGCATCCATTAATATGCTCATGTCATTTTTCTTTTTTTTTTTTTTCGCTGCATTGCATCTTTGTTGCTGCATGCAGGCTTTCTCTAGTTGTGGCGAGCAGGGGCTACTCTTCGTTGCGGTGCAGGGGCTCAGTAGTTGTGGCTTGCGGGCTCTAGAGCACAGGTTCAGTAGTTGTGGCTCATGGGCTTAGTTGCTCTGTGGCATGTGGGATCTTCCTGGACCAGGAATCAAACCCATGTCCTCCACATTGGCAGGCAGATTCTTAACCACTGTGCCACCAGGGCAGTCACGCTCATGTCATTTTTCTAATTTAGCCTGTTAATATGGTGAATTACACTGTTTGATTTTCAAATATCAGTTTTGCATCCTTAAAACAAATTCCACTTGTTCATGGTATATAATTCTATTTATATATTGCTGAATTCTATTTGCTAACACTTCAAAAGGATTTTTGCATCTACATTCATAAGGAATGTTGGTCCATAGTTTTTGTTTTCTTTTCTTGCTTTCTGTTTTAAAAAATTACTGTCTTTCTGGTACTCTCTTTATTTGGTTTTGGTTTTGGTATCAGGGTAATAACTAATAACTAGCTTCCAAGAATGAGATGGAAAAACTTCTATTTTCTAGAAGAGATTTTGTAAAGTTTGTCCTAATTCTTATTTAAACATTTGGTAGAACTCTCTGTTTGAGCCTGGGGATTTCTTTTTCAGGCTTTTACAATTCAATTTCCTTAATAGTTATAGGGCTATTCAATATACATCTCATTTTGGGTGAGTTGTGGTAGTTTGTGTCTTTCAAGAAATTGGCCCATTTCATCTAAGTCGTCGATTTTATGTGTAGAGTTTTTCATAGTATTGCCTGATTATCCTTCTGATGTCTGTTAACAGGACCTGTTTTATTCCTGATATTAATAATTTGTCTTATCTCTTTTCTTTTTGGCCAGTCTTGCTAGAGGTCTGTCAGTGTTATTGATCTTTTAAAATAACTAGCATTCTATATCATTGATTTTTCTCTATTCTTTTTCTGTTTTCAAATTTACTCATTTATACTCATTATTTCCTTTTTTCTGCTTGCTTTGGGCTTATTTTGATCTTTTCTTTCTAGTTTCTTGAGATGCAAGCTTAGGTTATTGATTTGTTTCCTCTTTTCTAACATACACATTTAGATGCTATAAATTTCCTTCTCAGACTTGCTTTCGTTGTATCTCACAAATTTTGGAACATCAGCTGGATCCTATTGGTAGATGTTGTTGAGTTCTTCATATGTTTGCTGTTTAGTTGTTCTATCAGTTTTTGAGAGGATATTGCAGTCTCCAACTATGATTGTGTATCTGTTTCAGTTCTAGCAGTTTTTGCTTCACGTATTTTGCAACTCAGTTGTGGGTTTTTTTTGTGTGTTTTTGTTTGCATATACGCCATTAAGATTGCTGTTTTCTAGGTGTATTGACCCTTTTATCATTATGTGATGTCTCTTTTTGTCTATGGTAACTTTTGTTCTAATGCCAACCTTATTTGATATTAATAGTTGTTGTACTTGTCTTTGATCTTTTGCATGGCATATCTTTTTCTGTCCTTTTACTTTCAACCTGCCTTTATCATTTTACTTGAGTTTCTGGTCAAAATATTCACTCTACCAATCTGTCTTTTAACTGGTATATTTAGTTACATTTAATGTAATTACTGATGTTAAGGCTTAAATGTGTTACTCTATTTTTTGTTCCTTACTTGTTCCGATTTTTTTCTTTGCTTTCTTTTCCCAACATCCTGTGGGTTACTTGATCATTTTTTACAATTGCATTTTTATTTGCTTATAGTATTTTGAGTGTATTTTCTTGTATAGCTTTTTTAGTGGTTACTCAACTTATTACCTTTTATATATACAACTTATCAAAGTGTACTGGTGCCATGATTTTACCAATTTGAGTGTCAAAACATCTCCTTTACATGCTTTTCCCTCTCCCAAATACTTCCCCTATGTACACTGAGAACCACATTAGGCAGTGTTATAATTTTTGCCTCAAGCATCAAACATAATTAAGAAGACTCAATAGGATAAGGAAATTCTATTGCATTGGCCTGTGTTTTTGCATTTCATCTTACCATTTTCTCTTTAGAGACCTCCCCCTCAGCTCTTCTTTCAGGGTAGGTCTGGTGGCAAGAAATTCTCTTAGTTCTCCTTTATCTGATACCTTGATTTCCCCTTCATTTCTAGGGGATATTATTTCTGCTGGATATTGAATCCTGGGTTGGCAGTACTTTCAACACTTGAAAAATGTCTTATCCTTCTAGTCTCCATAGTTTCTGAAGAGAAACGTGTTGTTTGAATTGTTTTTCCCCTATAGGTAATGGGCCATTTCTCTCTAGCTGCTTTCAAGATTTTGTCTCTAATTTTCGGAAGCTGACCTACTGTGTGTCTTGGTGTGGATTTCATTGGGTTTGTTTGTGGTTTGCTCAGCTTCTTAAATCTTTAGGTTTACAAGTTAGTTTTCCCCCCAAATTTGGGAAATTTACAGCCATCTTTTCTTCAAACAATCTTTCAGCCCCACCCTATTTTTCCTCTTCCTCTGGGACTCTGATGACATGTCAAGATTTTTGTTTTAGTCCCACATGTTCCTGAGGTCATGCTCATTTTTTCCCCCAGTCTACTTTCTCTCTGTTTAGGTTAGGTAATTTTTTTTCTATCTACAAGTTCTCTTATTCTTTCCTCTGTCCTCTTCATTCTGCTGTTGAGCCCATTCACTGAATTTTAAAATTTGCTCATTTTCATTCTAAAATTTTTGTGTGGTTCTTCCTTATATCTTCTATTTCTTCACTGAGACCATTTTTCATCTGTTTCAAGTATGTTTCTAATTGCTTGTCAAAGCATTTTCTGACAGCTGCTTTAAAATCCTTGTCAGATAATTCTAACATCTATGTCATCTGTGTTGTCTTTTCTCACATGGTTTGAGATCTTCCTGGTTCTTGGTATGACAAGTGATTATTAATTGAAACTTGGACATTTTTGGTATTATAAGACTCTGAATCTTATTTAAGTCTTGTATTTTTAACAGGCTCCCTCTACCACAGCACTGCCTCATTACTGCCAGGTAGGAGAATGTTCCTGTTGACACCTGGGAACAGGAAGGGCTGGGAGTTCAGGCTTCACCCTAGACCTCCTCTGACACCACCCAGTGGGCAGGAGGAGAGGCAGCTTGTTACTGCAGGACGGGGATGAAATCTAGCCTCCCTGTGCAGTCTCCACGACACTGCAATGCAGGCAGCTTTGTTACCTCTGTGCAGTGGTGAAAACCCTGATTCTCCATAGGGTCTCCTCTGCTTCTATCCCAGAAAGCAAGGAGGATGGAGTTCAGGCTCCTCACTAGATCTCCTCTGACATCATCCTCGTAGAGGGTTGAGGTGCTAAGTTTAAGCCTGCTTGAGTGGAATCTAGGCTCTCCCCTTAGCCTTAACTGGTGGGAGTGAGGATAGGGTTGCAGTCTTTCCTGAGGTATTCGATTGGAATAGAGCAGTTACTGTCTAATGGATTTCTGCCTTCTTAGGCTGCCTTTTTCCTGGTCCTTTAGCTGGAGAGAGCAGGCTTTTGCTGTTTTTTTGTTTTGTTTTGGTTTGGTTTTTGCCTACATCTACTGGTGTTTCCTTGTTGCCAATTTCACCAGTATTGTCTGGGATGAGGCAGATAAGAAAACCCAGGGAACTCACCACATGTTGTTCCTTGAGTCCTGAGGTCCCTAGCTAGTCTGTCTTCTCTTCATATTTGAGTCTTCTTATGCTTGTTTTGCATATAATTGCTCATATAATGTTCAGGGGTTTTAGCTGTACTGGCAGGAGGAATATGGGAAGTATGTATATTCGCCTTTCTTATGAGATCTGGCTTATCTTCCAAACACAACATCTAGTTTGTTATATCCAGATGGAGCTGCAGTACAAAGAATAAAAATTTTTTTCAAATAAGCATTTTCAATCAAGATACTAAACATATCCATCACTCCCCCAAATTTCCTCATGTCTTTATAATTCATTCCTCCCTCCCCACTTCACCCCCATTCCTCGGCAAGCACTGATCTGCTATTACTCTAGATTAGTTTTCATTTTCTACAGTTTTTTATAAATGAACTCATATGGCATTAAATCCTTTTTTGTCTTGCCTTTTATACTAAGTAAAATTATTGTTGAGATTCTTCTGCACTGTTGTATTGATAGTTTGCTCCTTTTTTTGTAACCATTCAATTGTTAATGGACATATAGGTTGTTTCCAGTTTGGGACTCTTACAAATGTGCTGCTATGAACATTCACATGCAAGTCTTTATACAGACATTGGCTTTCATTTCTTCTGGGTAAACAATTAGGAGCAGAATGGCTGGTTGTATGGTAGGTGTATATTTAACTTAAAAACTGAAAACGGCTCACACATAAGGTCAAAATAAAAATAAAGTCATTGTTCATTCTCTTACAGGTCATATGAGATTTGTTCCCATTTCAGCCCAGAGTAGCACACTAATTAAAAAACAAAAACAACCCCCCCCCCCCTGCCAAAACTGCTACCTGTTCAGGTCCAATAACTTACAATAGGAAACCTTCCTAACTGCCAATATAAACCCTACCTCCAAATCTTTACACCTTTTCTTCTTAGTCTTTAGTAGAAGCAGCCATTTACCGTTGTCACCTTCAGATTAGTAACTCTTCCCAGAGACTTTATACATTCAGCTCATTTCCTATGGATATTAAATAGGTGAGATTATTATGAAACTACTTCACCTGTTATAAAAAGTATTAAATATTTAAATATGGACATATTGGTGGGCCCCTGACCATTTGAAAAATCTATTTTCTATTTTCAGGAGACTATTACGGGGGAGGGGGGGAGGGATAAATGAAGAATTTTGGATTAAAATATACACACTACTATATCTAAAACAGATAACAAGTACCTACTGTATAGCACAGGGAACTATACTCAGTATCCTTTAATAACTTATAATGGAAAAGAATCTTAAAAAGTACCATATATATAACTGAATCACTTTGCTATATACCTGAAACTAGCATAACATTGTAAATCAACTATATTTCAATGCAAATTTAAAAAATAATTTAGTTAATTTAAAAAAGAGAGACTGTTACCACCTCTAATTAATGTAGGCTGATTTTGGCTTTTATTAGTTCTCAGCAATTAGAGTATTTGAGTTTCCTCACTACCAAAGCAAGAAATTGGATTTAAAAAGTTCTCTATATACATGTAAACAAAGCATTTCTAGGAGCCACCCATAGGGTGTGGCTCTATGATCAGAAGTCCAGGTTCCAGGAGTTGAGGACATGCAGGACCTCAGTCTCTCTAATTGCAACTCTCAAGAAAGTTTCTGACAGCTCAATAACTAGAATCAGCCACAGAAAAAATCAGCCATTGGTTGTTACTCATTGGCTAACCCAAGTTAGATGATGCTGTCCCCTCTCTAATCATCAGCTGCTAGAGGGGCAACAAAGATTCTCAGTACCAGGGAGAGGTGGGAAGACAGGAAAAGTTAGCATAGAAAGTGACGGGCCATAAGGGAGGAAGGGGTTAGAGATGCTGGGAAGGAAGTTACTTGCTATAAGTTTCAATAAGCAGGTTTCTGAGGTGAGAGTGGAGTCAAATCCTTTGGGGGGCAGCTGGTTTCTATCTTTGGCACTAGGTAATAAATTTCCTGTGTGCGTGTGGGATCTGCTACCTTAATGGATAGAGCAGCACAGATATAATTCCCTGATGGGCACTCAAAAGACAGAAGGCAAGTATATGTGTATAAAGCACTGGGACAAGTTTCTCTGACAAGCCATCAAAGCAACGTCTTGTTGTTTATATCCTGGACTCATAGACACATAAGTATACAAGGCAAGCAACTAGAAAAGAGAAAATTTTAAAAACATATAAAAATCTCCTTGGACCAGAAATCAAAACGATGCTGCTGGGTGACACTAGGGTGGGGTGCAATGTCCCCAGTGTCCTTCCAGGCATTAACTGTCAGGTGCCATGATATACCTGGATCTAGACTGAGGTCTTGGAGTCCCTAAGGGAGGCAGCCACAAGACCAGCAGAGACTGGAAGAAGGAAGGAAAGACACAGAAACATGATCTTGCATATCAAAACTCCAAAACACATGAGGCACGAGGAAACTCAAAGCTAAGAAAAAGCCAATAAAATCAAAATCAGAACGAGAGTTCATTCCAGAACAGCTAGAAAAGGATAAAATAATCAAATAGATTGAAAATGTTCAAAGAGGTAAATGGAAGTTACACTTCCATTTAAAAAAGAACTCTAGGGCTTCCCTGGTGGCACAGTGGTTGAGAGTCCGCCTGCCGATGCAGGGGACGTGGGTTCATGCCCCAGTCAGGGAAGATCCCACATGTCACGGAGCGGCTGGGCCTGTGAGCCATGGCCACTGAGCCTACGCGTCCAGAGCCTGTGCTCCACAACGGGAGAGGCCACAGCAGTGACAGGCCTGCGTACGACAAAAAATAAAAATAAAATAAAATAAAAAAGAACTCTAAATTATTTAATAAAAATGGAAGGGAATGAAATAACAACAGATGGACAGAAAGAATCAACTAGAAATCTTGCAAATGAAAAATATGTTTTAATATTTAAAATGCAATTAACTGAGTAAGTCGATATAGTGAAAGGGTGAATGAGTGAATTGGAAGACAACACTGAGGAAATCACCCAAAATGCAACATACACACCTCTCAAATTACATGTATAATAGGCGTCTTAAATATTTTTAGCCAAATCACATCTTCAAATCACATCTCTACTAGAAGAAATAAAATTTGTCAAAGCAGAGCCATTCCAGTTAAAGTGGAGGTGGTAGGACTGATTTATGTCGCTAAATGAGCATTAGGATATAGCTTGGAGACTTTCCTTCAATTGCTCTCTTGGACAACTTCTACAATTTTGCATTTTTTAAAATATATATTACCTCAGCTAAATAATTAGCATACTGAAAACAGAAGCAAACTTTATTTTACTACCCAAGCCCTCAACAAATATTTGATTTTGGTTATGTTTTAATGAATATAAGGAAATTCAATGCAAGCAGACTAGTTAGAAACTAAAAAACAAGATTTACACTTTATATAGTGTATACAATATATAGAGCATAATTCCATTATTATAGAAACATCAGCTCTTAGGAGTACATATTTTTCTTTCTTTTTTTAAAAATTAAAGTTCTTGGGACTTCCCTGGTGGTGCAGTGGTTAAGAATCCATCTGCCAATGCAGGGGACATGGGTTCGAGCCCTGGTCTGGGAAGATCCCACATGCCGTGGAGCAACTAAGCCCGTGCACCACAACTACTGAGCCTGCACTCTAGAGCCCGTGAGCCACAACTACTAAAGCCTGCATGCCTAGAGCCCATGCTCTGCAACAAGAGAAGCCACCGCAATGAGAAGCCCGCACACAGCAACAAAGACGCAATGCAGCCATAAATAAATAAATAAATAAAATTTAAAAATAAAGTTCTTGTTCCATTTCCATTAAAACAATATTTGTCTAAGATCAGTTCTATTATTCCACTGTATTTAATATTGAGGTAGATTCAACTCAAGAAGGTACAAATAAATCAAAATTAGGTAGAATTTTTAAAACTAAATTTAAGAGCAGTAATGAACAGGCAATAACTAAAGAAGAAACTGTAAGGGCAGTAAAAAACACTTGAAAATATGCACATAGTTTTATAGGAGAGTTTATCTAAACTTTCAATGAATAGATGACTCTCACAACATATAAACTGTTTGATGAAATAGAAAAACCTGAAGAGCTTACTCATTTTATAAGGCTATCCCAAAGGTCTCTTAAACTAGACATAATAGCATAAGAAAACTAAGTCAATCTCATTTATGAGTGTAGATTATAAATCCTAAACAAATTAGCAAATCAGAAGTTCATAAATACATTTATACCAGTTACTGAAAGGTAATCCAAATTCAGAAAATATATTAGCATCATTCACTACATTAAAATTCACAAATAACAACTAGAATTATATTCTAAATCTTCAAAAACTCACTGGATAAATTCAAAACGTATCCCTTGTGGGGCAAGGGGCGGGGGAAGAGATCCTTTAGCAAACTAAGAAGAAAAGGAAAATTTCTTAACTTGATAAAGGTCACCTACTAGGAACTTCAGCAGCCATCATACTTACTTCCTATGATAGGCAGGAAGAAAACAAGGATACCTACAACTGTTATTAGCTAATGAAACAAGGCAAGATAAAGAGCTGTTACTTAAAATCAGAAAAACGCATTTGCAGATAAAATTTATTTAGAAAATCCCAGAGACTTAATACCTATTTTGACTAATTGAATTCAGCAAAGTAGCTAGATAAGATAAACAAAAATTAACTGCTAATTATTGGTGAAGAACATATTTAAGGAAAGTAGTGTTTAAAATAAACTTTAAAAAGTATACACCACCTAAATGAAAAAACTCATTTTACAGGACATAAAAATTCTGAATGGAAACACACCTGTGCTCTAGTTAGATGTCATATTTTTAAATACTAATCCTTCCCACACATTAATCTAGAAAATCAATCCAACATTGATCAAGATCTCAAGGGGACTTTGTTGGCTTGAAAAGGTGATTCTTGTGTTATTAAACAAAATATGTGAATTTTTTAAAAATTGAAAAAGGATAAATGGACCACTGACCTATCACATATCATAGTTAAAAGTTATACTAATCAGGGCTTCCCTGGTGGCACAGTGGTTGGGAGTCTGCCTGCCGATGCAGGGGACACGGGTTCGTGCCCCGGTCTGGGAAGATCCCACATGCCTCGGAGCGGCTGGGCCCATGAGCCATGGCCGCTGGGCCTGTGCATCCGGAGCCTGTGCTCCGCAACGGGAGAGGCCACAACAGTGAGAGGCCCGTGTACCGCAAAAAAAAAAAAAAAAAAAAAAGTTATACTAATCACAAGGAAATAGCAAAACCATGGAAGACTCCTAGGTGCCACTTACTGAGATACAGAACACGAGAGGAGGTGGGATGGGAGCAGGTTTGGTGAAAGGAGGGAAAAAGAGCTTTGTTGAGGTACATTAAATGTGAGATGCCCATTAGAACTCCAAGTGGAGAAGTGGTGACAGCTGGATATATGAATCTGGAGCTTAGGAGAGGTCTGGGCTGCAGAGAGACACATTTGAAATCATGGGAAGCCATGGAACTTTTACTAGGTTTTAGTTTTCTTTCTGTGAAATTATATAATTTGGCTTTGCAAGTAAGTTTCAGAAGTTCACCCATCCCACCTGCGTTTGTTTTCTATCTGAGGAAACAGGTAGACGTATGTTTGAATCAATTTAGTAGAGGACTAGACAAATTAATCTCTGTATTTCTCCTTTTATTATTATTCCTGTACTAATATTACTTTCTTCATTATTTGAAAACACATTTCATCTTAATGTCATTTTCCTTTAAAATCACCAATAAAGTTTTATCTCCTGCAAGGATGCAGAGTCTCTGACATTCCAAATCCTTTCCACTGTTGGGATGGCCCCTCGATCCTCTCTGAACACAATACTACCCTGGCCTCTGAATTTACAAAGGCTGTGCCCCAAACTGGCTTCACAACTCCTGACCTCCACCCCATTCTGCAAGGGCTTGAGAGCCTCATGAAGTCTGTTCCAATCCATGCGCTCTCCTTCTTACCTCCAACACATACTCTTGTGATGTTAATCATATGCTCTCTTACTTTTTAAACATTTCACATCCATTTCTCAAACTATATAAACCCACTGAGATTATATTTCAATAAATTTTCACTCATGAACACCAAATAATGCAGTATTTCTTTTTTTTGTGTGTGGTACGCGGCCCTCTCACTGTTGTGGCCTCTCCCGTTGCGGAGCACAGGCTCCGGACGCGCAGGCTCAGTGGCCATGGCTCACAGGCCCAGCCGCCCCGCGGCATGTGGGATCCTCCCAGACCGGGGCACGAACCCGTGTCCCCTGCATCAGCAGGCGGACTCTCAACCACTGCGCCACCAGGGAAGCCCATGCAGTATTTCTAATATGCATACTTTACTTTCTACCCCAAAAGCACATGATCCAAACCTAACACATAAAGGAGAAATCACTTGAATCCAAATCTAAATTAACAGGACTCCACTGTCAACCTAGAGTACCAAACCAGGAATAATGTGAAAAACAAAATGCAGTCAAGATGAGGAGAGTCAAGGCACAAAGGACAGTGATGGTCCCTCAAGACTCAGGAAACAGCGCCCCCCACAGGTCACGCAAGTTCTATCCGAGGCAGCACCTGCTTCACCTAAGGGCCACCGGCTGCAGGATTTAGGTGTACTGCCCTAGAAAGGGACATGGCCTGGGGGAAAACTGTACCTTATCTGCCACCTATTCCCGTGACTGTCCCCATTCAGCATGGAGTAGAAAATTGGTTGTGGTAACCCCTTAACTATGTGACCCCAAGAAACGGGTAGAGTGAGAACTCCATGTGTAAACATGCCAACATACATGCACATGCAAGCACATACACTCCAGACAACACGGCCACGCACACCATATGAAAACGTATGTATATTGTGAAACAATCTGAGTTAGGAAACTAGGATTGTATTCACCACCATTTATTTATCTAGTTCATAACTAAGTATCGAACACTATGGTAGTGCTAGAAATTCAAAGAAGTCCTTGCCCTTAAGGGGCTTACAATCTTATTAGGGAAATATAACAGGCACATAAAAAGTGGGACTACAAGGAAGCATATGCTAAAGAATGCCACGAAAATTCAGAAGGCAGCGTCATATAAAAACACGGGTTTAGGAGTCACAAAGCCCAGTTCTAGTACCAACCCGGTAAGTCAGTTAACTTGTCTGGGTTTATAACCAAGCCTGAAAATAAAAGTGGTAAGATTTAGAGGCTGTCTGTACTTGTTTGCATCATGAGCTGAGGAATGTTTTTTGGAAGAGGTGGCACCTGAGCTGAACACAGAAGGAAGACAAGGAAAGCGGTGCTGAGGTAGGCCTAAGCATGGGCTTCAGAGGGGAGAAGAAAGACGAGTGTCACAAGGAGCAATGGGAGTGAGGTCACGGGTGGCTGTGGCTGCCCTCGGGCACCACTGACACAGCAATGAGCTGTATTCCTCACGTTTACATCCAGTCGGTTACAGTACGTAATTCCGGACAGTGGAATTATCAGAGAACAGTGGCAGCATTTTATAAAACATTTCACTCAGTTTCCAGAAAATATAAAATAATTTAACATTAGACCTCTACATTTAAAACTGACATCAATAAACTGTTCCAACTGCCAAATGTAAACCAATTCAGACTTTACATTCTTAGTAAACGTAACTAAATCTCTTAATTCAAAAAGACATTTGATACAAATTATCCCCACAATTCCAAAGTTTAGTTTCTACTATGTTTCATGCACTGTGGAAATAAAAATTTGTAAGACAAGGTCCCTGCCCCTGAAGAGCCTGCAGCCTGGTGAGACAAACCTCAACTACGTCTACCTAAAATGTACTATGATACATGGCATGATCAAGGAATGAACACTGGGCCATGGAGTAGAAAAGGTGGATGCATCCCTTCTTAAGTTTTGGCAAGGGTGCAGCGGAGAGAGGTCAATGACTGGCTTAAGGAGAAATGAGTTTGGCAGGGAGAAAGTATCAAGTAAAAAGAAGGCTTCCAGGCAGAGGTCACGTGGCTACAGACAGGAAGTAGTGTAGGAATATGGCGTGGCTAGGGCCTAGCACAGGTACAGTGTAGCTGGAGCACAGTATACAGGGCAGTAGCTAGTGATATGGAAGCCAGGACCTAGTCCTGTAAAAACGAGAGCCACTGCTCGCTATGAGTTAATCATCCACTAACCCTGGTGTTTATCAGGTCAGGAAGAGAAAGGAAAGAAACCGAGCAGTGAGGTTCTGTCCTTGTCATAAGCAATCGCTGTAAGCTCTTCTCAGCAAATTACAGTTCAGGAAACTGACCCCCACATCACTTCCTTTCCTGTTTTTTCATGATCTGTAGGTCTTCAAAATGGAGCTGGAACTGGAAAGGCACAGGGGAGGAGCAAACAAACACGACTTGAAATACACATATGGCTAATCAAGTTACTGTAAGGTAATGGTAATTGTACTGTACCAGGTCTGCAGATCAAGAAAAGTAATTCCTTTTCAGGAGTTTTCTAAAAGTGCCTAATTCACATCAAGTGTTGGAAAATCTCTTTCAATATGAGAAAAGTATATAAAACCCCTGCAGAAGACTCCATTTCCTAAACTATTTTCCATTAAATATCAGTGTTACAAACACAATACCATAGGCTTTTAAAGCCTATCTTCACACAATTAAGATTTGACCAAAGCTGCATTGCTTGGCTTAAAAAAATAAAAAGATACAAATATATAATCCAAGTTTCAGGTTCTCAGCTACTACCAAATCATGTCAATACATGAATAAACTGCCCAGTGAGGAACAATAAAAGGTATATGCAAATAAGCCATCCTTGCAGGGTAGACACTAAATTCCAATTTCTCGTAATAATAATATAGAACCAATGCTACAAAAGTAACACCTTCTTGAAATTTCATTTTATAATGAAGAAAATAAATCTGTGTATTTTATTCAACATTCATTCATAAGTTACAGTTATGCCAAAACAATCTGCTTCTAATGAAAGAAACCTTGGTATAATTCTAACAACATGCATATACATTAAATAGAATGTTCTGCATTTCTAAATAAATTACATGCATGATATTCATTAACCAATAAAGAATACCGATATAAGAATTCAGGACATTTATTTTTCTGCACAGAGGTTTAACTACTGTACAACACACACACAAAACAAACGCACAAAGCAACGGTGTGTAATAGGTAGTGAGAGACACTTAAGCATATTTAAAATGCCTACAAATAGGCTTTTTTTTTCCTTTTTTTTTTTTTTTTAGGCAACAAATTATTTTTCAGTCCTTGACACCTTCTCACACTCACCTAGCACCACAGATGCAAGGACTTACAGTAAACGTGTACTATCTCATGCTTAAAACAAAAAGCATGCATTCAACAGAATTTATACATTATCATCTACTGTACTAAGTCTTCAATCCATACTTCTAATATTTTATACATTGTTACCCTGCAGCTTTGTGAAATTTTAATATTTATGCAAAACAACTTTTGAAAGATTTATTAAACAAGTTTTCAAGGATCACCTCTAGGCTATTTACACAGGCATTGGTTTGGTTAAGTGGGGAAATGGCAGCAGCCTCAAGGTTCACACTGAATGAAAATGGTGTGAATGTCAATTCATGTGAAAAATACACAGATGGCACAAAGGTTTGTGCAGTTGGAATCACCAGTGCAAATGCATGCATTTGAGGTACTTATTTTTCCCATGGTCAGGTATAATTATGCATAGTCATGTTCCTTGAGTGCTAAATATTTCAGACCTGATCAAATGAAAAGCTGTAATAAGTGTAAATATGAGATATTTGTATAGTTAATTTCAAAGTGTTATGTTTTTAATGAATATTTGTTTAACATAACTTACATATTTAGTTTAAAATATTTACCAACCAATAAATTTTTTCACTGTAAAGAGACTGACTGGTAATTATACCTGGCCAAGTGATTTAAATAGAATACTTGAAATTCTAGCAAGAACTGTAGTGAAATATTAAAATACTTCATTATTGCTTCACTGGACTGAAAACCTAAAAGGCATAGATAAACAATGCTCAGTGATAAAAAGTGAATACCCAGAACAGCGATGCATGCCCCGAATGGTCTCCGCCCAATAAACACTAAGCATTCTCCACATTATCTATGCCGTTGGCATCCACATGGATGTCAGGCTCCCCACAAAAAGATGAGGGGACAAAGCGGCTAACAGTGGGACACAAACAGCTCTTAAGCTCTGGCAATTCTTGCTTCAGACGTTCCAACTGCTCCACTTGGAATATATTTGGCTGTTCAGGCATCCAATCATATATCCTGTGATGAAAAAAACACAAAACATAAAATAGGGTAATTTTACGGTTTACTTAGGACCTATCTGACTTAACCTTTTCAGGAGAATTTGCTTACCGAATGCCTAGAATACCTATACTACAGAGTCCTTTTATTTTTTTCTTTAAAAGATATAAGCATCAGTTCCATTCAAAAATATTTCTCTTTTCCCAGTCTTGCCAATAATCCAGAATAGCATCACTGCCTTTTGTACCCCTGAAGCAAAAGAGCTGATTATAAATTGATAGAATATGAAATCTGTAGCTTATTAGTGATTCTTCAACTCCAATTAGAGATTCTTTTCTCCAAGTTAATCAATCAGCAATGCCTCATTTGACAGATGGAAAGGTGCTACACGGTAGAGCTGGAATTCATACCCAGTTCTGACTTCAAAGCACTGAAGATCAAGATGAAAAGTACTGCTCGGGACTTCCCTGGAAGTCCCAGTGGTTAACACTCCAAGCTTCCGGATTGGTTCAAGATGGTGGAGGAGAAGGACATGCGCTCACTCTCTCTTGCGACAGCACCAGAAGCATAACTAACTGCTGAACAATTCTCAACAGGAAGACACTGGAACTCACCAAAAAAGACATCCCAAAGACAAAGGAGAAGCTGCAATGAGATGGGAGGAAGGGCTCCATCAGAATGAAATCAAATCCCATAATCGCTGGGTGGGCGACTCACAAACTGAACAATTACACCACAGAAATCCACCCACTGGAGTGAAGGTTCTGAGCCCCACGTCAGGTTTCCCAACCTGGGGATCTGGCAATGGGAGAAGGAATCCCTTGAGAATCAGACTTTCAGGGCCAGTGGGATTTGACTGCAGGACTTCGACAGGACTGGGGGAAACAGAGACTCCACTCTTGGAGGGCACACACAAAGTAGTGTGTGCACAAGGAGCCAGGGGAAACTAGCAGTGACCCCACAGGAGACTGAATCAGACCCACCTGCTAGAGTTGGAGGGTCTCCTGCAGAGGCGGGGGGGGGGTGGCTGTGGCTCACCACGGGGTCAGGATACTGGGAGCAGAAGTTCTGGGAAGTACTCACTGGTGTGAGCCCTCACAGAGCCCACAATTAGCCACAACAAAGAGCCTGTAGGCTCCAGTGCTGGGTTGACTCAGGCGGAACAACCAGGAGAGAGGGAACTCAGCCCTACCCATCAGCAAACAAGAGGATTAAAGTTTTACTGAGCTCTGCCCACCAGAGCAAAACCCAGCTCACCAGTCCCTCCCCTCAGGAAGCTTGCACAAGCCTCTTAGATAGCCTCACCCACAAGAGGGCAGACAGCAGAAGCAAGAAGAATTACAGTCCTGCAGCCTGTGGAAGAAAAACCACTATCAAAGAAAGAAAGACAAAATGAAAAGGCAGAGGACTATGTCTCAGTTGAAGGAACAGGATAAAACCCCCGAAAAACAACTTAATGAAGTGGAGACAGGCAACTGTCCAGAAAAATAATTCAGAATAATGATAGTGAAGATGATCCAGGACCTCAGAAAAAGAATGCAGGCAAAGATTGAGAAGATGCAAGAAATGTTTAACAAAGACCTAGAAGAATTAAAGAACAAACAAACAGAGATGAATACAGTAACTGAAATGAAAAATACACTAGAAGGAATCAATACCAGAATAACTAAGGCAGAAGAACGGATAAGTGACCTGGAAGACATAAGGATGGAATTCACTGCCGCGGAACAGAATAAAGAATAATAAGCGAAGACAGCCTAAGAAACCTCTGGGACAACATTAAACACACCAACATTCTTATTATAGGGGTCCCAAAAGGAGAAGAGAGAGAGAAAGGACCCGAGAAAATATCTGAAGAGATTATAGTCAAAAACATCCCTAACATGGGAAAGGAAACAGCCTCCCAAGTCCAGGAAGCCCAGAGAGTCCCAGGCAGGATAAACCCAAGGGGAAACATGCCAAGACACATAGTAATCAAACTGACAAAAATTAAAGACAAAGAAAAATTATTAAAAGCAACAAGGGGAAACTGACAAATAACATACAAGGGAACTCCCATAAGGTTAACAGCTGATTTCTCAGCAGAAACTCTGGAAGCCAGAAGGGAGTGCCAAGATATGTTTAAAGTGATAAAAGGGAAGAACCTACCAGCAAGATTACCCAGCAAGGAT
The DNA here is from genome assembly GCF_949752795.1 of Hyperoodon ampullatus. NCBI lineage: Eukaryota > Metazoa > Chordata > Mammalia > Artiodactyla > Ziphiidae > Hyperoodon > Hyperoodon ampullatus. The sequence continues at coordinate 16,474,142 of NC_136927.1, read as the reverse complement.
CTAATTCAGATTCGACAGAGAAATCAAAAGCTTTACAGACAAGCAAAAGCTAAGAGAATTCAGCACCACCAAACCAGCTCTACAACTAAGGCTAAAGGAACTTCTCTAAGTGAGAAACACAAGAGAAGCAAAGGACCTACAAAAACAAACCCATGACAATTAAGAAAATGGTAATAGGAATATACATATCGATAATTACCTTAAATATAAATGGATTAGATGCTCCAAGCAAAAGACACAGGCTTGCTGGATGGATACAAAAACAAGACCCATATATATGCTGCCTACAGGAGACCCACTTCAGACCTAGGGACATGTACAGACTGAAAGTGAGGGGATGGAAAAAGATATTCCATGCAAATGGAAATCAAAAGAAAGCTGGAGGAGCAATACTCATATCAGATAAAATAGACTTTAAAATAAAGAATGTTACAAGAGACAAGGAAGGACACTACATAATGATCAAGGGATCAATCCAAAAAGAAGATATAACAATTATAAATATATATGCACCCAACATAGGAGCACCTCAATACATAAGGCAACTGCTAACAGCTATAAAAGAGGAAATCGACAGTAACACAGTAATAGTGGGGGACTTTAACACCTCACTTACACCGATGGATAGATCATCCAGACAGAAAATTAATAAAGAAACACAAGAGACCAGATAGATTTAATTGATATTTATAGGACATTCCATCTGAAAACAGCAGATTACACTTTTATTTCAAGTGCACATGGAACATTCTAAAGGATAGATCACATCTTCGGTCACAAATCACATCTCGGTAAATTTAAGAAAATTGAAATCGTATCAAGCATCTTTTCCGACCACAACACTATGAGATTAGAAATCAATTAGAGGGAAAAATATGTAAAAATCATAAACACACAGAGGCTAAATACTAGTAAATAAACAAGAGATCACTGAAGAAATCAAAGAGGAAATCAAAAAATACCTAGAGACAAATGAAAATGAAAACACGATGATGCAAAACCTATGGGATGCAGCAAAAGCAGTTCTAAGAGGGACGTTTATAGCAATACATCCTACCTCAAGGTGGGACAGGAAGGGTAGGAGGGAGGGAGACACAATAGGGAAGGGATATGGGAACAGATGTATAACTGATTCACTCTGTTATAAAGCAGAAACTAATACAACATTGTGAAGCAATTATACTCCAATAAAGTTGTAAAAAAAAAAAAAAGAAACGAGAGAAAAGTCTCAAATAAACAATCTAACATTACACCTAAAGGAACTAGAGAAAGAAGAACAAACAAAACCCATAGTTAGTAAAAGGAAAGAAATCATTAAGATCAGAGCAGAAATAAATGAAATAGAAACAAAACAACAGCAAAGGGCTTCCCTGGTGGCGCAGTGCTTGAGAGTCCGCCCGCCAATGCAGGGGACACGGGTTCATGCCCCAGTCTGGGAAGATCCCACATGCCATGGAGTGGCTGGGCCTGTGCATCCGGAGCCTGTGCTCCGCAACAGGAGAGGCCACAACAGTGAGAGGCCCATGTACCGCAAAAAAAAAAAAAAAAAGCAAAGATTAATAAAACTAAAAGCTGGTTCTTTGAGAAGATAAAACAAACTTGATAAACCTTTAGCCAAACTCATCAAGAGGAAGAGGACTCAAATAAAATTAGAAATGAAAAAGGAGAAGTTACAATGGACACCACAGAAATAAAAAGCACCATGAGACTACTACAAACAACTATATGCCAATAAAACTGACAACCTGGAAGAAATGGACAAATTCTTAGAAAGGTGTAACTTTCCAACACTGAACCAGGAAGAAATAGAAAATATGAACAGACCAATCACAAGTAATGAAACTGAAAGTGTGATTAAAAATCTTCCAAGAAACACAAGTCCAGGACCAGATGGCATCTATCAAACATTTAGAGAAGAGCTAACACCCATCCTTCTCAAACTCTTCCAAAAAACTGCAGAGGAAGGAACACTCCCAAACTCATTCTACGAGGCCACCATCACCCTGATAGCAAAATCAGACAAAAAAAAAAAAAAGAAAATTACAGACCAATATCACTGATAAATATAGATGCAAAAATCCTCAACAAAATACTAGCAAACAGAATCTAACAAAACATTAAAAGGATCATGCACCATGATCAAGTGGGATTTATCCCAGGGATGCAAGGATTCTTCAATATATGCAAATCAATCAATGTGATACACCATATTAACAAATTGAAGAGTGAAAACCATATGATCCTCTCAATAGATGCAGGAAAGGCTTTTGCAAAATTCAATACCCATTTATGATAAAAACTCTCCAGAAAGTGGGCATAGAGGGAACCTACCTCAACATAATAAAGGCCATATATGACAAACCCATAGCAAACATCATTCTCAATGGTGAAAAACTGAAAGCATCTCCTCTAAGATCAGGAACAAGACAAGGATGTCCACTCTTGCGACTTTTATTGAACACAGTTTTGGAATTCCTAGCCATGGCAATCAGAGAAGAAAACAAAATAAAAGGAATACAAATTGGAAAAGAAGAAGTAAAACTGTCACTGTTTGCAGATGACATGACACTATACACAGAAAATCCTAAGATGTCACCAGAAAACTACCAGGGCTAATCAACGAATTTGTTAAAGTAGCAGGATACAAAATTAATGTACAGAAATCTCTTGCATTCCTATACACTAATGATGAAAAATCAGAAAGAGAAATTAAGGAAACAATCCCATTCACCACTACAACAAAAAGAATAAAATACCTAGGAATAAATCTACTTAAGGAGGCAAAAGACCTATACTCAGAAAACTATATGACACTGATGAAAGAAATCAAAGACAACACAAACAGATGGTAAGATATACAATGTTCTTGGATTGGAAGAATCAATATTGTGAAAATGACTATACTACCCAAAGAAATCCAGATTCAGTACAATCCCTATCAAATTACCAGTGGCATTTTCTACAGAACTAGAACAAAAAATCTTAAAATCTGTATGGAGACACAAAAGATCCCGAATAGCCAAAGCAATCTTGAGGGAAAAAAATGGAGCTGGAGGAATCAGACTCCCTGACTTTAGACTATACTACAAAGCTACAGTAATCAAGACAATATGGTACTGGCACAAAAAGAGAAATATAGATCAATGGAATGGGATAGAAAGCCCAGAGGTAAACCCACACACCTATGGTCAACTAATCTATGACAAAGGAGGCAAGGATATACAATGGAGAAAAGACAGTGTCTTCAATAAGTGGTGCTGGGAAAAGTGGACAGCTGCATGTAAAAGAATGAAATTAGAACACTCCCTAACACCATACACAAAAATAAACTGAAAATGGAATAAAGACCTAAATGTAAGGCCAGACACTATCAAACTCTTAAAGGAAAACATAGGCAGAACACTCTATGACATAAATCACAGCAAGACACTTTTTGACCCACCTGCTAGAGAAATGGAAATAAAAACAAAATAAACAAATGGGACTTAATGAAACTTCAAAGCTTTTGCACAGCAAAGGAAACCAGAAACAAGACAAAGAAACAACCCTCAGAATGGGAGAAAATATTTGCAAATGAAGCAAGTGACAAAGGATTAATCTCCAAGATTTACAAGCAGCTTATGCAGCTCAATATAAAAAAAAAAAAAACCAACCCAATCCAAAAATGGGCAGAAGACCTAAACAGACATTTCTTCAAAGAAGGTATACAGATTGCCAACAAACACATGAAAGGATGCGCAACGTGACTAATAATTAGAGAAATGCAAATTAAAACTACAATGCTGTATCACCTCACACCAGTCAGAATGGTCATCATCAAAAAATCTACAAACAATAAATGCTGGAGAGGGTGTGGAGAAAAGGGAAGCCTCTTGCACTGTTGGTGGAAATGTAAATTGATACAGCCACTATGGAGAACAGTATGGCGGTTCCTTAAAAAAACTAAAGATAGAACTATCATATGACCTAGCAATCCTACTACTGGGCATATACCCTGAGAAAACCATAATTCAAAAAAAACCATGCACCCCAATGTTCATTGCAGCTCTGTTTACAATAGCCAGGACAAGGAAGCAACCTAAGTGTCCATCGACAGATGAACGGGTAAAGAAAATGTGGCACATATGTACAATGGAATATTATTCAGACATAAAAAGGAACGAAATTGGGTCATTTGTAGAGACGTGGATGGACCTTGAGACTGTCATACAGAATGAAGTTAAGTCAGAAAGAGAAAAACAAATATCGTATATTAATGGATATATGTGAAATCTAGAAAAATGGTACAGATGAACCTGTTTTCAGGGCAGAAATAGAGACACAGATGTAGAGAACAAACGTATGGACACCAAGGGGGTAAAGCAGGGTGGAGGGGGGTGAATTGGTAGATTGAGATTTACATATATTCACTAATATGTATAAAATAGATAACTACTAAGGAAATAAATCAATAAAATACCCACCCCACTCAAAAAAAGACTCCAAGCTTCCACCGCAGTGGGCACGGGTTTCATCCTTGGTTGGGCAACTAAGACCCTGCATGCCATGTGGCGCCGCCAAAAAAATAATAATAAAATAAAGTAAAATAAAATAAAGGACTGCTCACCAGTGTGAAAATTATCCTAAAGTTACGCAGTACTGGCAGATGTACCTAGAGTTGAGAGTCCAGAAAAAGCCCCAAGTGACAATGGCAGCACTAGCATTGCCTATCAGCAGAGAAAGGAAGGTCTTTCATGCTTTAAATGTGAAAGCCAGACAATTTATGTGAGGCACTAACTCTTTATGACCTCACAGTAGGGAAGAATTTCTTAAACAAGATTTTTAAAGTATTGATTCTATTAAGTATTTGACTATTCTAAAAGACTTTCTGTTAAAGACATACTTAAGAGAATGAAAAGTGACCTCTGGGTCAAGGTTATCAGACAGAACAAAAGCACCTAAGTTCACCCCCTATATTCTGTTAAAAATAAAATAAAGGTGTTAAAAGAAAATTCACTGAACATGAGAAGAACCAAAGAGACAGTACAACAGAATTTTGGAAGCTAGAAAACAGATGGATTAAGTAATAACAAAGTGTTTCAGTTAGCAGAATGGATAGGTCAAACCACAAGCCAGTAGTTGAAAAAATGAAAAGGGTGAGTTAAAAGCAGGCCCAAACTTCTGTAGAACTTGAGGGGGTAGGAAGGGGCTCAAAGGAGGAGGACGGGATGAAGGCTTGAGCAGCAGCAAGTGGTTCCCTTCCTCTTACTCCCTGCTGCAGAGGCTGCTCTTACCCCACTTGGTCGAAGTTTATTTCCAGAATTAAACAGGAAATCTGGAATGGAGGACAAGACCAGGTTAGAGAGTTTGGGGCATTTTATAAAATGGCCATCAGCATCAGGGATATTAGAGATGGTACAAATACAACACATGCTAAATACAGAGACATGCCCTCCTTCCCCTATCTCTCTTCCCACACTTGACTCCAAGAAACCAGACCTGTATCCTCTAAGCAGAATATATTATAGCCTCTTCTACGAGGAATCTGACCAGTCAAAAAGCAAAGTTTTTTAATCTACTGACAGATGTATGACCAAACAGGTCACCCAGATCACCCCATAGTAAAACCCCATAAGCCCTATTCACATGCTCAGAGCTTCCGACAAGCTTTTTAGATCTTAATTCCTTATCGTAAGAAGCAGCCAAGAATCTCTAAATATCTGAGGAAAGCTTCTAACCGGTAAGATAGTAAGCAAAAGAAAATTTGTTTTAAAAAAGTTCCTTAATGCCTTCAGACAAATAGTACTTTCATCAAATAAGAACAGGATTTTTAAACTATATATAGAAAAAAGAGAAACCAGAGGAAAAAAGACAGTTCTTGAAAATTCAAAACACAATAGCAGATATGAAAAACTCAATAGGATGAGTGGAAGATAAGGTTGAAGAAATCTTTGAAAGTGGAAAAGACAAAGATAGAAAATATGAGAAAAGATAAGAATTTTAAGTCTCGTCCAAGAGTGTATAATATACAACAAAAGCATTCTATAAAGAAAAAAAAACAAACTCAGAAAAATGGAAGAAATAAAAATCAAAGAAATAACTCACTAACTATTCCACATCTTCAAGGACATGTATCAATAGACTAAAAGGGCTACCAAGTGTCCAGCATGATGCGTAAAACCAGACCCACAAGACCATCTCTATGAAAGTTTAGAACACTGGGAACAAGAGAAAACTCTCCAAACTTACAGAGAAGGAACAAAGAAATCACATGTGAGAGAGTAGGAATCAACATAGTTTCACATTCCTTAACAGCACAATGGAATTGTGAAGATGATGGAGAAATGATTTTAAAAGTCTAAAGGAAAATGATTTCTAACATGGAATTTTATGCCTGGCCACAATACTTCCAGACACAGAAGACCTCAAAAACATTTACTTTCCATCCTTTCTCAAGAAAATACTGAAGGATGTGTTCCAGAAAAATGACAGTAAAGCAAGAAAAAGATTTGGACTACAGGAAACAGAAGGTCTGACACAAGAATTGTAGCTCAGCATGGCAGCTGTGCCCACAGAAGTCAAACAATATGTACCGGAGGAACCTGCGTGGGTGGGCAGGTATGCTCAGGGCTATCACTCCAGGAGGGCCCCTGCCCATCCTACCAGCTTTGAAACCTACAGACAGAGTGCCCTGAGCCACTTAACATGTGTTGGTTCAGTGTCCACTCTACCTGACAGGTTTATTATGGGTGGCCTACTCCTGATAACTGGTAGGAGGCTCCAATGAGCACAGAACAGCCCACTCCATGTACCCATATTCCTGCTGTACTTCCAATGCCTGATCCACGGACGGATGCCTTGTCATGCTGAGCTAGAGATCTAGTGGGTCACAAAATCAGTTCAGAAAGTTAAGAAAAGCATTGAAATAGGTGTGAGCCAGTGGCACAATCATTTAAAAAGCACACACATATAAATAGAATATTCAAGGGGCATTTTCTTTTTAATTTAGTTTCAGGTACACACTTGTAGATATACATATCTATGTGTGCACTGGACTGCAATGTGAAATGCATTTCTAACTGGTTTGGGGATCGAAAGGTTTGTCACTGCCCTAAAGAAACTTATACACGTACCATAGGAGAGCTGGTCAACGATGTTTACAGCAAACACTGTAATAGCAAAAACCTGGCAACCACCTCAGTGCTCTCCAATAGTAGAATAAATTGTGGTAGAATCATAAAGCCACGAAGATGAATAAATTACAGCTAAACGTAACCAATGGATTGATTTTAAGAATATAACAAGTAGGAAAAGAGTACAAATAAAGCTTAAAGCCATGAAAAACTAAATGTTATATTGTTTAGCGATAGATATAAGAATTTAAAAACTTTTAAAAGAGAGTGATTGCTTGCTTATCAGTTATATCTGAGGGAGGAGGTAGGGGCATAGAATTAGAGAGAACACAGGGGAGTTCAAATCTAATAATAATGTTCTTTAAATGTGGGTGTCTGTTACTGAATTTTTAAAAATAATTCGAGCAGACACAGTATAAAAAGAGGAAACATTGCTCAATTTACTCTACGAGGCAAGTATTATCCTCATGCCAAAATTAGACAACGACCATTTGATAAAGGTAAATTAAAGGCCACCTTACTCATTACTACAAATGCAGAAATTCCAAATATCAGCAAATCAAGCATAGCAGCTTATGAGATAATATATCACAAAACCATGATTAAATGTAAAATCTGTGTTAATGCCTTTGTAAAAGAGAACAAATTGGTTTTTGATAAACTAAAACACATCACAATGCTCCCACATGTAAAATGAAACAAAGGCTCTGAATCACTATCATTCAAACCTTCTATAGGTCTAAATTTGATGATGAAAAAATAATAGCATAAGCACCTTAAGTACCAAGAAATAGTTCCAAAAAAAATTAGGGCACAGGAATTCAGCTAGAGACAATGAAACGGATAGGTGTAAATGACTGCTAGTTTGTTTTTTTTAATTTTTTTTTTGGTTGCACCTCGCGGCTTGTGGGATCTTAGCTTCCCGAACAGGGACTGAACCCAGGCCCTCAGCAGTGAAATCACAGAGTCCTAACCACAGACCGCCAGGGAATTCCCAGGACTGTTGGTTTTTACTGTTAGTCTCATAGAACTATTTGAAGTATATACACACACACACACAACACACATATATGTAGTTCGTATATATAAGTGTGGTTGATTATACATACATATGTAGTTCTTTGACTAAAATTGAAAAAAGAAGAAAAAACTTCCAAGGATAATAAAGACTGACTTGACTCTAACACGGTCCACCTCTCCTCTCATCAGGTCTGAACAGGAGGCCAGTGCTGGGCTGCCTCCTCAACATCCTCCACATCCTCAACACAGTCCTGCCCTGGTGCCTGCTTGCACCTCTGCCTAAAACGCAAATCCTGTCAAAGCTGATTTAACCACCACCCCCGCCCAAATCCATCTCAATCCTTCCTCTTTAAAGTTATTCTTGTTGACCCTGAGCCAGGAAGAACTCACTTTCTTTAGGGCCTTTTGTATCACATAGTATCTTCCTGTTCTCCCTGCAAGGTCAGTGTTTGGCTACAACCAAGTAAGGCCCTTTAAGTGAAGGATCTAACTAAAATTTGTATACCCTACAACTGCCGTACCTGGTATAATCTCACAATATACTTTTCTTGTCTGAAAATATTTGCAATCATCCCTTCCTCCTCCTCAAAGAAAGAAATATTCCCCCAAAATTTGTTAAATAAAGCACTTCTGTCAAATTGTAATTTAAAATTTTTAATTTTCCTTTAATAAGTTGGAAACGTCTATTAAAAAGAGCTATGAATCATGCCACTTAAAGCAGTATTAACCAAACACTTTAAAAGGCAGGCATTATCCGGGTGGCAGTTTTAAAACCAGACTAATTCAGACAAAATAGTTGGGGTGGGGAAAAGCTTTATTAAGAAAGTGATATAACTTTATAGAACAAACAGTAATATAAACTAAATCCAACGACTGTATTTTTTAAAGCAGGCCTGGTAACAATTTCATCACTTACTCTTTGTATGATGCTGCTCAAGTATTAGCAAGCCCACTAATCCCCTCAGCAGAACAAATGACGTTCCCTCTAACCCAAAATTTCTTTACACTGAGCAACCTCTTCATCTCTCTGAGATCTCAGACTTACATCCTAAACACCCAGGGAGTTTACTTAAAAAGAAAAGATTAGTTCAACAAATATTTGAGCATCTACATCTAACCTCTGGTGATACAGCAATGAACAAAACAGGCAAAGTCTTGCCCTCATGGAGCTTCTGCTTGTGTGGGTGTGTTGAGGGTGGGGTAGGAAAGGAGGCTGGGGAGAAAATAAGTAAAATATAGTATGTATATGGATATATCAGGTGGTGGTAAATGTATGGAGAAAAGTCAGGAAGTGCACTGTGAGTAGAGGTTTTGATTTGAATTAGGATATTCGGGGAAGGCCCTACTAAGAAGGTGACATTTTAGTCTTTCCTGAAATCTTTATCAGAAGAGAAACAGCAGGAGGCCAATTAGGGGCGGGGGTGGGGATCACCTCACATAGGGCCTTGTAAGGATGTGGGATTTTACACTAGGAGACACAGAATGGGGGGGAAGGTTAAGCACTAACATGATCTGACTTCAGTTTTCAGTCCTGCCCGCCCCCATAATGGACAGCAGGGTGCATGGGTGGACGCAGTCCCAGTGAGCAGTTTACTTTCATAATCCACCTGAGAAACGATGTGGCTTAGTGGAGAGTGACAACAGTAAAGGATTCAGGATATATTTCGAAGATAGAATCAACATGATTCTGACTTTGTCTGACTGGATTTGGGTATGAGATAAAGAACAGAATCATGAAAGACTCCATGGATTCGGCCTCAGAAACTGGAAAGAAAGTTGTCATTTATACTGAAATCAGGAAGTCTACAGGAAGAATAGGCATTGATAGATGGATATAAAAGTTTAGAGGTCAGGGGAAAGGCTTGAGTTGGGGATATACAAAGGTAGGAAAAGGCACAGAACTGGATGAGATCACCAAGAAAGTTGGTGTAGACAGAGAAGAGGTCTAGGGTGGCCACCTTCACCTGCAATATGACTCAATACATCTGGGTTAGGGCCCAGTCATCTGAATTTTTATACAAGCTTCCCAAGTGACTGTGGTATAACTTCAAAATTTGAAAAATTCCACTGACAAATGTTAAGATAATTCTACTACTTTTTTTCTAACAATCCATGAAAATTTTTCATGAAAAACAAATACCTATCATAAATCAGACCATTAACTCCAAATTCCTTTAATTTCTTTCTGTTTTCAGGATCATTGGTATCATCACCCCAGCAGAATATGACCAGTCCCTTAGCTTTTGCCTCTTGAATATAGGACGGGTTTCTGAGAAGGTCTTCAGTATGTGCATTTATTCCCTAAAAGAAGAAAGATAAGTTACTCATGAAAGAGAAACTTATTATATGTATAAAATAGATAACTAATAAGAACCTGCTGCAAAGCAGAATGGACAGGGAAAGAAAATGTTAGAATTTTTTCTTACAATTTATGTGATCAAACAAGTTTACAATCTAACCATTTTATTTTTATTTATTTATTTTTTTGCGGTATGTGGGCCTCTCACTGTTGTGGCCTCTCCCGTTGCGGAGCACAGGCTCCGGATGCGCAGGCTCAACGGCCATGGCTCACGGGCCCAGCCGCTCCGCGGCATGTGGGATCCTCCCAGACCAAGGCACGAACCCGTGTCCCCTGCATCGGCAGGCGGACTCTCAACCACTGCGCCACCAGGGAAGCCCAACAATCTAACCATTTTAGATGATTCATAAAACCCACTCAGAAAACTAAACTACAAAACTTACTTAACCTAGGCCTGCAAGAAAATTTTTGTTGGTGGTGGTCATTTAACTGCTTTTCAGTCTGAGATTTAATATCCTCATTTTAAGTAGAGCTACCTGCTCATTATACATAGGTCAAAACTAACCAATTAGATGTTAAATTAATATATAACTTTATTGACTAATGCTCTAAAACATTTTTAAAAAACAAATATTAAAATATTCAACTATAGCTTACCAGTAGATTTTCAAACTGTGCAAAGCTCATTGCAATGGGGGTTGTCCGAGATCTGAGGTCCATGAGTTCAGGGTAAATATCAGATTTCCCCTGAGTCAAAAATAATATGGGATATTTGTTCTGCTTTTGCCGAACCCTAAAAAAGACAGTTTAAAAAATACTTTTCATTGGGGAGATAACCATAACATATTGTTTTGAAATTTAGAAAATACTAAAAATATAAAGAAACAAAATTTTAAAAGCATACTCATTCCTGAGATATAACCACCATTAACGTGTATTGCCTTTTAGTCAAAAAAAAAGAAAATTTTAAATTATTCTATACAAGAGTTAAAATATTCTCAGAAATGGGCACAAAGAAATCCCTTGAGGGCTTACAATTTGGTAAGGAGGATATTATACATCTGTAAAATGAAACACAAGGCATGAGGTGCTATAACCCAGCGGGTGTGGAGGGCATCCCAGTAGAGAATATATACAATGGGACTGAGAAGACAAATCAAGGGTCAAGTCTGGGAACTTCCCCACCTCCAACTACAATCTTTGTGCCCTTAGTCCTAGCCACAGTCTAAGCGTATAGGAGAAAAAACCTGAATTACTCACATTGTGCAAATATCTGCATCAAATGAAGAAAATACTATTCTCCTCTTCCCAGAATTTTCTAAGACAGTTTTTAAAATTATATCCAAAAACAGATTCATGTCAAAATATGTTGATAAGTTACCATCCCATATTCCATCCTATATGGAAGAATAGGAAAACAAAAGTCATTAAATACCTTAGAATCACAGTGCTAGGAAAAATTCTCGAGAACATTTAGTCCAACTCTTATTTTACAGATGAGGAAAGCAAAGGCCTGTGTGAATTATTATCATAATTAGGTATAGAGACACTTATATACAAAGCAATTATAACATCAAAAGACTTTTGCTTTAATAAGGTTAACAAAATAAAAACTAAAACTCTGGAAATTTGAAATCTACCATGACTTTAAAATATCTCATTCTTTGAGTCTTAGGCATATCAAGTGCCCTCAATAAGTAATAAAAATAATTTTCTAATTATAACTAAGATACCAAGAGCCCTGTTGATATCCAAATATTAAAAATTTTAAGTACTAGTCATTACAATAATTCTAAAAGTTCTGAAAACTAAAAATCACCTACTAGAAAAAGGATGGTTGTGCACTTACATATTATATGTTAGCCAGGACCGGCTTATCATAAATAGCTACATAGAAGACATGCTTTAAGGGCAGTTATAGATTATTCTGACCAGAACAAATACCAGGATTGCCCAATCATGATGCCTGGATTAACTACTTCCAATGTCCCCCCACCCCAATCATTTACACATATCCCCATCTGATACATCCAAGTTGTTTTCCTTGAATAGAAGACTGTTAAGTTTCAGGAAGGCAAGGCTTTATTCTGTTTTCTTCACTACTTAAGCACAGAACTCAGAAAATGCCTGGCCCACAGCAGCTTTTCAATAATTACTGAACAAAAGAATGACTAAATTTCAGAGTGATTTAAAATGTGTCTGCAGAAATTTCTTTTCCTGATTAATTATTATTAGCTACTGCCACTTAACAGAAAACTGCTTAGGCACTTATTTAAGGTATATATTGAGACAGGGGGTTAAAAAAAAAACAAAAACTAATCAGGGTTATAAAGTTTTGACTGGCCAGAGTTCTCACTGTTCACTTTATAAGTGTGCCTAGAAACCATCCATATTAATGTGCACGAGACACATGTAAATTAGAATTTCTACTATAATACATTCATCACTACTTTTAAGAACTTAAATATTAGTGTAAGTGTAAGATATGCTTTACTTCAAAGTTCCAACAAGCACTGTGCTTGCTGGAAGAAGCCACGATTTCAGTTTCATTTATTCCATTAAAACAAAGAGATAGGAATGAATGCATTTAAAGAAACGGGTGAGGGAGGAACGAAGAATGTGCCACATGGAAAATGACTTACCCTTTGTTGGCAGATCCATTTTATTTCTATGTTAAACCCTACATCTTCTGGCAAAGACTCTAAAACCTAGAGTTGTGTTTGTTGGTGGTAAATTTTGTTTCATTTTTGGTGAGATGAATGGTAGAAAAGAAGGAAAAAAGAAAAACGGATTAATTACAAAAAGCAAACTATAAGAAAACATATCACTAGTAAGGATAAAGTGTTTTGTGCCTTCAGCAAAAACCACTACCTTTTCTTATACTCAAACTGACAACCTGGTTGATGATTAAGTTGAATAAGAAAGTCAAAAGAAATTAAATAGCAAAGGCAGTAGTCTTTAGCAATATCTGTGATAATCGATCACTACTAACCGCAAAGATGATCCTGACCTAAAATCCTTTTCACCATCACTACTGAACAGCTAAAGTGTGCAGTAATAAGATAGGCAGCCTCATGAATTTAAAAAGACATTTGTCATGTTTTCTGAATTGCATTCAGGTATGTCAGCCTACTTTACTAAGATATGGTTGTATGAAAAACCATGATTTCTAGCTTGTTGTGAAGGTGGTGATGAACACCACAGTGATAACCTCCTGGAAAGATGTTAACTCCAAATTAAACAGGCTCATAAATAAGTAAGTCTATATCTATATAAATTAACAAATAATATAGTGTCAATATATCTAAATTATCTAGATACTTTGGACTTCCCTGGTGGCACAGTGGTTAAGAATCCGCCTGCCAATGCTGGGGACACGGGTTCGAGTCCTGGTCTGGGAAGATCTCACATGCCACGGAGCAACTAAGCCTGTGCGCCACAACTACTGAGCCTGCGCTCTAGAGCCCGTGAGCCACAACTGAGGCCCACGCGCCTAGAGCCTGTGGTCTGCAACAAGAGAAGCCACTGCAATGAGAAGCCTGCGCATCGCAATGAAGAGTAGCCCCCGCTCGTCGCAACTAGAGAAAGCCCACGCGCAGCAACGAAGACCCAATGCAGCCAAAAATAAATAAAATAAATTTATTAAAAAATAAAAACTAAATTATCTACACACTTTGCAATAACACCACTTGGGCAGCATAATTAGAAAATCCAATCTAAAATATGAAGCTTGGTTATTAACTTACAATCAGCCGGTTTGTTTAGTCAGTATTTCAAAGTGTAGAAATCACTTAGCACATATAATATACATGGTATTTAATTTTATAATAGCAAACAAAAGAATGCTAACAGAGTAAGAACACAGCCTGGGACTCTGGTGACCTGGGATCTAGCCCCTGCTGCATGAAAAGTACAGTACCTAAAACAGGTTGTACTCAATCTCCTGAGGGGCTTTTTGACTTTGTTCTCCAATACGTTTAGCCTTATTTAGTTAACGTACCTGCCACAATTTTACTGGACTAATGCAAAATCAGAAAAATAAGGACAATAGTGTATATTACTGTTGAGATTGGTATACATCAAATTTGCAGAAGGATTCCCCTTTATACTAAGATTGTGTTTGGCCTTTCTTTGGATTTAAACTTTCTGATTAAATTATAGTGATGGCAAAGTGAATGAATAAATGTGTGTTTAACTTATTTGGCTAAACGAAAGTTGTCAAACCTTTGATAAACAATTTTTTAAAAGCCTGTTTTTCTGTTCTATGAAATCACAAGTCTAGAAATCATGGAATTTCTAAGAATCAAACGATTTCAGAATTTTGGACTAGAAGGAATGACTTAGCTGGGCTTCATAAATATCTGAAAATTTATACAAATCACGCTCTAAATGCACTAAGACAATGCCTATTTTAGGGGCTCTCTTGTAGCATCCTTTTTGGAGGGTGAATAATCATGATAAACTGAAATTACCTATTTTTGCCTAAGAAGTCTATTGTACCTGACACATCACCAGAAAAAGACAGTGGAGAAAAGAAAAAATTAGGAAATGGAGCCAGCAAGAAAAGGAGACTCAGCATGACCAAAGAAGGTATCTGGTATCCACACAGGCTTGCCTGACGCTGTCAAAGGAATTTCTCTATGAATTGGGTCTAGTTTTTAAATGTGCATGCCAGTTTTTGTTACACATTTTCAGAGTGAATACTTGAAATCTGTATTTCATTTTAAGTAACCAGGGTACTTATTTTCTTTGGTTGGGGAATTTCTCTCTAAAAGCTAAGGACCAGCCTTACATATTGTAAAAATGCCTCTCCCATCGTCACACTCCCCAACCCCTTTTCTGTGCCCTTTCCTTCCTGTTTATATACAGAAATATGTGAATTTCCTATTCTTACCAAATTAACCCAATGAGGTAGGAATTTTATTCATTTGAGCAAATAAGTTTCTCAAAAAAAAAAAAAAAGGCACCATAGGCACACTTCACAAGAATGTATCTTCTCTAAAAAGCATCAAACATAAGTTTACATTAATGTTGTCTTTTACACAGCCTTTTTAGTGACCATTTAAAAGACCAAAATAAATTATTCAGATATAACAGAATAATGATAGCCTGCCCTAGTTTTCCTAAGGAACTTACCATCTTAAGAGAAGGAAATGGCTGATTTTCAGAAAAGGAATTTTCCTCCTCAACCACAGATTCTGAAAATTTAAATTACAAAAACTCAGTAGATAAATGCCATTTTATCACTAAGACCTTTTCCTAAATTCTGAAGGCAAAAAAAAAAAGGTGAAGTAGTTATGAGATCCTTTCATATACAGTATTTTTGAAGGCTCCTGTATTTATTAATTTTAACCATTAAAACCCCCATTTTCAAAATAAGCATCCTTTATGAAGACTGGTTTACAACATTTAGTAGGAACATCACAGTTTATGACCTCAACAGTGATTATTTTCTTATAAAAACTGTAATATAATTTTAAGAAAGGAGTCACAAGCAGTGATTTGTTATTTCTCAATGAAATTAAGGGCTGTGTAATCTTGTTAATACTTCTACTTGAGATATCAAGTTAGAAATTAAGAGAATCTATAGGTACCATTACCATTTAATCCAAAATTGATTATGTCTCAAGGCACACAAGAATTTTTTTCCAAAAGAGAAAAATTTTTATATCAAGATTAAAAAAAAAAATCACCCAGGAACAAACAAAAAGCAAAACAAAAATGACAACAAAAATAACCAACCCTAGTGCATTACAAATTCAAAAACTAAATCATGTAAAATTTTCCAGTCAAATAAATTAAAGGTAAAATTGATTTTACTATTAATAGTTATGAACTATTTGCAAGCTTGTAAAGTCATATTTATGCTCTGAGAATAATCTTTGGAGTTTTTGGCACCTCACTAATTTCTTCATAAAGACATTCCAACTATCCTGTTATCCTAACTGCAGATTAACATCTAATGAGTACCTACTATAACCAGAGTACAGTAAATGTTTCAGGGAATATAAAAACATTTCCCCCACCCTTGAGAGGTTTACATCCTGGTGGAAGAGTCAGGACATACAGAAAAATAAAGGGTTAAAAAAAGGACACACCAAGGCTAAAATGAATGTCACAGACTATTAAATTCTGTGGAAGTAGAAAGTAAAGTGGAATTACAAAGGGATTTTGTGGGTAGGACAAGCTTTGAGGAAACTGAGGCACAGAGGGGTTAAATAAAGTAACCGAGGTCACAGTTGGTAAATGCTAGAGCTGGTTTCAAACTCCTGGCTCTGGAGCCAGATTCTATACTTGATACATTCTGTACTTTGTAATGCTTAAGAATGTCTGGAAAGAGGGACCTCCCTGGTGGCACAGTGGTTAAGACTCCGTGCTCCCAATGCAGGGGGCCCGGGTTCGATCCCTGGTCAGGGAACTAGATCCCACATGCATGCTGCAGCTAATAGTTCACATGCCACAACTAAGGAGCCCACCTGCTACAACTTAGGAGCCCACATGCCACAACTAAGGAGCCGGCGAGCTGCAACTAAGGAGCCCACCAGCTGCAACTAAGACCCAAATTAATTAATTAAAAAAAAAAAAGAATGGACAGGTACAAAATTATAAAGAATTTTTGATCATCAAGCTAAGAAAATTCATAAAAGTAAAAAATCATGCTTACTATACATGACATGTATGCATTTGACAATTAATACATATAAAGCCTTCATGTCTACAAAATTACATTTATATAACCCAGTATTATATTAAGGTCACCAAGAGTAAGTTAAAATGGATAAGGAAATTCATAATGCTAATTATGAAATGAAAACAGTGTTTTCACATTGGTACATACCTTTCAGTTCTTTAGATTTTAGTGCAGTCACATGAGTGAGCTAGAAAACACACACACACACACACACACACAAAATGTAATCAGAAAAAAAGGCCTTAGTTTATGAAGATATGGTTAATAGAACTATAACTTGAAAAGCTAGCAAGTTAGGAGAAATTATAAAATGTAGAATCATCAGTTTAGTAAGAATAAGCACTTACCACTGTACTTATTTTATATTTACATACATATGCATAAGATCATGATCAAATACCCAAGTAGGGGAGAATATAAAAATTATTAGGTTAGGAAACTGTTTATACTTAATCAACCAATAATTTAGGTATCTAATGCGAATAAGAAGAGGGATCATGTAAAATTACATAGTAAAATACAGGAGGATCTTAGATAGCATAGTTATAAAAATCAACGATAGCATAGAAGGCCAAGTATAAAATAAAAAAGAGCTAAAGCAGACCAGAGACAACCTAATATTATGGCTAGCCCCTATGGCCTATAAAGACTTATAGCCTATCTCCTTCAAAAAAGCAAAAAAAAGATGGGGTCCATAGAAACTGTTAAAGAAGACAGATGGATGAGCACGAACCCATTCTTCCTAACAGAACAGAAAACCAAAGCACAGACTCAGTACATGCTGTATATATCTAGTCATCCCCATGCACAAAGAGAACATTACTATATACAAACAAGTACAAATAGTCCTAAAACTAAAATATAATTTACATTTTACACTATTATTACTACCTTTAACAACTGGAGTTGGTCAAAGGTTAATTCTTTTACTGGAATTTCAAATAATTCAACTGGATCAGCATCAAATTTCTAAAAGAGAGAGAGAAAATTGGGCCCCATGTTATTACTGAATGTTTACTCTAAACTGGCCTAACATCTCAATTTACTGATGAGAATAACAGTTTGGTGGCCACAGTGAGCCCACGAAGGGGAGCCCTTGCTACCAAACACCACCTTCCAGCTCTTAAGTTCTGGCTTTTGTTTTTAATGTAGGTGGGAGTGCCTGGAAGAAAACAGCTGGGAAGAAGCTGTATCAGTAAAGACACACTGAGAACCAAGCCACAAGTCAGTCGTTTCCCCTATTTCCTGTCATGCTGTATACATTTTATTTGACATATATCCATGCTGCATGACTAGGAAATCAACAGGCATGCAGGATCTAAGTAAGGATTAGTTTCTATCAGTAAGTTTCTAAACCTTTTAGACTGAAGTTTGGTTAAAAATAGCCACAGAAATCAACTGTCATGAAAAAATCGTCTGGTTAGCTGTAAGTAGTAATATTTAATAGGAACCCTAATCTATTATAAATGCTTTCCCAAGGAGCAAATCTGTTTTATTAGATTTTAATATCATATCAAATGTCACACTGTTCAGGCACTTCTATCTTAAGAAAATGAGTTAATGTACCACCAATAAATCATCAATCCAACAAATATATTAAAATCCGTTACATTTATATTCATTCATGTATATATAGTATGAGGCTATATACGTATAAATTTCTTCTGGAAGGACACCCAAGAAACTATTAAGAGAAGGGAGTACCACCAAGGAGAAAAAGTAAAGGAAGATTTACTTTTCATTTCATAATCTTCTGAACTATTTATAATTTTACAAATGAACATAAATTGGTTTTCTAAGGAAAATACCAACTTAAAAATTAATACTAAAAAATATATAATTCATTGCTTTCATTCCGCAATTAACTGAACCAGGTTCAACTTAAGAGCAGGACAAGGTCTGGTGAAAACTGGGGATCAGTTATACTCTTCAATTAGCCCTCATGGATTTTTAGAAATTACAGCTAGAGGCATTAATCTCAATCTTGGTTAGTGAGTTCCTTCACCACTCCATTCCTTCTCATTTCGCTTTGAATTAACATTTCCCCACAGCAAAAACAACCTGCCCCAATTCTATTAAGTAATTCTACTTCTGTCAGCTAAATAGGTGCATCTCGGGAATTCCCGGGAGGTCCAGTGGTTAGGACTCAGTGCTCTCCACTGCCAGGGACCCAGGTTGAATCCCTGGTCGGGGAACTAAGATCCCACAAGCCACGCAGCGTGGCCCCCCAAAAATAAATAAATTTAAACAAACAGATAAATAAATTTAAACAAACAAATAGGCACATCACCTTCCTTCCTTCTCCTAATACCCTTTCACAGAAAGGGAAGGGTCCTTTTCTATAAATGATAATAATCCAAACTGATATGACTGTTTAGAATCCACTAGCAGGCAGAGCTAGGTGCCTTCTCATAGGTGCCTTGCATACTACACCATGCAGTGTCTGGTACATGTTAGCAAATCAAACTTTATTTATCTTGAAGTATACTTAATTTACAATATTGTGTTACTTTCAGGTGTACAGAAAAGTGATTCAGATATACCTTTTATATATGTGTGTGTATATATATAAGTAATTATATATCTATTCCTTTTCAGATTCTTTTCCATTACAGGTTATAAGATATTGAATACTGTTCCCTATGCTGTACAATAGGACCTTGTTGTTTATCTATTTTATATATAGTAGTTTGTATCTGCTAATTCCAAACTCTTGATTTATACCTCAACCACTCCTTTTCCCCTTTGGTAACCATAACTTTGTTCTTTAAGTCTGTTTCTGTTTTGGAAATAAGTTCATTTGTGTCATATTTTAGATTATACATGTAAGTGATATCAGATGGTATTTGTCTTTATTTTTCTAACTTACTGCAATTAGTATGATAATCTCAAGGTCAAGTCACTATAAATGGCATTATTTTATTCTTTTTTATGGCTGAGTAGTATTCCATTGTATGTGTGCATATCTTTACACATTCATCTGTCAATGGACATTTAGCCATGTCTTGGCTATTGTGCAGAGTGCTACAATGAACACTGGGGTGCATGTATTTTTTCGAATTATAGTTTTCTCCAGAAATCCCAGGAGTGGGATTGCAGGAGCATATAGTAACTCAATTTTTTAGTTTTTTGAGGAACCTCCATACTGGCTGCACCAATTTACTTCCCACCAACAGTTTAGGAAGGTTCCCTTTTCTCCATACCCTCTCCAGCATTTATTATTTTTAGACTTTTTGATGATGGCCATTCTGATTGGTGTGAGGTCATAACCTCATTGCAGTTTTGATCTGCATTTCTCTAACAATTAAGAGATACTGAGCATCTTTTCATGTGCCTGTTGGCCATCTGTATGTCTTCTTTGGAGAAATGTCTATTTAGTTCTTCTGCCCACTTTTTGATCGGGATGTTTGTTTTTTTGATATTAAGCTGTATGAGCTCTTTGTATATTTTGGAAATTAATCCCTTGTCAGTAGCATCATTTGCAAATATTTTCTCCCAGTCAGTAGGTTGTCTTTTTGTTTTGTTTATGGTTTCCTTTGCTGTGCAAGAGCTTTAAAGTTTAATTAGGTCCCGTTTGTTTATTTTTGTTTTTATTTCCATTACTCTAGGATATAGATCCAAAAAAATATTGCTGCAATTTATGTCAAACATTCTGCCTATGCTTTCCTCTAAGAGTTTTATAGTATCTGGTCTTATATTTAGGTCTTTAATCCAATTTGAGTTTATTCTTATATATGGTGTTAGAGAATGTTCTAATCCATTTTCCCACATGTAGCTGAGTTTTCCCAGCCTCAACACAATGGAAAATGATACCCAACACAGTTTTAAAGAAAATGCCAAAGAAAAGGGTTTTAAAGGACCCTCCTAGTTTAAGTCCCTGAGAAATCACTTGGTTAACTTGTATACTGAAGTCCAGATACTATATAATTATTACAGTTATTTCTGTACAACAGTAATTATAATTTTACAGAAATTATATGCTTTTTCAAATCTCCTTCTGGACTTTCTCCTCTATCATGCCCTCTTTTCCATTCTCACCGTCTCTACTCCAGTTCAGGCTTGTCTTAAGTTTTGGTCCACATTTCCACCCCCCTTGTCTCTAGTCTCTGTCCTCTTAAGTTGTCCTTACATCAGGTATCAAAACATTCATCTGAAAGTTTACTTCTAAACATTTCCCTACTTGGCTCAAAAGTCTTTCAAAAGAAGTCCCTAGCTCCTAAGTCTAAACCCCTGAGGCTCTCCACTATCTGGCTCCGAAGCACTTCTCCAATTTTATTTTTCACTATGGCTCTTCCCACTAGTCAAATCATATAAGCCTATTAACTTGAGAAAAAGCTTGAAGCAAAAATAGAAAGGAGCCTGACAACAAACACTCTGATAGCTTCCTTTCCTACCTCAACAGAGGGACAGTGGCAGAATGATACAGAAATCACATGTAATATCCTTTTGGTTAAATAACATAAAAAAAGGAAAATTCAGCCATACAGAGAAAATACTCTAGAAAATTAATTCCTGACTCCTCCCTCTCTCTTGATGTTGTAGGAAGGAGCTTGAGAGAGGAAAGAATTGGCAGTAATTCCCTAAGAAAATGAACTAACCAACTCTACTAAATAAATAATTAAATATATAGTCATCCATCAGTATCTGCAGGGGATTGGTTCCAGGACTCCTCACAGATACCAAAATCTACACATGCTCATGTCCCTTATGTAAAATGGCATAGTATGTGTATACAAAACTTCCTAGTTTTAAAACCTATTGTCTAACTGTAAGAGTTTAAAATAAAGGAATTTCTACATACCTTTTTCATAGTCAAACAACAGGTCAGATCATGATACACTACAGGCACAAAATCTTTTGAAAGATGTACATCAAATTCTACAAAGGCTGCACCCTGACAGAAATAAAAGAAACAAGTATTTGAAAAATATTATCTGGCCCACGATATATCTAAAACTATAAGAACATGAGAAATTTATTGTTCACCATAAAATTACAGACTTGTACACACAAAACTTCATGAATTATTTAATGCTGTACTTCAAGCTTTTCCTAAAAGGTAATTTCTTCTTTTAAAACAATTGTAATTTCTTTTTTTGCAATAGCACAGCAATTTTTTCCTGGCAAAAAAATGGGTTCTGATCCTACTCGAACACACCCTGGGGCCCTTCTGTGGCAGTGGACAGCCTCCACCAGTGTCACCTCTGCTACTGCTATTAGCAGAAATGGCACCTGGAGCATGGCTACCTCACACCTCATTGCCCTTACACACCTCAGATGGACAGGGGAACCTCAACGGTGAGGTGGGAACAAGAATAAGCTTCAGTCTCTTAGCTCTGCTTCTTGGTGCACTTGAGCAGTACACTTTACAACCTTTCTTAATAAAACCTCAATAATGAGATTAAAGAGGAAACTATAACTTCTGCTGAAAAGAAAGAGAAAGCAAAATGGGCAACAAGAATGATGCACATGCCAAATTTCCTAATAGAAGCCTAAACAGAAGAAAGGTGGACACAAGTTAGACTTAAGTCAGATCCATCATGACATATGAATTAATCCAAATAAGGCTGAGAACATAAACTGACATACAAATTTGTGCATTCACTAAAAGAAAGCCAGCTGGGATCAAAGAATACAAGGTTTGAGGATTCTGTATGTGTCTATGGCCCAGAGAAGTGCTGTATAAGAATGGATGGACACATTTCCATCCCTTACTCTAGGCTTTAGGTCAAGGAAGATGCTCAACTTTTCAGTACATATGGATCAGAGACTAGAACCAAAGGAGCCTACTTCCTCAATGACTTCTGAAGCAGGAAATAAGCTTAGCTCCTTCTATTGTCAACAAGACAATGACACAAATCATTTTTACCAAAGAGAACAAACCCTATGTCCCCTAAATAGTTGCAATGATTAAAAGAAATTACAGCTTTCCAGTTTAAAAGTTTAATTTTACATGATCACCATCCTTTAGAAAGATAAATTTACTAAGAGGTAAAACTTGATCTAAAAATTCATGTGTAAGGGACATCCCTGGCAATCCAGTGGTTAAGACTCCGCGCTTCCATTGCAGGGGTGCGGGTTCGATCCCTGGTCAGGGAACTAATCCCGCATGCCGTGCAGCGCAGCCAACAGTTAAAAAAAAAGAAAAAACTCATGTGTGAGCAAGCTTTAAGAAATAAGCCAATAATAACCAGAATCTCTTCAAAGATGTCTTTAACATTAAATCAAACTGGCCTTTCATAACTAACATAAGATCCATAAGAGTACAAAGGGTTTCAACAGAAGAAAAGGGCTTAATGAAATCCTCTCTCAAAAAGCAGAGACCCTAGGGCGTTCCTGGTGGCTCAGTGGTTGAGAGTCCGCCTGCCGATGCAGGGGACACGGGTTCGTGCCCCGGTCCGGGAAGATCCCACATGCCGCGGAGCAGCTAGGCCCGTGAGCCATGGCCACTGGGCCTGCATGTCCGGAGCCTGTGCTCCGCAATGGGAGAGGCCACAACAGTGAGAGGCCCACGTACCACAAAAAACAAACAAACAAACAAACAAAAACAAAAAAGCAGAGATCCTAAAAATTCTTTATCAGGGATCTTCATGTGTTGACAGCTAATAAAGCTACGTTTAGATTACTTAGCTACAATGAACTAAAACTGGTTCCAAATAATGACCTACAGCACAACATACTCACAGATTTAATATCTTTTCAATACAAAGATAGAACTATCCACTATTAACATTTTTAAACATTAAAATAATTATGATAATCAAATATGTCATGAAATACAAAATGCATCATTATTTTATATACCACTAAGAGAGAGAAAAAACAATGCTAATCAAACCATGACAAGCTAAAACAGCTGTAAAACTAACCCAATTTTATAGATATTAAAATATGAAAAAAGTATGTTTTAGAATAGATGTTTGCTCATATAAGTGATAAAGTTAAACATATGACAAATCAAATTTATTTGGTGAACTATTTTAAAAAAGGCTAAGTTTAAGGCATGTGGAGGACACTGGAAAAAAACCAAAATAAAATGAGATGTTCCTCCATTTTCCCCTTAGTTTAACTTGAGAACATGAGGCTTAACTTGAGGTATAGTGGAATGTGGGGGGAAATAACACAGGTTCTTGATTAAAAATGTCAAGTTTCAGGTGCTGAAAAAACTAAAAGCTAAAAAAAAAAAAAGGACTATCTCTGAATAATTATATAAAAGGAGTTAAGAAATTCAACATAATCAAGTTGGTATACAGGATGCAAACAGACAGACTTCAAAGAGTGTTACATAAAATCACTATCAGGGCTTCCCTGGTGGCGCAGTGGTTGAGGGTCCGCCTGCCGATGTAGGGGACACAGGTTCGTGCCCCGGTTCGGGAAGATCCCACATGCCGCGGAGCGGCTGGGCCCATAAGCCATGGCCGTTGAGCCTGTGCATCCAGAGCCTGTGCTCCGCAACAGGAGAGGCCACAACAGTGAGAGGCCCGCATACCGCAGAAAAAAAAAAAAAATCACTATCAAATCCCCCTGTAAACATTATTTCCAAAGTGAGTATCTAAATGAGCATAGTAATTCAACTGATGAAATGCAGTGCTTAATGGGGAATGTTTTTCATGCCTCAAACACTTAAAATGTTATCTCAAAAAAAAAGGATGCTTAAAAAACAAACAAATGGGACAGAATTAAACTTAAAAGCTTTTGCACAGCAAAGCAAACCGTCAACGAAACGAAAAGAGAACCTACTGAATGGGAGAAAATATTTGCACATGATTATGACTCATAAGGAGTTAATATCCAACATATATAAAAAGCTTATGCAACTCAACATCAAAAAAACAAACTACCGGGCTTCCCTGGTGGCACAGTGGTTGGGAGTCCGCCTGCCGATGCAGGGGACGCGGGTTTGTGCCCCAGTCTGGGAGGATCCCGCGTGCCATGGAGCGGCCGGCCCCGTGGGCCATGGGCGCTGAGCCTGTGCGTCCGGAGTCTGTGCTCCGTGACAGGAGAGGCCACAGCGGTGAGAGGCCCGCGTACCGCAAAAAAAAAAACAAAAAAAAAAACCAACTACCCAGGTAAAAAACTGGCAGAAGAAATGAACTGACATTTTTCCAAAGAGGGAATGCAGACGGCCAACAGGCACATGAAAAGATGTTCAGTGACTTCCCTGGTGACGCAGTGGATAAGACTCCACGCTCCCAATGCAGGGGGCCCAGGTTCGATCCCTGGTCAGAGAACTAGAACCCATGTGCATGCCACAACTAAGAGTTCGCATGCCACAACTAAGGAGTCTGCCTATTGCAACTAAGACCTGGTGCAACCAAATAAATAAATATTTTTTTTAAAAAAGATGCTCAGCATCACTAATCATTAGGGAAATGCAAATCAAAACTACAATGAGTTATCACCTCACAACTGTCAGAATGGCTATCATGAAAAAGAACACAAGTACAAATGTTGGAAAGGATGTAAAGAAAAGGGAGCCCTCCTACACTGTTGATGGGAATGTAAACTGGTGTAGGCACTGTGGCAAACAGTATGGAGGTTTTTCAAAAAATTAAAAAGAGAACTATTATATGATCCAGCAATTCCACTCTAGAGTATACAAAGAAAACAAAAACACTAATTCGAAAAGGCATATGCACTCCAATGTTCACAGCACATTAGTTACAACTGCCAAGATATGGGAGCAACCTAAGTGAATGGATAAAGAAGGTATGTGTGTGTGTGTGATGGACTTGGAAGGTATTATGCTAAGTGAAATAAGTCAGAGAAAGACAAATACTGACATCATTTAGGTGGAATCTAAAGAACATAACAACTAATGAATATAACAAAAAAGAAACAGACTCACAGATATAGAGAACAAATTAGTGGTTACCAGTGTGGAGAGGGAAGGTGGGAGGAGGGGCAATAAAGAGGTAGGGGGTTAAGTGGTACAAACTATTAGGTTTAGAATAAGCTACAAGGATATATTGTACAACACAGGGAATACAGCAAATATTTTATAATAACTATAAATGGAGAATAATCTTTAAAAATTGTAAATTACTATATTGTATAGCTGTAATTTATATAATATACACCAACTATACTTCAAATTAATTAATTAATTAATTTTAAGAGGATGCTTAGGATTCTATTGTTTATTCTATTCCAATCTTCACCATGAATCTAAATAAAAATGCCTAGAAATGCTTTATCTTCACTTAGAAATATATTCAGAAAAAGCATGAAGTCTCCCTTTTAACCTATTAATGGAGACTGAAGGAGGCTCTCCAGACCTACATTTCTCTACTTTTCTCTCTTTGGACCACCAGTCCAAAGTTGTTTAAAGAAAGAGAGATTCACTTACATGACTAGCAGCATTTCTTAAAGAGGCAATAGTATTTTCTTGAACTTTAGCAAGCCTGAAAGAAAATAAATATATAGAAATATAGTTATCATTACTATAGAAAAGATAAACTTAGTAAAGACGTCAACTACATTTTCAACAATGGACATAGTACTTATTCTCTATTTTGAGGCTAACTCTGCCATCCCCAAAATAAGACTGTGACCATCACTTGGTTGGTGTGTGCATTCATTCCATAAATCAAGCTCTAACAATTTTAGATATTTACAAGCTGAATACAGACATATCCTATACCACCCCATACCTCCCCAAGTGAGGTGACCAGTTAAGGAAAACAATCCTTTGCAATGGGCATGAAGTAGTGGAGAAACTTGCTCCCTGCATTGAAGCCTCAGGTGACTTGATACTGGCAGACCAGGGAAGGGTGGAAAAAGGCAGACATACCAACAGGGTGAAAGTATGGAAACTGTACTGAGAACCGGTGAGGAAACTAAGACTCTGAGAGAACAACATGCTGAAAGTCAGGACCACAACACAGACACACTGATGTCATCAGGCTGACTGCATCAAGCTCTCCCCTCCTGGCTTTCTAGTTTTAATGTCTCTCTCATCAATTCAGCAGAATATTAAAAAGACTGACCAGAATCTTACAAGAGAGTTAGTCTCTAATTAATTTGAACTGGAAACCCCAATTACCAAATTACATTTAAATCCCAGGGTAATAATTATAAGGATCGTTTGACCGTTTAGTTGGTCAAACCTATTTAACCTTATCAAGCATGAGCTACCAAATGCTAGTACTACTCAAATATTCAACCTACTGAGCAGTTGTTGTAGAATTTCCTGCACCTCGATGTCCAACATCCAATGGTGTTCTTGGCTTCCAATACTTGGAAAATGAAGATTTCATGTCACAATTATATCCTGGTAACGGCTTAATAATTATATAGTCAACTTTCATATGAAAAAAAGGGGGAAGGGAAATAAAGACAATTAAAAAGGCTATGACGAACTCAATTACACTTAAAAACCACTCAAAACAGCTTTATCAATCGATCAAATAGAAAGAAATCAAGTCAAAACACATTCAAATTAAAGCTTCCAGAAAATTAGATATGTCCTTATTGTTATTGTATTTGTTCATATTCTAAAACAACTTATTAATTCTTTACCATTCTCAAAAGCTCAATTTGAAACTAATTAAAATCCTAACTTAATCTGCTTATTTGTAAAGGGTCACCCTGCTTCTCCAGGCTTACCTCTCACTTTGCCTATTGTTTTTCTGGAATTTCTGCTCATGATGGGAAGAGTAAGGATTCCAGCACTCTTCCCACTCTCTGCAATGGTGGATGATAAGAGGCATGCTGTACCCACATGTCCAGGAAGAGCGTCGCCCTGAACTATGTGTTCACTGAGATCTTCCTGAAAAATGAGGTTAAGAATAACCCAAATTCTTATACTTCAGTATTTTCCATTTAAAGATCAAAAGACACCCTTTAAAATCAACTCAGAATCTATGGAGGAAGATCAGTAAGAAACACAACCAAATTTACATTCAGGTAATTTAGATAGCTTTGATGTAATGAGTAACACATTTTCTTTTAGTATATAAAGATATTTAGTATATAGTATATTTAAGATTTTATGTGTTACTTTATTGATCAAAACTGTTGATGTGCACTTCTGATCCTCTAACATGTATTAGGCAAATATAAAGCTCAGACTGAAAGTTTCTAAGTACTTTTACATTCCAAGACTAAGATATACTTGTAGTGACTTTTAATGTGTATTTTATTCTTTAAAAATGCATCTACACAGATGACACAGAGGGATAGGACACCGAATACTCAACTTTGAGATTATACAGCATATTTCATCCACCTAGTCTATGAATAAATTTGTATTTCCAAAACTGCTAACCAAATGAAAGGGAAGTTAGGCTGCTCGAAAATTATTAAGAGGTAGGTACTAAAAGAACAAGGAAATGTTCAACCAAAACCTCATATTTTTAGAATAAAAGTCTCATAGATCTTATTAATTAGGCAAGATCTAAGTATAAGGTTATAACTTTATTATAAGTGTTACTTACTGGATTCTAATCCATCCTGAATTTTGCTATTTTAAGAAACAGTGGCTAGGTGCTACTGTTGGGCAAGGAATATTCCCTACTCTCAGAAAGCTAAACTCTAATCTAGTGGCAATGAGAGTGGAAACACCAAAGAGCCAGGACCTCAGGGGAGGACACAGTGTTATTCGTGAGGAGCAGCTGAACCAGCCCATGAGCAGAGAGCTCTAGTGTGAAGTGGCACAAGCAGCTCTGGAAAGTTGGCAGCACAGATTCTGAAGAACCTGGCACAACTTTAAAAGCAACTATTTTTTCTTACATATTTATAATATCAAGTAAAGCTGCAAAAATGGGTCCACTGTTACAATGAATTCTTATAAAATGCTTCAATAAACCACAGACTTCAGTCATAAAGGACTCAATCATGCCCGTTACATCAGTTTGCCACCAAGAGTTACACAGCCTGCCCTTCCCTCTATCCTTGGAAGCCCCTCTGGATACAATTCATTTATATTTAGAATAGACACAGACATCAAGACATCTGGTCTTGATTTAAAACATCAATTCTAGGGCTTCCCTGGTGGCACAGTGGTTGAGAGTCCGCCTGCCGATGCAGGGGACACGGGTTCGTGCACCGATCCGGGAAGACCCCACATGCTGCGGAGCGGCTGGGCCCGTGAGCCATGGCCGCTGAGCCTGCGCGTCCGGAGCCTGTGCTCTGCAACGGGAGAGGCCACAACAGTGAGAGGCCCGTGTACCGCAAAAACAAAACAAAACAAAAAAAACCCATCAATTCTGAATTCTGCAGCCTGTGGAATGAAAACCCCATTCACAGAAAGACAGACAAAATGAAAAGGCAGAGGACTATGTACCAGATGGACGAACAATATAAAACCCCAGAAAAACAACTAAATGAAGTGGAGACAGGCAACCTTCCAGAAAAAGAATTCAGAATAATGATAGTGAAGATGATCCAGGACCTCAAAAAAAGAATGGAGGCAAGTATCGACAACATGCAAGAAATGTTTAATAAAGACCTAGAAGAATTAAAGAGCAAACACCTAGAAGATTAAAGAACAAACAAACAGAGATGAACAATACAATAACTAAAATGAAAAATACACTAGAAGGAATCAATAGCAGAATAACTGAGGCAGAAGAACGGATAAGTGACCTGGAAGACAGAATGGTGGAATTCACTGCCACGGAACAAAATAAAGAAAAAAGAATGAAAAGAAATGAAGACAGCCCAGGAGTCCTCTGGGACAACATTAAATGCACCACCATTCACATTATAGGGGTCCCAGAAAGGGAAGAGAGAAAGAAAGGAGCTGAGAAAATATCTGAAGAGATTATAGTGGAAAACTTCCCTAACATGGGAGAGGAAATAGCCATCCAAGTCCAAGAAGCACAGAGAGTCCCAGGCAGGATAAACCCAAGGAGAAGCACGCTGAGACACATAGTAATCAAATTGACAAAAATTAAAGACAAAGAAAAATTACTGAAAACATCAATTCTGAAGTTCTCAATTATAATTTTAATAGTACCTGAATCTGTCAACTCTTGCGTTTTTAAAATCTGCTAACATGTATAGAGGAGTAAACACCTAAAAAGTTGTATGAATCATGCATTTACACAAATTAAACTATGATAAAAATCAAAACATATGTAAAAATAAGCTCTTCTCTGCATTGTCTCTCACCCCCCTCAGTGAAATACACTCACCTCAAAAAAATCAAATATTAGTTCCAGGTTATCTGGTTCCATTGTCTGTATACTATACTCTGTCCAACGATCAGGCTGCAAGCCATACCCACACTCTGGCTGTGAATGCCTGCACTTGAACTCATTGTCGCTTATTAAGGATATCTCCAGACTATTGGACATTTTGTGAAGAACAGTGGGAGATAGCCTATCATCGTCATCTTCCTCCAGACCCTCTAGTGTCAGCTTTACCCTACATAAAAGGAAAAAATAATGAAATGCAAAAAGTGAAAAAGAAGGAAAATCCATATAAATGTTACCAAAACATTAAATTTTAAAATGCTCCTTGTATATGCTAAACCCTCAAATAAAAATATTACACAGACTACACATACTACAGGTTAAGGCATTAGTTATATCTTATAAAATAGTGATGTTTTTATCCCCACACATTTCTGCAAAGTATTAAAATGAGATAAATGCTCATTATGCCTAAGGCTGTTTTCATTAATTCTTTAGGTTTTTTAAAAGAATCTAAAAGGGCATTTACTATTATCCATTTATAATTGGCTATCTCAATTTCTTATGAGAAGTTTCACAAATATATATATAAAACAAGTACAAATTTGAACCATGTTCTGTTAGTGTGCATTAAAAGGCTGTTAGAGTTGGTAGTTGTAAATTTTTAAATTTCCTCTTTCTTCTCCTCACCACAGTGAGTCCACGTACTTTGTGAACAGTACATCATTAAAGAAAACTATTGTATTAAATATATATATTTGCATGTATTTGTGGTTTTTATGTGTGTATATTTATATGTATGTACCTTTTTAATGAAACAAATAAAAAAAAAATAAACCAAGAGTCTAAAACTCTTATAGACTCCACAGCAATGAAAACAAAAGACAAGTTACCCAAGCTATTGGGTCACAAAGACTAGTTTACTCCCAATGAGAAGTGATTAGTTGCACAGAGCACTTGTAATGTCAAACAGTCAACTCAATTCTAGAATATTTCTTGCACCAACTGGAATGTACATAGATTAAACAACTTTAATACCAGGGATGTAGAAGCAACGTTACTGTATAGAATACAGCTGCGCTAGGAAAACTTTTCATTCTAGATTTAAATGAGATCCACTTAATAATACAAGTAACAGAACTGTATCAGTGAGGCCTGCTCTCTCCGAATGACGTTGCTGCCTTCAACCACTGTGCAGACTTGCCTCATAGGCACACACTCTGAAACCTTCCAGGGGGGATATGAACACAGGTTATTCAATTAGTAATAATGTTTTGTAATCATACTGTAAAACCAAAAGTAGCACCACTTTAATAATCCAAACAAAAATGATCATCTCTTCTCTCCAAACTCTTAGGAACAGTTCTGAACAACTGATTTTGTTGGTGAGCCTGAAGGAACAAACATTCTCTACCAGGACATATGAAAAGCGACCACAAGTGGATAGTAATGAACAAACAAGGAAGGAATGGAAGATTAAAAATGGCTATTCTAGGGACTT
The DNA here is from genome assembly GCF_949752795.1 of Hyperoodon ampullatus. NCBI lineage: Eukaryota > Metazoa > Chordata > Mammalia > Artiodactyla > Ziphiidae > Hyperoodon > Hyperoodon ampullatus. The sequence goes on along the minus strand of NC_136927.1, from coordinate 16,442,380 downwards.
CCCTGGTGGTCCAGTGGTTAAGATTCCACGCTCCCAACACAGTGGGCAGGGGTTTGATCCCTGGTCAGGGAACTAGAATCCCGCAGCCAAAAAAAAAAAAAAAAAAGGCTAATCTACAAATAGCAATGTGCATCTATCCCCCCCCCAAAAAAATCAAGTTTAAAGGGATCTACGAAAGAATTTAGTTCTAAATGAACTAAACATTAAAGGTTTTACTCAAATAGCTATATAAATGTTACAGTCTATCGTAAGTAACATTGCTTTCCAAGTTCTGGTGGAATCAAGCGAAAGAGAAACTTGTGTTGTTGAAAACGTGGTGGTAATGAGATAAAACATCATGTCTAGTGTTTTATTTAAAATTTAAATGCTGTTGCTAAGTTTTTAAAAGTCCTGATAAACCTGCAGATAAATTTATTTTCTAGCCAATGAAGGCTTAACCTATCAATAATATGAATTTGGGGGAAAAAAGATGGTCAAAACAAACATCGGTTTCTAGCTATGCGCAATTATTTCAGTAGGAATCAGTCACTTAATTTGTAGAGCCCAACTAAGTACGGTTATAAAAATCTTCCAGTGTAAGCCTAAGCAATACAATAATATATACAAACACTCAATTACTATATAAACAAGAACAGTACAGGACTCAGTATGCATGTACAATCCAATCAGAACCCCATTAATTATCTATTAATTTTTTTTTTTTTTTGGCCACACCGCGGCATGCAGGATCTTAGTTCCCCAACCAAGGATCGAACCTGTTCTCCCTGCAGTGGAAGCACAGAGTCCTAACCACTGGACTGCCAGGGAATTCCCTCTATTAATTTCTTAATTACAGTCAAAGAAAAAAAAAAATCCTAATAAGCCCAACCAACCAAGGCTTTATCTTCTACTGCTACCTTTATTTCAAGGTCTTATGCTAATAAAACACTTTACAGCAGTTAACACAATTTATTTGCTTCTTTTAACATGTAAATAAAATATTTAGTTATTTATGACTAACTGGTTAGAGAATCTCTGCGATCAAATGGATCTTGCAGATCAGCCACGTGGTCCAATTACCTAGGTTTTTCAGAAGCAAAGCAGAGGCCTAGAAAAGCTAATGAACAGAGGCAAGGTACACCCAACACTCTTTACTCACAGAATAGCCAATGGAAAGGACTGTGAAGTGTTACCCACCCTTTCCCTTATGTATTTTATTATCGGTATAGGTAAGTACTATAATATTTTCAGCAGTTATTGTAAAACATTTATGGATTTACAAACTGCAACATCATTATCAATTTCATTCTGAAGATAATAAGTATTACTATTAATTACTTCAGTTACTGAAAATGGCCCTTTCAACCCAGCCCTGACATTTTGTCAGAAAAAGCTACATAACGTATCAAGACTTAGAACTCTCAGTCCCAAAGTTACAAAATTCAAATGATAGGGCTGCCTCCGTCATTGAGAAATCAGTTCACTCAAAGGTATACATGGTGACGTTACAGAAAAATTAAGTTACTTACTATTTTGTTATTTATACAAAGCTTGACATCTAAATCTTCTTAAATTAAGATTAAAATTAAACTAATCTGGAACTGCTATGGTAATTGTGACCTCCTTAGCGAAAAGTTTCTCGTTTTCAAGCCACCGGGAAATTTAGGACACTGAAGTATATTTCCAACAATCATTTTTCTTTGTTCATGCCATTCTCCCCTCATTTAGCACAAAATCATTTTGTTACGTCAATTTTAAAACAAAATATTTATTGCTACACTAAGAAATTTTAAATGGTAGAAACTACAAAGATACATAAGCCTAGAAGTCACTTACCTAAGTAAAAACAAAATTTTCTGGTTTCCAATTTGGAGATTAAGACTAACATAAGTACATTTAACTGTAGCAATCTTCAGGCAGGGAAGCAGTTCACTCTCACAAGACACCGCATTTATTAGAAAATGTGACATTATCTGTGTGCTATTTTCTTAGTTTATACACATAAAGGATATAACCAGATGGATCAGAAATCTACAGCATTAGTGAAAATAAATAGCCTAAGTAACAAATACACATGGTCATACCTAAATCTAGATTTTTTTAATTTTTTCTTGGTTATTGAGACAGGAGGTTTCTCAGAATAATGCAAACGTAATCTGATTTCAGTCTGACACGTCAGCCATCCAGAATCCAGAGTCTCAACACCATCTGGCAAAGTAAATATGAAGAACAGTAATTAATATACACATTTTTAAAGCCAATCCAATAAGTACAATATATATTGACAATTCTAGTTCACATTCACAGTTTAATATACTCAGGTTATCTATCACTGGTATTTCTCTCCAAAGCAAATATATAAGTAGTCTTACTTGTCATTGACAAAGAACTTTTATATCAAGTAGGCGGGAAAAGTTAAATGAACATTAACAACTAGCCAAACTTTAGCACTAAAGTAAATTAAAATACTCTTGTTGAATATATTATTGAAGTAATACAAATCTATCTCAGAAAGAATACATATTCCAAGACGGCTTCTAACCTAGCATTTGTTCCACTGGCAGTGGATCACTACTACACTTCCAAAGCTTCACATGAAATATTCAGCTGAAACTAGTTATTCCACTAGTGCTGGCAGTGGAGATATGAGGTGGTAATAACAAAACAAATGTATTCTCCATTTACATATTCTGCCATAGATAAACTGCATGATTGTGATAACACTGTTAGCACTGTTTAACTTGAAATTTCTTACTAACAAAGGTAATAACATTTTCATAAATACCAGGGAGCTGACAACTGTTTTGGACCTAAGTTCTTCATCAAGAGGACTTCAAAAAAAAAAAAATCAAGAAACTTTTTTCCTTAGGTATGATTTCATAACTATCAAATTTCATACATGAAGAGAAACCACTACCATCTCTTAATTTTAAACTGTTTTCAGAAATGGACAGAGTTGGAAAAATGGCTTTCTATCCTGAAGGCCAACTAAAGCTGAATTTAGGAAGATGACGACAACAGCAACAGATGACGAAAGAAATGCCATGTGTTTATAACCATGCATAGTAACTAACATATAATAGAAGGATATAATGTCATCATTACAGTTGAAGAAATGAGAAAACAACTTCTCCATTAAAAAAGCTCTCCAAAACATGTAGCATAAATTTTGTGACATCTCTAAAACGCTAAATGAAACTATTCGAGTATGTTAGACGACCTTATGACGTGATAGAAATAATCCCAAACAAAATCAAGAAAAATAAGTGAAATTCCTGCTCAAATACTGCAAAAGCATGTACATTTCTAAAGTGGCTAAACATATGTACTTAGTAAAACCACAACCAAAACATTCAGGCCCTATTCCTTCCTGTACTCAACAGGAATGCAAACTGGTTACGAGCAATTATCTCTGGTTCACAGTCAATGCGAGCACACGTTCTGTCCACCCCCTTTACACCTTTTGGCTCCTACAGTACAGTATCTAAAATGAAAATGCAGTTTAGCATGATAATGCTGATACACTGTGAGAATTCCAGCCACTGAAGAAAAAACTTGAATCCTTAGGATAAAGTATTTACTGATGCAGAAAGTATATGAATGCATATTCCACTGTAAATTAATTGTTAAAATACTCAGCCATAATTACTAGAACATTCTGCTACTTAATCTTGATTTTACTATAAATGCACATACAAACACAGAATGCACAAACGTAGCTTATGAGTAACATTTCACACTTTAAATGTTGAGAACAATTAACATCATTTTCAAACACAGTAGTGTTAAGTGATGATATAGTAACAGTTAAGTACAATACTTTTAAATTAATTATATTAATTCATATACCTAAAGTCACCAGCCAAATAAAAACTAAAAAATAAATAAAATTTTAAAGCATAAGAAGTATACTGGAGGGAATTCCCTGGTGGTCCAGTGGTTAGGACTCTGCGCTTCCACTACAGGGGGTGTGGGTTCAATCCCCCTGATTCGGGAACTAAGATCCCACAAGCCACGTGGCATGGCCCAAAATAATAATAATTATACTGGAAACTATTATTTAACAGAATGCATTTGTTTTTTGGATCTAGTCTTCTAGTCTCTATTTTCAATATCATACTCTGTCATATTTCCCTGTGCTGTTTCTAATGAAATGTAAGGTAACATCTCAACCATGTGAATAAAAATTTTCAAAACTCAGTCTCACTTACTGTGGATTCCAAATTGTCCATCGTCAATAATAATTTCACTTTCTAAAATTGAAGGAAAATAGAAAATCTAGTTAAAATTCATGATGTATATACAGAATGAACAATTGAGAAATTACCTACCTTAAGGACTTTTTTAAAAATTAATTTAGAATTTAAAAGCAGCCCAAAGTGAATAAGCATATTTATTGTAGCCCTCAATAAAGAAATCCCTTTTAAGGAGGCTATCAAACAGTAATGGTTCTTATATTCATGGTGATTATTCACAATGTTGTAAGGAAGAGAAAGAAAACTCCTCAGAGAGGTGCTCTAGAGGCACTGGGACAAATGTTTATACCAACCAATGAATGAGACTGACAAGCTGCTGGACAACAATATCTCCTGGTTGATTTTTCAAACCAAAGATCTTGGCACAATTAAAATGCTTATTCTTACGTAGTGCGTATTCTGAACTTACCTAAAATATAATGCTCCTCAAACCCCAACTATTCTCTATAGCCAGCTAAAAGCTTTTTAAACAGCATAAACTTACCTGTATATATAGAGCTATGAGGAATTACCAAAAAGTAAGTGTTTGCACATTGCCTCCTAACAGAAATTTCAACTAAATGAGGAAAGCTGTTAAGCCCCACCCTCTGAGTAAAATACTAATTATCTTCCCTGCTTTTCCTTTCCCAGTTTACTTTAAACATAAATCTGAATTTGTTAAAATAAGTGTGACAGTTCCCAATAAAGATTCTCTGGTATATTTCACGCAGCTCTTAAGTTCAGAAGTTATATTTTCCAAAAGTATAAAATACATTTATTAAAAAGACCAGAAACAAAATCATCCTACTTTCTCAAAATAAGAAAATATATTTAACTGCAAGATGCTTCAAAATGCAATTTTTAAAATATTCAATTCCTAATAATTTCCAACCTCAGTATGGCACTCTTTTAATTCTAAAGTACACTACATAAAAATTCTAAATATACTATCAAAAATGTATTACAAAAATGTATATACAAAAAGAAAATCCAATAAAGAGGACGGAATGAGATAGCTGTTTAAACGAGATGTGTCCTTGCTATATATAGGGTAAAGCAGAATCTCTCACTACTTTCTAATCTAAGCTAGTAACTAACAAGCCATTTATTCTTTAAATTCTAATTTTCTCTGGAAACTAAAATAGAGTTTTCAGCACTAAGTCAATTTATAGGTGAAACCAAGTAGGTAATTTAATGTATGTGAAAAGAACTTCAAATTTTAATCTCAGCATGGAAAAGAAGATTCAAAAATACTTGTATGAAGAGAAATGCCATTTTTAGGCACAAGAAAACTAAAGAACGTTTAAACAAACAAACAAACAAAAATTATCTGAATAGCAACTTTAACATAGCCAGCAGGGTATTGGGGGAAAATGTCTGCTACAACCAAGAAATCTGAATTCATTCATACAAGTTTATTCAAGTATTTACTAGTTTAAAAAACACACACAAATAGAATAACTTATTCTATTACAATTCAAAGTTAAAAATGTAAGAATCATTGTTTTGGATTAATTCTTTCCTCAAATGTTCTAAGTTCTCTGAGCAAGTAATATCAAAGCCACGGATGGATGCTCAGTTAAAAAAATGTTATTTTATAAACTTCTGTAACTACTCCAATGTAAATATATATTCCACAATAAACCCATCTAACTCAAGAAATAAAAAATAACCAGGTAAGCATTTCTAATAAAGTTTATGAAGAAAGGCAATTAAGAACTGTTTAGTTTTGAAAGTAAGACCCATGATATGCTAAGTGAAACTTGTAGTACTGACAATGCATTGACCTTAAACTTTAAAATAAATATTTATTAAATCCCACTAAGCCATTGTGCAGCATATTAGTAACTTTATGCATATGCCTCAAACAGATGCAGTTAATGCCCATACCTAAAGGGGTTATTGATCGTGGTTGTAGATGAGTCTCCCACTTGTGAACTATGACTTGACATGGACCACCGATAGTCTGCAATTTAAAAGTTAAACGTCTGCAATAATTTCTTGTATCTTATTTTCTACCCATGATGCCATTAGATGTTTGTGGCCTAAGTCTTATACTAATTATGAAACCAAGAGATTCATCTTGTTAATATCAATATTATATGCGAAAAATCAGGAATGTACCAGGTCAAAAAACATGATGAATCCTGGAAGAAAATGAGGGTGAGGCAGTAAACAAAAATAAGATGAACTGGCAAATAAAACCATTTTAAACCCATTCTTAAATCTGCCTACAATACTCAGTTTTAATCTTTAACTGATATTCTGTCATAAGTTAAAGTTAACAGCAAATATACTTTATGTTTGGTATGTAGGAAGTCAATGAAGTATTACTGGAAGATTGAAGTAACTCCTCAAGTGTTCGGAAAAAGCCTAAACTGAGAACTGAGTAGAATACTTCAAGATCAATTATCACAAGTTACTCAAGGAACTAGAGGGCATAATAAAGTTCTTCATTACATATATTTAACTAGTAAGTAGGTAACAGGAAGAATATCAGATTCTCGTATCTTAGTAACCAGTGTTTCTAAGGAGCACAGGAAGCCCTTTCCTTTAGGAAAGGATACATGCATGGGTAAATCTGAAGAACAAGTTTGATTAAAGGGGAATGAACATCCAGTTTTTACTCTTAATGCCTTAAAGTTTATAAATTCAGTGTGAAAAATTTTAATACTGTCTTCTGTTATCAAATTCCCTTACTAAAAAAGAAAATAAAGCTTTATGTATTGTTGATAATGTCTACAGCAATTTAAAAGCAAGAATGAACTATCACAAGGATCCCCTTGTGTGTTCCTAAAGTACTAAAGTATATGAAGTGTTTCCTAATTTTCCTTGAAGTATTTAAAACAAAAAACCCTAAACTTGTCTAATTAAACTTATGTGCCAAAATACAATCCTTAAATACATATTTTAAAAGAAAAATTTCAAACTATATCCTTACAAGGTATTTTTTTTTCTGAAGAAGAAGAAATTTAGTAAAATACAGAGAAGCAAAAAGAAACAAAAATCACCCATTACCACACTACTTAGGGATAATCACTATCAATATTTTCACGTATCTTTCAACCCTTGTCTAGGCATATATATACTCTTAAGTCTGGAACATATAAGCTTCTCTCTTTATTACATCTGTAGATAGCATTAAATACTCTTCTATAACATTTTATAGGATTTCAATATTGATTTTATTTAATAATAAATGTGCCAAATGATAACAAATAAGTATGTAACAAATTAGGCAAGAGATAATTCTGTCACTTAAAATAACCAGAGGTTAAAATCTTTTTTTAAAACTTGTAAACTTTTGAAGTTTGAAAACTAAAATTGCATTAGGTATACATTAAATTCCTTAATCCTGGGATAATACAGGAACTCATTTTCTCTAGCTGAATACATCTTTGTTATAAGGGTTCACTTGTGAATTGATAATAAACTGTGTAGACGTTTTAAAAAATGTAAATGTGAAAGTGCTAATCTTAAAATATGGTGAATTATGCTAAAAAAACAAGAAACATCTGATCCTGCATCTGCTAGATGTTTTTTACTACAACTTTTTGCTGTCACTTTTTTGAATTTGTTTTCACACATCAAACTTTCTAACCCTCAAAAGATGCAAATGTATACAATAAAAATAGGAATGTTTCTTAGCAGTAATGGGCAACCAGAAATAACTAATCTATTCCCTTCTTCCACCCCTCCCATGTCCCCTGCACTCCCCTCAAAAAAAAAAAAAAATCCTCTTTGCTACAAAAGTGGTGTAGATCCATATTCTTATAAAAGTTACTAATCAAATGTGACTTGAAAGGGTGCCATGAACATAATAGTAAATATCAGCAGGGATTAAAAGTGGGTAGAAGAAAGGAGAGGCTTTGTTTTTGTTTTAACTTTTTTTTTTTTTTTTTTTTTTTTTTTGCTGTATGCGGGCCTCTCACTGTTGTGGCCTCTCCCATTGCAGAGCACAGGCTCCGGACGCGCAGGCTCAGCGGCCATGGCTCACGGGCCCAGCCGCTCCGCGGCATGTGGGATCTTCCCGGACTGGGGCACGAACCCGTGTCCCCTGCATCGGCAGGCGGACTCTCAACCATTGCGCCACCAGGGAAGCCCTAACTTTTTGTTTTAATTCAGGTATCAGGGGAATTTCACAAAAAGTGTTGATTACAGTATCTATACTTAATCATGTAAGAATAGCCCTGTGGATTAAACACTTGAGAGGGAACATATTTTAGTAGTAATTTTTAAAACACCACCCCTAACTGTTTACAAACCCACTAATCATAGCATAAAGCAAACTAGGCTTGAGCAGAATGGAGACTTGAGGAGCAGTCCAAAGGACCAATTCAACAGATGGCTTATAATTGTGTCTACTGGCGTTCACACTACAAATTCATGGTTGGTACATAAAATGCTATAATATTGACAAATGAAGCAAGTTTTAAAACACACTGAATTTCCAAAATTGTTATGACTAGTTTATTAAACTTTGGTAGGTAATCTTAAATTTTAGCTTACCAATGTTCTTTAAAACAAAAAAAAACCTTAACACCTGAGCACTGGGAAATTAAAGATCTTAGTAACGATTCCAAAACATGCAATCCTTTTTAATATGTTAAATGCAGTAAGTCATTCTTCAAGATCTTAGGAAAAAAACAAGAGTTCCATTCTGTAAAAGACTGCCACAATTTTAAGCACTTTGGAGTCAAGCGGAAAATGGCTCTTTGGAGACAAAAGTAACAATATCAGTCCAAGACAGTACTCCACTAACAGGACTGGTAGAGTTATTTCACATTTTAGCATGTATTAAATCAGATGATTGCTGTAATGTTTCTCAAACATGCATGTTAACAAAAATACAAAAAACCTGTTTCTACAAAAAAGTCATAATGACTGCTTTCTTAAACAGTTATTGATTGACATCACTCAGCTATATCAAGCACTGAGAAAAAGAAACAAGATTATATAAGAGGTAGCCTGGGGTTTTTAACAGACCACCAAGCAAAACTATCACTATCATGGAATATCACTGCTTTCAAATATCATAAAAACTGTTAAGCGTAAACTGTAAAAATTTCAGTTTCCTTTCTATGATTTTGAAAAAAATGGAAAAAAAAAAAAGCCCATGTGAAATGCTCTGAATTTTTAATCTATGTCAGAGGCCAGAACCAGTTAGTTAAAAATCACTATTTTTAACAAGACCAGGAAGAAAAACGGTCACTTAGGAGTGAGTAAAGCAAAGAAGGCTAGGCCGACATACATCTCTGAGATGGTTCAAATTCACAGTTAACAGCTGAGGGTATTTAGCATCCAGAAGAATTTTATTAAGAAACCATTGTACAAAATGACAACCTGGGCTATTATGAAAATAAACAGTTGTCTGCCTACCAGATGATTGATTCTTTTGTTAAAGGATTTAATAAAAATCAAGGGACATTAAGAACAAGGTAAAAGAATTTGTAATGAAACTAATTATGAGTGAATGTTAACACCTGTAAAAATTAAAAGCAGATGTTACTGAAAAATAAGCTATTTCACTGAAATGAATGAAAAATTTCAAAGACAGTATAATTAAAAAGTAGCTAACATCTCAGTATGAGACAACAACCCCTAATTCCAGCCGCAAATAAAAAGGGGTGAACATGGATTAAAAAATGTTTAAATTACACATTAATTCAAAAATTATCTTTGGTGAAGATGTGAAATTAATGGGTTATCTGCAGACTCACAGCAATGTTTCCATTCCAGGAATATCTACTACCTTTGTTTGCTATGCTTAAATAAGATAATATTTGTCACCTGTAAAAAATTATTTTAGAATTTAATATATTAACACCTTATTCTAATTCTACAAAGTATAAGAACATACAGCTGTGAGAAATTAAAGAGAAAAAGGACTTCAAGACTTTAACTTCTAAACTAAAAGGAGTATGCCAGAAAGAGCAAATTACGGAAGAGAAACTATGAATGGTAAAATTTATAGAAAAATTTTAGCAATGGAAGGGATATAAGAAATCTATAGTTCAAACCCTTCATTTTATAGATGAGGAAGCTGAATTCTGAAGGTCAAGTGACAAGATCACAAGATTTTTAGCTTAGGTTCTACAACTGCTTGGATAACCTAAAATTTTTGACCCAGTAAAAGTAACCTTATTACCCATGTCAGTTTTTCAATGCTTTCATAATCATTTTGCTTTCCAATCATTCTTTATATTCATAAAATATATACTCCAATAATTTACATCATTTCACGATTTAAGATTCCTTGCACATTAGTTCTATCATTTGACAATGCACAATTGAGACAAAGTTTCTAATTACTTCTATTAAAAATTATGATTCATTTAAAAAGCGCCACCAACTTTAAAAAGAAGTGTCACTTTAAGCTGGCGTGTGGGAAAAAAAAAACCTCTAGCCATATGCATGGGATTTTATGTGGCTATTTACTCTATTCCATGAAAAACATACTTACCATGGCAGCCCCTGCATCACACGGTACATGTGTACACGATACAGAGCACCTACTTAAAGAAACACACTCACCAACACATACTGTAAACTTTTGCAAGTATTACAAGGGGGAAAACTTGTTTCTTACTGTAAGCAGACTTCGTGCCAATTTTTTGGAAAAGGCATTTTGGACGGATTTGCTGCTTTTGGTTACATTTTCAATGAAAAGAGAAAATACTGTAGGTTGGCTTAATTTGACCTGTGTTGACAATAGTCTTACTTTAGGAAACTACGCCCAAAGGACTCATTAGGATTTTGTCCAAATGCCCCCGTAAGTAAAATTTAGTTAATTTCACATACCAGGATCCTCAAATATGCTTTCAAAGTCATGAGTGCTATGATCTACATAACTCTGCACAAATGTTCACTTTATACTAAAGAACTCTGCCACAATGCACAACCCCTATGCCAAATAAATGATCTTTTCCTTAGTCATTAAAGTGAGACTATTGTCAAGATAAGCCAACATAATGATCAACTATAATGTAATTTAATTTTAATTACTGAGTATATTCACAATATATTCTTGGAATAAAAAACGTAATAGGTGCAAAAGACAGCTGAAGTGGGTTTGTCAGTTTTTCTCTTTTTTATAATGGTGGCTAAGAGACTGAGGTAACAGTGGCTGCTTGCATTTTTTTTTTTTTACACGTAACAAGTATTCAAGGACCCCAAAGGGAAATAAATTTTTAAAAAGATCTAATCCATGTTTGCTTCCTAGACTCCTGCCTAAGCCCTTGTTCACATGCAGCCCAAAGTGTGCTCAAAGGTAAAAATCTGAAGGAAAAGAATCCTTTCAGCAAATAAGTATCTTTAAAATGAAGAATCAACTTTTTTTTCTAAATATGAAAACGTTCCCAAAATAATAAATAAATCTTAGTGAGCAAGCAGATTTAGATCTGATATTCCAAAGGCCTTCAGAAAAGATCCTGGTCTATCAACACTATCACTGAAAAAAATCTAAAAGGAATGACTTCAGTTTTGATAGGAGTTAATGCAGCCACTAAGAGATGGCTGCATTGAAATAATTTTTTCAAAGTTACTCACTTAAAGCTGGCTATATACACCTCTAAATATATCTTTACCACAGACGAATTAAAAAAATGAAACAAAAAGAAAAACCCTTACTACTGGTCACTAACTAGTTTACAAAAGTTATACAAAATGCACACCTATCAAGAACACTTATTAAAAGCAATTTCATGATAAGAATATTGCAGAACATACTTACTATTAGTCTTTTAAAAATTCCATTGCACACACTATTTGCCTCTGAAGAGGCTACTTCCTTTTTTTTTTGGTACTAAAATATTATTAATCTAGAGTTCTTTTTTCCTTATTTGATCTAAACAAACTCATTTTACTTTTAATGTTTCCAAACTTAAGTTAGTTGCTTTTGAAAGAAGTCTTGTAAAGAAACTGGAAACTAGATAAAGAAAACATACCTTTGGTTCTAAAAAGCACCCTTTGAAGTAGCGGTACTGAACTGATACTCCTCTACTAAGTACAATGGTTGCTTTCCATAACATGCTGTGAGAAAAAAGAATTAAAGCAGCAGCATCAGTATCAAACTAAAATGCATAAAGTCTTCATTAATTCATAAAATCCCTCAAGTAAGGTCTGTGACCAATACCATTTATTTATTCCTACACAAACTTTTACTCCAGGCCTAATCTGAACCAGGTACTGGGAACACAGTGATGAATAAGGCAGAAAGAAATCCATCTTCACGGAGATTGCTTGCTTATGTGGATAGACAAATATATAAGCCAACAGCATACATAGGAAGGGCTAGCTGACCTTTCTGAGGTGACAAGAAGTTTTGGAGGGAGACCTCAACAAGAAAGAACTGTCTGAGCTGAGACCTAAATGATGAGCCATACAAAGAAGCAGGAGAAGTAGTATTCCAAACAGAAAAGGCAAGCAGTGCAGACCTCTGAATCTCCTCTCGCTTTCCACTTAGCTAGGGATGTTACATGGCTGCTAAGAGGCTTTGAGGCCAAGGCCACAAACTTAAATGCCTGTTCCCAACTGTCCCTTATTCTGTCCTGCCCAGCCTCTGGCTATTTCCCTAGCCAAGCAATCAGTGTCTGTATCTTACTTGTACTTGTATCTTACTCAACATCTTCTGAACTATGTCATTCTACATATTCTAATGCTAATTCTAAAGCTTAGACTCAACAGTGAAAGAATTCACTACAATTCATGATTATAACTGATTTTTAGCTTCAAATCATAGGCCAATGGTATTCAAAGTGTGGTCCCAGGACCATCAGTATCAACTGGGAGCTTGTTAGAAATGCAAAATCTCAGTCCAGGGCTTCCCTGGTTGCACAGGGGTTAAGAATCCACCTACCAATGCAGGGGACACGGGTTCGAGCCCTGGTCTGGGAAGATCCCACATGCAGCGAAATAACTAAGTCCATGTGCCACAACTACTGAGCCTGTGCTCTAGAGCCCACATGCCACAACTACTGAAGCTCACACGCCTAGAGCCCGTGCTCCACAGCAAGAGAAGCCACCGCAATAAGAACCGCAACAAAGAGTAGCTCCCACTCAACGCAACTAAAGAAAGCCTGCATGCGGCAATGAAAACCTAATACAGCCAAAAATAAATTTAAAAAAAAATCTCAGGCCACATCTAGACCTATTGAATTAGAAACTCTGGGGGAGGGCCCAAGCACTCTGTAATTTAACAAGCGTCCAGGTGACTCTGATGATGAACACAAGTTTGAGAGCCCATGTCATAGACCATTACCCAAACGTTAATTCAGCATGAATAGTTCAGTGACTAAACGGCAGCTCCAAATATTCTTCCATGATACCAGATGGCTAGCACTGCTCCCCACCTGGCTCTGCCAAGACGGACTTAGGGCATTATCCTCACTCTGACTCAATTCTGGTTTCTAACAAAATATCCACAACCAGCTGTCACCCCTGGTCCTAGCTTCAACAATCAGATTAACCTGGTAATAATAAAATACATATGCCCTGGCTCCACCCTAGGAAACTCTGGTTTCATAGGTCTGGGGTGGAGTTTGATAAACTGGACATATGTGATTGCTTGAGAAACACTGCTGCACAACAAGGACAGCCTAAATGCTCGGAACATGTGCCCTGACTACTTTTCCCTGATAAGCCTCAGAATCCTTTTCAACACAGGGCTCCAGGCAGATTCTACCAACTCTGAGATGAAATTTATTTCCCATCTCTGCTACCCAAAAAAAAAGAGGCAAATTTCCAGTATTATTTCACCCATAAAACCAGCCAGAGTATGTGAAACTAGCCCCAGATGTGCACAGCAGAATTAGTGGGAAGCTTCAAAAATGTGCTGGGGCCCCTCTCTCGTGCACTATTTATCAGTCTTACAGGAGCAGGGTCTAGGCATTTGTTTAAAAGCCCCCTTTTAAAGTGCTTTAAACCAGTTAAAGTGCTTTTTAAATCATTTTTTAAAGTGATTCCAATGTGCTCCCCTGGTTAAGAATCACCAAATGAAAAGATCAGATGGTGAGAGCAATAAAATGAGTCTTTTTACTTTACTTCCCTAAGCAAATATAGCAAAGTGATAAATGAACCAGAGGGACTTCCCTGGTGGAACAGTGGTTAAGAATCTGCCTGCCAAGGCAGGGGACACGGGTTCAATCCCTGGTCTGGGAAGATCCCACGTGCCGCGGAGCAACTAAGCCTGTGAGCCACAATTACTGAGCCTGCGCTCTAGAGCCCACGGGCCTAGAGCCTGCGCTCCACAAGAGAAGCCACCGCACCGCAACAAAGAGTAGCTCCGGCTCAGCGCAACTAGAGAGAAAGCCCGAGTGCAGCAACAAAGACCCAACGCAGTCGTGAATGAATGAATGAATAAATAAATAAATAAAATTACTTAAAAGAAAAATGTACCAGAACTGTTCAGTGACGTCAAGAATGAACGTAACCTGATGAAACTCAAGAAAAACCAGGAAAGAGGGGCAGTGAGAAGGTTTAGTGCACCTGTCTGGTTTTGAATTGCCCTCATATCCTCCCCACAAAAATACCATAAGATCTCCAAGGATGGCAAATAAAATCATAAGTGACCCACATTTTCTGCATTATTAGGAAATAACACCACAACCTTCAAATTGTTTGTAAGAAAAAAATTCCAACAGAGCTCTTGTCACCACAAACCTGTAGGTACAGAGAGACTTAAGAGACTCTGAAAAGGAGGAACAGCAGACTTCAATGCAGAGTACACTGAAATCCCAAAGAAACACAGTTCTAAAACACAAGACTGAGGAACTTCCTGGTGGTCCAGTGGTTAGGACTCTGCGCTTCCACTGTAGGGGGAAGGGTTCAATCCCTGGTCCGGGAACTAAGATCCAGCACGCTGTCAAAAACAAACCAACCAACCAAAAACCCCCACGAGACTGTTGTTTACAGGCAAACAGATTTGTTTACCTTTTGTATCATCTTGTTTCAACTACTTATATCAACTGTGTCATGTACTTCCTTTCTCTTTGTGAAGCACTGTTTATCTGCCATATATGAATCAATTATACTTCATTGTACAGCAATGTCAAAATGGTTGCTTCCTTAAAATTAAGACGTTAATTGTTCTCATTCTGTTCACATCACTTTGACCAGGTTGGCTAGAATGGACTTAAGACAGGTAACAGGGCAGCTCAAGAGTTCAGAGCAGAGGTAAACAAGTTTAGAAAGACATGAGGTTTCACTTCAGACGGGAGTGACTAATCCACAGATCAAGGAAAAAATAGCCACTAGAAGAGAATAAACATCTCGTTTTTCTGTGATCCCAATATCATTTGTCAACAGAACTTAACTTATAAAAACAGATGAGAATTGGCTGAGAAAATGTGTCACACTAATGATAAATAGAGGAACAGGTGTTCTATGTATGCTTTTTGTTTTCTTTTCCTGAGTGTACATTATGGTATTGTTTTACTTTCCTTGTTATTTCCCTCTGCTTTGCCATCAGTGCTCCTCAAACTGTCTGCTGTGAAGGACCAGTTTCTGTTTACTTGTGTTACCTACTTGTCCCATGACCAATACTTCTGGTCTATGATGTACCCAGTTCAATGAGATAAGTCCATGACATGCATGGGTATCCCAGCAATGTCAAACTGCCATAAACATTTCTAAATGCTTGCTCTCAATTTTTGTATTTCTCACATTGTGCACTGATAAAAAAATGTTTTTTGTCTAGCACTGAGTCCACAGGCCACATTTTTAGTAGCAGTGCTTAACAATCATCTACTCTGATGTTTCTCCCTGGGGGCACTGCATGTATTTGCATACTATTTAGAATCTCATCTTTCCTTTACCCCCATGCATACATCTTGACAATCCATAACACTTCGAAATATCCACACAGAGAAGGACCACCTTTGTTGACAACACTGATTCTATCCTAACCCCTTTACCATGCAGGTAGGCTTAGAGATATGAGATCTGCCCAAGATCACAGCTAACTGCGGAACTGAAACTGGCACCCAGATCCTCTTTTCCCCACTCCAATGCACCAACACGCCCATGCTAAGTTTAGTGCTGTATTTAATGTCAGTAGTAAACTCATTTCATTACATTAGCTAAAATTTCTAAGGATGTGTTCCACCCTCTGCTACTTTTAAAAGAATATATGTCTCAAGAAAATTATTTCATAAGCGAAAGCAAAAATTAGATCTTTTATCAAGAATAGTACTGAGAAGCCAAAAAATGCCTTAAAAAGTTGTTTAAAATAAGAAATAACAATATAAGCCTGTTTAGAAATATGGTATTAAGCATCAAAAGAACCAGCCAACAGCCAAGAGTTGAAAATGACTTTTTGCGAGGTGGAAATTGAGAGACAGAGGAACTTGTTTTTTCACAGCAAACTTTGTAAAATGATTTCACTCCTTATACATATGTGATAAGTTTGATAAAAATTAAAAGAAAAATATACCAAGGTATCTTAGAAACCCCCAAGTTTATAATCTGAATGTCACAATTATTCAATATTATGACATGCCCACGCTTACCTTTCACCTATCTCGTTCTCTGGAAGAAGAGTCACGGCATTTTGAGGATTCCAGTTTCCCAAAGCATCAGAGCTTCCACATATTGCAAAAACCTCTCCTAAAGAAACATAACGAGTTATAGAGGGTTAAGTAGGAACATCTCATTTTAGTTTTAGGAAACTGCACTAATTTAACGGGATGCAAGTCCCTTTTCAGTGGAGATGGAAGAGCTTCAGTGGAGAAATGGGTTTGGACCCAGGTGCCACTCACACTAGCACCTACGTTATTAACCTGACCCACCTCTACAGAACCAAAGGCAGAGAAAAGGAAGGGTATATAGGGACAGACTTTTCTTCCTGTTTCAACTACTTACTGAGCCAATAGTGAGCACCAAGAAGACAAGGGGATCAAACAGCAGTCCTTGCCTTCAAGGCAGCTTCCAATTTAAAGGAGCATATAAGTATCCTACAGAACCAGTACCTGATATTTTCCAGGAACTCCAACAGTAGCTACCAAGAAGCTAAAGATCAAGAAAATTATCAATGGGACACGAGCAATGTAACAACAACAAACAAAGAAAAAAAAGTCCCCAGATCAAAGACTAGTGAAAAACTAGCCAAAAATCTCGTATTCCTTACTAAAATAAAGACTGTCACACTTCATCTGAACACTTGTCATCAACACACAAACCAACATATAGCCATCACCTATATTTGCTGAATTCCATATATTTAGCAAAAGTCTACAACTTCTTGAATATAAGTATGCAGATATCTTTAACTTATATATCAACACATTCTGAATTACTATAATTAAAATCCTTAAAGAAAAAAACAAGGAACTGAGCCCAAATGAACAAACTTCAGGACAAACTCCTCCACACTCTGAGAGTAGCTTGGTTTCCAAGCTCTGGACACTACTATAGTAAGACTACAGTTCTAATTGGTTTTAGCCACCTGCATGGCATTTTATATGCTTGGACTGTCTAAAACTTAACTAAAATCCCAAATGTGGTAGTCATTCAGGAGTTTTCAGGGTTCTAAATACATGTCTGTAAAAGCATACGGTGGTTATGTATAAAGATTTCATGTTAAAATATTCACCAATCCTTTAAAGTAACCAGATTTTTTTTTTTTGCAATTAACTTAGGTTATCACTAGCTCTTCGTATTAAAAAAAAAAAAAAGATAAACACTATTGCTAAATACAAGGCACAAATATTTATTCTCAAGATCATATATGTTGCTCTGCATATGTACAGCATATGCAGTGGCTCCTAGCTCAAAGTACAGATTACCATCAAATCACTGCTTCAGGCCGGTTACACTTCCTTTGTAAAGGAGAGTCTCATTAACCTTTCTCATGGAGTCAGTTATTTCTTATCCCCATACAAGATAACAGCTACTCTCTGCTCTGGGAAGAACATGTATCCCACATGGAAAAAGTGAAACTTGGACAATCTGTGGTTACTTTCCTTCTATATAAGTGCTCCTGCATTTTACTAATTCCCTCCTGCAATGTTACTCTGTCTTTCTGCTGATTGCCTTTGCATATGGCTTCTATGAGGAAAAAAGGGAAACTTTTTACCAGAACAGACCTATTTCTTTAATTGGATTTCATGTATAGAAGATTATAAAGACCTGAATGCTAACTAAAGGAATCTGCAAACAGCACCCCCACACATTCTTTTTACTTGTTCCCTCTTACTTCACTTCTCTCTGCAGCCTCTCCACTTTCAGCAGAGAACACTTCCTCCTTGCTTTGGGGAGGAAATCAAGGTGACATGAGATCTGGGGGGGGAGGTGAGAATCCACCCCAACATCCCCTCCCTGTCCCTCTACCTCCTTTCCTTCCCACCTACAGATACACCTACATTCACATCTGCCACTAGTCCTTGAGAAGGAGTTCCACCTTGTCAAGCTGACCCTTCTGTGGCTAATTCTGTGGTCACCACATTTGCCTGATGTGGCCAGCTCCTTCTAGCTTAAACTGCCTATGCACAAAAGTATGATATAGGTCTGCAGTCTCCTCTCCACAGAAGAGGTTACACACAGGACAAGAGGTGAGTACTAGACCCAAGGGAGCAACCCCATCAACTGACTAGCAATCTTCAATCTGCAGAATGTTGCCCAGAGGTGGAGCTGTACAAAATCATCTTGCCTAAGAATCTGAACTTGCACAAACACACACCGTCAGGTGCTGTGATGGATGCTGTATCAAAGATGCCTGACATACAGAATGAATCATTCATTCATTTTTCGAACACATACTTACCCCTGTTCTGAGCCAGGCACTGTGCTAGGTACAGGAATTCAGCATGAATAAGATAAAGTCACATTTTTTTTCATAGAGCTTACAATCTGTCCACAAGAAAAATTACTCAAATAACTCCATAAAACTCATTAAGAGGTACTACAAAAAAGAGCCTTGAATTTCACAGGGACCTTAACCTAGTCGAATACGGGAAGTTGGGATAAGGAGAGTTGGGGTGGGGTGGGGGGAGGCACAGATCTAAACAAAGGAAACAATTTGAGAAAGCCCCAAAGGAGGAAAGGAATGCAAAAGATTTGAGGAACTGGTCAGCATAGCCAGAGTGTATTAAACAAGGAATTTTTAACCCAGGTGTGATACTGTTTGTTTTTGGGGCCGCACTGTGCGGCATGTGGAATCTTCGTTCCCCAACCAGGGATCGAACCCGTGTCCCCTGCAGCAGAAGGGAGGAGTCTTAACCACTGGACCACCAGGTAAGTAGCAAGGTGTGATACTGTTTTGACATGCTACCTTACACTAAAATTATTTCACACTGCTTCAGTAGACAGCAAAAAATATAATAAAGCTTAAAAAAATAGATGTACAAGTAAGGAACAAATTTACCTTCGCCAAATATTTCACCAACTTCTCAACACTAGAAAAATTTCCTTCATTTTCATGACTTAAAAATCATAGCTCAGAGAATTCCCTGGCGGTCCAGTGGTCAGGACTCCACACTCTCACTGCCGAGGGCCCAGGTTCAATCCCTAGTCAGGGAACTAAGATACCACAAGCTGCGCAGTACAGCCAAAAAAAAAAAAAAAAAAAATCACAGTTCAATTATCTGTCCTGTTCAAAATTCACAGCTTTCCTGGAAAACATGAGACTAAGACACTTACTATTTGGGAAGCTTTTTTTTCTTGAATTTGTTATGCTCCGAGCACATATCTGTTATCAGGCATGTCCTAAAGATACTTTCATCTAATAATTAGGCTCACTCTAGTAACAACTCTATATTTAAGATAATCCAGGTAAGAAAAACGCTCATTTATTATTTTTTTTTTTAATGTTTAAAAGTAAAGTTTTACAATACCTGGTAAAAGAGCTCCTCTTATTTCAAAGGTAACCTGAGAAGGTGTCATTCTGATGGATTTATTTTAGGATGTCGTGCTAGAAAGAAAAAGATGTCATTTATAGTACATGAATATTAGCTCTAGATAGCTACCACCAAAACACAAGTTAAAAAACACAAAAATAAAAATGAATCTCAACTGTGAGCAAAAGATTTCAGAGATCTTATATATAGAGACTGAATTATTTAGGAAGTACCTAGCAAGTTTTAGGACCTAGTGTTACAAACCTATTCTGTAAGAATGTATGGACCAGAAAAATCTGCAAAACAAGCGTGTCCAAACTTTTTTTAAGAATTCAAGATTATCTTGTCATATACCTTCTCCTCTAATAAGCAGCTGTTCTGAACTCAACCTATCTTTCCTGACCAGGCTCATGTTTATAGTGGAGGGAAACACACACACCAACAACTAGAGACAGAAAAAAACTTGGCTCAAGAGAGCATTTCTACTTCAATTAAGAAGGTTCCAATTTTAATAACAAGAAAACAACCAAAGAACTTAAGTACCACCCACTGAAACAAACTAGTTAAGTTCTGAAACAAGTTTGAGAACCTGCTTCTAAGTGACCTAACCAATGGCTTAAAAAAAACAATAACAAAAACCCCTTCCCCCTCACAAATCACTCTTTTCAAGTTTCTCTTTATTAACCACAGGCCCATCATTACTGTAGTTCTGCAGACTTGAATTTAGAGTCTCAACTCTGTAATCTATTGGGTTGGCCAAAAAGTTCGTTCGGTTTTAAGTAGCCATTTTTCTTTTTTTTTTAATATATTTATTTTTGGCTGCATTGGGTCTTCATTGCTGTGGGCGAGCTTTCTCTAGTTGCTGGGAGCGGGGGCTACTCTTCGCTGCGGTGTGCAGGCTTCTCACTGAGGTGGCTTCTCTTGTTGAGGAGCACGGGCTCTAGGTGTGCGGGCTTCAGTAGTTGTGGCTCACGGGCTCTAGAGCGCAGGCTCAGTAGTTGTAGCACACAGGCTTAGCTGCTCTGCGGCATGTGGGATCTTCCCGGACCAGGGCTCGAACCCATGTCTCCTGCATTGGCAGGATTCTTAACCACTGCGCCAGCAGGAAGTCTGCCGTTTTTCATTTTCACCAAGAACTTTATTGAACAACATATTCATTAACCGAACGAACTTTTGGCCAAGCCAACATTACCAAAACCTGTAGATTTTAATTGATCTTACATACATGCCTTTCTTTCTAAGTTTAAACTTCATTAAAAACCCTAAGTCTCCTACTTATATTTTGGCTTCTCGATCGCTTCCCAACAACACATTTTATGTCAATTAGAATATCCCTCACATCCCTGGCTTGGAATCACTTCCATTACTTATAGAAATCTAAATCCTGAAGTCTTTGATATCCTTTATTCCTTATCCACATTTTCTCTCCAGCTTACTTTTCATTTCTTCACTGTTTTTCCCAGCCTAACCAACCTATTCACCTTACTATCCCTTAATTTAAGTACTTAAGATAGGAAATTTAAAATTGTTTTTAATTTATTGATTGATTGATTGATTGATTGCCACAGCAGGCGGGAACTTAGTTCTCCCGCCCAGGATGGAACCCCATGCCCCCTGTAGTGGAAGCACGGAGTCCTAACCACTGGACCAGCAAGGAAGTCCCAAGATAGGAAATTTTTTAACAATTTTAATGTACATCAATTCTCATGCAGTTTATAGAATTTAAATATAGAAAGAACACATACTCCACACAAGGCCACATCATATTGTACATAACTTCTCCAACACCTCCAAAAAAACTTTTGTACCCCCAATCCATCAATGTTCCTAAAATAATTCCAATGAAGTCTTTACATCATTTCCTTTAATTTACCAACTGAAATTGCTTATCTTCATTTGCACATTATTTTATTCAAAAAAAAAAAAAATCCTCAAGCACCTTTCCTAGCTATTCTTTCTTCCATTTTCACTATGTTCCCCTCCCTGTGAACACATGCACAACTCTGCAATGGTCATTTAATGAACACTAATACCCACCGTTAACCACGCTTCCAAGTCAAGGCAGACAGATCGATAGCAGCAGTTGCCACTGGAGGCAACTTTGTCCTCTAAAGGACATCTGGCAATGTCAGGAGACATTTTTGGTTGCCACAACTGTGGGTGATGCTCCTGGCATCTACTGGGTAGAAGCCAGGAGTGATGCTCTACACCATACAATACACAGAACAGCTCTCCACAAATAATTGTCCAGCTCCAAATATCAAGAGGGCTGAGGATGAGGAATCTCTAATATCTAACCACAGGGGGGCTGCAATGAGGATCATAGTTTATAGCCAATGTTAGCTACAAACTATGCATCATCCCACCTACATCAATTACAAAATGTAAATACATTATATATACTAAGCAAGAACACCAGTCAATGTGGTTTCATGTCACTTGGCTAAAGAATTCCGTATCTGGCAACTCTACCATTTCAGTTAGAAAACCCAAGATTCCACACTGGAGGAAAAAACACCTGTCCTTGATACCTTAATCTACTTTCTGTGTCTAAGAGTAAACATGATCTATTTAAAGCATATACATCCAGTTGTAGCATGGCCAAAGAATGTTCCAAATCTAAAATTAGCTCTAGATTGTTACCTCACCTTTTACCTATTTAACCCAAATATCTTAATAGTTGTCTTTTAATACGACATCTGATATGAATCTGAGTATAACCCTAAGATAATAAGACTATTTCCTTTCCTAATAAATCAAATGATTCATTGAAGTACTGCAATCTTACATTTATCTATATCTTACATTTAATTTATCTGTATCAATCGTATCAAGAAGAAACCTTAAGGCTAGCAAAAAAGCTTGGCTTTTTAAGTTACTGAATTAATTTTGAGACATAGCAAAAAGCCCCATCATCCAGCAAATTGCTGAATAACCAACCACCATCTCAACAGATAACCTGTACTTTCACCCAGTGTTTACTGCCACAGTTACTAAGAACAATCTTATCTACATAATTAAAAGCTGGTGTTCAGTTATTTGTTGATCAATTTTAAGTAAATATTTTAACCAATTTTAGGGAAATCAGATGTAATTATTCCTATGTATTAAAATCAACACCTAGTACAAAATTATCTCTAAATTTCTACTGTGTTAAATGTGAAACATGTAAATTTAATGAAAAGTAAATCAACTGATTAAAATTGAGCTTCTCATTCTTAAGGTTGCTTGTGAAAGTGGCTATAGTAACTTGACTGGAACCAGCTGCAGTATCCAGTATTTACTACACCAAAGCTACATACACAAGCACAAAATTACCCCCCCCAACCTCCCCAGGTGTCAACAAAGCATCATCTCCAACTTGGATTGCCTTAAGTCATATAATCTGGTTAATTTCCATTCCCCCCCTTGTCCAAATTTAATACCGTACCAAATAAGAGCCTGCAGAGCTGCTCCTACAGCAGTTTACTTGATCGTGGACAGAGGCCAAAATTCTGGTGCAGAATTGAAGCGTACAATTTTGGCACCCTGCTACCACCAAAGTAAAATACTGTTCTGTTGTGGAACGAAAAATTTATACAACCAACACTTCCTCTTCTTCCAAACAAGCAAAGAAAATCTCACCTTGGACGGGGGAGGTCTTCTAGATATACATACAACAAGAATAAGATGAAAAATGCTAGTCATTTTTACATACATGAGCTGACTGCACATGTAATTTAACCAATTCACCTAACCTCACTTACAGACTTTCTGAGGCAGGTTTTTGGTTTGGTCTGGTTCTTAAACATAGCCTCCACTTTGTACTTTTTGAAGATAAGCATTAAACAGCATTCTCATCTGGGACTTTGAGTAGCATTTTACACTTTAACTTTTTTAAGGACTCAGGTAATTTGCAAAATGACATTGTAATTTACATTTTAAAAATATTTCAGAGTTTACACTACCTGAAATAAGTTTTACTCTATTCTTTTTGTCAAACAAACTAGCCCAACACATTCCTTTACTGGTTTGCCAGCTTGGGGAACAAAAGGGAGATTTAAGCAAACAAAGGTACAGGAACATTTACTTTAGAGCTAAACTGAAGTCACAGATATTTTCAGCTAAAATGTGTTTTTTTTCTAGCCAAAAAAATTTCACTGTTTTCCTTCAAATACTTTTTCAAAGAAAAAAGCTGTTTCCAATTCTCCTTGCTCTTTCCTAGGCTCCAACTGACTACAGGAAAACAATATATGAAATGCCTGTATTTTCCTGAGTTAATTCCTGCTCATCCTGTTGGAGGATCA
This sequence comes from Hyperoodon ampullatus, assembly GCF_949752795.1. Lineage (NCBI taxonomy): Eukaryota > Metazoa > Chordata > Mammalia > Artiodactyla > Ziphiidae > Hyperoodon > Hyperoodon ampullatus. The sequence continues at coordinate 16,418,050 of NC_136927.1, read as the reverse complement.
TTATGACCCCACTATTCAGACCCCAGTATATTCTGAGCCAGTATTTTAATCAAATGTACACAGACATGAATGGATTTTTATTAAGAAAGCAGTTCTGGAGATTTCATTAAGCCGGTTAATTCTTTAATCACCTTTCTAAACAATGCCATAAAACTATTCCAAATTTTTTCCATTTCATCTTGATATTATTTTCATATGCATTTCATTTATTTTTCCTGGTTAAGTTATACACAAAGATTTGACTCATCAACTTCCTTTTTGTACATATCAAATTTTAGTCACTCTGCCACTGAGATTTCCTTTGTGGTCATTATTGGAGTCCAACTTTCCTAATCTTATTTTGTCTAGAATATTGGTTCTCCCTAGTGAAGTTGAGAACCACTGAACCACCGTGTAGTTTTACCTGTTTGTTTTATCTTGTGTTATTTGTATCCAGAATGTTAGGAGTTGGAAAAAAGGACTGATAATTTGTATTTATTTCTTAGCTAAGTCGCAACTGTCAGAAACGTAGCAAGACACACAAGGCGGGGGGGGCGGGAGGGGAGTAGTGGATAGGAACTGGGCAGAAATAGGAAGGGCTAAAGAAGAGTATGAAGAAAACATCAAGTCCAAACATCCTGCTTCGTTTTATCAGTTCCTCTACGTGTTACAGACTAGGCAGCTGCCTCAATGGTGAAAGATTTCTCTACAATTCGTGGCTGAATTCACGCCTAATTTCCTTTGTAACCGGGCAGTGGGATAAGAGGGGGCCGATGAAGCACCTAACTGATGAAGGCTTTCTCCCAGAAGTCATCAAGGCAATTTGAAGAGCTTTGGAAAAAGTAGAGCTTTATAAGAAGGGGAAACTGTCTTAAAATTGTATCAAGGGCACTGATGACTGTTCCTGGAACCTTTTCCTAAGAGACTAAGGCACTTCGGTTTCTTGGAATAACTGAATTATACAAGCACACCCTAGACTACTTGGTTAGGCAATTTCAGAAAATAAGCAGTTGTCAAAACACTATGAATTACTTAAGGATAAAGCCAGAGAGTGGTGGTGAGCGAGACTTGTTTCTTTGAATACTCATGGTGGTCCTACGGTTTATGCATTCTCGTATATCGAAAACGCTGCAAAATTTTCGGAGGGGAACGAAGCACCAGCAGCCCAGAGGAATCGCGGCAGCAAAGGATAAATACAATAAACATGTGTCACCCACCGACTTACCGGGGCGAACGTCCAGGCCGCTGTTTCCCCGACGGGCAGAGCCCGCCCGGGCTGGGGGACCCTGCCCATGCCTCGCCCCGCGCTCCGCCCGCGTCCCCCAGCCGGGTCGCCCTGACAACTCGGCAGCCACGTGAGCGGCCGCCACTGCCCCCGCACCGCGCGCCCGGCCCCCCGGCCTCCCGCCTCACCTGCCGGGTCCGCGGGTACGCGCCGCCACCGACGCCGCGCCCGAGAAGCAGTGCCGCGGGCCGAGGTGCCGGGCGCCCGCCGTCCGCGCCTCGCCAGCGCTCCCCCAGGCGGCCAACCGCGGCGCCGAGCGGCAGGAAGCAGCTCCGCTCAAACCGGTTTCAGCTGCTCCAGACCAAACCGCCAGGCCACTCCGCGGGGCGGGGCCGGAGAAGTGGTGGGGCGGGGCCTGACGTCACGCCCGGCGCCGTCGGGCCAATGGGCGGCCGCGTGCAGGGGGCGGGCCCGCGCGTTCCTGGAAAGGGCCTGCGTCCGTGGCCGAGCGCTGTCGGGCCTCCCCGCGGTACCCGGTGCTGGGTGTTTCTGCTGGGTGGGAGCCGCCGCAGAGACCTGGCCTGGGTTCATAGATGCCTACCTTGGTCCCCTAAGCCGTCTTAGGACAACCTAGGATGGAAGGTGGAGCTGCGATCCTGAACTGCGTTTTTTTCCCATTGGAAAACAAGGGAAATTAACAGGCCTGACGTTCTGTGGAAACTTTCTTTCGTTACAAAATAACAAGCACACTTGGATCAAATCTTTAGCGTTAAGAAGGAGAATTAGGTGACCTAAGATGGTTGAGAGTTTATACCTCTGCTAAGCAAAGCATGGTGTTCGGACCGGCAGTATCACCTGAAGGCTATCAGATTTGCTCTCTGGGGACCCTCTCAGACCTGTCTATTGGAATTGCGTTTAACAAGATCCCCAGGTTATTTGTACGTAAAGTTTGAAGGAAGCTTTCTGGAAGCTAGAAAGAACCACTCTGCAAAAGTTGTATTCATTTATTTTCTGGAAAAAAAAAAATGGCCATACCAAGAAAAAAAAAGGCAAGAGATGTTCTCTCCTTTGACGGTTCCAAAAAAATTAATCAGCATTTGCTACTCACCCAAATTAAACTGTTACTTTCCAGCATCAAGGTTAACCGCTGGTTCACCCGTAATAGAAAATTGTTATCAGATTTCCTTTAAATCGAGTGAGATACTGAAAATTTAAAAAGAGATGTTGAAGGACTCTAAGAGATAGCTCGAGCAGCAAGTTGTGGTCCTATTGAAAAGGCGTTTGAGTTAGATAAGCTCTAGCGTTTAGACAGCTTCTAGTTTTATAAATCGGATCGTTCATGACGGAATTTGATATTTGAGCTTGGATTAGATCCCAGAGCATGTCTGTTATCCATTCAGTTAATAAATAATTACTAAGTGCCTGCTTTGTGCGAGGCACAGAATGCAATGGTTTCTTGATGGCACTCGTTTTAATCCCAAATTTCTTAAGGAATTAAAAATTCCTCCCAATTATGTACTATAAAGTCTGTTGTTGTACATTTCATAAGAGCTTGGAGTTGATTTCATTCTTCTGCTGTTAGTCACACTTCAGTGATGAATTTCTTTCACATGAGTTTGCTTATTTTAAATGTTTATAGTAGATCTTTATTTTCCTATAATCACCATATAATCAAGCTATTATTTGCCTAATGTTTATAGTCCAAGTTGATGATCTAATCCATGCTCCTTCCCCAAATCCTATTGAAATAGCAGAAGAATTACACATATTTGAAAGTTGCTATCAGTGGGCCAGAAACTGAGGAATTTCTAGAAGATATAAAACAAGCCAGCAGCATTGGATAATTGAAAAAATGAGAACAGAGAAACCTGGACCCATGCAGGGGAAGAAGGGACTCCTGGAGCTGCCACTTTACACAGCCTTACTTTAAAACTCTTTAATAATGCAATATATTTTAGATTATATCATGTATACCCTGTTCTGATTGAGATATTGGAGTAAAATATAAACAATAAATTCCTTCCTCCTACCTCTGTGGAATGTTATAACTATTCCGAGAAATGTTTAATGAGATTAAATTGGATCTTACCTCATTTAAAAATATTTTACATTATCTTATTTGATTAAATAATGAAACATGTTATCTCGTTTGTCTAAAATCAGCTGCATGATCTCACTTTATACCTTCATTTTTTTAAAGGTGAGTGGCATTGGTGGAAAAACCTCTAGACTTAGGTCCCAGACTTGAACGTAAATCCTACCCCTCACTATCTGTGATTAAATATGTCTTTGGAAAAATTTTTACCACTATTGAATTTTGAGGCTTTATTCTGGAGAAAACTCTATTAAACCCATTTACTTTCTTACTTAAATTTTCTAGAAGGTAGAGTTAAGTTGTTGCTAGTTTGCTCCATTTTTATTTTATTGAAATTATTTGTATTGGGTTCAGGTATATATATATATATATATATATATATATATATATATATATATTTTTTTTTTTTTTTTTTTTTTTTTTTTTTTTTGCAGTACGCGGGCCTCTCACTGTTGGGGCCTCTCCCGTTGCGGAGCACAGGCTCCGGACGCGCAGGCTCAGCGGCCATGGCTCACGGGCCCAGCCACTCCGCGGCATGTGGGATCCTCCTGGACCGGGGCACGAACCCGCATGCCCTGCATCGGCAGGCAGACTCTCAACCACTGCGCCACCAGGGAAGCACTGGGTTCAGTTTTTTTCATGTAAATTTTACTGCAAAAAAAAATGCTTTATGTTGGTATCATTTTCTTTTTTTTTTTAACCAGCTATAGCTTCTACCATTGTGAGTTTACTTTTGTGGCCCTTATTTTACCAAGTCTAGTTTTTTGCAAGCCTATATTTTTGTCACAAAGTATTGGTTCCTCCAACAATATTTACATTAAAGCACATTTTGGCGATTTTAAACAGCTTTGTTTTGTGCTGAGTCTTCTCCCAGAAATATTCATTATGAGTTGGATAAAAGACTGATCATTTGTACTTATCTCTTGATCAACCCATGAAAATATTATGAGTATTCTCCTGAGATACTTCACAATTGCTGTACTGTCAGAATCTTTTTACAGACTCAAGAGGCTATCAATTTTGTGTTTCATTCACCTCACCAGTGGCCCTGTTCCTCGAAGGTAAGGTCCATGCCTTTCATTCCCTCTATATGAGTCCATGAGCAATTCCCAAGTTATAGGAGGTGCCACTTATTCATCATATAAGTGACACAATTGTTATAGTTCATTTTTGCTGTTAATTTTTCTTTCATATGAGATCAACCCTACATGGAGGAAACCAAGGAAATTGCTGATTTCCAAAGAAATTTAAGTGCTGCAAATGTGAACCTTTAAACCAATTTCAAATTGGCTGCAGCTTTTGTGGTGTATACTTTCCAAGCTCTCAACTGTACCATTAGATCAAAATGTCTGTAGTGGGAAAGATTCAAATGGGGAGCTCAAAATGCCTTCCTTGACCTGTTTTTTCATCAATGAAGTGGAAATTTAAGTACCATAGGTTATTTCAAATGAAGTTTGAGAAGGCACCCAGCACACAGCACACAGTACCTGCTGCTACCTAATGCCTGTGTCCCTCCTAGACTTTCCCTGTGCCTCTACTCTATGAGAGAACTACCAATTTCATCAAACCTAAAAAGTTGATTTGTAAGACAATACTAAGAATCAAAAAGTGCTGCCCTGTAAACTATGCCAAAATACTTATATTTTATAATGTTTCATTTTACTTACTGAAAGTGTTCTTTTATACCTTTTTTTTTTTTTTTTTTTTTTTGCCTGTGGCTGCTTTCACATTGCAACAAGATAGTTGGGTACTGTCCTGTCAACAAAGATCTTGGCCCACAGCCACTACCTGGCTCTTTTATACCTATTTAGACATAAATTTTATTACATATTATTCTTGTGCATATATACGAGAAGGAAAATATAAGTGAAATAAATGGTTTAGGTATTTTTCAAACTTCTTCACATTTATAGTTCAACCATAAATAATTGTAATGCCCTTGTTTTCTAAACAATATATTAGTGACAAAACATTTTTCTAAGTGCTCAGATACTATCTCTAGGACATAAACCACTGATAGCCATTGAGCAAGTTTTGATGCCATTGTTATTTTTTATCCTAAGAGAAGTTATCAACAAAGGTCTACAGATAATAGCCTGGACACCTACTGCATCTACAAATGGTCTTCAGGGAAAACAACCGCATTCAAGTGTGTCTAAGGCGTGACAACTATGTCAGGGCTGCTGCCTGGCCATCAGTGATTTGAGAGGTTATATTTTAAAAAGGGGACAGTAGAATGGATGAAATAATGTAATGTCCACCCTAACTCACAGAATTGTGGCAATTTAGCTAATTGTTTAGATAGATACAGTTATTTACCCATTAACTTTCCTTATCCATATTTTAAATGTATGTAATCAAAAAGGGAGAGCTTCAAAAAAATTTTTTTAATTTAATGGAAGAATAATCTAGAAAGATTTGTCAATTACTATATAGAGTCTCCTCCACAAAAAGGGACAGTAGAATAACCATTTTTTCATGAATAACTGGGAAAGTCTTTCATTCGATTTTGACTAAATTAACTTTTCATCCATAAATAAGTCATCTGTGGACCAGCAGCCCCATTCAAGGATTAGTTCAAATTTTCATGTTTAGCTACTGTAGCATGCTACAGAAACATCCTGAGTAGTGAAGTACGGTTTGTAAGTGACTAGCATATTGGTAAAACTGGATATAATGAAGCAATCTCTAAAGAAAAATTACCATGTGTGACATAATTTAACATAATTGTAATTCTGGAAGTCCTCTGTCCTATGGACTCTTTAGGAGTTAATACCTTGTAAAACTCAGTAGCAAAAGTTACATCAGATTGAAACCACAAAACTCCTAGAAGAAAATAGGCAGTACCTCTGACATATGTCTTAGCAATATTTTTTTGATCTATCTCCTCAGGCAAGGGAAACAAAAGCAAGAATAAACAAACAGGACTACATCACACTAAAGAGTTTTTGCACAGTGAAGGAAACTATCAACAAAAAAGGCCACCTACTGACTGGGAGAAGATATTTGTAAATGATATATCTGATAAGGGGTTAATATCTGAAATACATAAAGAACTCATACTACTCAACATCAAAACAAAACAAACAGACAACCCGATTAAATAGCAGGAAGAGGACATGACTAGACATTTTTCCAAAGAAGACATACAGATGGCCAACAGACACATGAAAAGATGTTCAACATCACTAATCATCAGGGAAATGCAAAACCACAATGAGATAGTGCATCACACCTGTCAGAATGGCTATTATCAAAAAGACAAGAGGTAAATCTTGGCTAGGATATGGAAAGAGGGAAACCATTGTGCACTATTGGTGGGAATGTAAATTGGTGGAAAACAGTATGGAGGCTTCTCAAAAATTAAAAATAGAACTACCATATGATCCAGCAATTCCACTTCTAGGTATTTACCTGAAGAAAACAAAAAATACTAATTCAAAAAGATACATGCACTCCTATGTTCATAGCAGCATTCTTTACAATAGCCAAGATATGGAAGCAACCTAAGCATTCTTCGAGAGAGGGACAGATAGGGGCTTCCCTGGTGGCACAGTGGTTAAGAATCTGCCTGCCAATGCAGGAGACACACGTTCAAGCCCTGGCCCGGGAAGATCCCACATGCCATGGAGCAACTAAGCCCATGTGCCACAACTAGTGAGCCTGCGCTCTAGAGCCTGTGAGCCACAACTATGGAGTCTGTGTGCCACAACTACTGAAGCCCGCACACCTAGAGCCCATGCTTCACAACAAGAGAAGCCACTGCAATGAGAAGCTTGCGCACCGCAATGAAGAGTAGCCCCCACTCGCTGCAACTAGAGAAAGCCCATGCACAGCAAAGAAGACCCAACACAGCCAAAAATAAAAGTAAATAAATAAAATTTAAAAAAAAGAGGAACAGATAAGATGATGTGGTGTATATACATACAACAGAATATTACTCAGCCATTTAAAAACAGAAAAAAGAAATCTTGCCATTTGTGGCAACATGGATGGACCTGGAGGGTAATATGCTGAGTGAAATAAGTCAGACAGAGAAAGACAAATACCGTATGACCTCACTTATATGTGGAAACTAAAAAACTAAGGAAACAAAAACAAAAACAGACTCACAGATTCAGAAGGGGGGAGGGTGGGGATGAAATAGGTGAAGGGAATTAAGAAGTAAAAACTTCAAGTTATAAAATAAATATGCCATGGGGATATTAATGTATAGTATAAGGAATATGGTCAATAATACTGTAATAACTTTGTATGGGGATGATGGTTACTAGATTTATCATGGTCATCATTTCATAATGTATGCAAATGTCAAATCACTATGTATTACATCTGAACTATGTATTTCCATTTTTTAAAAAAAATATTATTTATTTATTTATTTTCTGGCTGTGTTGGGTCTTTGTTGTGGTGGGCAGGCTTCTCATTGCAGTGGCCTCTCCCGTTGCGGAGCATGGGCTCTAGGCGTGTGGGCCTCAGTAGTTGTGGCATGTGGGCCTAATTCCTCCGCGGCATGTGGGATCTTCGCGCACCAGGGCTTGAACCCGCATCCCCTGCATTGGCAGGCAGACTCCTAACCACTGCGCCACCAGGGAAGTCCCTCAATTTTTTTAATACACACAAAAAAAGTTATATCAGAAAGCACTGAACATTTTGTCCTCAGCCTATTCCACTTATTACTATTTTTTGTCTTTCCAAATGACTCTCAGTCTTGTGCATTTGGCACTAAAATGAATTCCCCAAAGGAATTCCCTTTACTGCTCAAATTGTTCCACTTTGATTTGACTGGCTATCATCATTTCACCATTTTAGTGAAAATATTGATGACTCTCCACAGAATGAGCTGCTGTTTTCAGGGCATATTCTTCCTCTGAACAAAATAACACTAACAGCACTGCTACCACACACAAGGCTCACAAGCCCAGATGCTCACTTCAGGCTGGCAACAGGCCAAAGAATGCTGGAACTGGAGTCAGGAAGGCAGAGGTTCTTGGCATTGGTGGTGCATTTATTATGTGAGTGATTTAGAGGTGATGATTCTACTCTCTGTTATGCTGTCTCGCACCATACCTTTGTTATTTTACCTATAAAATGAAAACAAGCCTGAGAACGAACACTTCATTGCTTTTATCTGTTACATTTCTGTTTTGCCCTCCTGTAATCAGGCCTTCAAGAGCAAGAATTATTGATCCCAGCTTAGTGCCTGGCACATAGCAGGTATAAACATGCTTGTAGGAATAACTGAAAAGTTCAGGAAAAAATATTAAGTGGTTTGTCAATGCAGATGTCAATATTTAATAATAAACAATGTCATGTGTACCCATTGGAGAAGTAGGGACTCACTGCTACATGTTCCATAGCATGGCCTCCCCATGCAACCATATCACTGTGTCCAGTTACCAGTAATGACATTTAGTCATATGATATATTTGACCCACAACTGTAGATATATAGTGATTTTTTTAAATTTAATTTTGAATGCACACCCTAACCCAACTCGGAGCCAACTCCCTTTTACTCACCCACTGTACTAATCGGACATGTCATATGTCCTGCCTGGCCCAGATAGGCCTGGAGTCTGGGTTCCAGGGCAACAAAACAAACTACTGATTATCCTAGTCCTGCTGGGTTAAAGAGAGCCTTATTTTCCTTTTATGAAAATAGGCGGATGCCATAGCTATGCTCCTTACTGCATTTTCCTGCTAAAAGAACAAATGTAAATCCCAACCCACGGGGCATGGAGAGAGGGTGGAGATCACCCTCTTGGAATTCATCAACATGGCCATGCAATCAATTAATGTGATTATACATAAAAATGCTAAGATATCAAAAATAAAAAATAAATCAAAACATAATAAGAAAAATAAAAGTAATCAAAATATTTTCCTAAGGAAAAGAAGAAAACCCCAAGGACCTATGAAAATGATGGTAGAATTCTGAGGCCATCTTTTTTTCACCAGATTTAGTTAACTACCAGGCATTTTTTAAAAAATCTGAATAAATGACCTTTAACACAAATATTATATCTATGATTCATGGTTAGAGGACTCAGTTATAATGTGTGGAGTCAACCAAAGTCCATCAGAAATGGAAATCATCTCCCAAATTATTTTATTACCCAGCCAACTACAGAAATGAGCATTAGTAAATAAAACTAATTAGTTGGTTTTAGAGGTGTTTATTTTACTGGATTTGGGGAGAGAAGTTCCCAGTTGGGAGATTATTACAGAAAAGTTCTTTAAGAAAATGACATCATGGTCTCATAAAACTTATTAAAATAAGTGATTATTTTTTTTAGATCCCAGATCCCTGTCCAGAGAATCCACTGTCAAGTCACCAATTCATGTTTCAAATCATAGAATTGAGCAGGACCCTGTGGGGTACTCCCAGGTACAAATCCTTTCCATGTCCCTTTTTAAAATTTATTTATTTATTTATTTATTTATTTATTTATTTATTTATTTATCTATTTATGGCTGCGTTGGGTCTTCACTGCTGTATGCAGGCTTTCTCTAGCTATGGCGAGTGGGGACTACTCTTCGTTGTGGTGCGTGGGCTTGTCATTGCAGTGGCTTCTTGTACTGCAGAGAATGGGCTCTAGGCACACGGGCTTCAGTAGTTGTGGCATGTGGGCTCAGTAGTTGTAGTGCACGGGCTTAGTTGCTCAGTGGCATGTGGGATCTTCCTGGACCAGGGCTTGAACCTGTGTCCAGGGAAGTCCTGTGTCCATTTAAGGGAGGGAGTGCAGGAACAAAGGAAGGGCAATCAAGAAACAATAGTGCAGGGATGGGGCAGGGTCCTGGTTCCTCCTTAAGGAATATACATAACAATATATCTTTGAGTTCTTCTGTAGGAACTAAGGGCCCCACCCAGGTGGAGGATGGTAACCTCAAGCTGAGCACAAGATTCCTGGAACACCACCCTGTTACCTCACCACTAACCAATCAGAAGAAACTCTGCACACAGTGGAAGATAAAAAGACTCTTGACACCTTCCCTAAATGATTAACTTCCCATTTCTCCCTTTAAGAAACTTGCATGGTCAACCAGAATCTTCAGAGTTGGTTCTTGGACATGAGTCTGCCTTTTCCCCAGGTTGCTAGCCCCCTGAATAAAGCAAGCTTTCCTTTCCAACCAACACTTGTCTCTTGACAAGTTGTCTCTTGCATACTGGCTTTCAAGCAGTGAACAGCCGAATATGAGTTCAGTAACATTAATGCCAAAGCAGGCACCCACTGTATAAGGCAAACAGCCAAAATTCCTTTTGTAGGAGATCAAAACTCATCTTGGAAATGTTAAGGAATTCAGAGACGTAAGAATTCTGTAATAGCCAGAAATTTCTGTTTGTCTTCAAAACAGAGGAACCTTCCTCTTTGCTTGCTTCATGTAATTCTCCACTTTTATGACTTAAATGCAAGATGAGGAGGAAGAGGGGGAGGAGAAGACAAAGAAAGGGAAAGGGTAGGAGATGTATTCTCATACTCTGCCTCTGGGGATTAGATTTCACCACCACCCCCAATTAAGCACTCCCCTTTTTAGTATCCCAATGGCTCTCCATAATTAGCTGGATCCTACCTAACACTAAAGCTTTATCTCTGATACAAGCCACCCCCTTCCCTCCCACTTATACCAAAGGATTTAGGGCCACCTCAGCCTAGAAATTTGCCATTCTAAGTGTGGTCCTTGAACCAGCAGCACTGATGTTTCCTGGGAGCATGTTAGAACTGCTGAGTCTCGAGGCCCCACCCCAGACCTGCTGAACCAGAATCTGCATTTTAACAAGATTACTAGGGGTTCACTGAACACAAAGTTTGAGAAGATCTGCTCCAGAGAAGCCTTCTCCTCTGCCCATCCCCACCCACTTGAACCACTGTAAACTTAGCTCCAAGAAGCCATCAAGTTATCTGCACCTTACCTTGGAAGCCTTTCCTTACAAGCCTTTTCTTTCCTCCTGCTTTCATCTTAGTTATTTTTTTTTTTGTGAGTGTGACAAAAATTTATGTGGGTAAATTGGCATAGTCAAATGTCAACCACACTTTGATTGGTACAGCTTTTGGTTTTCAGTCTCCCTCAACCTCCCCAACTAATTTGTAAACTCCTTGAATTTACTGAATCTTACCTTATTCTATTTGGAAGCCCAGTGTCTAGAGCGATGCCTATCAAATGGACTTGAAACTTCTGTTGCCTGAGTAAATAAATAATTGACTTCTAAAGTCCACTCTTTCTTGTAATTAGACTCAGCCACCTGAAGGGCCATCTAATCCTTAGTAGAGTTTGAAGGGATTTCAGAATCACACATCTTAATCTCACATGACTTTTTAAATTTGGCCCTAAATTATTCTTAGAGATGCAACGCCTCCTCATCCTGTTTCTAGTAGAAAGGATGCTGCCCTGAGCCAAAATGAAGGGGTCTGCCATCTTACTATGCCACCACAGGCTTACACTCTGTGTAATCCTTTGGTCTAAGGGCAAGCATGAGTCTCTTCCTGCCCAGACCCCAGAATGGCCCTCTTTGACTCTAAAGCCAAAACTCTCCTAGCAGCCAACAGAGCAATCCATTCCACCACATCTAGTTCTGTGACCTTCAACCTCCTGGGTTTCCAAGAATCCTTAACAAGGAGAAACCATGGTACTTATCAATAATAGAAGTAAGAATTTATAACACCCAGTTTTGGAAGGATGTGAGAAAATGAATAATCTGGCACATTAATGCTAAGGGTGTTCATTGATAACACTCTTGGAGAGTATTTGAATCATAGCTGTGAAAAATTTGTGTGCATAGCTACCAACCCAGAATTTATATTTCTAGAAATATATATTTACAGGCACATAAAGATATACCAACAGTATTCATGTAACATAGCTTGAAATTGCCACACACACACACACACAAATCCACAAAACAAACAAACAAACAAAAATTTAAAAAGTAGAAACAAAGTAAACATCCCTCAATGGGATGTTTGGCAATGGTTACATAAACAATGCTCATTTATTTACATGAGAAATAAACAGCCACGAAAAGAATTTGATTATTCCTTATGTACCCACTTAAAAAGATGTCCGCAGTTTATTGTGGGTTTTTGTTTATTTATTTATTTGGCTGCGTTTGGGTCTTTGTTGCTGCGTGAGGGCTTTCTCTAGTTGCGGCGAGCAGGGGCTACTCTTCGTTGCGGTGTGCGGGCTTCTCACTGCGGTGGCTTCTCTCGTTGTGGAGCACAGGCTCTAGGTGTGCGGGCTTCAGTAGTTGTAGCTTGCAGGCTCTAGAGCACAGGCTCAGTAGTTGTGGCACACGGGCTTAGTTGCTCCGCGGCATGTGGTATCTTCTTGGACCAGGGATCGAAACAGTGTCCCCTGCGTTGACAGGCGGATTCTTAACCACTGCACCACCAGGGAAGTTCCTCATAGTTTATTGTTAAGTAGGTTATATAGTATGAGCCCACTTTTTAATAAAAGTATTTGTTGATGTATGTATATATGTGTTTATAGAAATATATTTTTGGTATACTACTTTTAAAAGGCTGAGTGAATGTACAAAAAGGTAGTGGAAATATGTGAGGTTGTTGCTTTTTTGTGTGTTTCTCAGTTTTTCAAATATTCTATGTGAATATGTGTCAATTTTTTAATCATGCCTGTGAACAACAGAAAAGAAATAAACAAAGTAAACTCCAGCTCATCTTCTACTGAATTACAGAAACAAATTGTGGTAACACAGATAAAACAAGAAATTTGTTTGTTTTGTTTTGTTTTTTGGCCACACCACATGGCTTGCGGGATCTTAGTTCCCCAAACAGGGATTGAACCCATGCCCTCAGCAGTGAGAGCACAGAGTCCTAACCACTGGACAGCCAGGGAAGTCCCAAGAAATTTGTTTTGAACACAAAAAAAAATTGTGAAATTTTCAGAACAAAAAAAGGTATCACTTTCTGGACTTCCCTGGCAGTCCAGTGGTTAAGACTCCACACTTCCACTGCAGTGGGCACGGGTTAGATCCCTGGTTGGGAAGTTCCTCATGCTGCTGCGGTGCAGCCAAAAAAAAAAAAAAAATCATTTCTTGTTTCCCCTAAAATCCACTGAAAATCCTCAGTCAATCAGGAAGAGAACTGTGATTTGAAAATATCCCACAGCCCCCCTGTACCCCCTCCCCCCCCACCCCCAGAGGAGAGGCTCCACTATCCTTTCCAACACAGTGCTCCAGGGAGCTCTTACAAATGACTCGGCTTGGAAGAAACACATTAGCTCTCCCTAACTGTGAATCTGTCTGACTCAGTTCTCTCCCCATCTTTCTTGCAGCATTCACCAGGGATATAATTTACAGCCACCATGTGCACCCATGGATGTCCCATCCATGGTTATTACATGCCCTGGACCTTGGCTTCATGTTATTTCTTAGGACTCCCACTCCAGAGAGAACATCATATCATACTCAGAGTGACAATGACACTATTGTTCTTGCTCTAATTTATTTTTAGAAGTAATTTGCATACATTCATATGCAACTTAAGATTCCATCATGATCCAAACAGAATTGCACTTAATAATTGCTCAAATGTTCATTATTGAAAAAGTATTTTGTATGCCTGGATTGCCCTTCATAAATCCTATTAAGCCAGAACCAAAATTCTGCACCAACATTGTTAACAGTGAGAAGTATTTTAAATTTTCTTCTTTTTTGCATATTGGTACTTTTTAACGTTCCACACTGAATATTTATTGCATTTGAAATAGAGAATGACTGCACAGCAGGCAATGTGCTAAGAATTTTGCATGCATCATCTTAGAAAATCCTCCCAACCGTGTTTGAAGTACTATTATTAACCCACATTGCAGAAAAGGAAACAAAAGCCACTGAGGTTAACTAACTTGCCTAGTTCAGCTCCACTACATGACTTTATACAAACCACTCATTCTCTTAGGCTTTCAATTTTATAGCCTATAAAACTAAGATAGTATCTACCTCATCAAGTATAAGAATTTAAAAAGAATGACAACTATGAAGGAGTTCTTATGTGAGACACCTGGTATAAAGAAAACAAATTCTGGGAGTTTCCTGGTGGTCCAGTGGGTAAGACTCCACGCTCCCAATGCAGGGGTACTGGGTTCGATCCCTGGAAAGGGAACTAGATCCTGCATGCATGCTGCAACTAAGAGTCCACATGCCACAACTAAAAGATCCCGTGTGCTGCAACTAAGACCTGGCGCAGCCAAAATAAATAAATAAATACTTTAAAAAAAAAGGAAAGAAAACAAATTATTTTAAGTTCTCTAAAGATGTCAGGTACAACTATTAAACAAGCCCCTAAGGAATCCTGTGCAGGAGCTAGTTGTGTGTAGGTGGTACACATCTCCCAACGTCAAGTTCACTGTCTTCAGGTTGGTGACTTGAAATCAGCCATAGTGGGAGTCTGAAACCAGCAAAGGCTGCAAATCAGGGCCTTTCTTCCAGGAGAACTGGTTTTGGGGTATTTACCAGCACACCACAGCTCCCAGATTGAAAGAAAATGGAGTTACTGGTCTGGCTCAAATTCAGGGTTTATTTATTTATGTAGGGGGAATGATTCATAACTTGGATTTGCAAGTCATGAGGCCTATTTTCCCAGCTGCAGTGTGAAGGAATTCCAAGAATGGCAAAAAATCCCCAGACAGTGATTTTTCCCATTTCAGCTGTTTCTATCTGATTAGGAAAACACAATATGCCAGACACATCTTTGGGTGTTGATGTGGGTTTTTTGGGGTTTTTTAAATCTCTATCCTGTTTATTACTACCATAAAGGGCCCAGATTAATAATTTTATGAATAACCCATTTTGTTTGGCATACTTGTGTCTTGTGGTAGTTAGTAGTTAGCTCATTAACCAGTGTTTCTTCCTCTGTAGAACCATATCTTGCAAGAATGGTTGGCATGGAGAAACCGAGATATTTTGTCAAAATAAGGCAGTATTGGTCAACATTATTTCAGTGGTTGGTGTTTGACCCCAGAAAGCTTCCCTTTCATCCAGGATAAAATAATGAGACTACTTTATCATGGCTGAAGAAATGGGAAACTTTCTGTTGGAGTTCACTGTGCCCTCCTGAAACTCAAGCTTCAACCCAAGGGGTTACTGAAGGTAAGTCCTGCTTCCCCCTCTATGTCATCCAGCAATGGCCATCTTCACTGGCCTTTCTCCCATGGGTCCTGCCAGCTTTCCTGTATTAGACATGTAGGTCAAAGTGTCCCACTCATAGTTACCTAGGCTGGGAGGCAAAGCTAGGCTGGCCTCTGACTGGACTAGGGTAAGGCACCCAATCAGAGGGAAGCTTCTCTCAGCAACTTCAGTTAGGATGCCACATGTTTCCTAGGTCTACTGTAACAAAGTACCACAAACTTAGTGACTTAAAACAACAGAAATTTATTCTGTCACAGTTCTGGAGGTCAGAAGTGCAAAATCAAGGTGCCAGCAGAGCCATGCTCCCTCTAAAGGTACTAGGAGAGAATCTGTTCCATGACTTTCTCTTAGCTTCTGGTGTTGCCAGGAATCCTTGCCATTCTTTTCTTTTCTTTTTTTTTGGCTGTGTCAGGTCTTAGTTGTGGCACACGAGATCTTCATTACCGCGTGCTGGATCTTCGTTGAGGCATGCAGGATCTTTAGATACGGCATGCGGGATTTTTTTTTTTTTTCCAGTTGCGGCATATGGGATCTTTAGTTGCAGCACGTGGGATTTACTTCCCTGACCAGGGATCGAACCCAGGCCCCCTGCAGTGGGAGCGTGGAGTCTTAGCCACTGAACCACCAGGGAAGTCCCAATCCTTGGCATTCTTTAACTTGTAGATGCATTACTCCAATCTTTGCTGCCATCATCCTAACCCTGTGTGTCTGTCTTTACATTGTCTTCCCTCTCTGTGTTTCTTCTCCTCTTCTAAGGACATCAGTCATATTGGATTTCCCACCCTAATGACCTCATCTTAGCTTGGATGTATCTGCAAAGCCCCTATTTCCAAATAAGGTCATGTTCAGAGATACAGGGATTGGACTTGAACATATCTTTCTGTGGGACACAGTTTATCCAATAACAGATACTAAGAAGGAAGTCCTCAGTGAGCGCTCTATAGGCCAGGAGTTTGTAAATAACCAGGCCAAGTCAAGATGAGTCAACAGGGGAAGGCAATGGGAAGAGGAAGACACAGGCAGAACAGATATAAAGAGGGAAACAAAGGAAATGATCTCTGAAAGATGGACAGTATGGCCTCCACTGCATCCCTTCCATTAACTCATTCATTCCCTCCTTTGGTTTTGGTTTTGGTTTTTTTTATTTACTTATTTATTTTTGGCTGTGTTGGATCTTTGTTGCTGCATGCTGGCTTTCTCTAGTTGCGGGGAGCGGGGGCTACTCTTCATTGCAGTGCACATGCTTCCCATTGCAGTGGCTTCTCTTGTTGTGGAGCACGGGCTCTAGGCATGCGGGCTTCAGTAGCTGTGGAACGCGGGGTCAGCAGTTGTGGCTCATGGGCTTAGTTGCTCCGTGTCATGTGGGATCTTCCCGGACCAGGACTTGAATGTGTGTCTCCTGCATTGGCAGGCAGATTCTTAACCACGGCGCCACCAGGGAAGTCCCCCCTCCTTTGTTTTTGTTCACTTGAGAGACTTTCTTTTTCTATACTGTAAACCATCAGAACCTTGATGAGAAGAGAGATTACCCCAAAGTCCATGTGGAATGGGTAATGATTCCTGAAGACATGTTTACCAGCCACAAGAAAAGTGAGAAATGCAAAGGAAATGTCATTAGTTCTTCATGAAGCCAAGTTTATCTCATAAAAACATATCCTATGATGAATGACATTTATATCTACTTTTTAAAGGTTAAAACATCCTTTAAAATAACGGAGTTTGTTTCATTTTATAAAGTTCTCTTTGGGGCAAAATGAAAAAGTGGCAATCCTATGTCTAGATCCAGAATTTTTTAAAATTTACTTTGTTAGATCAAAATTTCTAAAAGTCTGATAAGCACTGACCTAAAGCACACTGAAGCCCGTGAGGTTCAAACACACAACATCCACAAGCTTTGCTGAGTATGAGATTCAATTCCTTTCTCTGATGAATTCCACATCAGCTTCTTTCCCCAAAAATGTCTCATTTCATATAAATTTTCACCAGGCTGAGAGTTACTTCATGTTCCCTTGCAGTGACTATGGGGCTCACGACAGTTCTTTGCTGCTTAGAAACTGCACTCATCTATAAGGGTGGATATACAGTGGCCAACTCTGTGCTAAGAGGCCAGCCTCCCTGACTATAGCTCATTGTTCCAACAGCAGTGTCAGCTTGGAATCACCTGATTTTTCTTTCCTATTGTTTTAGTTTGCATTTCTCTGAGACAAAGAATTGTGTGCGAATGGCTTATTTGCAAGGTGATCTCAGAAAGTATTGTGAGGGAGGGGGAAGGGGACAGGGGAGGGAGAAAAGCCAATAAAGAATATGTAAGTCAGTGCTTTAACAGTTGGCTCTCCAAAAAAAATTCCAATTTGTAGCGTTTGCCAGTTTCCATGGTACAAATACTCTCTCCATGGCCATTTTTCATCTACCTGTGCAACATGACTGAATGTTGAGTTGGGATGAGATGCATAACTGAGGACATTATACAGTATTTCCACCATGCAAATATAATAGTATATGCACCCCAAAATATGCCACTTTATTTTGAATTAAAGGTACTTGAGAAACGGTGGTGCAAGGAGGAGACTCTGACCCTTCTTTGTCCCCCTGAAAGCAAGAGATGAATCTCCCCTGTGAAAGACACCTTCCCTCTATCAGGAGGGTAGATGGCATCCTTATCAGCAGAGATAGGGAATTTAGGGCTGAAAGCCTATATTAAAAAAAATTGTTACTTCTTCACCGATTTACTACCCAAGCCCAAACCCCTTTGTCTTGTCAATTCTTCACAAATTTGTTGTTTCTTTGTCTAAAAGGTAATCCTGCTCTGGTCACTTCTTTGAGTCTCATATCTTTGTGGGGCTCTCATATGTAGTGTTGACAAAAAAATTAATCAGTCCATGTAGGAAACAAATGAAAAATTTTATTTAAGCCAAACTGAAGAGAATCTCCCTGTTCTTAGGAAATATACACTGAAGTATAAAAGGGTAAGAGGCATGATGGATTCAGCCTGCTAACAAATGGTTCAGATAATAATAATTTGCATATATGTGTATGTGTGTGGAAAGAGAGAGAGCATGCAAATATGGCAAAATGTTAAAAATAGTGAATCTGAATAAAGGATGTATAGGAGTCCTTTGCATCATTTTTGCAATTTCCCTTAAGTTTGAAATTATTTCAAAATAAAATGGTAACAAAAGAAAGCAAGGGGGGAAGAGTCACAATGTCTAGCCTCCTCTTCAAAAGCTTGAGTAAGTGATGAGACCTCAGTGACCGACCTCAGGCTGATTTTGGATGCACGCAGCAGTAAGCGGCAGCTTGCAGAAAGCAGCAGTGAGCAGTAGCTGGAAGCAAGATCTTAGTTCCTGGACAGGGAGTCCTAACTGCTAGACCACGGAGGCCACCGGCCAGGGTCCTTTCCTGGCTTGTCGGGAAAGAATTCAGGCGAGGAGGCAGAAAGTAATGAGAAAAGTAAAAATTTATTGGAAAAACAGTGTACGTGTGGAAAGACGCATGGGCTAACCCTGAGAGAGAGTTGTGCCTTTAGGAAGTTTAAATCCTTTATAAAGAGGCACTTTTCCGGGTCTTTGTCTTCCTTCTGGCCAATCATTTTGTTTCCCCCCATGCACCCACCCCCCGCTAATTTGTCTCAGGACCCTCCCCTTAGGTGCACACGCACCTCTCAGCCAAGATGGATCTTGACATGAAGGCGTCTGGGGGAAACAAGACTCACTATGGCCTGGCATTGTCCCCTGACTTTTGACCCTCAGGGAGCCTTTCTGTGCATGTGTAGTGTCTCCCTTGCCTCAAGGAGGGGCGAAGTAGAGATCCCTTGATCCTTTATTCAAACAAGGTTTTGCCCCTCTTTGTTCTTGCCATGACTGCTATCTTAAGGTGTCCATAGGAGACAAAGCCTGGCTATTTACCCTGTTTCTCTTGTTACTTCCATTTCGGAGAGCAAACAGGAGGCTGATTGTAAATGTCCTGTCTCCTGTCTCAGGAAAGGCAAACAGGAGGCTAGTTGTAAGAGTCCAGCCTGAAGCCCACTTTTTTTCTACCTCAGGGCTGGGAAAGAAGGGAGGCAAACCCCACACCTTCTGGCTTCCACCTGTCATTCTCCATCCTCACTCTGTTGCACTGAAGAGAGAGCATCTCAAACTCAGGGGTAAGAACTATAACCCCACATTCTTCACCACTGTTCCAAGACCCAGTCTCAGCTCCTTTACAGATTCATGTTCCATGTAAGCTGAGTTATTTGGTTTTGTGTATATGCATATTTATGCGTGAGTTAAAAGTCTCTATTTTCCTAGCATATATTCTATAGATGAGAGAAAGAGGAGAAAGAAGATGGGGGTGGCAGGGGGAAGAGAGAGAAAGAGAGGGAGGAGGAGAAGAGAGAGGAGGAAGAGAAGAAGGAAGAGGAGGAAAAGAAGATGGAGGAGAGAGAGGTAGAAGAAGAGATGGAGAGAACAAAAGAGAAGTGAGTGGAAGGGAGAGAGAGAGGGTTGTCATGGGTCACTTGGATAATTTGCAGAAATCAAATATAATTATGGAATGCCCTAGAATCTAGGACCTAGAGCAGTGTCTCTCAAACTTTAACTTACCCTTGAATCACTAGGGATCTTGTTAAAGTGCAGATTCTAATTCAGCAGGTCTGGGGTCTGAGATTCTGAATTTCTAACAAGCTCCCACGGGATGCTGATGTTACCAGTCTCTTTGAGTAGCAAGTACTCTTTGATCAGCAAGGCTCACCACAGTCTAGACACAGTGGATCAATGCTCAAAGAATACATCATTCTGTAGGCTTTTGGCATCTGTGATCCACCTCTCATCTGATGCTCTTGGGTTAGTTCATATATTTTCAGGAGTTCTATCAATAGATGGTAGAACATTAACCAAACTTGAAAGCGAAACCAAGACAAGTTATCAAAAATTACATGCACCTAAAAAAGTAGGGTCATTTCTTAAACAAAACAATTAGTCACTGCACATGACCTGGTGCTGCAATACTGAGTTTAAATTGCCTCCCTGCAGGCAGAGACTAACTGATAATTCACACCCCACTGTTATGCAGTTACCTTAGCATAATGACTCATGAAAGCAAACAAAATGTGGGAAAATATTTACACAGAAGGTAAATAGCAAATATTAGGACTGTATTTAATATCTTTGCTTCCAATTTCATTTACTTTTTCCCACATTACATTTGTGGAGAACTTAGATAAATCACCTAACTTCTTATGTTATTTCTATAGCTAGTAAGCAGAGAAAATAATATTTACAACCCATCAAAGATGTTGGAAGCAAGTGGGTTGTGTGCTCTCCCTCCCCCACCAAAAAAAAAAATTGTAAAAGCTGGATGCAGAAGTCACAAATTCAGAGATAAATTCTATAAATTTCCCAAGTCAAGTAGAAATTAGGGTGAACTAAATTATACCATGTCATTTTTACCTACACAAATCTTTTTTTTTTTTTTTTTTGTTGTACGCAGGCCTCTCACTGTTGTGGCCTCTCCCGTTGCGGAGCACAGGCTCCAGACATGCAGGCTCAGCAGCCATGGCTCATGGGCCCAGCCGCTCCGTGGCATGTGGGATCTTCCCGGACCGGGGCACGAACCTGCATCCCCTGCATCAGCAGGCGGACTCTCAACCACTGCACCACCAGGGAAGCCCCTACACAAATCTTTGATATGAGCTTGCAGATCCCATATATCTTGCTTATTTGGGGAAAATGTCCTCCTATTTACAATCTCAGTTGCTAAAAAGGATAGCGATTTGCATTAAATATGTATAATCAAAACACTAATTTGGAAAGATATATGCTATGCAATGTTCATAGCAGCATTATTTACAACAGCCAAGATATGGATGCAATCTAAGTGCCCATTAACAGATGAATGGATAAAGAAGATGTGGTATACATATATACACACAAAATGGAATACTACTCAGCCATAAAAAAGATTGAAAATTTACTATTTGCAACAACACAGATGGACCAGGAGGGCATTATGCTTAGTGAAATAAGTTGTACAGAGAAAGACAAATACTGTATGTGATCACTTATATGCAGAATCTAAAATATAAAACAAATGAGTGAATATAACAAAATAACAACAGACTCACAGAAATAGAGAACAAACTAGTAGTTACTGGAAAAGAGAGGGATGATGGGGGGCAAGATAAGGGTAGAGGATAAGAGGTACAAACTACTATGATAAAACAAATAAGCTACAAGGATATATTGTACAGCATAGGGAATATAGCCAATATTTAAAGATAACTTTAAAGAGAGTATAATCTATAAAAAATTTCTATGTTATACACTTGAAACTAAGATAATATTGTAAATCAACTATACTTTAATAAAAAAGAAAATATAAGATTTTATATACAGTAAAAAAATGTATAATCATAGCTTAGAATCTAAACAATTGCAATGTGATGTATTAAAAATATTATTGATCAAACAAATGGAAAGCTAATTAGGTGAAGTTTTATTTGAATATTTAGTTCATAACTATTAAGATTCATTTTAATTAATGAGGATATTTAGCTTCCAGAGGTATTTATCTGCTTTGTGCTTTTTGCCATTGATGTGATTCAGGGCAGGCCACTCCAAAATATGCCACTTTGGCATATGGATTATTTCGATCTGAAGGCAATCAAGGCCCAGCAGGCTCAAGAACAGCTTTATACCTTTCCTTAATTGCGTAAAAGACTTTAGATAGAGAGCCTGTACCAGGAAGAGTGTTATTACCAAACATAACTTTTTAATTTTTTCATCCTAAAGACTTAACTGTAGAGAGCAACCAAGATGGCAGAGTGGGAAGACCTTGAGCTTCCTTCCTTCCATGAGCACACCAAAATTATAACTATTTATAGAGCAGCTATTGATAAGAAAGACCAGAAGACTAACAGAAAAGATCTTCTAACACTAAAGATTTAAAGAAGGAACCACAATGAGACAGGTAGGAGAGCAGAGGCATCATATAGTCAAGACCCATAACCCTGGGTGGGTGACCCACAAATGGAGGGATAGTTATAATTGCAGAGGTTCTCCCCAAGGAGTGAGAGGTCTAAGTCCCACATTGGGCCTAGGAGTCCTGAACAGGGAAGACAAGTCCCCAGAATATTTGGCTTTGAAGACCAGCAGGGCTTACTTTTAGAAGAGCCAGAGGGCTATGGAAATAGAGACTCCATCTTAAAGGCACACACAAAACTCACACACTCTGAAACCCAGGTCATAAACAATAATTTGAAAGGACCTGGGTCAGACCCACCTGCTGATATTGGAGCACATGCCTTCTGGAGTTCACACTGGAACTCACACTGGGGACATGAACACAGGTGGCAGTCATTGTTGGGAACTCTTTCTACCAAAAGGACAATGGTGCTGAGAAACACCATTTTGGAATCCTCCCTCTAGCTTATTAGTATCTGGACACAGCCCCATGCACCAACTTGTCAGCACCAGTACTGGGATGCCTTAGGTCAAGCAGATAGCTGGACAGGGACACAGCACTACCCACCCATTAACCCATTAATGTAGGTTGGTTGCTTTAAGACCCCCTGAAACCACAAGCACCCCAGGACCTGGCCCTGTGTACCAGAGGGCCCAGGACCCAGCTCCACACACCAGTCCTCTGGCACTATCCTTGGGACTCCCCCAGGATCCTTCAGCCAGCCATTGGGACCCTGTCCCATGAACCACTTGGCCAATACCAACTCTTGGACACCCAGGGCCCTAGAGTTAGAGATCCCAGGACCCAGCTCCACCCAGCAGTGGACCAGAACTAGCCCTGGAACCAGTATCACCCACCAGTGGGCATGCACCAGCCCCAGGCCCCATGCACCAGTGAATAAATACATCAATTTCAGGATACCTAGGGCCCAGCATCCAGAGATCCTGGGACCCAGCTCTGCCCACCAGTGGGTTGGAACTAGCCCTGAGACTAGACTTATACACCAGTGAGCTGGCACTAGCCCCAGGAGTCCCTGGAAATTGGCCCTGACCACCAGCAGGCTGGCACAAGCTCCAGAACCCCTGAGCCCTCTAGGCAGAGAACCCAGAACCTAGCTCTGCTCACAGTGGGCTGGCACTAGCCCAAGGACCCGTCCACACTCATCATGACAACAGCAGCCCCACGGCCTGCCCTATCAGGACCAAGCCTACCCACTAGCAGGCCAATACCAGCTCTGGGAAAACTTTGACCTCTCAGTCAGTGCCCCCAGGAACCAGCCCTGCCCACCAGCAGGCTGACACTAGATCCAGAAACCCAGTCTGACAACCACCCACCCCAGAACTTGGCTCTGCCCACCAGTGGGCCAGCACTAGCCCCAGGACACACCCCCACCCCTGGGCTCTGCAACCAACTGTCTCATAACCCAGCCCTGCCCACCAGTGTTTGGCAGCCCCTGCAGAAGGCGGGACCTGCCAACCAATCAGACCAAGGGCCAGTCACAATTACCAGGCCACCCACAAAAGTAAGCCCACCCCAACAAAAGGATCTATGCTGTCCACATAAGAGGCACCCCTAGAGCATACAGCTCTAGTGACTAGAGGGGAGTGTGCTACAGAGATGCATAAGGTGTCTCCAAGGATGGGAAATGTAACCAACCTCCCAAATACATAGAAATAAAAACAGCAAATTAGGCAAAATGAGGCAACAGAGGAATATGTTCTAAATGAAGGAACAAGATAAAACCCAAGAAGAAGAACAAAGGGAAGTGGTGATAAGCAATCTACTCAATAAAGAGTTCAATGTAATGATTCTAAAGATGCTGAAAGAATTCAGAAGAAAATTGGATGAACAGAGTGAGAAGTTAGAAATTTTTAACAAAGAGTTACAAAATATAAAGAAGGTCCAGACAGAGATGAAAAATACAGTAACTGAAATAAAAAAATACATTGGAAGGAATCAGCAGTAGATTGGATGATACAGAGGAACAGATCAGTGAGCTGGAAGACAGAGTAGTGGAAACCACTCAAGCTGAACAGAAAACAGAAAAGAGAATAAAAAGAAATAAGGACTGTTTAAAAGACCCCTGGGACAAGATCAAGCATACTAACATTCACATTATAGGGGTCCCAGAAGGAGATGAGAGAGAAAAAATGGCAGAGAACATATCTGAAGACATAATAGCTGAAAACTTTCCTAACCTGAGAAAGGACACACACATCCAGGTCCAGGGATCACAGACAGTTCCATACAGGATTAACCCAAATAGGAACACAACAAGGCACATGGTAATTAAAATGGCAAATTTAAAAATGAAGAGGGAATATTAAAAGCCAGCAAGGGAGGGACTTCCCTGGTGGTGCAGTGGATAAGACTCCATGCTCCCAATGCAGAGGGCCCAGGTTCCCTGGTCAGGGAACTTGCAACAACCAAGAGTTCACATGCCAAAACTAAGGAGCCTGTGAGCCACATCTAAGGAGTCCACCTGCTGCAACTAAGGAGCCCATGTACCACAACTAAGGAGCCCACCTGCCACAAATAAGGAGCTCA
Organism: Hyperoodon ampullatus; assembly: GCF_949752795.1. NCBI lineage: Eukaryota > Metazoa > Chordata > Mammalia > Artiodactyla > Ziphiidae > Hyperoodon > Hyperoodon ampullatus. The sequence continues at coordinate 16,393,118 of NC_136927.1, read as the reverse complement.
CGTGCTGCAGCTAAGGAGCCAGCGAGCCACAACTAAGGAGCCTGCCTGCTGCAACTAAGACCCAGCTCAACCAAATAAATAAATAAATATATTTTTTTAAATCTAAAAAACCCCCAGAAGCACTTGACTTTTCAGCAGAAACTCTGCTGGTCAGAAGGGACTAGCTTGGTGTATTTAAAGTGATAAAAGGGAAAAACCTACAAGCAAGACTACTATACTTGGCAAAGATTTCATTCAGATTTGATGGAGAGATCAAAATTTTTACAGACAAGCAAAAGCTAAAAGAGTTCAGCACCACCAAACCAGCTTTAAAAGAAAAGTTAAAAGGCCTCTCTAAGCAAAAAAGAAAGGGCTACAGCTAGAAATATGAACATTATGAAAGGAAAAAAATCTCACTGGTAAAGGCAAATATACAGTAAATGTAGTAAATCATACACATATAAAGTTAGTAGGAAGGTTAAAAGACAAAAGGAATAAATCATCTGTATTCTCAATAAGTAGTTAAGGGATACACAAAACAAAAAAAATATAAAATATTAGGTCAAAAACAGTAAATGTGGAAGGGGAAAGTAAAAATGCAGTCTTCTTAAAATGCATTTGAACTCAGAGATTAGCAACTTAAAATAATCATGTATACATAGAGATTGTTATATATAAACCTCATGGTAACAACAAACCAAAAATCTATAGTAGATACACACACAAAAAGAGAAAGGAATCCAAACATAACACTAAAGATAGTCATCAAGGACTTCCCTGGTGGTCCAGTGGTTAAGACTCCACAATTCCAATGCAGGGGGCAAAGGTTTGATCCCTGGCTGAGGAAGTTCCACATGCTGTGCAGTGCAGGAAAAAAAAAAAAAAAAAAAAAAGATAGTCATCAAATCACAAGGGAAGAGAACAAAAGAAGAAGGAAAAAAAAAAAAGAATCCCCAAATAGTTAACAGAACAACAATAAGTACATACTCATCAATAATTATTTTAAATGTAAATGATGAATTAATGTTCCAATCAGAAGACACATAGAGTATCTGAATGGATAAAAAACAAGACCTGCCTACAAGACTCACTTCAGATCTAAAGACACACAAGAACTGAAAGTGAGAGGATGGAAGACAGTATTCTATACAAATGGAAATGAAAAGAACACTGGGGTAGCCATACTTGTACCAGACAAAATAGACTTTTAAAACAAAGACTGTGACAAGAGACAAAGAAGGACATTACATAATGATCAAAGGATCAATCCAAGAAGATATAACAATTGTAAATATATATGCACCCAACATAGGGGCATCTAAATACATAAAGCAAATATTAACAGACAAAAAGGGAGAAATTGACAGTAACACAATAATAGTAGCTGACTTTAACACCCCACTTACATCAATGGACAGATCATTCAGACAGAAAACCAATAAGGAAACAGTAAAACACTGGCCTAGATGGAGATTTTATATATATGTATATATAATTCTTTTCAAGTGCCCATAGAACATTCTCCAGGATAGGTTAGATCTTAGGCCACAAAACAAGTCTAGGTAAATTTAAGAAAACTGAAATCATATCAAGCATCATTTCTGACCACAATGCTATGAGACTAGAAATCAACTACAGGAAAAAAACTGCAAAGAACACAAACATGTGGAGGCTAAACAATATGCTACTAAACTACAAAATGGATCACTGACTAAATCAAAGAAGAAATTTTAAAATACCTGAGACAAATGAAAATAAAAATACAACTATTCAAAATCAATGGGATGCAACATAAGAGGTTCTAAGGGGGAAGTTTATTGTGATACAAGCCTACCTCAGGAAACAAGAAACATCTCAAATAAACAACCTATCCTTATACCTAAAGGAACTAGAAAAAGAAGAACAAACAAAACCCAAAATTAGTAAAAGGAAAGAAATCATAAAGATCAGAGCAGAAATAAATGAAATAGAGACTTAAAAAGCAATAGAAAAGAGCAATGAAACAAAGATCTGCTTCTTTGAAAATATAAACAAAATTGATAAACTTTTATCCAGACTCATCAAGAAAAAAAAGATAGGGGGCCCAAATCAATAAAATCAACAATGAAATACTACATTGAATACTACAAACAATTGTATGCCAATAAAATAGACAACCTAGAAGAAATAGACAAATTCCTAGAAATGTACAATCTCCCAAGACTGAACCATGAAGAAATAAAAAATATGACCAGTAAAGAAACTGAATTAGAAAAAAAAAAGAAAAGCCCAACAAACAAAATTCCAGGACCAGATGACTCTACAAGTGAATTCTACCAAACATTTAGAAAAGAGTTAACACCTATCCTTCTCAAACTTCCAAAAAACTGCAGAGGAAGGAATGCTTCTGAACTCATTCTATAATGCCAGCATTGCCCTGATATCAAAATCAGACAAAGATATCACAAAAAAAGATAGGCCAATATCACTGATGAATATAGATGCAACAATTTTCAACAAAATATTCACAAATTGAATCCAACAATACATTAAAAGGAGAATAAACCATTATCAAGTGGGATTTATCCTAGGGATGCAAGGATAGTTTAATAACTGCCAATCAATGTGATACGCCACATTAACAAATTGAAGAATAAAAAATCATATGATAATCTCAATAGATGCACAAAAACTTTTGACAAAATTCAACATCCATTTATGATAAAAACCCTCAAGAAAGTGGGTATAGAGGAAACAAGCCTCAACACAATTAAGGCCATATATGATAAGCCCAGAGCCAACATCACACTCAATGGTGAAAAGCTAAAAGCATTTCCTCTAAGATCAGGAAAAACACAAGGATGCCCATTCTCACCACTTTTATTCAACATAGTATTGGAAGTTCTAGCCACTGCAGACAAGAAAAATAAACAAAAGAAATCAAAATTGGAAAGGAAGAAGTAAAACTGTGACTATTTGCAGATGACATTATACTACACATAAAAAAACCTAAAAATGCCACCAAATGACTACTAGAACTCATCATTAAATTTGGTAATGTCGCAAGACACAAAATTAATACACAGAAATCTGTTGCATTTTTTCTTTTATTAGATCCTGACTGTTTCATTTCTGTACACTAACAATGAGGTATCAGAAAGAGAAATAAAGAAAATAATTCCAGTTACTATCACATCAAAAAGAATAAAATACCTAGGAATAAATCTAACTAAGGAGGTAAAAGACCTCTACTCAGAAAACTCTAAGACACTGATGAAAGAAATTGAAGATGACACAAACAGTTGGAAAGATATACTGTGCTCATGGAATGAAAGAATTAATATTGTCAAAATGAACACACTACCCAAGGCAATCTACAGATTCATTGCAATTCCTATCAAAATACCAATGGCATTTTTCACAGAACTATAACAAATAATTTAAAATTTGTATGGAAACACAAAAGATCCAGAATAGCCAAACAATCTTGAGAAAGAGGAAGAAAGCTGGAGACATCATGCTCCCCAACTTGGAACTATACTACAAAGCTACAGCAACTAAAACAGTATGGTACCAGCACAAAAACAGATACACAGATGAATGGAACAGAATAGATAGCCCAGAAATGAACTCACACTTATTTGGGCAATTAATCTATGACAAAGGAGGCAAGAATATACAATGGGGAAAAGACATCTTGTTCAATAAATGTTGTTGGGAAAACTGGACAGCTACATGAAAAAGAATCAAACTGGACTAATCTCTCACACCATGCACAAAAATAAATTTGAAATGGATTAAATACTTAAATATAAGACCTGAAACAATAAACTTCTAGAAGAAGACATAGGAAGAACACTCTTTGACACTGGTCTTAGTAATAGTTTTTGGATATGTCTCCTCAGGCAAGAGAAACAAAGCAAAAATAAACAAATGGGACTACATAAAACTGGAAAGCCTTTGCACAGCTAAGGAAACTAAACAAAATGAAGAGGCTGCCTACTGAATGGGAGAAGATATTTGCAAACTTTATGTTTGATTAGTGGTTAATATTCAAAATACATAAGAACTCATACAAATTTAAAAACAAAAAAATTAATAGAAAAAACAACCAACCTGATTAAAAAATGAGCAGAGGATCTGAATAGATATTTTTTCCAAAGAAAACATACAGGCATATGGAAAGATGCTCAGCATCACTTCCTTTCCTTGCATTCAAGGAAATGAAAATCAAAGTCACTATGGGATATCATCTCACACCTGTCAGAATGGCTATTACAAAAAGACAAGAGATAACAAGTGTTTGCAAGGATATGGAGAAAAGGGTACCCTCATGCACTGTTGGTGGGAATATAAATTAGTGCAGCCACTATGGGAAACAGTATGGAGATTCTTCAAAAAATTAAAACTAGAGCTACCATAATGATCCATCAATTCCACTCCTGGGTATTTATCTGAAGAAAATGAAAATGAGAAAAGATAGCTCATTGTAGCATTATTCATAATAGGCAAGATATGGAAGCAACCTAAATGCCCATCAACAGATGAATGGATAAAGAAGATGTGATACACACACACACAGAGGAATATTACTCAGAGATGAAAAAGAATGAAGTCTTGCCATTTGTGACAATATGGATGGACCTAGAAGGTATTATGCTAAGTGAAATAAGTCAGACAGAGAAAGACAAATAATGTATGAGTGTCACTTATGTGTGGAATCTAAAAAATAAAACAAAATAGAAACAGAGTTATAGATACAGAATTCAAACAGGTGGTTGACAGACGAAAGGGGTGAGAAGGGAAGAAAGAAATAGGTGAGGGAGATTAAGCGTACAAAATTCAAGCTGCAAAATAAGTAAGTCACAAGTATGAAATGTACAGTATGGGGAATATCGTCAATAATTGTGTAAGATCTTTGTATAGTAACAGACATAACTAGACTTACAGTGGTCATCGGTTTGAAATGTATAGAAATACCAAATCACTATGTTGTGTAACATAATGTTTTAGGTCAATTATACTTCAAAAACAAACAAACTCATAGAAAAAGAGATCAGCTTTGTGGTTACCAGAGGTGGGGTTGGGGGGAGAGGGAACTGGATGAAGGCAGTCAAAGGTACAAACTTCCAGTTAGAAGATAAATAAGTACTAAGGATATAATGTACATCATGAAAATATAATTAACATTGCTGTACGTTATATATGAAAGTTAAAAGAGTGAATTCTAAGAGTTCTCATCACAGGAAAATTTTATTTCATTGATTTTTTATCTATATGAGATAATGGGTGTCCACTAAACTTATTGTGATAATCACTTCATGATGTATGTGTGACAAATCATTATGCTGTCCACCTTAAACTTATACAGTGCTGTATGTCAAATATATCTCAATAAAACTGGAAGAAAAAATTTAAAAATAGACTTAAATGCATGGATGGTGGTTTACCAAACCTTTGCTCTTCCCATATTTCTGTGAATTGTTTTCTTCCCTTTTGAAGTCCCAGACCCCTACTTCCTTCTCCTTAGCTCAGGATGGCATGTAAACCTGAATAGCCTGACTGTCGGAAGGTCTCTTACCTTTGGGTTCCCCCTATGTACAAAGTTAAATTAAATCTGTTTTTCTCCTCTTAATCTCTCTTTTATTACAGGGGATGTCTCAACCAAGAATGTAGAAGGGTAGAGGGAAAATTATTTTTCCTTCCCCACACGATAAAAATCTACCTGTTTTAATTTCACAATGCCGCTTTTTTCAATAACAAAAGGATTAAAAGCTACTAAAAACTACATATGGAAGAGACATATTGGTACCTCTTTAAAGTGTTCTTTAAATGACAAAAAACAAAGTTTTCTGAGTTGAATGAGAGATTCACAAAATATCCTACACATTTATTTCATCTGAGATTATAGAATTATGGTTGATTTGGTTTTCAAGATAAGTTATCTATGAAAACTTTTTTCAAGGTATGTAGAAAATAACTTTTGTCTTTTACCTTTTTAATGAAGTGAAAGCCAGTTTTCCCTACCCCTAAGCTCTTGGAGGATGTGGTAGGGTATTTACATTTGATTGTTTCTGCTCCAAATCTTATCTGAGTTTCTGGGTATTTAGTGAGATTAAAAATCCAGCTCTGTAGGCATCTGTAGTACTTATTTTATGCCCAGTCAACACAGGCATGGGATGAAATCTTGGGCTTGGTCTGCATTTACTTTTCTCACTTTTGTTTTGTGAAATTGTAGCTACTTGCCAGATAGGACGGGTTTAGGCCTGTTTTAATCATTTGGGAGTGGTTGTTGTGGAGTTTGTAACTTATTTGCCAACACTGAGACTGCTTCTACAGAAACACTAGACAATAAGTCTCACACTTTGTTCTCCAAGTAGAACATCCTCAAAATAGTGGGTGGTACAAGTCAAGAAAATAAATTTTGGTCCTATGGACTCTCTCAATAGCGTGTCCATGCATGTTCTGATAATAACCCCCCTTATTCTTGACTATCCAGTAGAAATATGCACTTGATAAGCCTAGGGACACTTAGCTCCAAAACTCCTTCTCTAACCTCTCAGGTGCCATCCTGTTGCCAGCCAGAGGCCCTGCCAAAGGCTCATATTGATAAAAATCATCCTGCCTTTCCCCACCTCCCTGAAGAATAAGCATTTTCATTATTAAATGGTATACTTTACATCCGAGTCTGAAGTATTTTCCATTAAAAGCCTGCACCAAAGTCAAGAGCTACCTCAAGACTGAGGAGGTTAACCTGACTAAGAAAAGTCATCATAGTGACCAACGACAGTGATGAAAAGCATATCTTTAGTTGTTTTGAAAGCTTCCAGCATTCTGCTTCATGATCAAGAGAAATATTAACAAGAGGATGTTGATGTTTCTTCTTAAAGACCAAATACCTAGCAGCACTACAAACTTTTGTTGAAGACCTGTTTAAAGCATAAGGCATGAAGCTACTATGATGTTCAAAAGAATAAGATGGGCTTTGTCCTATTGGATGTCACCATTTCATAGCTGGGATAACTCAAGTGCTCAAGTAACTATAATAGAAGACACAGAAGTGTGGATAAAACAAGGTGACCAAGAGTTCAGAAGAGAAATGCTAATGGTCTGTGACTAGCTTTTTTTTTTTTTCTGTAAATCTTGTAAGATTTTATTTTATCTATTAAAATTTTTTTTTACTTTCAGCACAGTTTTATTTATTTTTAAAATATAGCAGTGTGTACTTTTTTTTTTTAATAACTTAATTCATTGGGCAACACTGGCTCTAGACAACAAGTCTTTGGGCACCAGAGCTCCATGTTCTGGACTCCTTTTCTCCTTTTAAAATCAAACCGAGTCTTGTTATTTGCCCATTTATCAGTCCTTCGGTGTTTAATGTCTCTTCATGCCATTGGCAAAATAATAATCTTGCAAAGCTTTGCAGCTTCTGCCTGTGTCTCATAGAATGTTTGCTCTGAGGGATGCTAGCTGCTATGTAAGAAATCTGAGTACCCTGAAACACTATGCTGTGAGGAAGCCCAAGCTAGCCATGTGGAGAGATTGGGTAGAAAAAGAAGCCCTCTGACTGCCACCATCTGAGACACTCCAAGTAAGAACTGCCCTGCTGAGCACGTCAGGCCCAAAATTCTAGAAGATAATAATAAATTGTTGTTTTAGTCACTAAATCATCATCATCTTTACCATCATTATCATCATCATCTTGCATAAGTGCTACTATCCATTCCCTCTTCCTGAAACTAAGAAGCTGAGCTAGAGAAAGTAACACAGCCAGACAAATGGCATCATTATAAACTAATGATCACCAGCATAAACAGGCATTCCTAGTGTTCTCTGATCAATTTCCTCTTTCAGTGTTCTAATTATTTTTGCTGCGGAACAAACCATTCCAAAATTTGGTGGCTTAAAACAACCATTTTATTATCTCTCTAGTTCTGTAGGCTGACTGGGCTCAGCTTGGAGGTTCTTGCTCAGAGTTTCTCATGCAGTTGCAGTCAGTTGGCAGCTGGGGCTGGAGTTGGCTGAAAGGATGACTGGACCAGATATCCGAGATGACTTCTCTACTCGCTTGTCTGGCACCTTAGCTGGGATGACTGAACAGCTCAGGCACCTCTCTCTTTTCAAGTACCTCTCCAGATAGATAGCTTGAGCTTCCTCCCAGCATGGTGGTCTAAGGGTAGTCAGACACCTTACATGGTAGCTGGCTTCCCTAGAAAAGACTATGCTTAATCTACCATGATAATCTACTTCAATGAAATATTTTTTTAAAGGGAAGGAAGGAAAGAAGCTCTGACAAGAAGTACAGGTTTTATTAGAGGTTTGATCTAAAAGCAGGTTATCAGGACCTACTTAACTATATATTAGTATCTTCTGCCGTCTCCTATATCCCCAAACATACATATGCCCAGAAAATTACCTTCTCTCCTTTTTCCTTGCCTTGAGTCTTTCATTGCACTTTTTCTGTTGTCTGAAAGTTATCAATTATAGATTTGGGTTTTAAACTATCCTCTTTAGAATATGTAAACTTTTCTGGAAGGTTGTGGAACTCTTGTCAGTAATTCAGTTTCAGTGATGTGTTAGTTATCTATTCCTACGTAAACTCAAAACTTAGTGTTGCAAAACAATTTTATACCACAGTTTTGTGGGTGGGTAACTTAGAAGCAGCTTAGCTAAATGGTTCTGACTCCAGGTCTCATAGGAGGCTGCAGCAAGATGTTGTCTGGGGCAGTAGTCTTCTGAAGGCTTGGCTGGGGCTGAGAGATCCATTTCCAAGATGGCACATTCGAATAGCTCTGCGTATAGGCAGGAACTTTTAGATCCTCCCATGGGGACCTCTCCATGAATTGCTTTACTGTTCTCATTACGTGGTGGCTGCCTTCTCCCCGAGTAAGCAGTCCAAGAGAGAGGAAGGTGGAGGCCACAATGTTTTTTGTGACCTAGCCTTGGAAGTCATCCTCTGTTGTTCCCATAATATTCTATTGGTCACAGAGGTCAGCCTTATTAGTGAGAGAGGAGACTACACACAAGTATGAATACTAGGAGGTGGGGTATCATTTGGGGTCATCTTAGAAACTGAGCTCAGTTAAGCAAAGGAAAAGATAAGGTTCAAAGGAGAAAAGAAGAGACAAAGGAGATATGTACTATTGGAACCAAGAGCATTTTAAGGAAAAGTCAAGTAATAATTGGGCCCTGGAGCTGGGAATGGGGTAGCGAGTCTTGAGAGCTTATAGTCCCTGACACATCTTGCTGACCAGAAGCTAGAAGAATGACCAATTTCTTCTCTTCCAAAGTTATTCCTACACCAACAACAGGAGACATACTGCTCCATGCCCTTAAAAGGTCATTTTCAATTTCTTGGCTGAACCATAAGGGGAATATTTCTTCTGAATAATTAATTGGTTTTCTGAGACAGAAAGATATTTTAGGTTTCTAACAAGAAATCATGGTTGCCTAAATGACATCTTTATTCAGCAAGGACACGGTCTTTCAGGAAGTTTACTTTTGCCAGTGTAATTAGTAGTTACTTGACAGGACAATAATGTCCAGGTTTCATACTGTGATGAAAGGAGGTGATTTTCCAGTTAGTGCTAATTGAAAATTGAAGCAAAGAGAACTTTGCAATCAAAACAGGAAGGGAAAAGCAGATTTTAATGTGGCAAGAACCTAAGAGCTTTGTTCTTTCATAATATGTAGGGAAGCAAAGAGTTTTTAAACTACTTTCAACAGAGCCAAATTTCTTGGAAAAATGCCCTCTACATGCTGTTTCTACTTCTTCACCTCCCCCATTCCCTCTGGCCTGGCTTTTGCCCCCACCATTTCATCGAACCTGCTTTCGCTGTGGTTAACAATGACCTCCTTGTTGCCCAATTTGATGGACATTTTTCTGTTTTTGTACTTACTGATCTCTAAGCAACATAACCCAGTTGACCATCCTACTGTTTCTGGAAATACTCTCCTCCTGGTTTCTAGGATATCATTTTCTCCGCGTTTCCCATCTCATTGCCATCTATGTAAGTTCTTTTTCCAATATCCAACCTCTAAATTTTGGAGTTCCTGATCATTTCTCTTGTTTTTCTGAGCTCTTTGTGCATAATCTTATCCAGGACCGTGGCTCCAATACCATCTAGATGCCAACATTAATATCTCCAGCCATGATCTCCTCCTGGAACTCAAGATTCCTATATCCAACTGCCTTCTTGGTATTTCCACTAGAGAATTTCAGAGACATCACAATGTATCTCCTGGTGCTTTTGGTTCCTCACCTCCCAACTTGTTTCCCCAACCTAAGCCTTACCTGTCTTGTAAATGGCATCATCTCTCATTTAGACACCCTGGTGAGAAACTTCAGTGTATCTTGATTCATCCTTCTCCTCGCTCTCTATATTCGGTTCACTGGAAGTGCTGTTGATTTTATCAACCTGTCCTTCATTACCACCCAATCTCCTCGCCCTAGCCAACCCATTCTCTACATAGACAATAGGTGCATCTTGAAATAAAAATTTGTTCATGTCATGGTCTATTTAACCTCCCTCAATGGATTCCTACTACACCCAGAATTAAATATAAACTTGCAGTGCCCTCCAATCTGCTACAGGACCTGGCTCCCACCCACCTTCCCAAGCTTATTTCAAACCACTCTCTCTTTGGCTCATTACACCAGCCTGTCCAGCCTCAGGACCTTTGCATATGCTGTCTTTTCTTCCTAGAAGCTCTTCCCATACTTTTCTTATTCTGGCTTTCTCTTCCTTTAGGTGTTAACTGAATATTGTCCACTCAGAGAGGCTTCCCCTGACTATCCTACCTGAAGTATGCCTCTTTGTTCCCTTTATTCTCTTTTTAGCAGCTTTTTCCTTTCCACCATCACAGTTACTCCCATAGTTATAATGCCAGCCCAATTTTTCCAAAAGGAGGACATTGGAAGACTTTTATGCAACTTGCTAGATTTGAAACAAATCAGAGGTCACATAAACAATGAACTACTTCTCTCCTAACTGGGGATCCTGCTGGATGTGACCAAGCCCA